>NC_140594.1:1095238491-1096438491 GCF_964204655.1 Triturus cristatus
ACTACTTTTCGAAAAAGGTGTTAGACTCAGCCACTAAAGCTAAAGACATTTATTCTATAGTCAGTGAGCTGTCTAAACCTGACAGAATAGTGCCTAAGCTTATTCCCTCTCAATCTCTTTGCGATTCACTTAATTCCTACTTTATGGATAAGATTACTGATATTAAAGCTAGCATCCCGCCCTCTTGCACCCCCTTCACTCCCCCCAAAACCCAGGACCTGCCACCTCCGATGATCCAGCTTCCTCCCATTTCCTTGGAAACCTTCTTGGGGTTACTAAAAAGAGTCAGCTCAGGGTCCCCAACAGACTGCTGTCCCCCTCACATCCTTGAGCAGATCCTCTCCAGGTGTCCTGACCATTCTCTCTCCCTCTTAAATAAATCACTCCAAGAGGGCATAGTCCCCAACCTTTTTAAGCATGCGAAAATTATCCCTATACAGAAGAAGCCAGGTGCCGACCCCTCCATCCCCGGCAACTACCGTCCCATATCGCTCCTACCATACCTTAGCAAAGTCCTTGAGGCCCACGTCTCCTTACAGCTAAGCTCTTTTGTGGAGCTGCATCATATTTTGGACCCTCACCAAGCCGGCTTCTGCCCCTTTCACTCCACCGAATCTGTCATTTTGACAGTGATGGACGAGCTTAGAGGGAGTGCTGACAAAGGGATTACTCAGGCTCTGGTGCTCCTGGATCTGTCTGCGGCTTTTGACACGGTAGATCATAACATCCTTTTAGACCGTGTCAACAATGCCGGGATCCAGGGGCGGGCTTTGGATTGGATTTCCTCTTTTCTTAGCAATAGATCTCAATCAGTCCGTCTTGCCAACTTTTCGTCTAAAAAGAGGAAACTCTCCTGTGGAGTCCCTCAGGGCTCCTCCCTTTCCCCGCTTTTGTTTAATCTTTATCTTCTCCCATTAATCTCCTCTCTTCGGGACAGGGAAGTTGTAACCTACAACTATGCGGATGACCTTCAGCTGATTTTCAATATCAGCATCCTCCCCTCTTCGTTAAACCACTTTCAGGATACTATGACATTTATCAGTGAATGGATGAATAGAAACCAGCTGAAACTTAACCCTGATAAAACGAAGTTAATTCTCACGGGTGGCCCTGCTAACCCATGGAACTCAAACTTTTGGCCTCCCCACTTAGGCAACCCCCCCTCCCCAGTTAGTTCCGCTAAGAGCCTTGGAATACTAATCAGCAACGACCTTTCGATGAAGGCCCAGATCAGCTCCGTGGTCTCAGCCGGCTTCCTCCAATTGCGCCGAATCAAAAAGATTAGTAGATTCCTTTCTCAAGAAGCCTTGACCTTGGTAATCCTAGCTTTGGTCATCTCCCGACTGGACTTCTCCAATTGCCTTTACGTAGGCATCCCAGCTTATCAGCTTAGACGCCTCCAACTTGTCCAGAATCAGGCGGCCAGGCTGATCTTCCATCAGCCTAGATGGCATCACATCCAGCCTCTTTTGAAGGAACTTCACTGGCTACCTGTGGCCAAATGAGGTCTTTTTAAACTGGGGTGCACCATTTTCAAATCTCTGTACGGAAGCTCACCAGCTTTCATTTCATCTAAAATAATACGCTATGTTCCCAACCGGCTTCTCCGGTCCCTCCATCACAACCTGCTAGTCATCCCTACCTTCAAACGTAAAAAAACGGGCGGCGCTCGTCTTGGAGTACTGGCACCACAGTTCTGGAATTCACTCCCGCTGGAGATAAGAACTGCCCCCACCTATCCCTTATTTAGGAAACTTTTGAAGACTCGGCTGTTTTCTCAGGCTTATGACAACTAGCTCCTGTCTTTTGCCGCCTCATGTTTCTCCTAGCGCCAAGAAACCGTTTTGTGAACGTGCGCTTTATAAATTCCATGTAACTTAACATAACATAACACATATGTCTTCTCCTATCCAGATCTATTGCATCTATTTTCAAGTTGTAAGTGACTGACCCCAACCACTCAATATACGTAGGTGGGAGGTCCCTGAGCCACCTCCTACAGATCTCCCTCCGGGCTGGGAGAATCATGTACAAAAGTAGTTTCGAACTCTCTATCTTTAATTTTCCCTGGCCGCTCCAGGTCCCGGAAATTCACAAGGGAAAGGCTTACCAGAATCCTAATATTCAGGATCTCGGACAGAGCTTTACACACCTCCTCCCAGTAGCTCGAAATTAAAAACCCTTTAAAGTTGTTGTCTCCCATGTCATACTGTCTTGTAAGAGTTTAATTAGCAAGGTACTCTTGCATTTTAAAAGTGTATGAAATCGTTTATGATAGATATATTAATTCTTAGTGCTTTATGTTCACCAAAAAAAATGTAGAGTGCCTCCTGCACTGTAAAAAAACGAATCACCTTTACTCTGAATATTAGGTAACCCTGTTACACTTTACCACTGCTAGATAGTTGTAAACTGCTTGTGCTCTGACCCCTAAACCTGAAAAAAATTGGCTTACACCCAATTGGCACACTTAACTTACTTATAGGTCCTCAGTAGAGTGATACTAATTGTACCAAGGGCCTGTAAAGTGCATGCTACTAGATGTCCAGCAGCACTCACTCACTTAGGAACCTTTTTAAACATATCTCAGACCTGCCATTGTGGTCTGTGTGCAGTTGCATACTGCAAATTTGACTTTACAAAATAACCACTTTGCCAAGCCTAAACCTCCCTTTCTAATGCATATATGTCACCCCTGAGCTAGGCCCTAAACAGCCCATTGGGCAGGGTGCTGAGTATTTAATGAAATGGGACATGTACTTTTAAGTTTAAGTACAGAAAAGCTCTTAAATTCATTTTTCACTATTGCCGGGCCTAACTCTCCCATTAGAAAACAGTGGTGTACATTTAATAACAGATAATTTCTCCTTGGCAACAAGTAGAAACATAATGTTTGGTATGTAATGTAATTTAAAACCATCTTTAATGGAAAAGATGAATTTTGTTGGACTTGACCCTCTCTGAAACCATCTTGATCCTGCACCTGTACCCATCCTAAGTGAGTCCTAACCCTCCAATGGGTGCTCTTCCAGTCTTGGACTCTTGGGATTGGTGCTAAAAGTGCCAATTTATAGCCCAAATCCAAAACTCAGGTTCTGAGAATCGACAAGAGACTCTATTTTAGGTACATCCACTTTGCAGCAGCTTCTGTTACGTTCAGCTTTGTGGAGTCCTCATCAGTTAATTTAGTGATTTTTGTAGTTGACCCTGACAAGGGTTGTGGATGTGGCTTGAGCAGGATTTCATACCCCTCAAACAACAACCCAATTTCTCAAATTGATGGCAGCAGTGGTCTACAGTACTCATGTTTGTGTATTACCATACAGTGATTAGTTTAACACTGAAATCACAGATAAATAATTTGACACCAGATTTAACCTGCTCTTAAACTCTCCATAGTTTGATTGGTTATTTGTCCTCCCTTTTCAAAATGTAAGTACCTCACCTCCTTTTTGGCTACAATTGAGATGGAGCTTCTCAAGATTGATAACCTTGGCAAGACTGAGCTGCAGAACCCCTGCAAGGAGTGGGGGCTAAATGTAGGACGTATGGCCACAAATGTGGACCTTCTAATGGCCCTCCATGCAGTCCACTCTAGAAAAGCCACAGAATGACAACGCTGAGGAGGAGGATGAGGATCTGGCCATGGACCCTAAGCTGCAGCTTCCTGAGGAAGAGGATAACTCATCAATAGGAGTGTATCCTCCCACAACCTGTCCGTTGAAGAGTTAGCAGACAAAAGCCTGAAAGGGAGTTTATGTTGCAGCTAGCCATGCTTAAAATGTAAGAGAAGCTGGCTCTGGTGGGAAAGAGAGTGGCTCATGAGAGAAACCACAGGTAGTCGTGCCGGGACACTTTCTAGTAGCCGTGCGCGCTATAAAAAGAGGTTAACATAACATAACAGCAGTTGAACTTCAGAGCCAAACAAGCAGAGTCCAGCAGCAATCGTGGTAGTGTACATTAAGGGCTTAATTTATGCGGTTTTGACTTAGGGCAGTTCAGCAAGTCACCTTTGCGTAGCTGCCATACCTCTAAGTGAAAGGGCAGGAATGCACCATATTTCTCTAATATGGTGCACTCGTGTCCTTTCCCCCACCACTGGCGCTATTTCGGAAGCCTAGCACCAATGCAGGCACCCTTACACTACGGTGCAAGGGTGACTGTATTGTCAGAAGGATTGTTTTTGTGCAGGAAGGTGCACATTCCTGCACAAAAAGAGTTCTGAGAGGCATGTTCCTCTTTTTATGTGTGCTGCAGAATGCTAGAAGAAAAAAGTTGTTTCTCTTTCTTACACCTCACCTCAGGAGGCGAAAGGTTTTGGTGATTCCCCAGGTTTACATGCTCTTGTACATCTGGTGAACCGTGAAAAATCCACGTGTGTTGTGTGGGAACACCCACTGCAAAGCTCATGGAACACCTCCTAAGTGCAGAGTAAGGAAGCACAGTGATTTGCGCTGCCTTGCGTTACTCCATATCTATGAGGCTACCGAAAGTCATGCAGAGTGACTTTGCATGACCTGATAAAGATGATTACAAGGTTTGCGCCACCAGAGCGTCACAAAAGGTGGCGCTTCGGCATAGCAAGTGGTTTATAAATATGCCACTCAGTATCCACTGGAGAGGTGAGAGTCTGCATACCAGAAAACCTTTAAAAATTCATACCTATGGTTATCCTAGATTTTTGTCGCTGTAGTGTCAAATAATGTACTTTATTTACCGAAATTGGTGTGGAATTTTTCTTGTGTTTTCACTTTAATACTGTTTACGTGTTGCATAAATACTTCACACATTGCCTCTAAGTTAATCCGGACTGCCTTTGTGCCAAACTAACGGAGGGTTAAGCATAGGTTAATTTAGTGACTCATTGTGGTTCACCCTGACAAGGATTGTGGATGTTGCTTGAGTAGGGTTTCACACCCCTTAACCAACAACCCAATTTCTCACAGATTTTACATCACAGTTCTGAAAATAACACTTTTGTAAAGTTGACATTTTCTTGTCCTAACTATTTTGTGCCTGTGTCCTGTGTCACATGATTAGGCACAGTTGGCACTTGGCCTTTGTGTATTCCTCCCAGACAGTGAGACAAAGGGAGACTGAGTGTCGGGAGGATGGGCAATCCTGCCAGGTTGGGATTGGCATTGCTGTTCTCTGCTCCTAATTACATTTCAAAGGGCTGCCTTGCAATACTCACAAAGAATTTTACATCAGCCTTTGTCACCCTAGACCTCTTAGGGGCTGTGTTATCGAAGGGGGGACAATTCCAGAACACAATGGTAGAAGGACTTAGACGTTTCTCCCCCTTCAAATGCTAGCACCAAGTATACATATTGAACCCTCAGACCAACTCATCAGTTCACTCCTGGACCTTTGGAGGACACTCAGAAGGAGTCCCTTTTATTTCAAAGGACTGCCCTACTACTTGAGGCCTGCTTTGTACCTCAGAAAGCTGTTGTGATGCTAACAGAGGACTGTCCAGCTGTGTGAAGCCTACCTCGTACCCTCAAAGGACTGTCATGCTGCTTGAGGCCTGCCTTGCTACCTGAACCCTAGACTACCTACCAGACTGACTCCAAGATTTTGTTGGCTAGCCACCTGTTCTGAGCGTCGGGCATAAAATGGTCCAACAACTTGAACCCTGAACCTAGACCCTGCCTAAAGTGAATCCTACCCTCAAACTGGTGCCCACCCAGTCCTAAACGCATGGAATTGGTGCTAAAGGTGCTGAACAACCAAAAACCTAAACCTGAGGAAGTTTCTCACTAGAAAGTGGTCTGAGAACCGATAGGAGCCCAGGACCTATCTGCTCACTGATCCACCCAGGGTGCATTGCTGGTGGACCTGAAGTCACGGCAGCTCCCACTATGTTCTTCAGCAGCAAGTCCTGTTCAGTAACTCCTCTCCAGAGGAGAATCCAGCCTCATGGAGACCTCATTGAACACAACCTGCAGCTCCATCCCAACTGCAGATTTTCAACTTCCAAAAAAGTGACAATGTCCAATCGTAGAAATCTTCACAGCTCCCTGACAATGATGCCTCCTCCCCGGACACTGCTGGCTGCCTTGCTCTGCTGAGCTCAGCCTTCTTAGAAATTCTTCCTAGAAGTTTCTTCTATGTCCAAAGGTAAGCTGAGACCCAGCCCAACTCCCTTTATGTATCCCAACTGCACTCCATGCAGTCAGCTTTAACTTTCGACTTTGCCCTAGTCTCGCTTGAACAGATAACAGTGTTTGGTCTTTGTTGTTTTTGGTACTATTTTTCATTTAAAAATTTAAAAGTTCATAACTCTACTTCTACTTATCGGATTTTTGTCATTTTGTCCTCAAAATATTCATTAAATCTTTCTCCATTCTTCTAAATTGTGAACTATACTTGAGTTGCGATTTACCTTTATTACTTTGTGTGTGCTGCATAGGAACTTAAGACAGCGCCTATAAGCTAAGCCTGGCTGCTGTTGTGTCAATCTACCATAGGGTTAAACACAGGTTATTTTAGTGATTTTTGTGGTTCACTGTGACAAGGATTATAGCTGTTGCATGTAAAAAGTATTCACCTCTCTCAACTAATAACCCATTTCTAATAGTATGAATTGTTGGTTCGACACTGTGCGGGGTCTAAAAGGTACTCTTTCCTTTAATATCCGTGGGGCCAGTGAAACAAGGGGAAGTGAAACAGGGAGACTCTAGTGCCGGGTGGTATGACAGTGCTCCAGCAAGCAATGCAAGGACTATCTAGTATATGGACTCCCATCTGACATAACTTGCAGATATCCTTGGAGGCAAGTGTGGTGCTCATTTTCACACCAACCACATACACCATAGTGCACAGAGCATAATTTATAGAGATTCACAACAGCATACATCATAGTCTATAGAGTCATGAACAATGTGTCTGGAGTTAATTGGTATATTATTTAGTTAATGGAATAAGTAAATCAGGTGCTGAATCGAGAATGAAATAGCCTCACATGAATGCAATCTACAGAATTTAGTCAAATGAAAACATCCACAATAGATATGTAAATAACTGCAGTCACGGGAAATATATTGGAACATTTTAGTCAACTTACCCTCCTATGTGTTTGCATATGTTGCCGATGCCATTTCATATTGAATAAAATATTACAATCACGTCTATGCAGATCTCTTGTCACATCAGGGTTCTCCAGAGGATGAGATCATGGAGTAAGTGAAACAAGATTTAGAGAAGGTGACACCTGCAGCAGCAGGCCAAAGCCTAGAACATTTGAGCTGAAAACAGAGGTAGTCAGATTACAAGCACCATTCAGTGAACTCCTATCAAGACACAACACTGAGGGCGCATTTCACAAAGGTAAACTTAGACCTGAAGTTTAAATTTAGACCTGACATTTAAGCTTAGACCTAAAGTCTCTCTTTAGACCTAAAATTTAACTTCACACCTAACGTTTGAGTTTAGATCTAAAGCCTACCTATAGTTTAAGTTTAGTCCTGAAGTCTAACTTACAACCAGACGTCTAACAATAGACCTGAAGTCTAAACTTGGACTTTAGGTCTAAACTTAGACTTTAGGTCTAAACTCGGACTTTAGGTCTAAACTTAGTCTTTGGGTCAAAACGTAGGCTTTAGGTGTAAAGTTAGACTTTATGCTTAAAGTTAGATTTCAGGTCTAAAATTAGACTTCAATTCTAAAGTAAGACTTTAGGTTTAAACTTAGATTTCATGTCTAAATTTACCTTTTTGAATCTGGCCCTCCATGTCCACTTAGTGTGTCTTCCGCAACTTGTGCATTTGAAATCTCTATGCTGCTTCTCAGAAACAGGAGGAGTGTTCATTAGTCAGCATTTGAATGACATGGCCACAGCATTCACAGCTGTATGGAAAATATGCACCGCATGTATTAGGGGGAATTCTTATTACTGAATATGCAATGATGAAGATGGCAGACAGAATCTACAAAAAGGCAACATTGTAATTTGTACAGATCACATATCGCTTCAGTGTATGACTTTTAAAAGTATCTTTCTTCCTCACCAGACACTCACCAAGACTTCATGAGGACATTTTGATACAGAACTAGGCCTTGGTGGCGCTCGCGGCGTTTCACTCCACAGAATTCTATGGAAGTACTGACAAGTATAACTCATTCAGTCATGAAGTACATGCATACCGACCCACGCATCTCATAGGTACCCAGCTTCTACCATTACTTCGTTCACCCCAGATGTATCCTTCATGGTATCTTCCACATTGCTGTTAATACACAAACTGAAGGAGATCGTAGAAAGGTAGCTAGGAGTGAGCAGCAGTGTGCAGGGCACTGGTAAACTCCGCTCATGGCATTGGGTAGAGGTTTTGCTAAACTCCGTGCTCCAAGCAGAGAGTGGAGTGCCAAAAACTCTGCAAACCCTGCTGGCGAAGCAGAGTTTGCTGCCCACCCCTAGTTAGAACAGCAACTTTGATTCCACCACAAATGAATATAAGGGATCCAATATTGAGTAGCACCCTGAACAAGACCAAACAGGAAGTATAAAAGTAGAAAAATCTGGGAGACCCATAGCACTTTCAAAATTTTTAACATTTTGCTTTAACATTTTCCTTTCGCACAGCTCAACAATCAATACACATACGTTCATACTTATGTTTGAACTGATGAGCTGCTTGTCTGTTGAGAAAGAAATTATAAGTTAGCAGCAGTTAAAAGCTGCCAGTGTGGTCTTATAGTTGCCCAGTTGCCTCCTTGCACCTTTCACGCTTCTCGATATGTAGAGAAAGGTAGGATTTGAGATCTATACATGCACAGAGCTTCATTACCTCTCTGCCTTGGCCCGTTGTTCAGGAACTTCTACAGCATACTGCTGAACTGCTGTGAGCACTTTCCTGTCCAAAGAGGCACTGCTAGCGCTGGCCCCAAGTTACTCGGCTAAGCAGTCTTCTTTATCTAAAAGATGTCAAGCTCTACACCTGCTCTACATTGTTCTTGTGATGCCAGTCTTTCTTCTCACAGCAGGAGGCAGTTAGGGCTGACCACCACATCTTCCACTATGCATGCAGTACCTTGGGGAAGCCTTCCCTAGATATTGATTTGCACTGGAACACCTGCCTGGACTAAGAAAAAATAATGATCCGGTGATGGCATTAACCCTGTCTCCCAAACTTTCATCCGGCAACCCCAGCTTTGAAACACCATAGAATTGGGAGGAATGCAGTTTGGTAAAGCTGGCTAGGGAAAGGATGCTTTAGAAGGTAAATATTGTCTCAATTGGGCTAGATAAACAGAAAGAGGTATTAGATCACGCTCATATTCTCAAGAAATATAAGTTACTTCTTAATTGTCATCAGTCAAAAGCGAATTCTCTAATAGAAAAACAAATAAACATGGTACTTCTCAAATATTTTTAAGAGTGAGGTGAGGAAAAATGAAATACCATGACATCTGTTACCTTGGCAAAAACCCAGGTTATTGACAGATTTTCATATATTTTAATGTATATACTTCTTAGAAAAGTTCAAACAAGAGGCCCTCAGAAGACCATGTAAATATTAAAAAGGCATTATGCTAAGTGCTTCAATCTACTAGGACACATGCAAAGTATAAATATAAATCTATCACTTTCACAGACTCTAGAAGGAAATGACAAACACGTGTGCTGCCTGCACACTACATTGTTTTTATCATATTTGGATAAACGTGTCTCTTTCATAAGATTTTGTCTTCATTTAGTTAGATTATCTGCAAAGTCAGCAAATTAAATTTCAATACCAACCCTTCCTGTGTCTCAATTTTTATCACTTTTATAACACCCTGCTTTTTTGCAACAGTTGTTATTGCTTATCAAGAGTTACAAAAAAATGGTTACAGTACAAATATCAAAAATGAAAAAATCTTCCCTGAGAGAGTGGAGAAACAAATGTTCATACAGAATGGTCTGGTGATCAGTAAACAGTGTAAAAGATAGTACTCATAAATTAAGGGGAGCTGTGCAATGCTGAGCGATCCTTGGGTTTCTCAATTTAAGCAGTACTTCTAAGGTGTTCCACAGATAGCAGTGTCTGTATGTTCTGCTAGGGATCACATACAAGTAATCTACTTTCAAGTGTTTTATTCATCACTAGGGGTGCCCCTATCTGATTAAAGGTTTCTAGCTATTGTTTGATCTTATGACTCTTTCACAATTTTACATTCTTGATAATTCTGTCAACCTCTCATCAAACGTTGTAACATTCGTCTCTTTCCCTTGTCGCAGTTTGGATAGTTTGGCTGCTGCTATAGGCTTGTCTAGCTACCTGAGACTATGGTTGGTAAGTCCCACTGCAGAGGACATATAATGTGATATGGCTAATTGGGCCAACTGATTAATAATAAGACCATTTGTCCTGTAGAATTCTAACCAGGTTTACCACCAGTTGCCATGGATAGATGGCAATGTCAGAGGATATGTACCAGGCCGCATTCAGTGTTGGTACATTTCCAAATCATTAAATGTTGGAAAAGACCAGCCCTGTGCACTTCAGGGGAGTCAAGTATCAAACGGTGAAATAGAGAAACTTTAGTTTTGCCACCTTGACATAAAGGGCAGACTCAGTCAGGAAGGTCGTCCAAACTTCAGACCTACATTCCCATCCCGAACCTTCTACCAGTGACTTCTAGTGATTAGCTCAAGTTGTTTCAGTGGCAGTTCATTGATTATTGAACTTTGCAAACCAGACACTACCCATTTAAAGAAGCTCATGGAATGGAGGATTGCAGAATGGGTGTCATTGGTGGACCTATCTGGAATAGGTCCAGTACCTTATTCAGACAATGTAAAAACTGAATGAACTGCCAATAGTTTGTTCTATCAAGATCAAAGTCTGACTGTAGTTTTAGAAAGCTTTTAAATAGTAGGAAATTGCTTATGTATTAGACTTTTCTAGAATCTTAAGCTTTGAAGGTTTCAATGTTTATCATGATCAACTATGTGATATCCCCAAGGGCTTGCGAGGTCAAGGGCATCAGTTGTTTTTGAAATCAGATATCTATGGGTCGGTGATACCGAACCAACATGGATGGATCTGTCTGATAATATTCGGCTGTGAACAGTAGTTTCTAGAATTTTGTAAAATGCAGTAGGATCTACTGGGAGTGAAGAAAACTATAATGGAACTAATGGACACTAAACCAGTAATAAGCCAACACAATTATGGCAGCACAAGTATCAACTCGATTTTTATCATCATTAAAGCAGGTGCACATGAGCAGCCCTGGGCGTAGTGGGCATAGTGAGGCTACGTGAAGCATTACGAAGTGGGGTCAAATCTACACCCACCCACACACTTCGCGTAGCCCCACTACGCGCCACCCGCCTCCCTCCCGCCCTCATTTTACAATTACCTATTAACATTACATAAAGAAAATTACTTACCTGAGCTGCCACGTCCCGGGGCTCCATCTTGCTGCTTCCTGGATAGCTTCTTCCTCACGAATGCGCATGCGCGGGCGCCCGCAAATGTGACAATCATCATGATAGTGCTTAGTAGGCCATATTCAATGTCAATCTTTTTCAGTTGGGTCAGAGGGCCAGAATCTTCAGTCTACTGATTTTAGCATTGGTAGAATAATCAGCTGAAATGTAAATGTGTATACCATCATATTGAAAGTGGGCTTTTTTGCCTAGTTGCTCGCACAAATGCACTCACATCTTGATGGGAGAGCATGCAATGATGTGGTCTAATCTGTTTGGCAAAAAGATATTGAACCTGGTGACCCTTTGGATAATCAAAAGGTTCCGACATTGAAACACCCAGAATGGCAGGCAGCCATTCAATGGGAAATGTTATTACTTTCGTGCCCTCTGCACCATTCTAAAATCGAAAGAATTGGACTTTGTTTCTCATAGAATGGTCCTCAAGATAGTTGATTCTGCGAAGGCCCATGTCTTTTGGCCAGTCATGTGCTGAAAGTAGATGACGTTTAATATCTCTAATCCTTTTTTTGATCATTTCTAGAAATTTAAAAGAAGTAGTAACATCAGTGTGAAGTGGAAATGCACCATTTAATCTCCACATATGTCACAGCAGAGCAATACTTAGATATTAGCACAACATATCTACTGTGCCTTTACCTGATTAATGAAAAGTGGGGCTTCAAACATACTCCTGGAGTACATTCACTGACAAATCTAGGGATTTATATGTGTGTGGGCTCTAATGTGTTCATTACAAAGTTATAAATTGTAGGTTTCATTCGGACCTATATTTGTGTATTTGGAGTTATAAAGCTTTTACTGAAATTGCATTTCTTATGTACTCATGTATTAATGTTTTGCATTTATTCTGTAACCGTATGTGCACATATAATCATGCATTTGGAGTGCACATTAACTGTTTCATTAAGTTAGCCTAACCAAAGGCCTTAAGCATTTGGTCTTTAATGTTTAACCTTCAATGTGAAAGATTTGCTTGCGCTGCAAAGTTCTTTCTTTTGCAGGTGCGTTCACATAATTTCATAGTAAAGAAAAGCATATTGTGTATTAGAGATGGTGAGGTTCGAGAGGAGAACTTTTGGCAAGAATGACAGGCGCTAACAAACTAAGAGAAGACTCCTGTTCCTGTCATATCAGGAGCAGGGAGACATCCAAGATTGTACTGATGTTCAAACCGTAAGATGGAAAAATCAAGTGAAGTAGCCAATTTCTACTACAAGAAGGTGGAAAAATATTAGAGTTAATGACATGGAATTCTCAAATGTTCTGTGAGTTTAATTGGTGTTCACACTGTTAGTCTTTAGAGCGGATACCCTTTGGACACGATGAGGTGCTGTCCTCTCTGTTCATATTTCCCTTGTGTGGCTTATGCTATAGGAGAACTTTTACTGAAGTCTCTACTATGCTGACACCTTCCTGTTTAACTAGGTTTCCCTGTTTTCCAACATTACTTTAGGACTGGTTTAGGTGACTTTAGGTTTATTTATAAATAGACAGAAGGTTGAAACGTGTTCACTGATCATCAGATTCTATTTCTCATCTTTTGTATTGCTGCAACTGAATTTCTTGTGTGACTTCTGCTGTTAAGACCTAATTTAATTTTACGTTTTGGTTTACCATTGGTGATTTTGTATCTGTACAATATGTTCTTGAGATTCATTTGCATTAGTCTGGCTTTAAATTTATAATAAACCCATCTAACCTTACCCATCAGTTTCTGGCCCTCTGTGTGTTGCCAAATGGGTCTATTCCATAATTGAATTTTTTGATTAATGTTAACACCCTTTTACCTCTCCGGCAACTGAAAAAGGTCCATTGCCTGGAGAAATGGGAAGAATGGCCCAGTGCTCCATCAATAGCTCTTTGAATTCTAGAAATGGTGCTGACACTTAGGCATTCATCTTCACCACTGACGACCGACAGTAAAGATTTTCCTCAGTATAGAATAGAGGGTTACTTTAGAGAGTTTTGTAGAGTCCTTTTGGGCTGGGATCATTAAAGCGCTTCTAAAATGAGGAGCGGTTGCCCTGACCATGCCAACAACAATGGGTAGGCACTAAACAATAGCGAAAGGTAGGTGCAGTTTCAGAAGTTGATTATAATATGAGATTGTGTCGATCAGTTAGGGGTTATTAAGTGCACCCATCACCCATGAGATCTCAAGGTGCTGGGGGGATGCAAGCAGCTCCGTAGATCATTAGTAGAGCCAGGTTTTGAGGTCCCTTCTGAATTGGTGCAGTGTCGGGTTTCATCGGATGTGGAGGGGGAGTTTGTTCCAGGTCTTGGCCGCCAGGTAGGAGAAGGATCTGCCACCTGCTTAGGATGCGGGGGACCGTGGCTAGGGAGAGGTTGGCAGAGGAGAGGTATCTCTTAGGTGCGTGGAAGGAGATTTATTTGTTGAGGTAGTGGGGTTCGGTGTTATGGAGAGATTTGTAGGTGTGAGGGAGCAGTTTGAAGTTTATTCTGCTTTCGACGGGGAGCCAGTGGTGGTCACGGAGGTGTTTGGTGATGTGGTCATGATGTGAGACGTTGAGAATAAGACTGGCTGCTGCATTCTGGATGGTTTGCGGAGGAGTTTTTTGTTGACTCCAGCATAGAGGGTGTTTCCGTAGTCCAGTCTGCTGGTGATGAGTGCATGGGTGATGGTGTTCCTGGTGACAGGGGGATCCATTTGAAGGTTTTGCAACGACTGTGGAAGGTGTTGAAGCAAGTGGAGGACAGGGCGTTGATCTGGCGGTTGATGGTGAGTGAAGAGTCGAGTATGATGCTGAGATAGCGTGCGTGGTCCCATGCAATGAGTGGGTGGGTTTCTGAGGGTGGTGGGCCACCAGGTAATGCCCCATGCGGAGGGGGTGGAGCTGAGGATGAGGACTTCAGTTTTCTGCGAGTTGAGCTTCAGGCAGCTGCTGCTCATCCAGGTTTTGACGTCTTTCATCCGTTCTTGGAAACTGCACCTGGTGAAGGCAGGTCCCTTTGTGAGGCAGAGGATGAGCTGGGTGTCGTTGGCGTATGAGACTATGTTGAGTCCATGTTTTCTGACAATGATTGCGAGAGGGGTCATGTAGACACTGAAGAGTGTGGGGCTGAGGGAGGATCCCCGGGGTACTCTGCATCTGATCTTTGTTGGTTCGGAGAGGAAGGGCGGGAGCATTATTCTTTGTGTTCTGCCTGAGAGGAAAGATCGAATCCAGTCTAGGGCTGTTCCCTGGATGCCGGTGTCGTGGACTCTGCTGACTAGTGTGGGGTGGAAGAGGGTGTCAAAGGCTGCAGAAAAGGAAACAGAGTTTACAGCGCTGTCATTACATCGCGTTACACTCACAACGTGGTCATTCTAATGACCGCATTGTTAGAACGCGATACCCTTACATCACAAGTCATTAGATCGACTTGCTGTAGGGGGTGCTCTAACCTGAGGAATAGTATAATTTACTATTCCAACACTTTCCCTGCTGTTGTGCATGCTGGAGTTGGAATAGTACATTATACTATTCCTAAGTCCAACGCGCCCCCTGCGGGTGGAGGAGGGCCTCGAACACCTACCTGGATCACAAGAAGGCACTGAGGGCAGTGCCTTAACGGTGGATCTGCGCGAGGGGAGAGCAGTTTCTCTGACTAGAAGGTCAGAGGTCTTGCTCTCCTTGGCTCGTAGCAGTCAACATTAAATAGCCGTAGGGGGGAGGCTGAGCAGCTCAGAGGTGGGAGGGGGAGTGAGAACACGCTGGGGGAGAGGGCGCTGGAACAGCAGAGGCAGGGAAAAAAGCAGCGCAAACTAGAAAAGAGGCAGAAAAAGTCAAAAACAGGCAAAAAAAACAGGAAAGACAGAAAGAGGCAAAAACAGAAAGAGGATGACACACACAGAGCGGGATGGCAGAAGAGCAGGCTCTTCCATTAGACCACCAGGGATGAGGCACTGGCAGGAGCCTAAGGGTGGAGGAGGGCCTCGAACACCTACGTGGATCACAAGAAGGCACTGAGGGCAGTGCCTTAATGGGGGAGCTGCAAAAGGGGAGTGCAGTTACTCTAACCAGGAGGTCATACCAGAAGCATTCATCACTATAGATGTTGCAATTGTTACATGAGTACTTCAGTAATTGCCCACAGTTCCGTCCCTAAGCTGTTATCACAACCAGGTAGCTAATCTGTTGCAGGAGTCTGCTAACACTTTCAATCAGATGCAACATTCATGATTAGTGTAATTCAAGGTATGCAGGATCCTCTTATTCCACACACTCAAGAAAATTGGAAATTGCCAGATTAAAGAGCAAAGGGCTAATAACCAGTATATTCTTCCTAGACAGCACCACTGAGCATTCAAGCCAGAAGTGGGGGGTGCCATCTCAGTCCATCATCTGTAGCCACAGGCAAGAACCATACTTAGATCACTGCACCACTTTTACAGTCCACGTACAATGCATAGTCAATAGGTGTACTCACAGACTCCTCTCTTGTAGGTAGGGCTGTCTGAAGACTCAGTTCTCAGTATGTAGGGTATAGAACAGTCGTTCACTAGTGTGCCAATACCAGTGGTTTCCTTGTCTCTGCTTCCTCCATCCTGAGCATGCTCTGACCACAGCCACCTCACCTTCCCCGGTGATGTTTCCCACTCGGAAGTGCACCAACAACAAAATAGGCCAGTCTATCACCAGCTGGCTGCGGGAAGGGGAGGAGGGCAGACATTCATCTTTTTTTCATTAAAGGCATCACAACCTTTCAAGACCCTCCATATATAGGTGGTTATGGTCCGACACCATAGAGCAGTGTGGCAATTGTTCGCCAGGAATGCAGAGTGGCCCTCAAAAAGTCTTCATTTTTAATCAGGCCAAGTTCCGCCCTGTTTTTGGCTATTATTGATAAGCGAGAAGATTAGAGATTTTTTCAGAAATGCTGAGAACCATATAAGTATAGCTGAAAACAGAAAATAATAACATGATAAATCAGAAGTCTTTAAACAAACCTTCAACTAGAATTGAAGGTTTGTGGCAGTGAAGTGTATCTTGTCAGTACTCGCCTAGAGTAACAGCTATGCGATTGTGGCACCTCCACCACCACATCATGCTCCAGCCCACAATCTTGAAAGTTCTTTATTGCCAGTTACTAACATCACACAACTGTCTCATGTTAATGTATCAAATATTAAGGTTCAATAAGATGTGTACCTGTATTCATGCCAGTGACCAACATCTTTAGCCATTTAAAAATATAAATGAATAAAATAGTTTAAATAAATAAATTGATCACATTAGTGCCATAGGAAAAACACTGGTGATATTTAACAATGGTGTGAGAAAAAGTAGTTTCTTTATAATGAGTTGCTTTCATAGAGACAAGAGCAATATTTAGTGTAATGTATATTAGGTAATTTTATTTCTTCTATTTTGATAAAAAACATTGTAAAATAATTAACAATGTATAAATTCTAAAGTGAATCACTCAAGGCTCTATTTTGTCGGAAACCCATTTAAAGGAGAACGAGGGAATGAAGTGGCAATTACGTCTGTTTAAAACAAATACCTTCAACATGGGTTTGGTCTCAGAGAAAGCAAATCTCAGGGGTGTAACATTATCCCCCACATCCCCTGCGGTTTGGGGGAGGGTCCCCGAGCTCCAGGGAACCCCCTCAGCACAGTATACTGGGTTTGGGACCAATGTATTAGGTAGTGGGCCGAGGGGGGGCCCTCAAGTGTTTTTAAACCACTGGCAACTAACATTCAGCTTCAAATTGTAGATTTGTGCCCGTACTGGATATGTGAGATAGCTTCTCTGATCTTCAAAATGGTTGAAGAATGAGAATGGAAAATATGTTAGATTTGCAATAATTCAAAGCTGAATGCATGATTATGACAAGAAAGACATTAGTGGTAATTTGAACCAGGTGGAGATGTCGGTTCAGGACTATTTTTAAAAGATCCCTGCACAAGAAACGAAGAGAAGCCTCAGGTGCGACCAGTATTGCTGTTTGTGAATTCCCTGAGCCACCTGATAACAAAAGCACAGAAAATGGAGGATTCATTTATGATAGAATTTGTGAACATTACATTGACATTGATTGGGATTCTCGCCAATGCATACATTGTGGTGTTCTAACTCCTGGTCTGGGTTCAAGAAACAAGGTTGAAAACCTGCAATCTCATTTTAGTGTCTCTAGGATTCGGATCCATATTTTATCAGAGTAGTTTTGTAATTTCCTGTCTACTGAAAGTTCATCGTGTCATTATTGATCTTCGAGTCTATAATTTATTCATAATCTACTATACTCTAGTAGCACCACATTTTGGTTCACCGCCTGCCTCTGCATCTTCTACTGTGTGAAGATTGTGGATTTCAGCCACCACCTCTTCATCAGGCTGAAGATGAGGGTCTCAAAGATGGTGCCCTGGATGCTCCTGGGATCTGTCATGAGGTCCATTGCCCTCAGTATCCCATCGCACTTGAGGTCATATGGAGAATCCCTGGAGAACTCAACAGCTAATCTAACAGGTAAAGTGATTATCAACAAGAATGCATTGAATATGGGGTATTCATTTCATACCTTTATGGAGCTGCTGCTATTGATGTTTCCTTACCTCTTGTCCTTGACATTGCTTTCATGACACTCATACTCACTTCCCTCTGCAGACACACCCATTGTCTTGATTCTGGGAAATCCCAAACTGAGAGAAGCACTCTGGAAGATCCTCACTCCTTGGAGGACGTTAAGAACTCAGCCTCAGAATGGATCTCTCAAACTAAAGGGATTCATTGCATTTGATCACATTCTCTTCAGACATCCCTTCAACTCAAAACCAAATGATCTGTTCTTTGTGTGTTTAATTCTTGATGTATTTATGCTATTTTACAAATATAAAATTGCTGGAGGGTATGGAGTGTGTAGGTTTTGAATAAGCTTTTAGTGCAATGGCAAATGATAATAAATATTCAAGCAAATTTGAATTGATATTACAATTTTCCGTAATCCTATTGTTTATTCCATGCCTCAATTGCTTATTTATAATTCGAGTATACATTTTTTCAAGATATATTTCACACTGCAGCCACCACAATGGCGCATGATGGTCCATGTATCGAAAAAATTGGCACAATCATTTTCTTTAAATGCAATTTAAAAACAGTATTTCAGGACAAGGAGAACTTCATTATGCATGATTAATCACAAGATTTGCTGATAAAGGAGATACACGGTCATCACAAAGATGTAGAGTGACACAAGGGTTTCTCCATCTAGGAGCATGTTATTTCCTGATATATGTTTACATTGTTGGGTGACACTTGATTCTCAATCCTATGCCTATTTTAATGGTGTGCATAAACTGAATAAGGGTAGTGAAGGTCCACTGCTGGCCTCCAGACGCTTGCAGACCGCTCAATAAGCCTCTACTCCGGATGTCGCCACCCCCAATGCCGGACCCCAGATCAAGGTGTGTCCTCTGTACCGGATTAATTGATGTTCATTTCAGCCTCCACCTGAATATACCTGCAGAATATTACGTGTTTTGGACCACCCTGGTCTCCCCTTGGACAGCCTTGCAGGCGTCTTGCCTCCCCTAGCACACCTCTTTAGGGGGCTACTCTCGCAGCCCCCCTGGAATTTGCCCTCCAACAATCAAGCAGCACTTACAACTCTGGGGCATATTCTCAAGAGCATGTGATAACCATCGTTGCAGTCTATCGCGGGAAAATAACTCCTTGTCAACGTGGTATTCTCAAGCCGGCAGCACCATGCAATAGTCCCACGATAACGCGCCAAATGACCGCGTTAAAACCAATGCGTCGCTGCAAAAATACGAAATACGAATGCGCAAAAAGTTGCAATAAGGCCAAGCGCGATACAAAAATCACCGATACCCAGCAACAGGCCTGCAATTCCCACACGTCATGCGGGAAAATGCACTATAAAAGCCAAACAAGAAAAATACATCGCAAACAAAATAAACTGCGTAGCAACATGGATGCACCCGGACCAAGTGCCCAGGCCAAAGGGAGCCCTACAAGCCCCACAGACCACCAGCAAGGAACCTTGGGATCGGGGAAGGCCAAGGAGTAGAGGAAGAGGAAGACGGGGTACAGTCCGCATGACAACCGGATCGTGTCATTGGCAACACAGACGTAAAAATGGCATTCTATCGTGAATGCAGTCGGAGTGTCTAGGAGGCCAAGTTGTGCTGGAATGATGTGAAAAGCCAAACCAAGCAGAAACCCACTGCCAACAGGAAGGCAGCAACTGCGAATGGAGAATGGGAGACCAGCGCCACAGGATGAGCTGGAGCAAATGGCGGCCACAGTCATCAGTGTGGAGATGGTGCAAGGAGTTGGGAGTCCGGACACAGCTAGAGATGACCTGACACAACATCAACAGGGTGAGTAACGAACAGGGACTGGGTGGACGGGGGATACGGGCACAATGGCACACATGCACAACGAGGTGTAGCACACCGCACACCCACAATGACCCTGAGTCATGTCCCTGATCCCCGTGGCACACTACAGCACACATACAAACACCACCCCGTCCATCATGTGCCCAAAGGAGTCCCCCACACACATCACCAATTCCACAACACACAGCAAACATGCATAGTTGTGAGCCACACTGACAATGCAAGCGACACTACATGACGAGCAGCATGGCTGGAGTACAATCACCATGACATTCTGCACGCCACAAGACTGAGGTGGCTGAGTGTGGATCACATCCGGAAAGGAGCAGGTCACACTCTGACACATCCATGTGCACCTACAACCCATGATGTCAAAAACACATTTGCACACAAACAATGCACAAGAGTGCAAAAACCGTCCAAGAGGATCAAATGACCCAAGTCGCCAACATCACAACACCTTAAAAGCACAAAAGTCAAAGGCACACCGTCTCCAAGGGATAAGGGGCTGCAAAATCACAGCTGCAGGGGTGACCCTCCCACAATGCATCACTCACACATAGCAATTACAGCTCATGGACGACAATGTGGTACACAGTGCAACACTTACACTGCAGAACAGAGGACACAACTGGGTCTGCTTGTGCGTAGAATATGGCCAATCACATCTGACATAGCAGGAAACTGTGAGATGAAAATGTACGTGTGCAACCTCACCTACCTCATGTCGTCCAAATGTCCACTGTCCCGCATCAAACAGTCCGCTCCTCCCAAACAGTCACAATGTACATTGCCATTCAGTCTGTATGTAAACTTGAACAGTGCGTCAACATACATGCCAACACAATTTCAACAAGCATCTCCCCTTCACATTGCAGAGGGACAAACAACACTTCCAGCAGAGCAGACCAGACAACTCTACAGTGATGCTGAAGAGGACCTCCACGCTTTCGACTCCAACGCCCTACAACAGTTCATGGACATCTTAAGCAATCGACCTCCAGGAGCAGGGCTGCCCAGCTGCATCGAGGATAACCCAGTTCCTGCACAGACCACACAGCTGGATGCATCCCACCACCACGGCTGGCTCCCAGCAGCCCACCGGAGCACACATCGCATTCCGAGGCCAGGTGTCAGACTGCCAGGAGAGGGTGGCCAAACAGGTGCAGGTGGGGTTCTACCTCATGGAAGCCGAACTAGATCACATACGTGGGTATCTAAGTCCCATCAGGGACCACCTACACTCCCCAACTGAGACACACACTGCGACTGACACACATGCATGTGCACATTTCCAGCACTGGACCACACCAAGAGCCATGGGATAATCATCCGCACCCCCACGCTGGACTGGCATACGCCGGCCCAGTTCCCCCCTCTTACACATTGAGTGGGGGATGACGAAGCTACAAGTGCAAGGTCTCACCCGCTGCCTGCGGTGACATGGCTGCTTTCGCTGTACACGGCACAATGTAATGTTGTAGGGCCCGGGGCCCTAATGCATACATCATGAGCACACGGACACACTCAGATAGTTTATTGAACTGGCTATGGGCACGTGCGCTCGACACCTTTATTGCCAGGGTCACATCTACAGTGACGCCTGTGCTGGATGTGTGTGGGGTGAATGTAAGCCTGCCCTCATGGAGCCACTGGTGCTGGCAACAACTTGAACATTGATTAAAGCAGAAACAGAAAACACCAGCATAACAGAAACAACTGTGAAGCATCATGGTGGTAGTCAGAGAAAGAAGAGTGTTCACCCAATGTGCAACCACAATAGTCTATGAGGTGTGGTGTACTGAGTTAGTGGCACCTGAAGAGCTGAGCAGGGTACCAAGCTGATGATGGCATCCAGGACAGGTGTGAGGAACTTGGATAGGGTTTGCTGTGAGACTCCTCCGACTCTGGCGGTTGTAGGTTGGGAGGTACAAGAGGCCAGCAGGTGCAGCACAGCCAGCAGCTTTGTCTGAGTTGGGATGTTGGTTGTGCGCTGTGTTGGTCCCGTCAGCCTGTGGGCAATGATGGTCAGGATGTGAAGGATGGTTGTCCTTTTTAGCCTGTAGTGGGCACTTACATTGTCTGGTGTTAGGTCTGTGAGGCTGGTACGTTTCCTAAACGTCCGCTGTCTTTGTCTGCACTCCCTCTGTGGTGGTACAGTGGTTGGTTGGGGACGGCGGGGGGTGGTCCGGGGGGTTGCCGGTCCTGGGTCTGGTGGCGGTGGGTGTTGTGGCCCTGTTGGGGCTCTGAGCTGCATGATCAGGGGCTCCATGGCATCTGTTGGTCTTCAGGTGGAGCTGTGGGCTGGGCTCCCTTTTCTGGTGCAGGTTGTCATCCGACTTTGCACCAAGTCAGAGCAGGTGTTAATTTCCTGCTGCTAACGTGCCTTATCGCCTGTTTCGTGGTCTTCTCGCCGATCTGGCTGGTCTTTGAGAATGTTGAGGTGTGGTGTTGTCACAGATTTTTGCTCCGGAAGGCCTACTCTGCGTTTCATTAGCGATAGTTGCCGGGGTCATCTGTGGCGATGTTTTTTTGCGGATGCTATCGCAGGTAAACTGGTGGTATCGGCTGTTAGCACCAGCTTGTGAATGGGGCAATACATTTCTCGCAACTTTGGCTGAGATAAAGTGTCGATAACTCGGCGATAGATCCTTGAGAATATGCCCCTCTGTAACCTGGTCCTGAAGATGACCTGAACTTACAACACGTCAAAACGCTATCGATTTACCAGCTCAATTCCTTGGCGCATGCTCTTGGGTTCATCAAATGATTTACCTTCCTTAAATCCTTGTTAATGAATCTGAATCACAAAAAGTTTTCCTTTATATATTGACACGCCATTCACCTTTGTCACAAGCACACATGCACAAATTTGTACAGGTTACACGTACATTCAAAGTAATATAGTGCTGTTTCCTCACTGTGTTTTGAAAACAGACTGCTCGTCCCATATAATGCAACAACCATTAATGCCTCCCTGTTTCCTTCTTCTTCCAACAGTTGTGCTTGTTTTCCAAAATTTTCTGTAAGTATTACCTTTTGAGATGCTGATATTTGTTTTATACGAGTAAGGAAACACAACATTTTGTGCTGCCTTGCTTTACTTCATATCTATGAGGCATTATAAGCCATGCAAAGTGACTTTGGGTAGCCTCATAAATATGATTTCAAGATTTGCGAAACTGGAGCATCACAAAAAGTTACACTTCAGCGGCGCAAGGGGCTGGTAAATATGCCCCTCAGTGTCCACTGGAAAAATGAAAGTCTGCATACCACAAGAGCTAGTTCCCAGCTATATAGTGGGAGGTGACATGGACATGTGGGTTTATGCATATAAGGCAGACCTGAGGATGCACAGGGTCCCACAGTAGTGTTGGGGGATACTTTGAAAAGACATTCCTATAACGGGCAGGGGCACCCAACATACACTGTTGGGGGGACCAAATGGTCTTTGCCCCTATGAAGGCCACTCCTCTACAAATTTAGGCTGACCCCTAAGAGGTACCTTCTCAAGTTCAGGGACAGTCATAAACTCCCCACCTAGTCTCCAGTAGATTTCTTGGACTTTTCCAGCTTGGCACTGAGTGGAGTGGTTTGGTGAGAAGCAGCACAGTTGAGAATTTCAGTGGACTGTAAAACCTGGCTATGATGGAGTGCATGCTCAATATCTGTTTTACAGAGCTGCACCAACACCAGGGGCCATATAGCAAAGTCAGCACACTCTCCCGGTTTGTATGTCTGTGCTATGTTACAGTGAATTCACTGATCTTAGGGCAGCTGCAAACTTGTGCTGTCCTGGGGGCAAAGCATTCAAGTGATTTATGGAGAGGCTGCTTCAAAGCCACTCTGTGTTTTACTGTGCAGGTGGCAAACTGCCTACACTTTTAAAGAGGGGAGAGAGATCCCCTTTCATGTGGGTGCCATGTGTGATTGCATCCGCTTGCAAGGGAATGTCTCGGGGTTCCATGGGACCCCATTTTGCCCCTCTAGAGGGCTGCCTTTATGAGGCCCACTGAAAGCGCACCACATTTTTATTGCACACTTTTTGTGTGCCTCCTAAACGCATGCTTGGCTCTGTGCCTGCCTCCATAATATGGCACGGGCACAGAGGCAAAATGATTCCATCATTTGCATGGGGCCAAACTCCGCATGTAAATGAAGGTACACTCTCTTGTTACAGCACTGGTGCTACATGTTCACCACCACTATCTGTATTAAAGAAGGAGCCATACAAGTGTTTGTGGACCCTTCTGTAATACCAAAGTGCCAAGAGGCACTCAAAGTGGGCACATATGCCCGTTGCATCCCCTGAGGCACTTTTGATAATACTTCCCCTGGTTGACAGTACGCTCACCAACCTTGGCGGGCTTGCTAAGGAGGCAGACCTCTGGATGAGAATTAGAGTGGTTACAAAGGTACCTGGAAGTGACCCCTAGAAGGGTCGCTCAGGTTCCTCCCAGAAGAGTGAGCACGAGGTCCAGGGAGCCAGAGATAAATCCCAGAATAAGGTAGGAGATCCCATTCCCCTTCTGAGGAACAAGGAGGACGTTCTGGTGGGCTGTGGCCCAGGGCTCCCCGTTTCCAACCCTGATTGATTGTTCTCGAATAGGACACAAGCCGGAGGACTCTGTCTTAAGAAACCACCCACAGGTAGGAACTCTACAGAGGAATCTCAGAGGACTGCCATGCTGCTTGTAGCTTGCTGTGTACTGAGAGGACTGCCCTGTTGCATCAACAGGACTGCCCTGCTGACTGAAGACTGCCTTATGCCCTCAGAGGAATGCCATGCTGTCTGAGATCTGCTTTCGTGCTTGAACCCAACACTTCCAAAGTCACTCCAAGGGCTAGTTGGCTAGCTTCCTGATCAGAGCCTCAGTAACCGAAAAGGGTAAAATCATGTTGAACCCACACCAGGCCCCAGACTGAGTGAGTCTTAACCCTTCAAGCAGTGCCCCACCTGTCCTGGATCCTTGGAGGTGGTGCTACAGGTGCACAGATAGCTCAAAGCCAACAAAAGGTGCTTATAGAACTGAAAGGAAAACTACCTGCATGCCCATCCGCTACGTTCTTCTCCACAGCAGCAAATAATGTTCAGCGGCTCTTCACAGAAGGCATATTAGGCCTCGTGGTGCCCTTGTTGGCTACAGCCTGCAGCTTCATTCAGCTGGAGATTTTCAACTCCCAAGAAAGAGACTAAGGGCCTCATTTGTAACATTCTGGAGCACAGAGGTGCAGCAAGCCTTCCTGCTGCACTGCTGTGTGTCACAATAAGTTGGCAGGAATGCGCCATATCTAACATATGACGACAGAAGCGAAGTTTACCGTCAGGCCTACTTCTAGTACTACTTTATTAAGATCTGACCTCCGTGGTATCTTCCACACTGCATTTAATACATAAACTGAAGGAGATCGTAGAAGAGTAGCTAGTGGCAGTACACAGAGCATTGATAAACTACGCTGTGGTAGTGGGTGGAGTTTTTTCCGTACTCCAAGCAGAGCACGGAGTGGCAAAAACTCTGCCACAACTGCCTGCAGAGCTCAGTTCGCCACCCACCCCTAGTTAGAACTGCGACTTTCCAAGTGGTTTGCTACAACAGACAAATCACAGCACTGCATCCACTACAACTGAATTCCAGGGATCCAGTATTACAAGTATACCACCCTGAACAAGCCCAACAGGAAATGCAACAGTAGACACATCTAGGAGACCCATAACACTTTCACCATTCATACATGATGCTCCCCATCATAGATGTTTTCAACTTTGCTTTAACAATTTCCTTTCACACAGCTCAACAATGAATACACATCTGCCCATACTTATGTTTGAACTGATGAGTTCTGTGTCCGTTGAGGAAGAAAATGATAAATTAGATGTTGCAAGCTGCCACTGTGGTCTCAAAGTTGCCCAGTTGAAGAGCAAGGTAGGCTTTTAGATCCATACATGACAGAACTTCATTACCTCTCCACCTTGGCCTGGTTGTTAAGGAACATCTACAGCATACTGCTGAACAGCTGTGAACACTTACCTGTCCAAAGAGTCAGTGCCAGCGCTGACACCAAAAACCTTCAAAGCAGTCTTTTTATCTAGAGATGTCAAGCTCTACACCTGGTCTACATTGATCTTGTGATGTCAGACGTCCTTCTGTAATCAAAAGGCAACCAGATCTCCTTCCACTGTGCATGCTATAACTTTGGAAAGCCTTAATCAGATATTGATTTGCACTGGAACACCGGCCTGGACTGAAAAAAATAAGAATCTGTGGGAGGGAATTAACCCTGTCTCCCAAACCACCGTCCCCCACCTCCAGCTTGCAAACAACAAAGCTTCAAGTCGGATGGAGAAGGCTCCTATTCCTAAGGACATGTTTGAAACACCATAGATTTGCAAGGAATGCAGTTTAGTAGAGCGGGCTAGGGAAAAGATTCTTTAGAAGGTAAGTATTGTCCTAATTGGGCTAGGTAAACAGAAAACGGGAATTAGGTCACATTCATATTCTGAAGAAATGTACGTTACTTCCTATTTGTCATCTGTCAAAAGCTAATGCTGTAAGAGCGAAACAAATAAACATGGTACTGCTCAAATATTTTTAAGAGTGAGGTGAGGAAAAATAAATAACATGACATCTGTTACCTTAGTAAAAACCCTGGTTGCTGACAGATTTTCATGTATATTAATGTAAATAAATCCTAGCAAAGTTCAATCAAAAGGCCCTAGGAAGACAAGTTCAAATAAGAAGCCCTTAGAAGACCGGATAAATATTGAAAAGACATCATGGTGTAGCATCACGCTGCAAGTAATCACGGACACCTCTTATGATTATCTCGGTAGCTTTATTCTCTGCCTCCAACCTCAGCCTTGTCCCTACTCTAACTGCCCTCATCCTGTGTCGACTCCTCCTCTTCCCCTCAACCCCACTCGCTCCGCCCCCCAACTACTAGGCTGCTAACTTCATTACATCTCCCCTCTTCTTGATAAAACAAACAACAGTGCTTCAGTCCATCTCTTCAATGAGTCTCTTTGGTGGCTGGATATCACGACGTGGCCGCAATGACATGTTCCCGGTGGACACATTCGGCCTGGGCTCACTCTACTGACCTCTTCCTTCTGTGGCACCAAGGTCAGGCTCTTCAAGTGCGGGAGTGCCAGTAGGGCTCATCCCAGGTCCCTGTATGTCTCGCGGACACCTCTTGAAGTGGGAGATGTTCCTGGTGATTCTGCGTTGTTCAGATTCCGCTGTCAACATGGTGCCCTTCTGTTGGGTCACTAACAGTGGCTCGTCCCGGAATCGGGAATCAGTCTTTCTCTGCTGCTCCTGTTTGATGAAGACATGATCCCCTTCATGCAAAGATGGAGACCTCGCTCTACTTTTGGCATCAGCATACGATTTCATGCTGTCCTTGTTATGCCTGTCAGTCACAGCCATTTCCTGGTGAATGTGGTTTGGCGATACCGCTTGCAAGGCACCTTCCCATGTCGGGATGCGATTTCTCATTGGCCGCCCTAGCATGAGGGTTGCAGGGCATTGTCCGGTGGTTGAGTGGGGAGTTGTCCTGTAAGCTCTGAGAACTTCATTCAGAGCTGCCTGCAGTTCTTTCTTCTCAGCAGTGGCGTGCTGAAATGTCTTTTTGATCGTAGCCATAAATCTTTTGATGGTGCCATTTGCTTGTGGCCAGAGTGGTGTAACTTTTCTGTGCTTGAAGTCCATTTGTTTCGCAAAGGCACTGAATTCGTGTCCATTGAATGGAGGCCCATTGTCCGTTTTGACTTCTTTTTGGACACCCCATGTTGCAAATACCTCATCCAGCACCTTTATAGTGCAGGAGGCGCTTGTAGACGATATTATTTGTGCGATGGGAAATTGTGAATATTCGTCAATTATGGCAACCACATATTTTCCAGACTGCAGCGGTCCATAAAAGTCCATGGCAATTTCTTGCCACACTCCACTGGGTAGGGTGGTCATTTGTAGTGGTGCCGGTGGGTTGCTTTTGCTGGTCAACTGACAGAGGTGGCACTCCTTCAGTGTAGACTCCACCATTTGGTCCAGAAAGGGGAACCAGACGCGTTCCCGTAGAGCTCGCTTCGTAGATACTACTCCTCTGTGGCCTTCATGGGCCAGATTGATGACTCCCTGCCGTAGTTGACTGGGGATGACAAGTCGTTGACCTCTTAGGATGACTCCATCAGTGGTGACCGACAGTTCATCGCAGACGTGCCGGAATGCTTGTATCTCTTTCGGATTGTAGGGTCTGTGTCTTCTTCTTGCGGGTTATATCTCCATCTATTAGTTTGGATCCGGTGGAGTACCATTTGCAAGATAGTGTCTTGAGCGGTGACCTCCCGAATGACGTCCATGGGAATGGCAGGTGGCAATGCTTGGTCAGCCACGAAGTGGATATACTCCTCAGCGATCGATGGTTTGGAGTCTGAAGACGGCTGAGGGTGGCGTGACATGTAGTCAGCCGGGTTCTCCGCCTTCCCCGGTTTATGAACAATAGTGAACGTTTACTCCTGAAGTCAGAGACCCCATCTCTCGATTCTCGGAGGCATCTTGGATGTCGGGTTGCCGTAGATAGTGACCAACGCCTGGTGATCAGTGATCAGGGTAAAGTGCTTGCCATATACGAAGACATGGAAGTGTTCGCATGCCCAGACTACAGCAAGACTTTCCTTCTCAGGCTGCGAGTACTTCTTCTCAGGGTCAGACAGGCTGCGGCTGGCATAGGCAACGATCCGCCTCTGATCAGAGTCATTCTCATATTGAGCCAAGATGGCCCCCAATCCAACGGGGCTAGCGTCGACGGTGATCTCCGTCTTCCATTGAGGGTTGAAGTATGAGAGACTGTCGGCCGTTTCTACGGCGCGCTTGATGTCTTTGAACGCCCGTTCACACTCAGGGGTCCAGTCAAACGGTTGACCAAGCTTGGTGAGAATCCGAAGGGGGTGACTGATGGTCGCATAGTCACGGATGTAGCGGGCACAGTAGCTGGCCATCCCTAAGAAGGACCTCAATTCATTTACATCCTGCGGGCTCTTGGTGTTATTCAGGGTCGCGATCTTGTCCGGGTCTGGTTTCATGCCCTCGTCCGAGAAAATGTGGCCAAAGAATTTCAAAGTGGCCTGGTGAAACTCACATTTCTCCTTGTTCAGCGTCAAATTCGCGTCCAACAGGGCATGGCAGACGCGATCAAGAGCGATGTCGTGCTCACGAACATCAGACCCATAGACCAGGATGTCGTCGCTATAGTTCAAGGTGTTGGGGATGTGTAAAATGATTTGACGGATTGCCTCCTGAAAGATTTCCGCGGCCGACGAGACACCAAAGCTCAGCCGCTTGTACCTAAAAAGTCCTAGGTGAGTTGCAAACGTGGTGATGTAGCGAGATCTGGCGTCTAATTCTAGCTGGTGATAACCTTTGTTCAGGTCTAGCTTCGAGAAGACCCTTGCACCATTCAGTGCAGCAATCATATCGCTCAGATGCGGTCCAGGGTGTCGCTCCCTTTCAATTGCAGTATTGGGTAGGCGCATGTCAACGCACAGTCTCACCTTGTTGGGAGTCCCTTTCTTAGGTACGATGACCACCGGCGACACCCAAGGGGTCGGGCCATCCGTGCGCTCAATGATGTCTGCGGATAGGAGTTCTTGAAGTTCGTCCTTGATGGCACTTTGAAGATGGAATGGAACACGTCGTGGGTGCTGCGCAACCGGTTTGATCCGTTCATTAATATGCAGCCAAATTTGACAACCTTTCAGCTTGCCTAAGCCTTGAAATAATTTGGGAAACTTGCTGACACAGTTCTGCTTATCGTTGACTTTGAATAAGATTTCCACCAGACGAAGACGCTCAGCCGTGGGGAGGCTAAGTAGGCAGTCGGCTTCAGGCCCTTTGATGACATGTATGACCGCTTGTATGGTGATGTTGCCATGGGTGAGTGTTGTGTGGAATTTACCCAGGCAGGGGAGTGGTTTTTTGGACATCCACGTGAAGACGCGGACCGGTGCAAAAGTTAGTTGGGGTTTCGGGACCATTTTCTCGTGTTCCGTGACTGGAATATAATTCAGTGAGGCTCCGCTGTCCATTACAAATTTGGTGTCGTGATTCCCTACTCTAATGTCTAGGCGTGGATACCTTTTCAGTTGATCAGGGTCCGTAATCATGTTCAAGTATTCCACAGTGTAGGTCGAGTCTTTGGAGGACGATGATCTCGAGTCCCGAGATGGGGATCTGCGTTCCCATCGTGACCTGTGTGATTCCCGGCTGGAATGTGATGAGCCTGGGGACCGCCTGGGCTCTCCTTGAACAGCTCGTATGTGATGTTTCCTTGTGTCAGAGCTGGACGATCTCATTGTTTCACTTCGCCTTTCTTTGTGATAGTCCCCGCACATGGCTTCGAAGTGGTTGGATCGCCCACATTTCCTGCATCGCTGACCCATGGCCGGACAGGTGTCTATATGAGGATAGTCATAACCACACCGATAACATCGGTTAGTCCTTTCTGGCTTTCGGTCCCTTCGCCCTGTTTCTCTTCTCCTGTACTCTGGGCGTCGTTGGTGAGACGACGGTCTCTGTCTCCATTTATTCTCCCGCGAATACTTCCTTCTGCTACGAGGTTGTTCTTGAACACGGTGTGCTTGCTCCTGATTGCCGTTGTGTCCTGTTTCGATGGTGGCGGCGTGTTCTTCCGCTTGGTCGTATATACGAGTCATTTCTTCGATCTCTTCCAATTTGTGGGGTTTCCTCAGTAGCCGTCTCCTGAGTGTTTCTGAATGACAGCCGTCTATGATTTGCGATTTGATGGCAGCGTCAGACGAGAAGGTTTCGAACTCACAGTGTCTCGACAGCCGTCGTAACCGGGTGATGAATGCGCTCATTGCTTCCTCTTTTCCTTGACGTGCTTGGTGAAAAGCGTAGCGCTCATAGTCCACGTTTCTTTTATGGAGAAACTTTTTGTTCAGTGCCTCACGCACCTTGTCATATGTTCCAGTATCTGCAGGCGAAAAATCCTTGATAATTTTGCTTATTTCCCGGCCTGCTAGCAGGCGAAAAATCGTTGATAATTTTGCTTATTTCCCGGCCTGCTAGGTTGCGGAGGGCAATTAACTTTTCTTTGTCTTCCGTCAATTTGGATCCCTCAATATAGTCTTCGAAGTCTTCCAACCATTCTTGCCACTTGGGGCCCATACTCCCTCCTGTGGTCACAGTCAGAGGTTCTGGAGCTCGCAGGTGTGATCCTCCCGCGACGAGGGGCTTCCGCTCTGGCGAGGCGTTGGGGGTCACCATGGTGTCGTTGTGTCCTGTTCACCCTTTTGTTGGTGCCTGTTTCTTTATGTCTTCTCAATGCTGCTTGTTTATTCACTCTCGACAATGCTTGTTTACTTCTTCTCGTCAGTGTTTTATTCTTTGCTTTTGTTAATGCTTGTTTATTTCCATTCGCGAATGTTCGTTTACTTGCTCTTGTCAGTGCTTGTTTATTTTTCTTTTCGCCAATGCTTGTTTATTTGCTCTTGTCAATGCTTGCTTATTTCTTCTCGCCAATGCTTGTTTACTTGCTCTTGTCAATGCTTGTTTATTTTTTCTTTCTGCCAATGCTTGTTTATTTGCTCTTGTCAGTGCTTGTTTCTGTTACTGTATGCCTGACTTCAAAATGGCCGCTCTACAACAATCAAGGGGTCTGTCTTGAAAAATGCCTGACTCCAAGATGGCCGCTGTCACTGCATGCACACGAGGCTTGCTCTCATGGCTCACTCGGTCCTCTTTCACTCTGGACTCACCGGCGGGCAGCTTCAGAGGCAGCACACATCAGGACCTGCATCTCCCCAACGGCGGCTACTATCAGGTGAGGTTGGGGTGGGCTCCCGCCTTATTCTGCAGATTCCCGCGTTTCTTCTCGCGACAGCGTGCCAAGACTCACGCATCAGGCGTGAGACCTTCCACCATCGACGGGCACTCAAGCCCAAACTTCAAGGCACTCGGCGGCGCGCGCCAGCAGGCCTTCAGGGACGGCGTCCTCCACGCTGGGGCACTTCTCCTTCGCTCTCGGGTGCGAGGCAGGGTCGGGGTGGGCTCCCGACTTCGGTGCTCGCCAGCCTCACCCAAAGCACACGCTTCTGGCGTGAGTCGCGCTTCGGCGCTTCGGTGTCTCGTGGGGTTCTGAGCGGTGAGGTTTGGTCATCCCACCCTCGTCGCCAGTTGTAGCATCGCGCTGCAAGTAATCACGGACACCTCTTATGATTATCTCGGTAGCTTTATTCTCTGCCTCCAACCTCAGCCTTGTCCCTACTCTAACTGCCCTCATCCTGTGTCGACTCCTCCTCTTCCCCTCAACCCCACTCGCTCCGCCCCCCAACTACTAGGCTGCTAACTTCAATACACATGGTAAGTGCTTCAATCTACTAGAACACATGCAACGTATAGTTATAAATCACTTTCACAGAGTCTACAAGGAAATGGCAAACACACGTGGTGCCTGTACACTACATTGCTTTTTATCATGTTTAAATAAAAGTGTCTCTTCCATAAGATTTAGTCTTCATTTAGTTATAAAATCTGTAAAGTCAGCAAGTTAAATTTCAATACCAATCTTGTCCGGTGCTGCATTTTTTATTAATCAATTTTAGTGCACACTGCTGCCTTTATAATGTGTTCATTTGTTGATTTTGACTTTTTTGCAACAGTTGTTATTGCTTGTTAAGGGTTACAAAAAAACTAGTTAGAGCACACATATAAAACCAGATAACACAAAAATACAAAATCTTAACTATGCGAGTTTAGTAACAAATGTTATTACACAATCTTCCGGTGATCAGTAAATGCAATGTAAAAGTTAGTACTAAATAATTAAGGGGGGCCGTAACAAGGTGAGTGATTTTTGTGTTTCTCGTCTTGAGCAGTACTTCTTTGGTGTTGGTACTGTTCCATAGATAGCGACGTCTGTATGGTCCACTAGGGATCCCATACAAGGAATCTCCTTTCAAGGGTTTTATTCATCATTAGTGTTACCCTAATCTGATAAAAGACTTCTAGTTACAGTTTGATCTTGCGAGTCTTTCACCGTTTTACATTCTTGATAATTCTGTCAACCACTCATCAAAGGTTGTAACCTTTGTCTGTTTCTATACAGAGTTTGGGTGCTGCCATAGACTCTTCCAGCTACCTGTCACAATGGTTGGTAGGTCCCACTGCAGAAGACGCATCATGCAATAAGGCTAATTGGGCCAACTGAGGAATACTACAACTACTTTCCCTATCTACTTGCAACCAGATTTGTCACCAGTAACCATGGATAGATGGACAAGGTCAGAAGATATGTACCAGGTCGCAATCAGTCTTAGTACATTTTCAAAACATTGAAATGGTGGAAAAGACCAGCCCTGTACATTTCAGGGGAGTCCACTATCAAACATGTACAACTTTAAAATACAGGAACTTTAGTTTTGCCTCCACGACATTAAGGTCATACTCGGTCAAGAATGTTCTCCAATCTTCAGAAGTTCATTCCCATCCCAGAACCCTCTGCCAGTGATGTCTTGTGATTAGCTCAAGTTGTTTCAGTGACAGTTCATTGATTACGGCGCTCTGCAAAGCAGTCACAGCCCATTTAAAGTGGCCCCTGGAATGGAGGAATGGCAGGAGGGGAGAATGTGGTGGTTCTATCTGGTATAGCCAAGCATCTTCTTCAGACAATGTAAAAGCTGTTTGAACTGTAAATAGTTTGCAGTGTTAAATCCAAAATCTGACTGTAGTTTAGGAAAGTCTTTAAATTTGCTATTAAGGATTAACTGTTCCAATTAGAGGCTTTCTCTCAGGGCAAGAGACAGGCATGTGTCCTAACTGAATCTATGCATCATTCCACACAGGGGGTGAGTGATGCAGCAGAGCTTGATCTTGAATTGTCAATGGACCCTTCTCCAGATGAAGATTATTATCCTTATAGTCTGGTAATCAGGAAGACCTTCTCTGGGCATAACAGTAGGGACCTTTTAATTTCTACCTATTCAGGCATCTGCTGTATCTGAAGCAAGAAGTATTCCAATAGTGACAGATGATGTGTCAGGTAATGTGAGGCCCTAAATGGAGAGTCATTGGACGTCGTGCTTGCCTAAAGTGTCTGCGTTTTGTGTCTGTCTGGGTTTTCTCCTACCCAAATAGACTGCTGTGTGTCCTTGTCTATTTAGTTTTGCATAAACTTTCGATATGTACCGAAACACAGTTCTATTTTGCAGAATTTGTGAAGTACAATGATTTGACTCAGTATGTAAATTAATGTGTGAATTTGGTGTAAGCTAATGTTAACATGTTTTCGGGAGTGAGCACAAGCACTTTAGCACTGTAGAGTCCTGCAGCCAACAAATACTAATTAATTGAAACAGGAAGGTTTAAAGGCCCAACCAAATTTTGGGGGACTACCACCCAAGGGTCTCATGTCTCACAGTGTCTGATTATCGAACCTATCTTATATTTTGAGAACAATAAGGGGACAACCCCAAAACAGATAGGGCAGACATTCCTTGGAGCACTGAATACCTGTCCTAGATGCCCAGAGACAGATGCAGATTTTCTTCATATGGTACAGCAGTGCCCGGTAGTTTCTCAATTCTCAGACGAGGCTTTGACATGTGTGTCTGATAAGACTGATAGACTGACATGAGGAAGGATTCTCAATGCATATGAGAGGTAATGTCTGGAGACCTATTGGTCTGGCCTTTGTGCTTAAGGAGAGTTGTATTGCCATGACCTGGAAGACTTCTGCTCTGTGGGAGTGAGCTACAAATTTTAAAAACTGTGTTTACGCAGAAGTTGAAATGCTTTTTAATCTAAGAGTGCATCTGGAGCAGGCACACAATATGACAAATGGTATGGTTTTCTGAAAACATTGAAACCTAAAGCTGATGGACAGACACCCTGAGGGGAATAGACAAAACTGTTGCAATATTCTAACACATTGATAGCATTTGAGATCGTACTGGGTACTTTTCACATATGATGTTAACATGAGAGAAGGATGGAGGAGGGTGATGCCACTCTATCTTCGGTGCATACAAAATGTTTCTCTCTGAGTACTCAGGGGCTTATTTACAAGCCCCTTTCAACACCAGTACTTCACTTTTTTGGTATGTTTTTTGACAGTCTTGCAATGCGGTGCAACACTCTACATGGACCCGCCAAGTTTTTGGATGTATCATAATCTGCTCATTGATGGGACCACAGCCGTGGAGGCGTTGGAGTCCCTATCAGCACACTTTCTGACTGCTGCTATCGATTCAGAGTTAATTCAGACTGTAGCGGTCTGTGATTAGGCCTGTATGCATTGGAAGAGGTGTGGCGCAGTGGCCAGGGTGCCTGACTCCGCACCATGGGGTTCACGGTTCGATCCCCAGCAGCAGGTTAGCCCAGCACCATGTGACTCTGGGCAATAGCTCGCTTGATCTTCCCGACGGTCCCCAGCGCCGGGACACCTCTCCAGAAGTACCTGTGTGCTTTACAAATGCTGGTATTTCATTTTATTATATCATAATACGGATGGAGAGGAAACCGCAGACTCAGTGGTCAGAATCCGACCGTGGTGGTTGGACAGTCAATCCGAAGAACATCATAGGTAGCTCCTATGTTTGGTGCATACAAGATGTTTCTCTCTGATTACTCAGTTTGTTGTAACTCACTTGCTGTGGGAATTGCTTATGTGTTAGACTGTTCTTTATTCTTAATTTTTGAAGTTTCCAATGTTCATCATGTGCTTCTACGTAATATCACCAAGGGCTTAAGAAGTCAAGGGCAACAATTGTTTTAAAATAGATATATATGGGTTGGTGATACCAAACCAATGTGGATGGATCTGCTGTGAACAGTTGTTTCTAGAGTTTTGTAAAATGCAATAATAACTACTGGGAGAAAACTATAATGGAACTAGCAGACACTAAAACAGTAATAATATAATATAATTATGGCTGCATAGGTACCAAAACATTTTTATAATCATAGAAGCAGGAGCACAGAGAGAAGAAATTCTTTGTATTTCTGCAGGTGTTTAAAACTTCACACTTTCTATAAAGAAAAAGAAAAGTCTGAGTAGGTCAAGGAATTGAAATAGTGGAGTTTGAGGAACAAAAATAATGGAAATAGAAAAGTCTAAACAGGAACTTTCACTGTGTTAATTTCAAACCGTGTAGTAGGAAATTGTACCTAAGTCCACTAGCTATCTATGTCTGAGCATATGAGAACAGCAAAAGATTCACCAAATAGACACTCTCAGAGGGGGACACATATAACATAGAACAAGTACATGACATTTTCAGGTGCTATGGGTTTCTTCTGACTGGAATCTCAATTTGTCCCTTTCTTTCTGTAGAGATTTTAATCTTCTATAGAGATCCAGCCTGTCAGACTGATATCTGTACGACATTGAGGTGGTGGATGTCTTCCTGTTAGAACCAACCATGAGGGGAAAATAGTCAGGTATCAGTCACTGGGGCAATGTTACATCCATATATGGTGATTCCAGAGAGTGAAGGAAGTCCTGCATGTCTTCGGTGATGAGGATTACTTATTCCTGCCCCAAATGTGACAATCATCATGACCATGCGTAGTAGGCCGTATTCAATGTCAATCTTTTTCAGTTGGGGCAGAAGGCTAGTTAAATTAGCATCGGTAGAATAATCAGCTGAATTGTAAATGCAAATACCCTCATATTGAAAGGGGGCTGTTTTGCCTAGTTGCTTTTACAAATGCTCACACACGTTGATGGCAGAGCATGCAATGAAGTCGTGGGATCTGTTGGGAAACAGAAATTGGCAATATTAAACCTGATGACCCTTTTCAACTTGGCAGGCAGCCATTCAATAAGAAATTGTATTACATATGGGCCCTCTACACCCTTCTAAAATCCCAACAAATTGACATTATTTCTCATAGAACGGTCATCAAGATTAGTGATCTTGCGGGGAAGGCCCATGTTTTACGCCTAAATCATGTGCTGAAAGTAGATGAAGTTTAATAACTCCAGTCCTGTTTTCGATTATGTCTAGACATGATCAGTAACATCAGTGTAAGTGGAAACACAAAATGTAATCTCTACCCCTATTTGTCACAGAAGAGCGATACTTACATGTATTAGCACAACTTATCTACTGTGTGCCTTAATCTCATAATATAAAGTGGAGCTCTAAACATACTGCTAGAGTGCATTAAATAAAAAAATAGGGATTCCTATTTGTGTGCGCTAATGTCTTCATAAAATGTAAAAAAATATAGTTCTTATTCACAATTATATTTGTGTATTTGGAGTTATACTACTTTTACTAAAATTGCATTTCTTATGTACTCATGTATCATTTATGAATGTTTTTGCATTTATTCTGTAACCATATGTACACATATAATTATGCATTTGAAGTGCACATTGACTGTTTCACTAAGTTAGCTTAACCAAAGGCCTTAAGCATTTGGTCTTCAGTGTTTAGCCATCAACGTGAATGTTTTGCTTGTTCTGCAATGTTCTTTCTTTTGCAGGTGAGTTTACATGATTTCATAGCTAGTGAAAAGCATATTGTGCATTAGAGATGGTGAGGCCTGAGAGGAGAACTTTTGGCAAGAATGTGAGGTGCTAACAAACTAATAGAAGACTCCTATTCATTTCTCAAGCAGAGACATACAAGGTTGTCCTGATGGTCAAACCTTTGGATGGGAAAATCAAGTGAAATTGTAAATTTCTACTGTGAGAAGATGGAAAACTATTGGAGTTAATGACGTGGAATTTTCGAATGTACTGTGGGTTTAATTGGTGTTCACACTAACAGAGCCTCAGTTACTACAAAATGACACAGCAGGGCGCCACAGGCCAATTTGTTGAACCGAACTGCATCATTTTAAAATCACAGGGATGTGTCGTATTAACAACAATATGACACATCTGTCTGCTTTCCCCTGTGCTAGGGCACAATTGGATACCATGCGCCAACACACGCACTCTTTCGTTATGTTGCAAGGGTGCAGGCGATGTTGGAATGATTGCTTTTGGGAAGGAAGGGATACCTTCCTGAACAAAAACAATAATTGGTTACTTGTTGCTCTTTCTATGTGTGCTGCAGAATGCAGCAAGAGGAAAAAACAAGAAGAAATAAAAGTATTTCTCCTCTTTGCACCGCTCTTACGCATTCCCTGGGGAGGCGTGGACTTCTGAAGCATTGCCAGATTTATAGAACGTTGTGAATCTGGGAATGTGTCAGGGCCCATGGATGTTGCGTGGAAACACCCACAGCAGCACCATGGAACTCCGCTTAGACACAGAGTAATGGTGAAAGGGGCCCATATTTAAAAGGCCATGAAAAGTCACCGTAATTGAAGTGTTTGACTAAGGTTCACATCGACAGGGGAAATGGTAAGAATGGCCCAGTGCTCCATCTCTTGCTCTTTGATTTCTGAAGACATTGCCGACACTTCGGCATTCATCTTCACCACTGATGGTTTCTTCTCAGAATAGAAATCGGTTCAATTTAGACAGTTTTGTAGAGTCTTTTTGGGCTGGCATTATTGAAGCGCTCAGAAGTATACCACAAGCATTCTTTGCTACAGATGTTATATTTGTTTCACAAGTACTTCAGTAATGGCCCACAATTCCATCCTTAAGTTTCTCTCACAACCAGGTAGCTAGGCTGTTGTAGGCGCCTGCTAACACTTTCAAGCAAGATCCTTTGATACAGCACAGGAGTGCCAACATTCGAGAGTACGGACAATTTCCATGTTGAAGATCAAATGGACAGCAACCAGCATATCCTTCCTAGACAGCACCACTGGGCAATCAAGTCAGAAGTGGGGGTGCTTAAAGCCGCCTTGTAAAAAAGGCACCCTGTCACAAAGTTTTCTGCTTGAAAGGGGTGGGCAATGGGTGTTGCTGTGGGCGTTCCACCGCAACACCCATTGCTTTTTGACACTGCACCAAATTTACAAGGATTTGTAAATCTGAGGCAGCGCCAAAAACGAACGCCATGCAATAGCAGGCATTAGAATGGTGCAACGAGAAGAAATACATGCATTTCTCCAGATGTTTGCTTTTTCTATGTGTTCTGCATTCTGCAGCAGACATATGCAGCACACATAGAAAAAGAAAAAACACCATTAATGATTGTTTATGTGCAGGAAGGTGTCCCTTCCTGCCCAAAAACTATTATTAAATAATTACAATTTACTTCTTCTATGTGTTCTCTAGAATGCAGCACACATAAAAGTAACAAATCACCATTATTGATTGTTTAAGTGCAGGAAAGGACATCTTTCTGCACATAAATAGTAATTCCCTGCCACACTAACACCCTTTCACTGCGATGCAAGGGTGCCTGTGTTGGCGCTAGGCAGCTAATTTTAGTACCAGCATAAGGAAAAACACAGGGGCGCATCCCTGCATTTTGGAAATGTCGGTGATCCCAACTGCCATATTTGGCGCAGCCCCGCTCTCTGACATTTCTTTGTAAATAAGCCCATCAGTTCTCAGTGCGTTGTATACAGCTCAGTAGTTCACTAGTGGGCCCCTAGCAGTGGTTTTGTTGTCCTTGCTTCCTCCTTTCTGAGTGTGCTCTGACCACAACCGCCTCACATTCCCTGGTGATGTCTCCCACTTGGCAGTACCCCAAAAACAAAATAGGTCCCACTATCATCAGCTGACTATGGGAAGGGCATTCATCGCTAGTTCATTACAGGCATTACTGCCTTTCAAGACCCTCCAAATATAGTTGGTTGTGGTCAGGCACCATAGAGCAGTGTGGCAATAGTTCCCCAGGAATGCAGTCTGGCCCTCAGGGAGAAGCCATTTTCAATGAGGCCAAGCACTGCCCTGATTTTGGCTGTAATTGATCATGGAGAAGAATAGAGATTTTTGCAGAAACACTAAGAACCATATCTATATATCTGAAAACATCAAATAATAACATTACGAAAAGTAAAGCTCTATAAACAAACCAACTAGAATTGAAGGTTTGTTGCAGTGAAGTGTATCTTGTAAGTACTTGCTCTGGAGTAACAGCTAAGCGATTGTGACACCTCCATCACCACATCATACTCCCGTCCACAAACTAGAACGTTTTTTATTACCAGTTACTAACATCACACAACTCCCTCATGCAAATGTATCAAATATTAAGGTTCAATAAGATGTGTACCTGTACTCACACCAGCGGGCCAACATCTTTGTTCTTTTTTAAAAAAATGAATAAAATAGTTTAAATAAACACATTCACCACATTAGTGCCATAGCAAAAATACTGGTGATATTTAGCAATGGTGTTAGTAAGGAAGGTTCTTTATAATACGTTGCTTTCATAGAGAAAAGAGCAATATTTACCATAATGTATACTAGATATTTTTATTTTTTCTATTTTATTTAAAACTATATTCAACATATTTTTGGTCACAGAGAAAGTAAATCTAAAGTTCAGCTTCAAATTGCAGATTTTTCACTCGTAGGGGTTTGCAAAATAGCTTCTCTGATGTTCAAAATGGTTGAGGAATGATGATGGAAAAATCTGTCAGATTTGCATCAATGCAAAGCCGAATGCATGATTATGACAAGAAAGACATCAGTGGTAATTTAAACCAGGTGCAGGTGTCGGGTCAGGGCTCTTTTTAAAAGATCCCTGCACAATTAACCTAGAGAAGCCACAGGTGCGACCAGTATAGATGTTTGTGAATTCCCTGATAACAAAAGGATAGAAAATGGAGGATTGATTTATGACAGAATTTGTTAACACTGCAATGACATTGATTGGAATTCTCACCAGTGCATTCATGGTGGTGTTCTATCTCCTGGCCTGGGCTCAAGGAAGATCTTATCTTAGTGAATCTAGGGTTCGAATCCATATTTTATCAGTGTAGTTTTGTTATTTTCCATCTACTGAAAGTTCATCATATCTATGTTGATCTTCGAGGCTGTAATTTCATTGTAATATACTCTTGTAGCATCACATTTTAGTTCACCGCCTGCCTCTGCATCTTCTACTGTGTGAAGATTGTGGACTTCAGCCAGCTCATCATCAGGCTGAAGATGAGAATCTCAAAGATGGTGCCCTTGATGCTCCTGGGGTCAGTCGTGGGGTCCATCGCCCTCGGTATCCTATCATCCTTGAGTTTATATGGAGAATCCCTGGACAATTCAACAGCTAATCTAACATCTAACATGATTATCAACAATAATGCCCCGAATGAGGCAAATTCATTCCTCAAGGCAGCTGCCGCTCTTGGTATCTGCCTATCTCGTGTCCTTGACATTGCTTGCATGACACTCATACTCACTTCCCTCTGCAGACACACCCAGAGAATGAAAAGGATGAAAACTAATGCGCCAGGCTTCAGCCAGCCCTAGCTTCAGGCTCATTACAGGGCAGCCAAAATGATGGGGTTCCTTCTTTTGACCAACATTTCATTTTTAATTCCAGAGATTCCCATATTGTGTACAGCAAATGCCTTAATGTTTTTTATCGGCAGCGTTATTATTGTCACTTCTGTATCTGCACAACCCATTGTCTTAATTCTGGGAAATCCCAAACTGATGCTAGTGCTCTGAAAGAGCCTTACCCCTTGGAGGAAGTGAAGGACTCACCCGGTAAATGGATCCCTCAGACTGAACGGATTCATTTTACTGGATCACATTCTCTTCAGACATCCTTCAACTCCAAACCAAACGATCTGTTCTTTGTGTGTTTAATATTTGATTTTTGATGTATTTATGCGATTTTACAAAGATAACATTTATGGGGGGAATGGATTGTGTAGGTTTTGAATAAGCTTTGAGTCCAATTGAAAATGATTATGAATTTGAAAGAGAACTTAAATTAATTTTACAATTGTATGTAATCTTATTCTTCCATGCCTCAATTACTTATTTTTAATTCTAAAATAAACTATTGTCACAATCTATTTCACGCTGCGGCCCCCACAATGGTGAATGGCGGTCCATGTATTAAAAAAATGAGCACAATCAGTTTCTTCTAATGCAATTTTGAAACAATATTTCAGGAGAAGGAGAATTTCATTATGCATGATTAATCACAATATTTGTTAAAAATGGAGATACACAATGATCAGAAAGATGCAGAGTGGCACAAGATTTTCCTCAACTAGGAACATGTTCTTTCCTGATATATGTTTTCAATGTTGGCTGACACTTTATTCTCAGGCCTTTGCGTATTTTAATGGTCGGCTTTAACTGAATAAGGGTAGTGAAGGTCAAAGATGCCAGAGAGGTGCCATGGATGTGTATTTCTAAAAGGCTCTGCTGAATCCTTTTAATATATCTCATATTTCCTTAATGCCATTCATGGGCTTTTAAGCCACACGCTACCATGTTATTATTATTGTTGTGCTGGTGAAGGATAGTGATGTAATGCCAGCACTAAGAAATACTCTAGTGTTCCATTGCCTTGGCAAGAGGTGGTTGATGTTTGCAGCAGGCCACCACCATTAATCTTGAGGCTGAGACTAAACATTGCCTCTGCATTGTTATTCCATGACTCAACGAAGGTAGGATGGGATATAGGTCTTCACATCTGGGACTCCTACTGACCAAGTGATGAGTGGCTATCCACTGGATGTCCACCTTTGGGCTAAGATACAGACATGGTCCAGGGACTTGGTGGAATGGGCATGGATGGAGTTGAGGCACATGAAAGAGGTTTTCACTGATGAGCGCATGGAGGATGATTGCAGAGAATGACACAGAATGACAGAGGCATTAGAAGTAGAGCTCACAGCAGAGAAACTATCTAGGAAGGACTGCCCCCTTGCTGGTAAGGCGGTTGCACCTCCTGTGATGAGACAGTGCAAAATTGACAGTGCTCTGCTGCTGCTGACTGGTGGCGGACTTGACCTATGAGGCTAGCAGGGCAGTAGGCCCTGATTGGGCACTCAGGGGCGAGGCAATCTGAAATGCTGCTGTGGCCCAATGTGGGTAGCACCTGATGCGAAGGGGTTGGGGGAATGCAGAGCTCTGCGGTGAAGAATAGGTAATTACCACTGGATGAGGATTGTGCACTCATGTGTGGAAGCAATGATAACATGAACTGTACCTTTGGTGCTCTGACACAACTGCAAGTTACATGCCATCAAGTTGCCCATAGTGACTGTATCACTGTTTACTTTGATATGTGTTATCTTACAAAAATGAAAATAACACTATTAAAAATAGATTAAAAAACATTTAAACAAGGTGCGTTTTTTTACTTTCTACCTTTCCAAAGGTCATTACTTTAGCACTGCGTTTGAAACACTTTTGGCAACCTATTAAAAACTCAGGTTGCCCTATTTGAGATCTCTTTCCTGAGTGCTCCCTAATCTCAGATCTCAAGTGGCTGCAGAATCCCCAGCTGGGAAATATCATGCTGAACTCTTTGATACTGCATGGCTTTTTCAGCCCAGTATCGAAGCAATTAAAAACAGCAATAGGGTATAATCATAGGCTTAACTCCAAGTACTTGTCGGAACCCTATCCTTCCAATCACCCTTTCTTTGTAACCACTTAACCAATAGGAGCCAATACGTATATCTTGTCTCTCCAGATCTATTTTATCCTTTTTCAAGTTGTATTTGACTGACCCCAACCACTCAATTTACCAGTGTAGGAGTTCCCTGAGCCACCTCCTAGAAGATCTCCCTCCAGGCCAGGAGATTCATATGCAAAAGTAGTTTTCTGTTTAATTTTCCCTGGCCGTTCCAGGTCCCAAAAATCACAAGGAAAAGGCAATCCTGCATCTTAATATTAAGGATCTCAGAGAGCATTACTCACCTTCTCCCAGTAGCTCAAAATTAAAAACTCTTTATTGTTTTAGTCTACCATGGCATACTGTCTTGTAAGAGTTTATTTAGCAAGGTATCTTGTTGTATACTTGCATTTTAAAAGCGTATTTAATTGTTTGAGGAAAATATATGCATTCCTAGTGCCTTATGTTCATTAAATAATGTAAAGGGCCTCCTGCACTGGCAAACAAATCTCATCTACTCAGAATATAAGGTAACAGATGCACACTTTACCACTGCTAGCCATTGCTGAATTGCTTGTGCTCTGTCCCCTAAACCTGGAAAAAATTGGCTTACACTCATTTGGCACACTTAATTTACTTATAAATCCCCAGTAGAGTGATAATACATGTACCAAGGGCCCGTAAATTAAATGTTACTTGTGGGCCAGCAGCATTCACGCACTTAAGAAGCCTTTTAAAAGATATCTCAAACCTGCCATTGCAGCCTGTGTGCAATTGTAAACTGCCAATTTGACTTTGCAAAATACCCTCTTTGCCAAGCCTAAACCTCCCTTCCTAATACATATACGTCCCCCCTGAGCTAGGCCCTTAACAGCCTATAGGTCATAGAGCTGTGTATTTAAAAAATGGTACATCTACTTTTACGTTTTGCATGTCCTAGTACTGCAAAGCTCTTAAATTAATTTTTCACTACTGAAAGGCCTATCTTTTCCATAAGATAACGTTGGTTAACCTTGTTATATTTAATAAAAGATAACTTTTCTTTGATAACAAGTAGAAACTTCATGTTTGGTATGTAATGCTATTCAAAACCCTCTTTAATGATAAAGTGGAATTTTGCTGGACTTGACCCTTTCTGAAAACATCCTGAACCTGCACCTGCACTACATGAGTCCTAACCCTGTGATTGGTGCTAAAGGTACCCATATAGCCCAAATCCAAAACTTAGGCTCTGAGAACCTACGGGAGATGCTACTTGCCAATCCCCCAAAGGAGCTTTGCCGGTCGGCTTTACTTTGTGGCAGCTCCGGCTGCGTTCTTCATTGCAGCTGTAAATCCTGTTCATTCTCTCCTCGTAGAAGGTTTGTCCAGCATCGTGGAACCCTTGTCAGTTAATTTAGTGACTTTTTGTGGTTCGAGGTGACAAGGGTTGTGGCTTTTGCTTTCACACCCCTCAAGCAACGACCCAGTTTCTCACATTGATGGTATCGGTGGGATACAGTACTTTTGTTTGTGCATTACCATACAGTGATTAGTATGACACTAAAATCTCAGATAAATAATTTGACATCAGATTTGACATCTTTTTAACCTCTCCTTAGGATTTGATTGATTATTTGTCCTCCCTTTTCAAAATGTAAGTTCCTCGCCTCCTTTCTGGCTGCAATTGAGACGGTGCTTCTCAAGAATGATAACGTTGACAAGACTGAGCTGCAGAAGCTCTGCAAGGAGAGGGGGCTGAATGAAGAGCGGAGGGCCACCAATGTTGACCTCCTAAAGTCCCTCCTTGACTATGACGATGTCAAGAAGATGCAGTTCACCTAAGAGCCACAGAATTATAACCCTGAGGAGGAGGATGTGGACTTAGAAGAGGAGGAGGAGGAGGAGGAGGAGGAGGAGGAGGAGGAGGAGGAGGAGGAGGAGGAGGAGGGTCTGGCCAAGAACCCTAAGCTGCAGCTTCCTGATGACCGCTCTCCTTCCTTCTCCTCGCCGTCCTTCTTCTCTGATAACCCCTACGTTGTATGTCTTGCAAGTGTGCATGCGCACGCGCAAGACATACAACATAGGGGTTATCTAAGAAGAAGGACTTCAAGGACAAGGAAGGAGAGAGGCCATGGCAGGGAGGAGGCAGCTGCGGCAGGTAGGTGCCTTTTTCATTACTTTATAATTACTTTGGGAGGTAGAAAGGGGGAGGGGGTGTAGCGTAGTGGAGCGTAGTTCCACAGAGTTGTTTTCCAACTCCGTGGAACTTAGCGTACAGGCACTACGCCTGCTCCGCCCACCCTTATGAACTGGAGGTGACCCAGACTGCTGGAACTCACAGGAGGAAGTCCTGTCATCATGGACGACCTATCCGGAGGCTTTCTTGGCTCTATTTGATGTGCGGTGAGTTGGCTGTATTCGAGACGCCTGCTGAGGCCCAAGTCAAGAAGAATGTGAGCGTACTGTTGCCTGTAGGGGCGGCAGTGAGAGCAGCGGCCGGGACCCGTGGGCGCTACCAGCAGGGATTGATTGCCCTCATATCTGAGACCTGGGAGGAACATGTATCAACACCGATGAGGCCTGTGAACGTGCGGGAGACGCGGCCAGAGGAACTGGTGCCTGAACTGTTGGGAGTCAGCCAAGCACGTCGCTGGCTGAGCACTGTCTTTCCCTTTGCCGTTCGGAACAAACTACTCACTGTAGCTGCTGATCTGACAGGCGTGGGAGGCCCTGGGAGCACAGAGACCGCGTGTCCACATACTGGATGGGTGAAGAAATCAGGAGCCTTTTCGGCATAACTGACCCCTATGTCTCCCTATTCACAGCAGCACTTTGCTTTGCGTGGAGCGGACGCCTGGGACAAACTTAGTGATTGACGATGATTCCGGTAGTATGGGCATCTGAGGGCTTCCTCTGAGCTTGTGATGCAGGTACAGTGGCCTGAGTAGCTGCCCCCCTGCTTATGGTCACTACCTGCAGTAAGAGGTGGTCCAATTTAGCGGCGCTATATCGAGAATGATGTGGTGATTGATCCTGAAATACTGCTGATAGGGGTGTACGTGTAATTCGTGTCACCATACAATACGCCACAACAGAGATTGAGTCGACCCCTGCAGAGTCCCCCTACTGCCCAACGATGCATACCTGTCCTCAAAAGGAGTGGGCCACTGTACAATCACAGAATGGGCAAGACAGGTATTGCTGCATGATGTTCCTAACTGGATACATGATTCTTGAATAGGACCACTCTCTTGCTTTTTATTTACGCCTCCCTTTTCCTTTTATCCTCCCAGCCGCTGTTACTCTATTAAGATTATTCTTTTGACCAGCACCTTTTTCTGAACCTGACCAGGTTGGAATTATCAGCGGTACAGGGGTAAGTCTGTCAGTCTTTTCAGACAATTGTCAGACGTTTAGTATCACACGCTACTTGATTTTCCTCTGCGTATTACTCAATATGAGTTTCCCCTCCCCCGACCCTCCTTCTACTTTTTGCATTGTTTAGATTCTACACACTGTCGATTTTACCTTTAGGTATTGTATTCTTCCTATCCAACTAGGGCTGATGCCCTTTGGTTACTCAGTTTTTTCCACTCTTGGGCTTTTGTGGTCATACCTGCGTGATTATGTGTCATGTGTTTTTCACTTCTGGGCTTGGTCACTGGTGTTTTTGGTGGCACCTTGTTTTGTTTAGCACCGCCTGACCAATGTTTCAGACTGCACTCTTGCGCACAATGTATTATTGTTCCAGTGATGATTTTGCTTAACTCACTCATCTTGCATGCCGCTTTATGGGCTTGCGCTACACCAGAGTTTTGGGATTTTAATTGTAATGTGGTTTCCACAAGTGTTGGGTGATGCTATAGGAGATTTGTTCACCTGACTTGATCATGTATACTTTGTGCTAAGTGAGTTCTTTTGTATCATTTCCAGCCCTGAAGAGTCGGAGTACACTGTTTCTCTGACGAAACACATGTCGGCTGGCTGTTTTTTTGTGCTGTGACATATTAAAGAGACAAGAAACCTACGTGGAATATTGTCCTAAATGTGCTTGAACTACCTTTACACTGTGTAGCTATACTCTGTACGTGTGCACAGGACTGTTGCTATACGTATTGTGAGAGTTGCCGAACGAACCAACATAGATAACATGGAGCAATTCTTGGAACAACTCCTGACCACTGTACTGGGAAGGGACACTTTCTCTGAGATCTTTGGAGTGGAGCGTGCCCACCGTTCTCACACGCCCAAACCAATTCCAGGGGCGAGGCCCCGTCCAATCACAGCAAGACTCCCTAATTATAGAGTCAATGGTGATGCACTAACCAAGGTGCGGGACCTAAAGACCCTGTAATATAAAGGCATGAGCTTGTTCTTCTACCCGGACTTCACACAGCAAGTACAGGAGGCGCATTGGCTATTTGTCCCTGTCAAAAGGAAGCTTTGCGATCTTCAGCTTGAATGTAGCATGCTGTACCCGGCAAAATGGTGTGTTATATCGGAGGGAAGGTGCACTACTTTAACAAACCGCACCTGTGTTCCATTTTCTCAAGCAGAGAGATGGGGTTGGTAACAGAAGGAGATTTCCATGCAACATCCTCGGGCAGGACGAGAAAGCAGACGGCATGGAGGAGCAGAAGAATCAAACTTTGAGATCTGGTCTGACTGGAAAGCTCAAGGCGGTGGAGATGCGGGACTCTTCATTTATCAGACCTCGATCTGGCAGTGACTGTGATGTGATCCACAGACCGCTAAGACCCCCCCTTTCTCCCGTCTTTACTGGTAACCACTGGAGACTGCTACCAGTCATGTCTCACTTGAGACACTGGTAAGACTGTTCCAATTGCAGTGTAAAAGACTGTGTCACTATTTTGGGAAATGTACATGAGCATAGCTGCATATCGGCAGTGCTCCCTCAAACAGTTGACCTGGTATTGCTTATTGCTCAGCACCTGCTTTGGGAGTGGAGGGCATGAAGATAGGTTGGGGTGGGCTAGTGATCCTCCGTGCTCCTTGTCCCCCGCTTTTATTGTGGTTGTACCTTTTATTCCTAGCCTCTTATGCAATGGGCGCACCTATAGACTCATCTCTATGAATGATTGGATGGGGAGACTGGGTCTGCTGGAGACTTAGAGAGCTGGTAACATCCACCCTATGTGTGTACCACTAAATGCAAACTGCAGTTTTTATTTGTTGTGTTTTATTTGGGAAATGCAGGGGAGGGAACCATTTTTGCTATGCGCAGTTGGGGATTACATGGTGTGGGTGGGGTAGTTGTTTTCAGTTTGTTATTATCGGTGGGAAATGAAACACCCCACACATAGAGGATGACCGAACTTTCCTTCTTAGGGAGAACAGATGGGAGGCGCAAAACAGGGGACCGCCCTGATAAGCCGAAATTGCGATTCATTACCTGGAATGTGCGAGGCCTTAATGATCACCGCAAAATCCGTAAGATGGTAGCTTATCTCAGACGACATAAGGTAGACGTAGCGATTGTGCAAAAAACACACCTGCCACCTGATAGTGACACATTAACAAGATGGCAACTACGTGCCCATTACCATGCTGTGGGGTTTTCCACACACGCACAAGAAGTTCTGATATGGGCAGATAGTGGTTCAGGGATAAGACTGACGAATGTCTTCACTGATCCAGGGGGTCGATTCACAATCGGTTCCTGCCGGAATGATGATTTGGAGACGATACTGGTGGGGTGTATGGTCCCAATAATGACGACCCTCAGTTTTTTTGCTCCCTTAGTGCTCGCCTGCTGCAGTGGGATGATCTCCCACAGATCTGGGGGGTAGATTTCAACTGTGTACTTGAGCCATACCGAGACCGCTCAATGGGTCCTCCTCACTGCCCATCCGCTGCTGCCAGGGTACTCATGGAAATAGTAGAAGGTACAGGACTAGTTGACATATGGAGACACCACTGTCCTGATGGTGAGAAACACACCTATTACTCTACAGCCCACGATATCCACACTGCATAGACTACTGTATGTTATCTAGGAGTTTAGTGTCCCGTGTATCTGAGTTTGCACCCCTTCCTTGCACTTACTCTGACCACTAGTCTGTGATACTGGGCCTGGAGCTTCGCTCCCCAGAGATTGCTGCTTTTACTTTGCGATTCCCTCCCTACTTTCTGTTGGACCTGGTTTTTAAGTCAGGACTAGCACAAGCTATAGAAAAGTTTGTTGCCATCAATGTGGGGTCAATCGACAGCTTCACCACAGTTTGGGAAACATTCAATGTTTATATTAGAGGCATTGCTCTCACTAAAAATGCTGGTGTCCTTAGATCATTAAGGGGCAGATTGGCCTGCTTGGAAAAGGAGATAGTGGACTTGGAAACGAGGCACCAGTGGAATGGTGAGCCCAGAATCTTAGGGTAAATAAAAAGAAAAATGGAAGAATATCACGATACAGCTAATGACAAGGTCAAACACCTGGGTAAATATGCTGTTCAAAAGACATATGGAGAGGGAGAGCAACCAGGAGCCTCTCTTGCGATGCTAGCGTGTCCCAGAAGGGAAGCCGAAGTGATCATAGGCATCAAAGAAGAGGGGGAGCATTTGCTTTGTGACATGGCTCGCATCGCGGACAGGTTCTGCAGATACTATGCTGACCTATGTTGCACGTGGGACATGCCTGACGAAGAGGCTGTTAAGGATCACCTAGAGCATATTGCCATGATGTGGCTTACAGGGGAGCACAGGGAGCACCTAATGGCTCCACTGCGCCCTGAGGAGGTACGCGCTGCCCTCTCTAATATGTCATCTGGCACCAGGCATGGATGGTTAACGTGGCCTTTTATAAGGCATATCAAGACCTCCTCATCTCACATTTGGTCACACTTTATGAAGAGGTGACAGAGTCTTGTAGGATGCCTCCCTCAATGTGAGAAGCATTAATTGCTACTCTCCTGAAGCCTGGTAAGACCCAGAGAATTGCTCCTTGTACAGGTCGTTATCCTTATTAAATGTTGACACTAAAATATACCCTATAGTTTTGGCCAATCATTTGGCCCCTTTGCTGCCAGGAGTGGTGCGACCGGAGCAGGCTGGATTTGTTTCAGGTCGAAGCTTGATATATAAAACCCATACTGGCGTTATACAGCGTGTAGATCCGAACGTGAGGGCAGCTGCTGTGTTTTTAGATGCTAGAGTTTGATTCTGTGGAGTGGACCTTTCTGTGAGCTGTCCTTCACTGGATCGGGGTGGGAGATGTATTTCTGAGACTGATAGTGGTACTGTACATGCAAACAACGGCTCCAATTTGAGTGGGAAACACTATGACGACCGCAATAGCAATCTAGGGGAACCAGACAGGGATGCCCCCTTTCGCCATTACTTTATGCGCTGGTGGTGGAGCCATTGGCGTGCACTCTCCGAGAATACCATGGGCATATGGGACTATGCTTCCCAGTTTATAACCTTGTAATATCAGCATACGCATACGTTATATGTCCAAGACCCTGAGAGCAACCTCTCACCCATGCTACGAGAAGTGGTGAGATTTGGGGGGCTTTCAGGCCTCAAGATCAACTGGGATTAGTCCATAATCTTCCTGCTCACCCCCGCAATGACACCCATAGTGCTGAAATTCCCTCTGCATTGGATTACTGACACTGTCCAGTACTTGGGGATACAAATCCACACGGACCCTGTGCAGATTCTGAGAGATAAATATGGCAAAGCAATACACAAATTAGGAGAAGTTTTGAGCGCCGGATTAAACGTCCCCTGTCTCTAATGGGGTGGATAGCGCTCATGAAAATGGTGGTACTCCCCAGATTTCTATTCTTGTCCTACCATATCCCAATGCTCCTTCCAAAGTCACTGTTTACAGAGTTGTGGACTCAGCTCATTTCGGTTGGCGTGGGCTGGTAAAAAAATCAAGGGTTCAGTGGAAGGTTCTTACCTTGTCGTACAATATGGGGGGACTAACCAAACCAGTCTTAGAATTGTACTATAGGGCTGCACAGTGCACGGCAGCGTACCACTGGCTACATGGTCCACAGGATCTACCACACCTGTACATTGAAAGGGATGCTTCACATCCTGCCACTCTCCCACAGACTCTGCTCCTCAATCCGTCTAGATGCCATGGCATATATGACTCCCTTAATCTGTGACACACGCTTGGCGGAAACTGCTGGAGCAGCAGGCTGGCTCCTTACTATATTTCCCACATGTTCCAATTGATTGGTGCTTTTTGTTTCCACTGAGTCAAGAGAAATCGATTTGGGAAAAAGGGGGGTGGTGATGGACAGAGTTTCTGAATGATGCAGAATACTCTTACCAAGTCAAGAGATCATGGTTTTAATCCATCACCGTTTTTAGCTCACTGCACCATCCCAGCTCAGAACCTGACTACACCCCCTTTTGTACCGCTTTGTTCGCCATAAGTTGGCAGGGTATGCTCAGACGTGAGTCCCTTGCTCACTTTGCCACTGGATTCAAGCAAGCCTGACTGAAGACGGCTGAAATGCCAGAAACCGGTCCTAGGAAGCTTGTTTCCGGTCCAGGGAAGGCATGGCTTGGCAGTTCGGGCTGGACTGTTCCCATGAGGCACAGGGTCAGACTGATTTGCATATGGCCATGTCTGAACTGGGGTGGCAGAATGGGCTAAAGAACGGTGATGGATCAAACCCAGATCTGTTGACTGGGTGTGAGTGTTTGATTAGTTCTGATGCTCCGTCCATCACCACCCCCTTTTGTACCGCTTTGTTCGCCATAAGTTGGCAGGGTATGCTCAGACGTGAGTCCCTTGCTCACTTTGCCACTGGATTCAAGCAAGCCTGGCTGAAGACGGCTGAAATGCCAGAAACCGGTCCTAGGAAGCTTGTTTCCGGTCCAGGGAAGGCATGGCTTGGCAGTTCGGGCTGGACTGTTCCCATGAGGCACAGGGTCAGACTGATTTGCATATGGCCATGTCTGAACTGGGGTGGCAGAGTGGGCTAAAGAACGGTGATGGATCAAACCCAGATCTGTTGACTGGGTGTGAGTGTTTGATTGGTTCTGATGCTCCGTCCATCACCACCCCCTTTTGTACCGCTTTGTTCGCCATAAGTTGGCAGGGTATGCTCAGACGTGAGTCCCTTGCTCACTTTGCCACTGGATTCAAGCAAGCCTGGCTGAAGACGGCTGAAATGCCAGAAACCGGTCCTAGGAAGCTTGTTTCCGGTCCAGGGAAGGCATGGCTTGGCAGTTCGGGCTGGACTGTTCCCATGAGGCACAGAGTCAGACTGATTTGCATATGGCCATGTCTGAACTGGGGTGGCAGAGTGGGCTAAAGAACGGTGATGGATCAAACCCAGATCTGTTGACTGGGTGTGAGTGTTTGATTGGTTCTGATGCTCCCTCCATCACCACCCCCTTTTGTACCGAGTCAAGAGAAAGGCATAGTAACTACAATAAATTGCCTGGGGGTCACCGAGATGGGGAGTTATTCCATGAAGGGCAGGTGGAGGGCTGGATCGCATTCCAGGATAGAGAACAAGCACAGAAGCCCCTTGCCCGCTTCCAATATTTTAGAGTCTGTCACCCCCTGTGGGAATTCTTGGAGGAGGACATGGAAGAACCCCCGGTACAAAAGGGGGTGGTGATGGACGGAGCATCAGAACCAATCAAACACTCACACCAAGTCAACAGATCTGGGTTTGATCCATCACCGTTCTTTAGCCCACTCTGCCACCCCAGTTCAGACATGGCCATATGCAAATCAGTCTGACCCTGTGCCTCATGGGAACAGTCCAGCCCGAACTGCCAAGCCATGCCTTCCCTGGACCGGAAACAAGCTTCCTAGGACCGGTTTCTGGCATTTCAGCCGTCTTCAGCCAGGCTTGCTTGAATCCAGTGGCAAAGTGAGCATGGGACTCACGTCTGAGCATACCCTGCCAACTTATGGCGAACAAAGCGGTACAAAAGAACCCCCGGCCCTCCCTGCCCTGTCACTACTGATTCAATCATGCACTCCCACTATGCTGGTCATGAAGGTTTATGTTCTAGCACAGGAGGCATGCAGGCCAGTGTCATGAGCACGGCAAGAGGGGCAGACGGAATTAGTCAAGACCATAGACAACGAAGTCTGGAGATACTGTTGCTCTTTGACCAAATCGGTATCACTAAATGGGCAACAGAGACTCATGCATTTTAAATATGTCAATCAAGTATACTACACCCCAGAAAAACTTTACAAATAAGGGTTACGAGACTCCGTGGAGAGCCCGAGATGCCGCACGAGTGTGGCTGATTTTCTTCATGTGGCATGGTACTGCACAGAGGTCGAGGAGTTCTGGAAAGTAATATCCTGAGAGTTGAGTAGGATTACTGGTTCCCCATTGACAGCTGACCCTATGCTGGCTCTTCTGGGATTCGACAAGGGGGTGGACAAAGCAACCAGACCCCTGGTGCCTACTAGGCTATTACCGGACATCAATGCACTGGGCAAGGGGCCCAGTTCCCACCCTGGTTGAATGGCATACCGATATGGTCTACTGCAACACTCAGTCGGACGTATACAGTGAGCTGCCCCCTCCTCAGAGTCGCCCTAAAAACCACTGGGGCTTGTATCAAAAATACCTTGTGGATAAGGAGACTGGGGAGGCGGAGGGGGAGTGAATGGGGACATTGTACCTTATTGCGGAGCACAGACGGGTGGTAGAGTTGCTACATGATAGGCAATGGGAGAGCGAAATGGGTTAGCCTCCTGGTTGATAGAATGCCCACTAGGTTGACTGACCCACAGCTGTTATCATGGTATGAGATGGCTGCCGAGTGACGCTGCCTGGGACGGGGTTAATGAATGGCTGTGGTGCACCCGTTTTTAGGTCTCGACCTTGCTATCGCGTAAGCGATCGCAAAGCGAGACTATAGTGAGCGGGTTTGAAAAGTGCTCCCAAAAAGCGGATTGCATGGCTAGCACGCGCACAATCACGCGCATCGTGCCGCCATGCAATCCGCCTTTTGGGAGCACTTCAAAGGGTCCGCTCCCCCACCCCTAAGCGCGCGCGCGCCACGCTCCACCGGGCTTGTCTTTTTTTTTGTTTGTTTTTTTAACTTTAAGCGCGAGGCGCGCGTGCGGCCAATGCTTGTTGAACCTAGCTTACCTGTTTCAAGATTTAGATCTAACACAACTCTCTCACGCTAAACGGCTTCCTTCAGATTTTTTTTCCCCCCAAACTTGCTTCTACTTTTCTTATCCGCTTGTTTATTTAACAAGCAGATAAGAAAAGACTTCAAAACAGCCGTGAAGCGGGTGTGCTACAAGCTGGCTCTTCATTGGCAATTGTACCCGCTCCTCCCTTCCCCCACCCAAAATCAAACTTGCGCGCTCGTTGGATGCTCCGTCCTCAGTACATGTTTATATGTGCGAATATTTGGTTTTCATCCTCCATTTCGTGTTCTCATTATATCCGTCCCTGACTCGCCTCTCCTTGCGTGATGCCGAGGTCGGGCCCTGGACGGGCCCCGAAGCTGAAGACATTTTAAGAAACGCTCTGGATCTATGAATCTAAAGCGGCCCATCACTGGAGCAGCCCCGCAGCCGGAAGCTTGATTATGCAGATGAGGTCCTGCAGCCCCGCTGGCAGGTTTCAGTGCAACCAAGAGAGAGTGCGTGCATTTCGGAACATTCCGAATACAGTATAGCGCCATGCAGGGTGTGTGAGCGCTATGGCATAAGCAAGGCACATGGAGTCCCTTTAAATAAAGAGCAGAAAACATCCCTCCCAGACCCCGAGATCATGGACGCTCTTGGCAGCTGAAGGGAAGGTTGTTTATAATGGCACCCCTGCCATGCCACTGCAGCGAGGGTCACCCGCCACGGCCTCTCATTCTGTGCCCTCTCCCACTAGCATGCACCCCCTGCGCCTCCTCGCCCATCTCGCTAGCCACATCTGCCCTTCCTGCCGGCTTCTCGCTCTCTCAGCCCTTGTTTCCCCCACCTCTCTCGCTCTCCTTCTGAGCCCCCTATATGTGTATCTCTCTCCCCTCTGCCCTTGCTTCCTTCACCCCTCTCTATCTCGTTCCACTTCTGACCGCGTGTGCACATCTCCCTCCCGCGGCCCTGGTTTCCATCTCACCCTCTATTCCGCTCCACTTCTGACTCTGTGTGTGTTTATGTCTCCCTTCCCTAGATTCCATCGCCCCCTCGCTATCTGGCTCCACGCCTGACCCCCTTGTGTGTCACTCTCTCTGCTCTTGTTTCCGTCCCCCCTCGCTTTCTTCCCCCACTTCTGAACACCTGTGTATCTCTCTCTGCCCAGTTTCTTTCTCCCTTTCTGACCTCCATGCGTCTCTCCCTCTGCCCTTGTTCCCCTCCCACTCACTATCTCGCTCCACTTCCCTGTGCGTCTCTCTCTGCCCTTGTTTCCACCTCCCCTGTCTCTTTCTCCCCTTCTGACCTCCATGCGTTTCTCTCTCTCTGCCCTTGTTTCCTTCTCTCTCGCTCGCTCCCCTTCTAATCCTTGTGTGTGTCTCTCTCTGCCCTTGTATCCATCTCCCCCTTTCTCTCTCCTCCCTTCTGACCTCCAGCGGTGTCTCTCTCCCTTTGCCCTTGTTTCCTTCTCCCCCACTATCTTGCTCTACTTCTTACCCCTTGTGTATATCTCCCTCCCGTTGCCCTGGTTTCAATCTCACCCTCTATTCCCTCTCCACTTCTATGTGTGTACGTCTCTCTCCTCTAGGTTCCGTTTCCCCTCCCTCGACGCCTGACCCACGTGTGTCACTGTCCCCCTCTGCCTTGGTTCCGACTTCCCCGCTCTCTTCCTTCACTTCTTCACTTTGCTTGAGAAAAATACAACCTTTCAGTTCACTCCTAACATTCTGAAACAAGCATTGAAAATGCAATAGGTCTCGGCTTTTATTAAGTTAAAGCCATTTGCTTTGCTATACAATACGATTAGCAAAGCAAATGGCTTTAACTTAATCAAAGGCGAGACCTATTGCATTTTCAATGCTCGTTGTAAAATGCAAATAATGTCATTGCTCATTGATGTACTTGATGTACTATACTACCCATCTTTGAGGGATTTGTGAATACCTACTATGGTCATGATGTAACTGTATGATTGATGTGCTCTCGTATTTCAATAATAAAGAGAATTAAAAACAATGTTTTAAATCTATCTCATGCAAATAAATCAAATATTAAAGGTTTTATAGAGTGTGTATCTGTACTCACACCAGTGGGCCAACATCTTTAAGCATTTAAAGATAAAATGAATAAAACAGTTTAAATAAATACATTCACCACATTAGTGTCAATGGAAAATCACTGGTGATATATAGCATTGGTGTTAGCAAATTATAATATGTTGCTTTCATAGAGAAAAGATCAATATTTACTGTAATGCATATTAGATATTTTTATGAGAACAATCATTTTAAATGTATAAATATTAGAGTGAATCACCAAATGCACTCTTTCGCCGGAAACCCATTAACAGGGAAATGATAGAATAAATGTGGTGATTACTTCTGTTTTAAAACAACTATATTCAACGTGTTTTTGGTCAAAGAGAAAGCCAATCTAACATTCAGCTTCAAATTGTAGATTTGGAGTCGTGGAGGATATGTGAAATAGCTTCTCTGATCTTAAACATGGTTGAGGAATGAGGATGGACAAATCTGTCAGATTTGCATCAATGCAAATCAGAAAGCATGCTTATGATAACAAAGACATGAGTGGTGATTTGAACCAGGTGCAGCTGTCGGTTCAGGTCTCTTTTTAAAAGATCCCTTCCCAAGAAACCTCAGGTGTGACCAATATTGCTGTTTGTGAATTCCCTCAGCCAACGGATAACAAAAGGGCAGAAAATGGGGGATTCATTTTGGAAAGAATTTGTGAACATTGCATTGACATTGATAGGAATTATCTCCAATGCATACATTGTTGTGTTCTATCTACTGGCCTGGGCTCAAGGAAGAAGGTTGAATACCTGCAATCTCATATTAGTGTCTCTAGGATTCGGATCCATATTTTTTCAGTGTAGTTTTGTTGTTTACAGTCTACTGAAAGGTATTCGTATCTATGTCGATCTTCGAGTCCTGCATCTAATTGAAATAATCTCTTGCAGCATCATTTTCTGGTTCAACGCCTGCCTCTGCATCTTCTACTGTGTAAAGATTGTGGACTTCAGCCACCACCTCTTCATCAGGCTAAAGGTGAGGATCTCGAAGATGGTCCCTTGGATGCTCCTGGGGTCTGTCATGGGGTCTATTTTCCTCGGTATCACATCATACTTGACTTCATATGGAGAATCCCTGGAGAATTCAACTGCTAGTCTAACAGGCAACGTGACAATCTACTATAATGCACTGGATTTGAGATATTCATACATTTATGTAGCTGCTCCTCTTGGTGTCTGCTTACCTCTTGTCCTTGACATTGCTTCCATGACACTCATACTCACTTCCCTCTGCAGACACACCCAGAGGATGAGAAACAATGCATCGGGCTTCAGCCAGCCCCAGCTGCAGTCTCATTACAGGGCAGCCAAAATGATGGGGTTCCTCCTTTTGACCAACATTTCAATTTTAATTGCAGAGATTCTCATAATGTGTACAACAAATGTCTTCATGAACTCTATCTGCAGTGTTACAATTGTCTTTTCTATAACTGCACAACCCATCGTTTTAATTCTGGGAAATCCCAAACTGAGGGATGCGCTCTGGAAGATCCTCACTCCTTGGAGGCCGTGAAGAACTCACCCGCTGAATGGATCCCTCAGACTGGAGGGATTCATTCCACTGGATCTCATTCACTCAGACATCCCTTCAACTCCAAACCAACTGTTTGTGCATTGTGTGTTTAATATTTGATTTTTGATGTATTTATGCTAAAGATCACATTTGTGTAGGGAATGGATTGTGTAGGTTTTGAATAAGCTTTTAGTGCAATGGAAAATAATAATGAATTTTAAAGAGAATTTTAATTGATATTACATTTTTCTGTAATCCTATTGATTCTTCATTTCTCAATTTCTTATTTTTTATTCTAATACAAACCTTTGCAAAGATCTATTTTACACTGCAGCAACCTCAATGGTGAAGGACAGTCCATGTCTTCGACCAATTAGCACAATAATTTTCTTTGAACGCAATTTGAAAACAATATTTCAGGACAAGTGAAACTTCACTATGCATGATTAATCACATTTGGTGATAAAGGAGGTACACAGTGATCAAAAGGATGCAGAGTGGCACAAGGGTCTCCCCACCTGGATGCACATTATTTCCTGGTTTATGTTTATAATTTTGGGTGGCACTTTACTCTCAATCCTATGCCCATTTTAATGGTGAATGTAAACTGAATGAGGGTAGTGAAGGTCAAAGAAGTCATAGAGGTGCCATGGATGTCTATTTCCACAAAGGTTGTGCTGAATCTTTTTAATCAATTTAATCTTTCCTTAATTTTCATTCATGGGCTTTAAAGCCAGACACTGCCTTGTCATTTTCATTGTTCTGTTGGTGAAGGATAGTGGTGTAATGGCAACACTAAGAAACACTCTAGTATTCCATTCCCTTGGCAAGCGGTGGTTTGATACTTGAAGCAGGCCACCACCCAGGGCTTTAAGTTGGATGAAAAAACTGGTGGGTCTCGCAAAGGGTTGCGGCTGATCTAATAAAAACACAAGCTAAAACTCTGTGCTTAGCCTAGTGTGCCACCCCACTGGTATTTTACTACTTCTGTGATTTGCATCCAGATATCTATCACAACAAGTAACATTACACCTACAAGATGTCAGAGCTATTTGCTTTGGCAATGATTGTTAGCTGTGTAAAAAAAAAGCAACACCTATGGCTTTGTTATATTTGATATTGAAAATTCTTTCGTTTCGAAATGATGAGGCAGTGAAAGAACTATAACAAGTTTCTTTGAACATCAAAGGCAGTGAAAGGTGGTACTGTTGCGGAGTTTACATTTTTTTTTCACCCTGAGGATGGTGACAAAAATGGAGAGCAACCGATAGGGACCCGTCTCAGCACCTGGTTTTTAGAACTGGTGGTGTTGAGCTCCAGCAGGACCCGGCCCTCTTAAAGCCATGCCACTGCCATTCCCCTCGAGGCTGATGTTGAACACTGACTGCTAGGCCTTATTCCGTGCCTCAAGGAGTGTAAGGTGCGATATGAGTATTCACATCAGGGGCTCCTACTAGCCAAACGATGAGTGGCTATCCACTGGATGTCCACTAGTTGACCCAAGATAAAGACATGGTCCAGGGACTTGGTGGAATGGGCATGGATGGAGTTGAGGCGCATGAAAGAGGTTTGCACTGATGAGCACCTGTAAGACAATTGCTGAGCGAGGGAGAACATCATGCACAGAATGACAGAGGCATTAGAAGATGAGCCCACAGCCGAGAAACTAGCGAGAGAGGACTGCCCCCTTGCTGATGAGGGGGTCACACCTGCTGTGATGAGACAGTGAAAGATTGACAGTGCCCTGCCGCTGCTGACTGGTGGCGGACTTGACCTATGAGGATAGCAGGGCAGTAGGCCCTGATTAGAGACTCAGGGGCGAGGCAATCTGACATGCTATGCCCAATGTGGGTAGCAACTGATGAGAAGGGGGCTGCGGGTTTGTATGCAGAGCCCTACAGTGAAGAATAGCTAAATACCCTTGGATGAAGATGGTGCACTCATGTGTGGAAGCAATGATAACATGACCTGTACCTGTGGTGCTCTGACACAACTGCAAGTTACATGCCATCAAGTTGCCCGTAGTGACTGTATCACTGTTTACTTTGATATGTTTTTCTTACCAAAATGAAAATAAAATCATTAAAAAAAAATTCCATTTAAAAAAGACACGCTTTTTTTTTTCTTTTCTACTTTTCCAAAGGTCATTATATTAGCACTGCGTTTTAAACTCTTTTGGCAAGAAATATGTTAATATATGTGTTTCAATCCTTTGTGGCCTGTTAAAAACTCTTAGGGGCATATTCTCAAGGATCTATTGCTGAGTTATCGGCACTTCATCGCAGTCAAAGTTGCGATACATTTATTGCCCCATTCACAAGCTGGTGCTAACAGCCCATATCACCAGTTTACCTGCGATAGCAGTCGCAAAATACATCGCCACAGATGACCCCGGCAACTAAGGCTAATGAGATGCAGAGTAGGCGTTCCCGTGCCAAAAGCCACTACACCACTCCGCAACATTCTCAACGACCAGCCAGATCGGCGATGAGAAGACAAAACAAACGATAAGGTGCGTTAACTGCAGGTTTTTAGCACCTGCTCTAACACGGTGTAAAGTCGAACGACAACCAGCACCAGACAAGGGAGCACAGCCCAGAGCCACACATGAAGAACAGATGCCCTGGAGAAAATGAACATGCAGCCCGGAGCCCCAATAGGGCAACAACACCCACTGCCACCACCTCTAGGACACCACAACCCCCCCCCCCCCCGGGCCATAGCCCCGGCACCACCCCCCCTCCTTCGTACACAGTTATTGCACATCAACTCTACGAAATCCCGAACCAAACAATTTGCATGAAGTCCCACAATCACAACACCTATCATTCATGTGTGGACAGAAAAATGAGAATCATACATTCTTCTTAGAACATCCAAATAATTCCTTTATTACAGAATAAACCCAAAACAACAATTCCGAAGATTCATGGCAGGTCATCTCAGGACATCCTGTTAGTCACAGCCTGCAAGACAAAAATCTAGATGAGAAGGTGTGTCATGCGCTCATCAAAGTACAGAGAAAAAGATCAAAAGAGAGAGGGAGAGTGAGAGAGAGAGGAAGAGGGAGAGAGAGAGAGTGAGAGAGAGAGAGAGAGAGAGAGAGAGAGAGAGAGAGAGAGGGAGAGAGACAGTGAGAGAGAGAGAGAGAAAAGGAGAGGGAGAGAGAGTGCCAACACTGCAGACCCAGGCCTCACTGCTCACCTGCTGCCACCGGTGTGTCTCCAACCACGTGCCGGTATACACTGCAGTCCCCCAGGTCCCTTAACTGAAACAGTTGCCAGAGACATGAATGGCAGAGTCCATATAGTTGCACACGCCATCATCGCTTGCCTGCCCCTGTGCACACAGGCTACTGCACCCCAGCCCCTCCTGCCGCCCAGCGGTGATTGCCTGCCCCAGTGCAACCAGGCCTCACTGCTCATCTTCTGCCACCGGGTGTCTCCAAGAGGTCCCACCACGTGCCGGTGCTATCCCCAAGCCCGGGACCCTCGACCATGGCACCCTCCAGATCATGCAGCCCCACACCACGGGCCACCAGGTCACACACTTGATTCTGGGTCTTGATTTTGCAATGACAGAGATCACATCAGTACACACGGGCTCATCGCAGGCTGCACTCCTGCTCAGCACTTGAGGTGGCACTAACTCTGTGAACCGCGAGGAAACACCACGTGGCGGGAGGCTCGCACTTCCCGCTGGCTTGGGCCTACTCTGCGGTCTAGCAGGACTCACACTAATCCTACCATTCCGGACCGCCTGGACGGCGCATCATCGCAGGCTGCACACCCGCTCAGCACTTTAGGTGCCCCTACCTCAGTGCACCGAAAGACCCCGTCCCGTGGCGGTGTGCCTGTGCCTGCCGCAGTGTATCCCGTGCCACCAAGTCTGTGCATTGCAAGCCATGGAACCTTTATGAATGAGTCCCGTGGTGCGGATGCCATCATGTCACCCCCGGCACTGGGCAATGTGAGGTGGCAGGGCCTTAGGCCCTCGTGCATAAATGATACCCACACGGAGACACCCAGTCAGAGAATGGAAATGGCATCCAGCAAGTGCGCCAGACCCTTTTTATTTGCAGGGTCACATGTCCTGTGACGGCTGTCCTGGATGGGTGTGGTGTGGGTGTACTCCAGCCGTGAGGGAGTGGCTGTGGCATGCTGACAACTAGACCTGTGAGCAGCAGATCCCTACAGGGAAGACCTGGAACATGTAGCGTTGTCGTCCCCCCTGTGAGCATAAGCGGAGTGGGCTGGCGTATGCCAGTTCAGCATAAGGGTGTGAACAATGACCCCGAGGCTCTGGGCGTGGTTCCCTCCTAGGCTGGACAAGGAAGTAACTAATGTGTGTGTCTCCGTTGTAGCGTCTCTCCCACCTGGACCGCAATCGGCAATGTGTCACCCTGTGGCCCAAGTCCCACAACATGAGCAACATGGACATAAGGGGGAATCACTGACCCTACATTCATCCATACTTCCACACTTGAAAGATCATAGACATGAATGTTTATTACACATTCAGTGGAGATTTGAAGCTGGAACAGTACAGGGCCATGCAAACCCCACCTTACATTGTTTGCCTGTGGTAGGCCAGCCAGAGTCCTTCAGGGAATGACAGGTATATCAGAAGAGGAGGAGTTCATTCCGCAGTCTGATAGCTGTGTCATTGGTGACCAAACAGAATATGGCAGTCCATGTCGAGGTCCAAGGTCAGTGTCGCAGAGTGCATCGGGGGACAGTGGAAGGTAATGATGCAGAGGACAGAACCAAGTAGAAACAGGCCACATGGCAGAGATGGATGCTACTGCGTCCTTCTGACCACGGGGCAGATTCATCTGCATCTTCGTCCTATGCTGTTTCATGTGCCTCTCATGTGGGTGGTGGTGTTCTGTCTCCAGCATTGTGTGGCAGTGACACCTCAGGGGTCGGAGGTGGAATTTCTGCCACACTGTGTGGCACTGACACATCAGGGGCCGGAGATGTGGATGGAGTGGTAGCAGCAGCATGCATCAGCGCCAGGCCTTGTGGCAGCAATGCCATGAGGAGGTTCTTTAGGGCATTGAGGGACCCAGCTATCTCTTCATGGTTTGCAGCCGTGGCAGCCGCTCTTTCTGCCCGTGTCCGCTCCATGTTCTCCATGAGTGTCCGCATGAGTCCCAACTCCCGGGCGAGATCGCTGGAGGCACTCTGACTAGACAGTCATTCTTGTCTCAGAGTCAGGACTCTGGCGATGTCAGCCATGGTTCGTTGGAGAGCATGAAGCAGACTGGGTGTCCGTTAGGGACTGTGAGTGGTCCCTGATGGGACTTAGACACACACGTATGGCGTCTAGTTTGGCTGCCATGCGGTCGAACCCCACCTGCACCTGTTCAGCCAGCTCCTCCTTGCATCCCAACACACGGCGTTGGAAGGCCATGTGTTTGTGGTGGGGGTCCTGGGAGGCAGCCGTGGTGGTGGGTGCAGCCTGCTGTGTGTTCTGTGCAGTGGTGGTTTCTCCTCGTAGCAGCTGGGCTGCCCTGCTCCTGGAAGTGGGCTGCTGAGGCTCTCCACGAGCTGTTGGAGGGCGTCGGAGTCGAAGGAGTGGTGGTCTCCTTTGTCATCGGATTTCCCCCTGCAATGTGAAGGGGAGATGCAGTTTAACATTGAGTTTGCATGTATGTTGACACATTGTACTTGTTTACATTCAGACTGCATGACAGTGTACATTGTGAGTGTTTGGGGGGAGCTGCCTATTTGATGCGGGACAGTGGACATTTCGACGACATCACAGATGTGTGTTTGTACTTGTAGATTGTCAACTCACATTTCCCTGCAATGCCATATGTGATTGGCCAGTCTCTACACTCAAGCGGCACCAGTTGTGTCCTCTGTTCTGTTGTGGACGTGTTGCGGTTTGTGCCACATCATTGTCAATGTTGATGTGCTCTGCACGTAATGTGTGTGTGCCGCATTTTGGGGGAGTCCCCCCTGCATACTGATTTAGCTGCCCCTTATCCCTTACATGCGGTGTGCCTCTGACTTCTGTGCTTAAACAGTGCTGAGATGTTGCATACTTAGGTGCATTGGCCTCTTGGTGGAAGTTGGGGGTCTGGGGCATGGTTTGTCCCCAGATGTGCTATGCTTACTTGCGCATGTGTGACATTGTGCCCATCTCGCGGGTCCCCAGTCCCTGGTCGTTACTCAACCTGTTGCTGTTGTGTCCGGTCATGTTGAGCAGTGTCCAGGCCGCCGACTCCTGCCACCGTCTCCCCACTGATGACTGTGGACACCATTTCCTCCATCTCGTCCAGCTCCTCCTGTGGTGCTGGACTCCCACCTCCAGTCTGCATTGCTGCCTTCCGGCTGTTTGCGAGTTTCTGCTTGGTTTTGCGCTTCACATCATTCCAGTGCCTCTTGACCTCTTCCATTGTCCTCTTCAGCACTCCGACTGCATTCACCTTGTCCACGATGGTCTGCCATATTCCATTTTTAGTTGCCAGTGACACAGTGGAGGTGATGAACAGTAGTTGATGGTGTTCTACCACCTCTGTTATCAGGATCCTGTTTTCCTGTGGAATGAACTGCTTCTTCCTACTCTTCTTGTCCTTGCCCTTCCCGGACCCCGAGGTCCCAGGCTGGTCCTCCTGGGGGCTTGTGGGGTTCTGGTTGTCCTCTGCACTTTCTCTGGCTACCTCCATTGTGCTTCGCTGTTGATTTGCTTTTGTTTGTGGTTTGGGTTTTTTTCCGACTTTTATTGTACATTTTCCCACATGACGCGTGGGAATTGCAGGCCTGTGGCTGGTTTTCGCTGATTTTTGTATTGCAATTTGCGTCATCGCTACTATTTTCGTGTTTCGCGTTTTTGCGGCATCGCATTGGTTTTAGCGCGTTCATTCAATGCTTTATTGTGGGTCTATTACATGGTACCACCGTGTTGAGAATACCACATTAACACAGAGTTATTTTCCCACGATAGACTGCGATGTGAAGATTTGCGTTAAGCTAATTTTGCGATGGTTATCACACATTCTTGAGAATATCCCCCTTTATTTATTATTTTTTTTTTTTAAAGTGTCCTCATTCCCCTCAGGTTGCCCTATTTGAGTTCTCTTTCCTGAGTGCGCCCTGATCTCAGATCTCAAGTGGGTGCAGCAGTGCTTAATTTGTAAAATATGAAGTGCAGGTGCTCAAATGTTTTTGGGAGGCCACACCTACTTTTCTTCGGCTCCACCCATTTCCTCCACTGGCTCCACCCACTCTATTAGCTCCTCCCACATCCTCAACTGGCACTGCTAAAAGTCAGATGTAATCAGTGGTTAATTTGTAAACAACTTAACTCCATAATGCAGGGGCTCTCATTAGGAGGCAGCTTGCTCCAGCTCATTTCTCCTGTTAGCGCTGCTAAAAACAGATTCAACTGCTAACCATAAAAGTGGAGAGAGGATGTGGCACATTGGCCAGAGCTACCGACTTCAGAATTGACTGGTGCTCAGGAAAAGTGCCGGTGTTGGTGATTAACTGCAGTGCTGAGCACTGGAAACAACCGGCTCAAATTAAGCACTGGCACTAAGGTTCCAGGCACCCTACATTTAAATACCCTGCCTACAGCCAGTCAACAGCATTGCTATGGGGGGGGGGCTTTACAACTCTAGAGCATAGAAAGGTCCTGGCAGCTCACTCAAGCCAGCAACAATTTGCAGCTGTAAGCAGAGGGCCGCAACCGGGTCCTACTCAACCCCATGAGCATGGGTGCCTTCAGAGGGGGTGGGGGGATGGGGAGTTGAGGGTTAAAACAGGAACTTCCCTGGCATTTTCCTGAAGGTAGGATCCTTGTGCAGACCTCAGATGGGACAGTAGAACTAGTCATTCTACTCCATCCACTTCAAACCTCAAGGCCCGCTCATAGGGAGCCAGTTTTCACTGCCCTGAAGGCCCTACTGTGATGGCACCTCCTTGCCATCCAGGGAAGCTGGGCCACATAGCACTGTACCAGCTCTGCACAGCTAACTTCACTCACATCCAACATGCCTTCCATCTCAAACACAAGGAATTAACTCAAAAGCACCAATACCGCTGCAGCCTGTTTTAAACCCTCAGGCTAAATAGAGTTACATGGAGGTTCAGGAGGTATAGACCAGTAGATCGGAAAACAGCCCTGTCCTTTCAGCAGTCACGTGTGGTCGCAGGCTGGTTAGCCAAGGAAGGTAAACACTGACAAGGGCAGTGAAGAGATACAAGGCCAGAAGACTGTCAGGAGCAGGAGGGTCCAGAGGTGTGTGAAGGTGCATGAGATGTGTTGCTGGACAGAAGAGGGAGCATTAGAGTCAGGAGAGGTCCGGGTGGCTGATGTGTTTCAGGATGGGGAGATAAGAAAGAGATTGATGCATTTGTTTATTACTTTGGGATTATATTATTGTGTAGGGCTATGGGTCAGAGGATTTGAATTTGAGAGTTTGTCGTGCCTCGACAAAAACATCCTTTAACCAAATGTAAAGACATCAGGACATGTCTATAGCTCCTTCAAAGTTTCTCCCAAAAACGTCCATACATACCTACGCTCCCCAATACACCAAAGAGACTTTCAGCCGCCTTGTGTTCTCAAAAAGAGATCAACAGAAGAAGTGATAGAAGGAAATATTCCTGAATTAATTCTTGCAATATTCACCCTAGAAGGGGAGTTGGGTGGGACACCCAAGAACCAAACCCAAGCTAACCTATTCTAGCAACATTCACCAGTCTAGCAGGAACTACAATTATTGGTCCAAGGTAACTCTGGTGACACCTGAAATTCCCCTAACCCATACATGAGCAAGAGCACTAACGCCGAGCTTGCCACCACCAATAGAAATGCATAGCTTCCCTTGCCCATATATAGGCAAGCAGAGTTTACCACCATCAGTAGAAATGCGTAGCTTCCCACCACCCTCTTCTATATCCGCCATGATATCTCTCTCTGTATATTTTTTCACTTTTTTCTGCAGACGTAAGATGGCCCAATTTGAATAAAAACGTTTTTCTCCTGTCACGGCACATATAGGTTTGGTTTTGCTCTATATTTCGTTGGGGTGCTAAATTTGAAAACCCATAGACTACTGCTGGATGCTCTGAGACTTCGTGTGGCCAAGTGGCCCTTTTTTTGCGGTTTTGTATAGTGCAAACTTGCCCCGAAGTTATTGTAGTGCTTTACATTAGCACCAGTTACATTTCACCAGAAAAGATTAATTGTTTGGAAGGCGAGGGGAGATTAAGTGATTTGCCCAGAATCACCGGATAGTCGACCCCGAGACTCATAACCCGATCCTGGCAACCCTTTCCACTCAGTGAAGGCTTCTTCGTACAGTTTTCACATTTGTGGCCGCAGCCTGCCAGAGTTTTTGCGAACTACCCAAAACGTTTGCAAGGTTTTTCGTGAGGCCCAACAATAGTAATTTGAAAGCGCACGTGCCAGAGAACACTCTCTCCCGTAAATCCCTCTTTGGTTGTATATTTACATAGCGCGAACTCAAACCGAAGGTATGTGCTTTACATTAGCACCAGTTACATTTCACCAGAAAAGATTCATTTTTTGGAAGTCGCGGGCAGATTAAGTGATTTGCCCAAAATCACAGGATAGTCGACCCCGAGACTCGTAACCCGATCCCGGCAACTCTTTCCACTCAGTGAAGGCTTCTTCGTACAGTTTTCACATTTGTGGCCGCAGCCTGCCAGAGTTTTTGCGAACTACCCAAAACGTTTGCAAGGTTTTTCGTGAGGCCCAACAATAGAGATTTGAAAGCGCACATGCCAGAGAACACTCTCTCCCGTAAATCCCTCTTTGGTTGCATATTTACATAGCGCGAACTCGACCCGAAGGTACGTGCTTTACATTAGCACCAGTTACATTTCACCAGAAAAGATTCATTTTTTGGAAGGCGCAGGGAGATTTAGTGATTTGCCCAGAATCCCAGGATAGTCGACCCCGAGACTCGTAACCCGATCCCGGCAACTCTTTCCACTCAGTGAAGGCTTCTTCGTACAGTTTTCACATTTGTGGCCGCAGCCTGCCAGAGTTTTTGCGAACTACCCAAAATGTTTGCAAGGTTTTTCGTGAGGCCCAACAATAGAAATTTGAAAGCGCACGTGCCAGAGAACACTCTCTCCCGTAAATCCCTCTTTGGTTGCATATTTACATAGCGCGAACTCGACCCGAAGGTACGTGCTTTACATTAGCACCAGTTACATTTCACCAGAAAAGATTCATTTTTTGGAAGGCGCGGGGAGATTAACTGATTTGCCCAGAATCACAGGATAGACGACCCCGAGACTCGTAACCCGATCCCGGCAACTCTTTCCACTCAGTGAAGGCTTCTTCGTACAGTTTTCCCATTTGTGGCCGCAGCCTGCCAGAGTTTTTGCGAACTACCCAAAATGTTTGCAAGGTTTTTCGTGAGGCCCGCCGCCCAACAATAGAAATTTGAAAGCGCACGTGCCAGAGAACACTCTCTCCCGTAAATCCCTCTTTGGTTGCATATTTACATAGTGCGAACTCGACCCGAAGGTATTAGAGCGCTTTACATAGCATGCTTAATTTATTCATTTTTTCCCCACAAACCAGTCTCAGTCTAGGCCTTGAGCTGCTTACTACTACCAGACACAGCACTGCTACTTACTAGCTGATCGATGCCCGCAACGCCACGGTCGTCGGGGTCGGGCCGACTGGAACGAGATGACTCTTGGTGAGATGCTGCGCGCTGCGGTGGTTATGCTGGGGCGGGGCAATGTGAAAGAAATCTGCGCACACAGCCCCTACCCCAATATAACCAAAATCCAGCCCAAATCCGTGTCCTCCGGCGCTGCAGCCCGCCCACAGGCACGTGGCTAAGACCGCCCTGGCGCGCAGTGTGCCGCCATCAAAACAGTTAGATATTTAAATGTATTTCTGAATAATGAATTTCCTCTGCAGCAGGCTAAGTGTCTAAGTCCCACAGCAACACTTTTAACCACCGGCATTGTTACCCACTCAGCAGATGTGAAAAACACGCAGCCGCTGCACGAGAGTACAGTAGTAAGTTAAATTCAAAAATAAATGTGACTTGCGCAGCCGATGCGTACTGTAGACCCGGCCCTGTCAAATAAGTGCCGGTGCTAAACACCGAAAAGCACCAGCACAAATTAAGCCCTGGGGTGCAGACTACCCACCTGGGAAATATCTTGCTGAACTCTTTGACACTCCATGGCTTTTTCAGCCCCGTATCGAAGCATTAAAAACAGCAATAGGGTATAATCACATACAAAAGTAGCATTGCTCTCGCTGTCTGTTTAATTTGCCCTGGCCGTTCCAGGTCCTAAAATTCACAAGGGAAAGTCTTACTTGAATCCTAACATGGAGGATCTCGGAGAACGTTACACACCGTCTCCCAGTAGCTCAAAATTAAAAACCCATCAATGTTGTTGTCTCCAATGGCATACTGTCTTGTAAGAGTTTAATTAGCAACGTACCTCTTTGTATTCTTGAATTTTAAAAGCGTAATCAATTGTTTAAGTCAAATATATTAATTCCTGGTGCTTTATGGTCGCCAAAATAATGTAGAGTGCCTCCTGCACTGTAAAACAAATCACCTCTACTCTGAATAGAAGGTGACCGATGTACACTTTACAAATGCTACTCACTGCGAAACTGCTTGTGCTCTGACCCTTAAACCTGGAAAAATTGGCTTACACCCAATTGGCACACTTAATTTACTTATAGGTCCCCAGTAGAGTGACACTAATTGTACCAAAGGCCTGTAAATTTCAAGCTACTAGTGGCCCAGCAGCACTCACTCACTTAAGAAGCCCTTTAAAACATATATCAGACCTGCCATTGCAGCCTGTGTACAGTTGCAATCTGCCAATTTGACTTTGCAAATCAACCCTTTGCCAAGCTTAAACCTTCCTTTCTAATACATATACGCCACCCCTGGGCTAGGCCCTAAACAGCCCATAGGACATGGTGCTAAGTATTTAAAAAATGAGACATGTACTTTTAAGTTGTATATGTCCAAGTAATAAAAAGCCCTTAAATTCATTTTTCACTACTGCAAGGCCTACCTCTCCCATTAGATAACATTGGTTTACCTTGTTACATTTAAGAAGAAATAACTTTTCTTTAGTAACAAATAGAAACTTCATGTTTGGTATGAAATGTAATTTAAAACCCACTTTAATGGTAATGTTGAATTTTGTTGGATTTGGCCCTCTCTGAAACCATCTTGAACCTGCACCTGCATCCAGCCTAAGTGAGTCCTAACCTTCCAATTGGTGCCCCTCCAGTCTTGGACTCTTGGGATTGGTGCTAAATGTGTCCCATATAGACCAAAACCAAAACGTGGGCTCTGAGGATCGACAGGAGACTTTATTTGCCAATCCACCAAAGATGCATCGCTGGTCATTCTGACTTTGCAGCAGCTCCAGCTACGTTCTTCACCGCAGAAGGACATCCTGTTCAGCGCTCCTCGCAGAAGGGGTGTCAAGCCTTGTGGAACCCTCGTCAGTTAATTTATTGACTTTTTGAAGTTGACCCTGACAAGGACTGTGGCTGTTGCTTCTCCCAACCAACATCCCAATTCCTCACATTGATGGCATTGGTGAAATACAGTACTCGTGTTTGTGCATTACCATACAGTGATTAGTGTAACACTAAAATCCCAGATAAAGAACTTGACACCAAATTTAACCTCTTCTTAAACTCTCTTTAGTTTTTGATTGGTTATTTGGCTACAAATGAAATGGAGCTTCTCAAGATTGATAACCTCAGCAAGGCTGAGCTGGAGAAGCTCTGCAAGGAGAGGGGGTAGAATGCAGGACACAGGGCGACAAATGGGGACCTCCTAATGGCCCTCCATGCCTATGAGGATGTCAAGAGGATGCAGTCCACTGTAGAAGAGCCACAGAAAGACAACCCTGAGGAGGAGGATCTGGGCTAAAAGGAGCAGGAGGGTCTGACTCTGAGCTGCAGCTTCCTGAGGAAGAGGATAACTTACCCATAGGAGAGGAGCCCCCTAACACATCAAGGAGGAGTGTATCCTCCCACAACCTGTCCCTTGAAGAGTTGGCAGACAAAAGCCTGAAAGGGAGTTTTTGTTGCAGCTAACCAATCTTAAAATGGAGGTGAAGCTGGCTCTGGAAGAAAAGAGTGTGGCTCATGATAGAAACCAAGGGTAGTTGGACATCAGAGCCACGCAAGCAGAATCCAGCAGCAATAGTGATAGTGTACATTCAGGGCCTCATTTATGGGGTTTTGACGTAGGGCAGCTCAGGAAGTCACCTTGTGGAGCTGCCATACGTCAAAGTGAAAGGGTAGGAATTCACCATATTTATCTAATATGGTGCACTCCTGTCCTTTCCCCCAGCACTGTTGCTGTTTCAGCAGCCTACCACCAACACAGGCACCCTTGCACCATGGTGCAAGGGTGCCTGTATTGTTCGCAGGAAGGTGCACCTTCCTGCGTAAAAACAATCCTGAGAGGCATTTTCCTCTTTCTATGTGCAACACACATGGAGAGGAATAAGCGAGAAGATATAAAGTTGTTTCTCCTTCTTACGCCTCACCTCGGAAGGTGAAAGGTTTTGGTGCTTCCCCAGGTTTACATGCTCTTGTAAATCTGGTGAAATGTTAAAAAATCCATGGGTGTTGCGTGTGAACACCCACTGCAAAGCTCATGGAAAGCCTCTCAAGTAATGAGTGAGGAAACACAGCAATTTACGCTGCCTTGCCTTAATCCATATCTATGAGGCTATTCAAAGTCCTGCAAAGTGACTTTGCGTGGCCTCATAGATATGATTTCAAGGCTTGTGCCACTGGAGCATCACAGAAAAGAGCAAATGGCTTATAAATAAGCCCCTCAGTGTCCACTGGAGAGGTGAGAGTCTGAATACCACAAGACCTGGTGCCCAGCTATGTGGTGGAAGATGGCATAGACATGTGGTGGTTTTATGCATATAAGGCAGCCCTGCGGCTGTACAGGGACCCACAGGAGAATTGGGGGAACCTATGGAAAGACATTCCTATAGCAGGGAGGGACACCTATCTTACACTAGAAGTGGGGCACCAAATGATGTATGCCCCTTTGAAGGCCACTTTTCTCCAAATTTGGGCTGACCCCTGAGTGGTATCATCTCAAGTTCAGGAACAGTCACAAACTCCCCAACCTGTCTTCAGTAGATTTCAAGGACTATTCAAGCTTGGCACTGAGTGGAGCGGTTTGGGGAGAGGAATCAAAGGTGTGAATTTCACTGAGTACAACCTGATTATGAGAGAGTACATGCCCAATATCTGTTTTACAGAGTTGCGCCAACACCAGGGACCATATAACAAATATGGTGCATTTTCCCTGTTTGTACTTTGTCTGTATTACATTGAATGTATTGCCCTTAAGGCAGCTGTGAACTTGTGCTGCCCTGGGGGCAGTGCATTCAGGTAAAATACGGATCAGCTGCTTCAAAGCTGCTCCATGTTCCACTGTGCACGTGGCAACCTGCCTATAATTTTAAGAGGGGACAGAGATCCCCTTCAAGGTGAATACAAATAGTGACTGCACCTGCCTGCAAGGGAATGTCTGGTGGATCCACCCCATTTCTCCCCTCTAGGGTCTGCCTTTACGAGGTATTTTTATCGCACACTTGCAGTGCACCTCCTAAAAGCATGTTTGCCTCTGTACCCTCCTCCATAATATGCACGGATGCAAAGGCAAAATGATTCCATCATTTGCATGGGGCCACTCCCCCTGTGCAAATGTAGTTATGCCCTCTTGCTGTAGCCCGTGCGCTACATGTTCACCAGCACTTTCTCTATTACAGAACGGGCCGCACAAGTGTTTGTAATTCCAAAGTCACCCAGGGGCCCCTCAAACCCGGTGCACATGCCCGTTGTACCCCTGGGGCACTTCCTATAATACGGCCCCTGGTTGATAGTAAGTTCACTGAACTCAGGGAGCTTGTTAAGGAACCAGACCTCTGGATGAGTATTAGAGTGATTACAAGGGACCTGGGAGTGACCCTAAGAAAGGTTGTTCAGGTTCCCCCAGCAGAGTGAGCAGGAGGTCCAGGGAGACACAGACAAGTCCAGGAATAAGGTAGGGGGTCTGAGAAACAAGGAGGATGTTCTGGTGGGCTGTGGTCCAGGGCACCTCATTTCCTAACCTGACGCTTTGATTGTTCTCAGATAGAAGACAAGCCTCATGCTTCTGTCCTAAGAAACCATCCACTGGCGGGAACTCTATAGAGGTAGCCAATGTGGCTTTAGTGGGAAGGTATCCGTAGGGGCGGGTGTTAGAAAATACCCCAATCTCTCTTAGTTTGGAGATAGACTCAGAGGGTGCTGTTGTGATCTTTGAGGGCGGGAGCTGTCACTCCCACCAGGGCAAAGTGAACAGGATCCCTGTCACTGCTCTGAGGGATACCTGCACCTGTCAGACCATGTTTTTTTTATTTTTTATAAATGATGTTTATTACATTTTTAGTGTAATATCATCCAAAACATTTGCATGACAAGCAAGGCAGACAATTGACATTGGAGATTAGTAATGTAATCGTATTGCATAGGTAGGGGCGTAAGGAAGCACTCAGCCAAATAACATTTCCATGTCAACTATGCTGGCGTGGCTTGCTGCTTCACTCCGCAGTGCCGCACCACTGAACGTAATAAGTTTACAATTAACCTAACAGCAGGATAATCGGTTAACGCTCCATAAATCGAGTTCTACAACATATTGACCTGTCAGACCATGTTAGTGAAAATCCTGATTTCCACAGATTAGTACACTGGACAGGCATCCCTGGAATGAGATGGCAAATGACCCATGGAAGGGTTATAGTTAGTCCCCAAATGCCCATTGACTGCTTACTAGAGCATGAGTTGTCACCAGTAGTAAAAAATCTGCGAGGGTCTGGTGCCTAGGGTGCCCTGAAAGCTCAGGACTCTGGGGGTAGCACTTCCAAATGGAAGGTACCAAGGACCAGAGGGAGGGGAAGGTAAGGAAACCCTGTTCAGCCAAAGGGTATCGACCCTGGGCTGGATAGCCAGTCTCAGTCTACCACCCCTGGTTTGGTGGGAAGGAGATTGAAAGAAGGGTGCCTATCCTGGGGTTCGTGCTCCTCTCTATGAGAATCATCAAGGGTGAGGAAACCCTGGATGGCCTGGGGTCTGGCTCTTGACACTGACAGGTTTTTGTTGCTGCTCTTATGGGCAGAGTTAACCTTGGGATGGGGACAGAAGCCTGTTTCAAGGGGTAGAATGGGCAACATTAATTTGCTGGCCATGGTGATATTCTCTGCCTACTGGGATGCATCTGTGAGAAGGTAACGATTAGGTGCTTCACAGATGCAGTCTGCAGGTGAGGAGAAGGGTTACCTAATGGTCAGTTCAGTTGTTCAGGGGGGTGTAGACAGAGGGATCCAACTGAGCTCAGGGGGGAATAGAACTGGCAAGGGCCTCTGCGGAAGAGGGCCATTGTCCATGTTCTATCGCCTAAGCAAGGAAGCCCTTCAATATATTGATTTGTCTCCTGTGGCTTTTGACTGGAGGGGGGTTGTTAGACTTGGCCCTCTCTGCAAAGCCATGGCAAACGTTTTGCCTTCTCCCCTCTTGTTTTGCTGAATTTACTTTTGTTGACCTTAGGACTGCACTTTACCACTGCTAATCAGTGCTACAGTGCTTGTGCTCGCTCTTTTAAATATGGGAAATTGGCTCAGACCCAATTGCAACATTTAATTTATGTATATGTATTTTTAAACATCTCTCAGTGCATTGAATTTAAAAAGTTAGACATGTACTTTTATCTTTTACATGTCAGGGTAGTGAAAAACTCACATCTTCGTTTTTCACTACTGTGATGCCTTCCTCTCCAATAGGATAACATTTAGGTTGCCTTATTACATTTAATAAGTGATAACTTTTGTTTGGGAGCCAGTGGAAGCATCATGTTTGGTGTCTAAGGAATTGTAATTTTAAATACTCTATAATGGTAAAATCTGATTTTAAGTCACATTTCTGAAAATGGGACTTTTAGAAGGTTACAACGTGAAAAACGTATAGCCTAGACTTTAATTGGCATCCAATTTACAACTTTTCATTACAGTGCTAAATTACATTTGCTTAAATTCATCACAGGTGTGCTGCCTTGTAATAGGACCTGCTCGAGTCCCTAAATAACAATGCCTCGTTGGGGTACAAAAATGTACATAACACATAAGGTGCACTACTCACAGACCTGAAGGGTTCTAACAATGATTGACTTTTTGATCAAAATGAAAGTAATTAACCTTATATTTTACTATATTTAACAGTTCAGATTGAATGAAAAACTAATCAAATCCAATGCATATATTCCATCAAATCCATACTTATGGAATTATTTGTGTTTTATCAACAATGTTACATCACATTGCTTTCATTCAATCCAAATTTTACAAATACAACTTTCTTCTTTGCTCTTGCATTTTCAATGCATCTCAGGTTTCAACAACCCTTTGTCAGGGGAACTGTGAATAGACTGTAAAATCAGCTGTATTGTTCCCCACAGGAACATGATATTTAAAAGCAGTGAAAGACAGAAACCACAAAAAATAAAAACCAAAAAAGGGAAAAGTCTGTGTTCAATTCTGTCCTGGCCAAGAATAGCCCGAATGAGACCATATTAAGTAGACACCCAAATACTAGTTGTGCTCATGCATCCTTGTAAATCAATCTTCACTACCACTATCGTGCAACTAAAAAGTTCTAGTGTCCTGGTGTCCCTATGAGTTGTAGTGTATACAAGCCTCGCGTACCTATATCGTGCTGAAGAATACCACATGCCCCCTCGGTTATCAATGTTATAAACTACACATACCTCTAAGAAAACACTGAGGCTGTGCTGACCGAAAAACGTGATTCCATGCCAATCTGACTGCTGCGTCATATAAACCATAGATAATTATACATAGCCACCTCGATTCTCTCATGTTACTAAATTAATTAATAAACATGCTCAAATAAATTACTTACACGGGTAGTGGAAGGCAATTCCAATCCACTCATATGAAACTATATGTTCTCGCTCAGTTGTATAAAGTATCCAAATTGTGGAACATACGAGTTAGGTTACTGTTTATATGCGGCACGACCGCCATAATTTACCAAGTTATTGCATCACCATTAATGTTGTTGTTTGAGCTTACCGCGTATAAAGCGAGAAAAATTCTCCATGTGTGCCCTCCGTGTTGCCAGACAAAAGTGTATACCATGCCCATCAGTGACGCTCTAAATGGAATCTAATGTCAAAGTGTGTTAAGAACAAAGAAGAGGGACTTCTAGACAACTAGACCGTGCAATTCATTGCAACTGATTGCCGATTGTGGCTCCATATTAAACCGTTCACTCGTCATAACATCTGTTTGAATCAATACCCAACCAAAATTCCATTTCAATCGTAAATGAACACAATATACAGAAACTACAAGTGCCTTATCTTAATGTATCAAAGAAGAAGGTGAAAGTGAAAAAGAAAAGAGGGAGTGTCAAACCTAAGTAGTTTTGAGTGTATATTGCAAAAAAGAGGATCACAAAACAACAGTTTTAGCCTGATCATATTATAAAAAACACATTTCAATTATATCATTCAGCCCTTTTGGTGTTAGTGTCTGAAGATACTTGATCCAAAATGTTTCCCTGCTAGCCAATAGTTTTTGTATGTCTCTATCTGGTCTAGAAATCAATTTTTCTAAAATCGTGAAACGTAGTTGAGGTATGGTATGTGAAGAATCTACCAAGTGTGCGGCCAAACATGAATTTCTATTCTTGGCGCGAAATGTACTTTTGTGCTCCGAATCAGAAGAGTTTTTGAGCTTGAGTGTTTTATCAGTCTGTGGATGCGTGAAAGTGCTCCCAACTATCACATTACTGCAATGACTGCAGTTCAGGCACTTTTTCATACCAGTATGGGCTCTCCTTTAAATGTTGCTTTGCTCTTAAGTATTTCTCTGAGATTTCTGGAGTGAGAGTGTGCAAATAGTGGGTCCATTAAAAAAATCTCTTGGAAATCTGGTTCCCGCTCAATGACTTCCTATCTTTGGGATATAATGCGTTTGACAGTCGCCGGCTTCGTAGAGAATTTCATGGCATATACTTCTTTGTTTTGCGGACATTTCCTATGTTTCTGTTAGTAAACTCTCGCGTTCCATCCTTGAAACTTTTTTGTGAGCCTCATTTGGTATCTCCATTGGGTAACCCCTTCGAATGTATTGATAATGTGACTCTTTAATGGGTTCAAGGCAGTGTATTGGATCCGACGTGATTCTCTTGATACGTATAAACTGAGATAATGGTAAGGGTCTTTTGAGAGAAAATGGATGAAAACTGCTAAAGTGCAATGCGTTATTTTTGTCTTTTGGCTTTTTGAATACACATGTTTGAAGTCCCTCTTCTGTGATATCCAGTTGTATATCCAAAAAGTTAATTTGGTGTTGACTCATTTGATGGGTGAACTGGATTTGTGGATTGTGTGTGTTTAGAATCTAGATGTCCGTCTCCAATTCCTGTTTGCTGCCCTTCCTGATAATGAATATGTCATCAATAAAATGCATATACATTATAACGCAGTTGGGGTTAGTATTACGGGGTTGTCTCCTGAATGCTCAGAACTGTCATCATATCTTTTCAACAGGGGACTTTAATATCCACCCGTGTGGAGATATCAGAAAAGGAGGAGTGGGATCCATTTGGGCCTGCATATGGAGCATACGCCCCAAGGTAGCAAGCTTAACTCTTTTCGCTCAAATTCGACTTAATATCAGTCATGTAAAAGTTGCCCCCAGGAAAAACTGACATTGCCTCCACTTTTATTGGCAGAGGGTGTGAAACTTTTATAGATTTTACTTTTGTATCTACCCCTTTTTTTCTTTAGTCACAGACTTTTTAATTCAGACAAGCGAGTTCAGTGAGCACAACCCTACCTGCATTATTACAGGCTGATCCTGAGTACCTGAACGTTCCGAAGGGGGCAGAGGAGGAGCCCCTCTCAAAATGGCAGAGGCAGGAAGGAGTTTAAAATGGGCGAGTATAGCACCAGAGTCACTTCACGAGTCCCTTACAAATCAGTGTTGCAAGGAGTTTGCCACTTGTCTTGATAGCGAGGCTGGTGCCTCGGACATTTTAGGTGCTTTTAGCACTATGCCTACCGTCATCTGGAGGCTACTGCGTGCCCCGGATGGAGGAAGGGAGCCGGCATGCCCAAGATGGTTTGATTCTCCATGTTCCCGGGCTTCTAGGAAGTTGAGACAGGCTTTGAGCGACAAGCCCCGTGATATGGTGGCGGTTAAAGGTCTTCGTAGAGCATACAAGGCTGTGTTAGCAACCTGTAAGTCCACCTTGAAGGACGAGGCCTGGTCAGACCTAGTAGAGGCAAGTACATTGCGAAATAGCTCTAAGTTCAGGGCTATTATTAACAGCCTATTTCCCTCAGAAGAGAGCGCTCACCTATTGGACGCTCATATTACGGAGGATGGTTGGGTTCATCACTTCAAGGGTATCTTCCAGTCAGAGTCCACCCCTATCGAGAGGCAGAACAGGGGAGTAGGTAAGACGGACCTCGTCTTTTCTGAACTAGAGGTTAGAGCGGGCATACAAGGCCTGACAAAGAGAAAAGCCCCATGGTCAGACGGGATTACGCCTGACCTTTACATCGCCCATATAGACATTTGGGCGCCTGTTCTCACTGCTGTTATTTCTGCCTTGGTCTGGGCTGGCTGCCCTGATTCTTGGGCCCTATCGACCATAGTCCCGATATTCAAAAAGGGCGACTGGGACAGCACCTTATGCTATAGGCTCATCTCCCTCCTGGATTCCGTGGTGAAGGTGGTGTGCCACATAATTCTCAATAGATTGGTTTCCTGGGCGGATGAAAGTACCTTCTTCTCTGAGATACAAAAAGGGTTGCGCCCCAGCCGTTCCACTGTGGAGCAGTGTCTTAACTTGTATCTTGTTTTGAACAAGTATACGGTGGCTCCTGTCTGCCCTATTTACCTCGCTTTCATGGACCTGTCCTCAGCCTTTGACTGTATGAACAGGACCAAGTTATGGCAGCTGATGGCATCCGTTGGCATTGACAATAATATCATTTGGTTTTTGAGGGATCTCCATCGAGACTCTAGGGCAGTAGTACGTTATTCAAAGGACTTGAAAGTGTCCCACCAGTTCAATATAAAGAAGGGGTACCCAGGGGTGGATTCTCGCACCCTTCCTTTTTAAATTATATATCAATTCTTCATAGAAGGTTTTTTTAGACACCAAAGCAGACACTCCTCAGGTAGGCAAAGGCAGACAGCCGGTTCTTTTATATGTGCATGAAGTAGTCCTCCTGGCGAAGACAGCAAGGGGCTTACAACTTCTTTTCATCTCTTTTGCTTCTTTTATGGAGGAGCTGGACTTATCAGTGAATCATTCAAAGTGATACATTATACAAGTGGACCCCGGTAAGGCGAAGGCAAAGCAGCCCATTTTTAAATTAGAACATTCATCAATACCTAAAACCAACGTTTACTCCTACTTGGGACTAGTATTTGATGACTCCCTGAGCTGGTGCCCCCTGATTAACCGCAAGAAAGGGGACTTAGTGAAAGCATCAGCAGCCATTTTTAACTTTGTCATCAGAGTGGGAGGGAAGCCAATAGTGGCCCTCCTGATGATTTACCAAGCAAAATGTATCTCTAAGGTTAGGTATGGGAGTGAGATATGGGGTCGTATCGAACTTGGGGTCGTGCAGAGCACTGAGAACTAATTTTTGCGAAGACTTCTCTCAGTTCCGCAATGTACTCCATCTTATGTTGTTCACGCGGAATCGGGGATGTCTTTCCTTGCTGATGATCTAGCTTTCCGTCCTTTGTCCTTGTGGCTCAAAATATGGTCAAAGCAGGAGAACACACTTAGTAAAGACATCATACAGGATTGTTTTACACTTTTTTACGCCTCGCGTATTCGATGGCTCCAGTACATAAGAGTTGGCCTCGCCAGGCAAGGAGGAGCAGATCTTTACACGAACCCAGAGGGCATTTGTAAAAGGGACCTCATTTGGGCCAAGGAGGTTTTTCTTTTAGAAATTGTCACCGTGATAGAGAGCATAAGGAGCTGTGTAAACCGAGTGTGCAAAAATATGGCATTGTAAAACTGTGCCTATCACTGAGACTTATCTTTTAGGGCTCAAAAGTACCTACGACCAGTATCTATTAACAAGGTTCCGGCTCGACCTCTTTCACTACTCATTGGCATACCCCCAAGGCTCCCACAGAGTTCAGTGCCTCATGCCCTGTGGTTGCGACTGCGAGTCTCCTCAGGACATGATGCACTTTTTAATGTTTTGTACTTTTTATGTTGCACCCAGAAAGATATTTATTATCCCAATTTAAAAAAAAAGCTGTGTTTTAGGAGGGTGAGACCAGCTTTTATCTTCTTACAACTTCTTTCCAGCTATACTGTTCTGTACACTATTAGTTTTTTACGTGAAGCCAATAAACTTAGAAAAACATGCAACTAACATTTGTATTGCATATCATATATTTTATCTTATGTCTTGACTATTGGGATCTTAGTATATTTGTGATTTTATAACCTGTATGATGATTCCTTGTAAGCTGCTTTGACTTTTATGGTTTTACACTTAAAGCCGAATAAAGTTTCTTGATGATGAAGATGATTTTCATATATTTTGATGTATATAAATCCTAGCAACGTAAAATAAAAAAAGAAGCCCTAGGAAGACAAGTTCAAACAAGAAGCCCTAAGAAGAGCAGATAAATATTAAAAATACATTATGCAAAGTGCTTCAATCTACTAGAACACTTGCAAAGTACACATTTAAATCTATCATTTTCAGACTCCATAAGGGAATGGTAAATGCATGTTCTATCTGTACACTCTACTGTTACTATCATGTTTGAATAAAAGTGTCTCTTCCACAAGATTTGGTCTTCATTTAGTTATAATATCTATAAAGTCAGCAAGTTACATTTCAATGCCAATCCAGTCCAGTGTCTGCCATTTTTATCAATTTTAGTACACCCAGCTGCCTTTATAATGTGTTCAGTTGTTGATTTTGATTTCTTTGCAACAGTTGTTATTGCTTGTTAAAAGTTACAAACAAATAGTTACAGTACAAATATCATAAAACCAGATAAGACAAAAAGACATATTTTAACTATGAGAGTTTAATATCTCCAGTCCTCTTTTTGATTATGTCTAGACATTGAACAGTAACATAAGTGTGAAGTGGAAATGCACAATTTAAGCTCCATCCCTATTGTCACAGAAGAGCGATATTTACTTGTATTAGCACAACATATCTTCTCTGTGTCTTAATCTTATTAAAATAAAGTGGAGCTCCAAACATTCTGCTAGAGTGCATTCACTGAAGAAACTGGGGATTCATTTAAGTGTGTGCTCTAATGTCTTCATTAAACTGTGAGAAATTTTAGTTCTCAATCACAATTATATTTTATTTTATTTTATTTTACAGAGTTTTATATAGTGCGAACTTGAACCGAAAGTATTGGGTATCTGAGCGCTTTACATAGCACCAGTTGCGTTACATGAGGACATTCATTTTTGTTAGGCACGGGGAGATTAAGTGATTTGCCCAGAATACTCGAACCCGGTTCCCCAGATTCGAGGTCGACCGCCCTAGCTGTTAGGCCAACTCCTCTCCCCAATTATGTTTTTGTATTTGGAGTTATACTGCTTTTACTGAAATTGCATTTCTTATGTACTCATGTATTCATTTATTAATGTTTTGCATTTATTCTGTAACCGTATGTGCACTTGCAATCATGCTTTTGAAGTGCACATTGACTGTTTCTCTAAGTTAGCTTAAGCAAAGGCCTTAAGCTTTTAGTCTTCAATGTTTAACCATCAACGTGAAAGCTTTGCTTGAGCTGCAATGCTCTTTCTTTTGCAGGTGCATTCACATGATTTCATAGCCAGTGAAAAGCATATTGTTTATTAGAGATGGTGAGGCATGAAAGGAGAATTTTTGGCAAGAATGTGAGGCGCTAACAAACTAATAGAAGACTCCATGTCATATCTCAAGCAGGGAGACTTCCAAGGTTGTCCTTATGTTCAAACTGTTCGATGGGAAAATCGATTGAAATTGCCAAGATGGAAAACTATTGGAGTCAATTTATGTGGAATTCTCTAATGATCTGTGGGTTTAATTGGTATTCACACTGACAGGGCCTCATTTACTACAAAATGGTGCAGCGTGGCACAGCAAGCCATTTTATGCTGCTCAGAACTGCATCATTTTAAAAGCGCAAGGATGCCTCTTATTAACAACAATATGACACATTTGTCTGCTTTCCCTGTGCTGGTGCACAATTGGAAATCATGCGGCAATAGAGACACCCTTGCTTCATGTTGCAAGGGTGCAGGCGATGTTGGGATGATTTTTTTGTGCAGGAAGGGACACCTTCCTGCACAAAAACAATAATTGATTAAATGTTCCTCTTTCTATGCATGCTGCTGCAGCATGCATAGAAAGAGGAAAAACAAGGAGAAATAAAAGTATTTCTCCTCGTTGCGGCAGTCTTACGTATCCCCTTGGGAAGCATGAGCTTCTAACTCATTCCCAGATTTACAGAACAATGTAAATCTGGGAATGTGTCAGGCCCAATGGATGTTGCGTGGAAACACCCACAGCAACACCCATGGAATGCCCCTTTTTCGCAGAGTAATGGTGAAAGAGGCCCATATTTGCAAGGCCATGAAAAGTCACGCTGGGTGACTTTACGTGGCCTTGTGCATATGAGCAATCCCATGGGGCTCCTGGTGCATAAAAAAAAAGTGATGCACCGGTGGAGCAATGGACTTGTCAATATGTCCCTAAGTCTTTAGATCATATACCCTTTGGACACAGAGAGGTGTAGACCTCTCTGTTCATATTTCCCTTGTGTGGCTATACATTGGCTTGTTCTGGAGAACTTTTATTAAAGTCTGCACTATGATGACACCTTCCTGCTTTTCTCGATTTACCTAGGTTTGCCCATTTTTCCATCTTTAGTTTAGGAATAGTTTAAGTGACTTTAGATTTATTCATACATTCATAATATTCTGTTCCTTATCTTTTCTGTTGCTGCAACTGAATTTCTTGAATTCCTTAAGCTGTTAAGACAATTTTATTTGACATTTTGGTTTACCAGTGGTGATTTGCTTTCTTTGCAATAGATTTTTGAGGTTCATTTACATTATTTATTTATTTATTTATTTATTAAGGAGTTTTATATAGCTCTAGCCTGACCCGAGCGCTTCACAACAGCTTTTGAGCAAGATTCATACAATAAAGCAGTATTCTACATATAGGTTCGGAAGTCCAAGTGTGCTGAGCAGCATTGAGGTAGTCCGTGAGTCCTGAGACAACCTCATAGAGTGCACGTTGTTTTGGGGTTGAACCACTTGGGGGGGGAGCAGTTAGGGTTCAAATAGCAGGAAGGAGGTAAGTCTTAGAGCTCCAATGACTGGGAGAGACGACGAGCAGGGATTTGCGCATAGATGGCAACTATCCATTCAGGAGGGAGCGGTTCAGGAAAAGGACTTTTAGGTGTTTTTTTAATTTTGTGAAGGATGAGATAGTCCAGATACCGACTAGGATAGCGTTCCAGATTTTGGGCGGGTTTCCGGCGAAGGACCATGCGGCAGTCTTTTTGTTTGCGTGTTTTCATAGGGATAAGTAGTAGGGTGCTGGAGCTCCTGAGGTTCCTTGTCTGACAAGCCCTCTTTAGTTTAGCAGCCAAATACTCAGGTTTTCCTGTGTGCAGGGCTTTGTTTGTGAGGCTGGCAGTTCTGAAACTGGCACACAGTTCGACTGGGAGCCACTTTAGTTCTCTGAGTGCTGGTGAGATGTGGTTGTATTTCCTGATTCCAGTGACCTTTCTAGCTGCAGTGTTGAGAGTAGTTTTGAGGGGAGTTAGGTGAGATTTTGTTGTACCAGTGAGGGTGGCATACCCATAGTTGAGTCTGGATAGCACCAGTGATTGGGTGGCTTGTTTGAGGTCGTTGGTTGGGATGAATGGTTTTATTTTGTTAAGTAGCTTCAGGTTGGCGAAGGCACTCTTTGCGGAATTCTCAATGTGTTTGGCCCTGTCGAGTTTTGGGTCTAAGGTGATTCCTAATGATTTAACGGAGTGGGTCAGAGTGTGATTGCCGTTAAGAGCATCCAAAGCTTATAGCCATTCTGAAATATGAGGGTTCTCCTCTTTGTTAGAGATGAGGAGTATTTCGGTTTTGTCTTGATTGAGTTTTAAGTGGTTAAGCGACAGCCAGTGTTGGATTTCTTTTAGAGTGACATTTAGTCTGTGAATGTCATCAATGGAGGTGGTTTCTAGATAGATCTGGGTGTCATCTGCATAGAGGTGGAAAGGGATGTTAGACATTTTGAGAAGGGTGGTGAGGGGTTCCATGTATATGTTGAACAGTTGAGGTGAGAGCACTGAGCCTTGGGCGACGCCCCTTTTGATGGTCTTTGTGAGCGGCTCTGTAAGAAGGAGGAGAACCAGCATAGGACCACCTCATCTGCTCCTACGCCTTGATGAGAAGTTGGTGATCAGCCGTGTCAAAGGCTGCCGATAGGTCTAGGAGAATGAGGAGGCAACATTGGCCGGTATCGAGGGATTTGTGGATGTCGTCTATGATGTTCAGGATCACGGTCTCGGTGCTATAGCCTTTTCTGAAACCCGATTGGTGGGAGTCAAGAAAGTTGATGCTATCCATGTGTTGAGTTAGTTGTTGGTGGACGCATTTGTCAAGGATTTTGGATAGGAGGGGTAGATTGGAGACTGGTCTTAAGTTATTCAGTTCCTTAGAGTCAAGGCCTGTTTTTTTTAGTAGTGGCGTGACTTGGCCAACTTTGAGGCATTCAGGCATGATGCTGGTTCTCAGGGAGCTGTTTATGATCCTGCACCAGAACGGGGCTATGGAGAGTTTCAGGTTTTTGGTCAGCTCAGTGGGCATCGTGTCAAGGACGTGAGAGGCTGGTTTGGAGGTGGAGATCAGTTTGAGGATCTCGGTTTCTGGGATGGGGTTGAAGGTCTTCCAGATTTTTGTGGGGTGCTTGGGCATGCAATCTACTGTCACTGGGGGCAGGCTTCTGCAGACGGAGTTGACGTTGATATCCAGTGAGAGCTCAATTTTGGTGATTTTTTCTTCGAAGAAGTCGGCGAAGTTTTCACTGAAGTCCTTGGAGGCCTGTAGGGAGGATTCCAGGGGTTTGGAGGTTTGTTCCCTGATGATTTGGAACAGTTCATTGGGCCTGTTTTTTGCGTTATCTAGGGTGGCGCAGAAGAAGGTGGATTTTTCGCTGCTGATGTGTATTTCGTATTTCCTTCGGGCTGCTTTGAGTTGTTCGAGTAGGCTTGAGGAGGGGTTGATCTTCCATAGTCTTTCTGTAGTTCTTAGTTGTCTTCTTTCGTTGTTAATGTCCGTGATGAACCGAGATCTGGATGGGATGTTCCTGGTTTTGTTTTTGTTTCAAGGAGGCTACTTGATCTAGAATGGAATGTCATGTCTGTGTTGTAGTGGGAGGTGAGTTCAGTTGTGGATAGATCATCTGTGTAGGCAGTGAGGAGAGAGTTAACCCTACCCTCTAGGTCAGTCATGTTAATCTAACTGAAGTTTCTAGTCCATTTCGGAGGGTCTTGGGTGTGGGGTTTAAGTGTGATTGGCTGAGTGAGGTGGAAAAGGATTAAGTGGGGGTCAGACCAGTCCACAGGTAGGGTGCGGTCTATCGTGACAGTGTCGTGCTGGGCGATAATGGCATCTAGGATTGCTCCTTTGTTGTGGGTTTCCTCTAAGCAGTGTTGGGTAAGGTTGTTGCTGTGAAGCAGCTCCTTCAGGTTCTGGATTAGCAGGTTGTTTTCTGCATTCCAGTGTAGATTGAGGTCACCCAGAATAAGGTTGTTCGTGCCTCGGAGAGAACAGTGGGCAATCAGGTCGGACAGGTGTTCAGTGAATGTGGTGGTAATGCAGCGTGGAATTTCAAATCCTCCCTTCGTCACAGACCAGATATCATACTAACGCTTTCACTTCGTACATTCATTGGTGGGGCCCATAACACCAACACTCTCACTTCATTGGTCTGCTCTTACGGGAGAGATAAGTGTTCCAAACGCTGACGTGAAAAGAATACCTTATAATCTAAAGGAATTTTATTTACATAAACATACACTAAATATCCTTAATCCAGCACATCTTAATCCTAAACCTCGAGATATTCCTTCCACTTAGCCGATGGATCAAATTAGTTGAGTTGGAGAAGTGATTTTAATCCTCTTTCATTTATATTCAAATCTTAATCTATTCCTTCTCAATAAATAACCCAACACATTTGCTTGTTAACCTCTTCGGTGCCCATGACGAGATAGTCTCGTCATGGAGCACGGTTGCGCTGTGCCCATGACGAGACTATCTCGTCATGAACCCCGCCCGCTAATGCAACGCCAGGCACAGGAGGGGGAAAGGGCGTGGCACAGAAGTGGTTAATCATAAATATTGTTTATCTAATTAATGCAAATTTTAATAAAACGTTAATCAAACCACAGAACACCATATTTACCTAATCTGGCTATTAGTCATCCTCTAAGTCAATCAAGTCGTCATGCAGCACGCTACAGTCCCAAAGATTGGGTCTGGACCATAAGCGTGTACACATCAATCAATGCCCATCAGTTTGAGAGTCCTCAGTTCATCAGGAAAATGGGCAGCAATTTAGTCTGTCAAAGATTCAGGGAAACAGCTGTCCTGCAGTGTTACCGTCCTCTCCGTCAGCATTACGTCAGGAAAAAGGAAAAGGTCCCCCCAACTCACTATTCTACCATCTTTTATAATGAAAGTAATGACAAAATGTAACGAAAGTCAGTTTTGGGCACTTCTGATTGGTTGGATAAGATCGTTCGTTTCGGTCTCCCAAAGTCTATGATATCACTCTGTCAGACATGATCCATTCGGTTGTCAAAAATTGTCCATTGTTAAAGCTCTTGGCAAAAGTCCAGTCGTGATCTTGTTTGGGTACAGGCTGTGTAGGTCATCTTGTTCAGCAGCCTGGTTCATGCGCACTTGGTCTGAAACCTCGTGGAATGGTAGCTGTCTCGTCGTGTACGTTGGTCGGCCATTTTGTCATAGGCCCAATCGGTCAACTTAAGCGAAACAAACACAAAAAGTAATTAAAACATGGAAATAACGAATAAAATTTTAACCATCACTAATTCCCCTATGTGTGTGTAATTATCTAGCATAATGGCGACATTTAAAGCGTTTAATTCACCCAATGATGTAATCTGGTGCAATTTACAATTACGTCACAAAAGCAACATATATCATGCAATATTCTATTTTTCTAGTATTAGTATGCGTTCGTATATTAGTTTACAAATTATTTTAGCCATGCAAAATGCAAATCCCACGTGTAATTCATACATTAGTAAGGTTGGTTAAGTACCACTCAAAACACATTAATATTATTACAATTAATAGATTATTCTAATTAGTATGAACATGCAGAAATGGGGGGATATACAAAATGTTGTACTACCCGCTCCATCAGTGGTGTTGCCTGGGGTGTGGTAAATAAGGTGGCAAATAAGTGTTTTGTTGTTGCTAGTGTTGATGTTGGCAGTTAGGCACTCAATGGTGTTGTAGCTTGGCTTTCAATTTATAGTAAACCCATTTAACCTTAGCCATCGGTTCCCGGTCCTCTTTGTGTTGCCAATTAGACTACACCATGATTGAATTGTTTGACTAATGTTTTTACGTCTCAGGCAACATAAAAAGGTCTATCAACAGGAGAAATGGTAAGACGAGCCCAGTGCTCCATCCCATGCTCTTTGAATTCAGAAGACATTGTTGACACTTCGACAGTCATCTTCACCACTGATGGCCCTACAGTCTCAGGATAGAATATTGGGTCACTTTAGACAGTTTTGTAGAGTCTTTTTGGGCTGAAATCATTGAAACGCTTCTAAAAAGGAGCTGTAACACTGGCCAAGTCAACAAGAAGGGGAAGGTATCAAACAACAGAGAAAGGTAGGTGTGACTCCAGAAGCTGACTGTATTATGAGATGGGATGGATCTGTGAGCAGATGACTACAAATCAGCAGTAGAATACCACAAGCATTTTTGGCTACAGATGTTGCAATTGTTTCCTGAGTACTTCAGTAATTGCTCACAATTCCACACTTATGTTGCTCTCACAACCAGGTAGATAGGCTGTTGCAGGCACCTGCTAACACTTTCAAGCAGATGCAACAATCATGGTTATTGTAACAAAGGTATGCAGGATCCTCTGATACCACACAGGTGTGCCAACATTCAAGAGTACAGACAATTTCTATGTTAAAGAACTAAGGGCCAGCAACCAGTATACCCTTCCGAGACAACACCGCTGGGCAGTCAAGTCAGAAGTAGGGGCTGCCATCTCAGTCCATCATCTGTAGCCACAGACAAGTTCCATAGTAAGATCACTGCACCACTGATCCGCTCCACCTACAATGCATAGACAGACTCCTCTCTTGTAGGTAGGGCTGTCTGAAGACTCAGGGATATATTTACAAGGGGATAGCGTCACTTTTACCGATGCTCTGGTAGCGCTATGCCCTTCCCGATATTTACCAAGCTGCATTAAGCCACTGTTTGTGACTTAACTCTGACTTGTAAATAAGGCACCCTTTCACAAAGTTTTCTGCTGAAAGGGGTGGGCAATGGGTGCAATGCAGACACCCTTGCACTACAGTGCAATGGTGCCTGCATTGGTGCTAGGAGGCTAATTTTAGCACCAGAGCTAGGGAAAACACAGGGTGCACCGTATTTTTGTAAATACGTTGTTTCCCTGAGTTTTGGAAATGTCGGTTTACCCAGCTACCAAATTAGGCACAACTCTGCACTCTGACATTTCTTTATAAATATGCCCATCAGTTCTCAGTATGTAGTATACAACTCAGAAGTTCACTGGTGTGCCCCTAGCAGTGGTTTCTTGTCATGGTCTCCTCCAACCATGAGCATGCTCTGACCACAACCCCCTCACCTTCCCTGGCGTAGCCTCCCACTCTGCAGTGCCCCACCAACAAAGTAGGCCCCACTATCACCAGCTGACTGTGAGACGGGGAGGAGGGACAGGCATTCATCTGTTGTTCATTACAGGCATCACCGCCTTTCAAGACCCTCCAAATATAGTTGGTCATGGTCAGGCACCATAGAGCAGTGTGGCAATGGTTCCCCAGGAATGCTGCCTGGCCCTCAGGGAGAAGCCTTTTCAATTAGGCCAAGTTCAGCCCTGATTTTGGCTGTAATTAATCATGAAGAAGATTAGAGATTTTTGTAGAAACACTGAGAACCCTATCTATGTATCTGAAAACATCAAATAATAACATTATGAAAATCAGAACTGTATAATCAAACCTTCAACTAGAATTGAAGGTTTGTTGCAGTGAAGGGTAACTTTTAAGTACTCAGCATTGAGTAACAGCTATGCGATTGTGACACCTCCATCACCACATCATACTCCAGCACTCAAACTTGAAAGTTATTTATTGCCAGTTACTAACATCTTTAGCAATTAAAAAAAAAAACAATAAAATAGTTTAAATAAACACATTCACCACATTAGTAGCATAGGAAAAATACTGGTGATATTTAGCAATGGTGTTAGCAAAGACGTTTCTTTATAATACGTTGCTTTCATAGAGAAAAGAGCAATATTTACTGTAATGTATATTAGATATTTTTATTTTTTCTATTTTAACTAAAATTATATTCAACATATTTTTGGTAACAGAGAAAGCAAATCTAACGTTCAGCTTCAAATTGCAGATTTTTGACTCGTAGGGGTTTGTAAAATAGCTTCTCTGATGTTCAAAATGGTTGGGGAATGTTGATGGAAATATCTGTCAGATTTACATCAATGCAAAGCTGAATGCATGATTATGACAAGAAAGACATGAGTGGTAATTTGAACCAGGTGCAGCTGTCGGGTCATGACTCTTCAAAAGATCCTCGCGTGAGAAGCGTAGAGAAGCCTCAGGTGCAACCAGTATTGCTGTTTGTGAATTCCCTGAGTGAACAGATAGCAAACGGAGAGAAAATGGAGGATTCATTTATGACAGAAGTTGTGAACATTGCATTGACATTGATTGGAATTCTCGCCAATGCATACATTGTGGTGTTCTATCTACTGACCTGGGCCCAAGGAAGAAGGCTGAATACCTGTGATCTCATCTTAGTGTCTCTAGGATTCGGATCCCTATTTTATCAGTGTAGTTTTGCTATTTTCTGTCTACTTAACGTTAATCGTATCTACGTGGATTTTCGAGTCTATAATTTATTTATAATGTACTCGAGCAGCACCACATTTTGGTTCACCGCCTGTCTCTGCACCTTCTACTGTGTGAAGATTGTGGACTTCAGCCACCATCTCATCAGGCTGAAGATGAGGATCTCGAAGATGGTGCCCTGGATGCTCCTGGGGTCTGTCATGGGGTCCATCACCCTCGGTATCTCATCATACTTGAGTCCATATGGAGAATCCCTGGAGAATTCAACAGTTCATCTAACAGGTAACTTGACTATCAACAATAATGCACAGAATTTGGAATATTGATACGTTTATGGAGCTGCTGCTCTTGGAGTCTGCTTACCTCTTGTCCTTGACATTGCTTCCATGACACTCATAATCACTTCCCTCTGCAGACACACCCTGAGGATGAGAAATAATGCATCAGGCTTCAGCCAGCCCCAGCTGCAGGCTCATTACAGGGCAGCCAAAATGATGGGATTCCTCCTTTTGACCAACATTTCTTTTTTAATTTCACAGATTTCCATACTGTGTACAACAAGCGTCTTAATATTTTCTATCTGCGGTGTTATTATTGTCACTTCTATAACTGCACAACCCATCGTTTTAATTCTGGGAAATCCCAAACTGAGGGATGCTCTCTGGAAGATCCTCACTCCTTGGAGGAAGTGAAAAACTCACTCGCTAAATAGATCTCTCAGAGTGAAGAGATTCATTCCTCTGGATCTCATTCACTTCAGACATCCCTTCAACTCCAGACCTAACGATCTGTTTTTTATGTGTGTTTTGTATTTGATTCTTGATGTGTTTAAGCCATTTTACAAAGATAACATTTCTGGTGGGAATGGATTGAGTAGGTTTTAAATAGGCCTATAGTACAATGGAAAATGATAATACATTTTAAAGAGTATTTTAATTGATTTTACAGTTTTCTGCAATCCTAATGATTCTTCCGTTCCTCAATCTCTAATTTTTAATTCTAAGATAAACCTTTGTCAAGATCTATTTCACACTGCAGCCACCAAAAGGTGAACGACAGTCCATGTATTAGAAAAATTAGCACAATAATTTTCTCTGAACGCAACACAAAAACAATATTTCAGGACAAGGAGAACTTCACTATGCATGATTAATCACATTTGTTGATAAAGGAGATACACAGTGATTACAAGGATGCAGAGTGGCACAAGGGTCTTCCCAACTGGGTGCACGTTATTTCCTGTTATATGTTTATGATGTTGGGTGGCACTTTAGTCTCAATCCTATGCCCATGTTATGGTGGGCGTAGGTTGAATGAGGGTAGTGAAGGTCAAAGATGTCAGCGAGGTGCCATGGATGTCTATTTCTACAAAGGTTCTGCTGAATCTTTTTAATCTATTTAATCTTTCCTTAATGTTTATTCATGGGCTTCCAAGCCACATGCTGCCATGTCATTTTCATTGTTCTGTTGGTGAAGGATAGTGGTGTAATTCCAGAACTAGGAAACATTCTAGTGTTCCATTGCTTTGGCAAGAGGTGGTTTGATGCTTGAAGCAGGCCATCGCCCAGGGCTTTTAGTCGGATGAAAAAACAGGGGGGTCTCTCAAATGGGTGTGGCTGATCTAATTAAAAGCACATAGCTACAAATCTGTGGTTAGTATAGTGTGCCACCCCACTGGTATTTTGCTGCTTCTGTGATTGCATCCAGATATCTAAGACAACAAGAAACATTACACCAACAAAAAGTTAGGGCTATTGGCTTTGTCAATGGTTATTAGCTGCGTAAGATCAATAAGCAACAACTATGGCTTTATTGTATTTAATATTGAAAATGCTTCAGTTCTGAAATGATGAGGCAGTGAAAGAACTAATGAGAGTTTCTTTGAACATCAAAGGCAGTGAAGGGTGGTACTGTTGTAGAGTTAAGATTTTTTTTCACCCTGAGGGTGGCGGCAAAAACGGAGAGCCCGATAGGGACCCGTCTTAGGACCTGGTTTTTAGAACTGCTGAGCCTGAGCACCGGCAGGACCCGGCCCATTAAAACCATGCCGCCACCATTGACTTGAGACTGAGGCTAAACTCTGACTGCTAAGCCTTATTACGTGCCTCAAGGAGGGTAAGGTGTAGTATACGTTTTCACATCGGGGGCTCCTGCTCACCAAGCAATGAATAGCTAGCCCCTGGATGTCCACCTTTGGGCCTAAGATACAGACATGGTCCAGGGACTTGGTGGAATGGGCATGGATGGAGTTGAGGTACATGAAAGAGGTTCTCACTGATGAGCGCATGGAGGATGATTGCAGAGAATGACACAGAATGACAGAGGCATTAGAAGTAGAGCTCACAGCAGAGAAACTATCTAGGAAGGACTGCCCCCTTGCTGGTAAGGCGGTTGCACCTCCTGTGATGAGACAGTGCAACATTGACAGTGCTCTGCTGCTGCTGACTGGTGGCGGACTTGACTATGAGTCTAGCAGGGCAGTAGACCCTGATTGGGCACTCAGGGGCGAGGCAATCTGACATGCTGTGGCCCAATGTGGTAGCACCTGATGCGAAGGGGGTTGGGGGTATGCAGAGCTCTGCGGTGAAGAATAGGTAATTACCACTGGATGAGGATTGTGCACTCATGTGTGGAAGCAATGATAACATGAACTGTACCTTTGGTGCTCTGACACAACTGCAAGTTACATGCCATCAAGTTGCCCGTAGTGACTGTATCACTGTTTACTTTGATATGTGTTATCTTACAAAAATAAAAATAACTCTATTAAAATAAATTAAAAAACATTTAAACAAGGTGCTTTTTTTTGTTTTCTACCTTTCCAAAGGTCATTACTTTAGCACTGCGTTTTAAACACTTTTGGCAACCTATTAAAAACTCAGGTTGCCCAATTTGAGATCTCTTTCCTGAGTGCACTGATCTCAGATCTCAAGTGGCTGCCGACTCCCCAACTGGGAAATATCATGCTAAACTCTTTGGTACTGCATGGCTTTTTCAGCCCAGTATCGAAGCAATTAAAAACAGCAATAGGGTATAATTATAGGTCAGAGAGCTTAATTCCAAGTGCTCGTCGGAACCCTATCCTTCCAATCACCCTTTCTTTGTAACCACTTAACCAATAGGAGCCAAAACGAATATCTTGTCTCTCCAGATCTATTTTATCCTTTTTCAAGTTGTATTTGACTGCCCCAAACCACTCAATTTACCAGTGTAGGAGTTCCCTGAGCCACCTCCTACAGATCTCCCTCCAAGCCAGGAGATTCATATGCAAAAGTAGTTTTCTGTTTAATTTTACATGGCCGTTCCAGGTCCCAAAAATCACAAGGAAAAGGCTTACCTGAATCTTAATATTAAGGATCTCAGAGAGCATTACTCACCTCCTCCCAGTAGCTCAAAATGAAAAACTCTTTATTGTTTTAGTCTTCCATGGCATACTGTCTTGTAAGAGTTTATTTAGCAAGGTATCTCGTTGTATACTTGCATTTTAAAAGCGTATTAAAATGTTTGAGGAAAATATATGCATTCCTGGTGCCTTATGTTCATTAAATAATGTAAAGGGCCTCCTGCACTGGCAAACAAATCACATCTACTCAGAATATAAGGTAACCTATGCACACTTTACCACTGCTAGCCATTGCTGAATTGCTTGTGCTCTGTCCCCTAAACCTGGCTTACACTCATTTGGCACACTTAATTTACTTATAAATCCCCAGTACAGTGATAATACATGTACCAAGGGCCCGTATATTAAATGTTACTTGTGGGCCAGCAGCATTCACGCACTTAAGAAGCTTTTTAAAAGATATCTCAAACCTGCCATTGCAGCCTGTGTGCAATTGTAAACTGCCAATTTTACTTTGCAAAATACCCTCTTTGCCAAGCCTAAACCTCCCTTCCTAATACATATACGTCACCCCTGAGTTAGGCCCTTAACAGCCTATAGGGCATAGAGCTGTGTATTTAAAAAATGGGACATGTACTTTTACGTTTTGCATGTCCTAGTACTGCAAAGCTCTTAAATTAATTTTTCACTACTGAAAGGCCTATCTTTTCCATAAGATAACGTTGGTTAACCTTGTTATATTTAATAAGAGATAACTTTTCTTTGATTACAAGTAGAAACTTCATGTTTGGTATGTAATGCTATTCAAAACCCTCTTTAATGATAAAGTGGAATTTTGCTGGACTTGACCCTTTCTGAAAACATCCTGAACCTGCACCTGGACTATATAAGTCCTAACCCTCTGATTGGTGCAAAAGGTACCCATATAGCCCAAATCCAAAACTTAGGCTCTGAGAACCTACGGGAGATGCTACTTGCCAATCCCCCAAAGGAGCTTTGACGGTCGGCTTTACTTTGTGGCAGCTCCGGCTGCGTTCTTCATTGCAGCTGTAAATCCTGTTCATTCTCTCCTCGTAGAAGGTTTGTCCAGCCTCGTGGAACCCTTGTCAGTTAATTTAGTGACTTTTTGTGGTTCGAGCTGACAAGGGTTGTGGCTGTTGCTTTCACACCCCTCAAGCAACGACCCGGTTTCTCACATTGATGGTATCGGTGGGATACAGTACTTTTGTTTGTGCATTACCATACAGTGATTAGTATGACACTAAAATCTCAGATAAATAATTTGACATCAGATTTGACATCTTTTTAACCTCTCCTTAGGATTTGATTGATTATTTGTCCTCCCTTTTCAAAATGTAAGTTCCTCGCCTCCTTTTTGGCTGCAATTGAGACGGTGCTTCTCAAGAATGATAACCTTGACAAGACTGAGCTGCAGAAGCTCTACAAGGAGAGGGGGCTGAATGAAGAGCGGAGGGCCACCAATGTTGACCTCCTAAAGTCCCTCCTTGCCTATGACGATGTCAAGAAGATGCAGTTCACCTAAGAAGAGCCACAGAATTACAACCCTGAGGAGGAGATGTCGACTTAGAACAGGAGGAGGAGGAGGAGGAGGAGGAGGAGGAGGAGGAGGAGGGTCTGGCCAAGGACCGTGAGGTGCAGCTTCCTGATGGCCGCTCTCCTTCCTTCTCCTCGCCGTCCTTCTTCTCTGATAACCCCTACGTTGTATGTCTTGCAAGTGTGCATGCGCACGCGCAAGACATACAACGTAGGGGTTATCTAAGAAGAAGGACTTCAAGGACAAGGAAGGAGAGAGGCCATGGCAGGGAGGAGGCAGCTGCGGCAGGTAAGTGCCTTTTTCATTACTTTATAATTACTTTGGGAGGGCGAAAGGGGGAGGGGGTGTAGCGTAGTGGAGCGAAGTTCCACAGAGTTGTTTTCCAACTCCGTGGAAGTTCGCGTACAGGCACTACGCCTGCTCCGCCCACCCTTATGAACTGGAGGTGACCCAGACTGCTGGAACTCACAGGAGGAAGTCCTGTCATCATGGACGACCTATCTGGAGGCTTTCTTGGCTCTATTTGATGTGCGGTGAGTTGACTGTATTCGAGACGCCTGCTGAGGCCCAAGTCAAGAAGAATGTGAGCGTACTGTGGCCTGTAGGGGCAGCAGTGAGAGCAGCGGCCGGGACCCGTGGACGCTACCAGCAGGGATTGATTGCGCTCATATCCGAGACCTGGGAGGAACATGTATCATCACCGATGAGGCCTGTGAACGTGCGGGAGACGCGGCCAGAGGGACTGGTGCCCGAACTGTTGGGAGTCAGCCAAGCACGTCGCTGGCTGATGACTGTCTTTCCCTTTGCTGTTAGGAACAAACTACTCACTGTAGCTGCTGATCTGACAGGCATGGGAGGCCCTGGGAGCACAGAGACCGTGTGTCCACATGCTGGATGGGTGAAGAAATCAGGAGCCTTTTCGGCATAACTGACCCCTATGTCTCCCTATTCACAGCAGCACTTTGCTTTGGGTGGAGCGGACGCCTGGGACAAACTTAGTGATTGATGATGATTCCGGTAGTATGGGCATCTGTGGGCTTCCTCTGAGCTTGTGATGCAGGTACAGTGGCCTGCGAGCTGCCCCCCTGCTTATGGTCACTACCTGCAGTAAGAGGTGGTCCAATTTAGCGGTGCTATATCGAGAATGATGTGGTGATTGATCCTGAAATACTGCTGATAGGGGTGTACGTGTAATTCGTGTCACCATACAATACGCCACAACAGAGATTGAGTCGACCCCTGCAGAGTCCCCCTACTGTCCAAAGATGTATACCTGTCCTCAAAAGGAGTGGGCCACTGTACAATCACAGGATGGGCAAGACGGGTATTGCTGCATGATGTTCTTAACTGGATACATGATTCTTGAGTAGGACCACTCTCTTGCTTTTTATTTACGCCTCCCTTTTCCTTTTATCCTCCCAGCTGCTGTTACTCTATTAAGTTTATACTTTTGACCACCACCTTTTTCTGAACCTGACCAGGTTAGAATTATCACCGGTACAGGGGTAAGTCCGTCAGTGTTTTCAGACACTTGTCAGACGTTTAGTATCACACGCTACTTGATTCTCCTCTGCGTGTTACTCAATATGCATTGACTCTCTTTTGACATTGAGTTTCCCCTCCCCCGACCCTCCTTCTACTTTTTGCATTGTTTAGATTCTACACACTGTCGATTTTACCTTTAGGTATTGTATTCTTCCTATCCAACTAGGGCTGTTGCCCTTTGGTTACTCAGTTTATTTCACTCTTGGGCTTTTGTGGTCATACCTGCGTGATTATGTGTCATGTGTTTTTCACTTCTGGGCTTGGTCACTGGTGTTTTTGGTGGCACCTTGTTTTGCTTAGCACCGCCTGACCAATGTTTCAGACTGCACTCTTGCGCACAATGTATTATTGTTCCAGTGATGATTTTGCTTAACTCACTCATCTTGCATGCTGCTTTATGGGCTTGCGCGACACCAGAGTTTCGGGCTTTTAATTGTAATGTGGTTTCCACAAGTGTTGGGTGATGCTATAGGAGATTTGTTCACCTGACTTGATCATGTATACTTTGTGCTAAGTGAGTTCTTTTGTATCATTTCCAGCCCTGAAGAGTCGGAGTACACTGTTTCTCTGACGAAACACGTGTCGGCTGGCTGTTGTTTTGTGCTGTGACATATTAAAGAAACAAGAAATCTACGTGGAATATTGTCCTAAATGTGCTTGAACTACCTCTACACTGTGTAGCTATACTCTGTACGTGTGCAAAGGACTGTTGCTATACGTATTGTGAGAGTTGCCGAACCAACCAACATAGATAACATGGAGCAATTCTTGGAACAACTCCTGACCACTGCACTGGGAAGGGACACTTTCTCTGAGATCTTTGGAGTGGAGCGTGCCCACCTTTCTCACGCACCCAAACCAATTCCAGGGGCGAGGCCCCGTCCAATCACAGCAAGACTCCCTAATTATAGAGTCAATGATGATGCACTAACCAAGGTGCGGGACCTAAAGACCCTGTAATATAAAGGCATGAGCTTGTCCTTCTACCCGGACTTCACACAGCAAGTACAGGAGGCGCATTGGCTATTTGTCCCTGTCAAAAGGAAGCTTTGCGATCTTCAGCTTGAATGTAGCATGCTGTACCCGGCAAAATTGTGAGTTATATCGGAGGGAAGGTGCACTACTTCAACAGAGAAAAAGAGAGAGATTCCCTTGATTTAACAATTTCAATTTCGTTGGATACTGTTGATTCAATGGAGAAATTGAGTACTAAATCAATATTTCTATATTATCACAATATTTTATTTTAAAAAAATATATATATATTGTGTTTGATTTGTTTCCAAACACATACAATAAAATTCAATCTTACAAAAATTATTACAATATATAAGAAAAAATTTTTTTTTCACTAAAACAATCTACATTTCATATTAAACAACAGGGTAAATGAACAATAAATCACAATTATGACCAGCATAATAGAGACAGACATATACGTAAGACAAAAAAGTTACTGTTCTTTACGGATGCACATCCCATTGGACTTCAAAACAGAGCTTCTTAATACATTGTTATAATCAGTATTTAATTTCTCTATGTTGGTCCTTGGATTGTGCCTTCAACGGCGTCGACGCGTTTCGATGGCCTCAAATTATTCGTACCATCTTTATCAAGACACAAATTTGTCTATCTCTTATGATGAATCCTCTTTTTTTTTTAAATCAGGGTTTTATTTATAATCTTTCGTTTAGCGGCTATTCAGTTTTCAACGATTATTGGTCTGATGTCCTGTCTTTGGTTACTTATAACGACCTCCTTCTCTCATATGTCTTTAATTTCCTCTAAATCTTTATTCTTCCTTCCTTCTTATATTCCGTTTCTTGGAAATTAATGTAAGGTTCCGCGCACTGTGAGGCTTTCGCTACTCTCTTTCAGTCAGGCGGATCTATATTACGATGACATATGGTCCAGAGAACGGGCATCGGGTTCAAGATTTTTCATCCCTACTTCAACAACCCGCACCTGTGTTCCATTTTCTCAAGCAGAGAGATGGGGTTGGTAACAGAAGGAGATTTCCATGCAACATCCTCGGGCAGGACGAGAAAGCAGACGGCATGGAGGAGCAGTAGAATCAAACTTTGAGATCTGGGTGCCGATTACGATCCGGTAAAAAAAATTCCCCGTACGACTCGTATCCGGTCTTTTTACCGTACGAATCGTACAAGTGCCGTACAAACTGCCAACTATGATTCGCATGGGAAAAAGTCCATACGAATCGCATTGGGAATTATTCCCCACACGTCCCCGGGTCAGAAATTGTGTCCGACACGTCCTCGGACGATTTACCGTACAAATGTGAAAAGTGAAGTCCGACCGCGGAATTACGATCCATCCCGTGCGTCCGATGTTACAACCGTATGGAAATAACACCGTCCGCACCGAACTCCCATAGCAACCATGGAGACATGTGCCCGCATAAGCGCCGACCCCCCCCAGCCCCCGTATGTACGCGCCGACCCCCCCCAGCCCCCGTATGTATGCGCCGACCCCCCCAGCCCCCGTACGTACGCGCCGCCCCCCCAGCCCCCGTATGTACGCGCCGACCCCCCCAGCCCCCGTACGTACGCGCCGACTCCCCCAGCCCCCGTATGTACGCGCCGACCCCCCCCAGCCCCCGTACGTACGTGTCGAACCCCCCGTGTATGTACACCCGTGTACGTGTGGTACCCCCCGTGTATGTACACCCGTGTACGTGTCATACCCCCGTGTATGTACACCCGTGTACGTGTCGTACCCCCCGTGTATGTACACCCGTGCATGTTCGAGTCGTACCCCTACCCGTGTATGTACACGGGTGTACATACACGGGGGGGTACGACACGTACACGGGTGTACATACACGGGGGGGTTCGACACGTACACGAGTGTACATACACGGGGGTACGACACGTACACGGGTGTACATACACGGGGGGTACGACACGTACACGGGTGTACATACACGGGGGGTACGACACGTACATGGGTGTACATACATGGGGGGTTCGACACGTACGTACGGGGGCTGGGGGGGTCGGCGCGTACATACGGGGGCTGGGGGGGGTCGGCACGTATATACGGGGGCTGAGGGGGGTCGCGTGTACGTACGGGGGCTGGGGGGGTCGGCGCGTACATACAGGGGCTGGGGGGGGGGGGTACGGCGCGTACCGGGCCACCTACTCTGGTCGTTTCGCGCCGTACTTCGCTTTTCCGGCACTTTTTGGGTGCCGTGAAAATATCGCCGTCCGGACTGCTGTCGGTTCGAATCGTACTTCCTGGGTCGTGAAACGCTGCCTGAAAGCGTCCCAACGTCACGTCGCAGCATTCCCGGATCACATTCGTACGTATATTTTCGTCGGTCTGTGTTTTTTACGATTCGTACGGAAATGGTGTTTCCGTGCGAATCGTAATTCCATGTTTGTAAAGTTTTCCGACCGGGTATGAGTCGGACGGAGAAAACTCTCCGACCGATGGTTCGTACCCGGTTTTTACCGGATCGTAATCGGCACCCTGGTCTGACTGGAAAGCTCAAGGCGGTGGAGATGCGGGACTCTTCAATTATCAGACCTCGATCTGGCAGTGACTGTGATGCGATCCACAGGCTGCTAAGACCCTCCCTTTCTCCCGTCTTTACTGGTAACCACTGGAGACTGCTACCAGTCATGTCTCACTTGAGACACTGGTAAGACTGTTCCAATTGCAGTGTAAAAGACTTTGTCGCTATTTTGGGAAATGTACATGAGCATAGCTGTATATCGGCAGTGCTCCCTCAAACAGTTGACCTGGTATTGCTTATTGCTCAGCACCTGCTTTGGGAGTGGAGGGCATGAAGATAGGTTGGGGTGGGCTAGTGATCCTCCGTGCTCCTTGTCCCCCGCTTTTATTGTGGTTGTACCTTTTATTCCTAGCCTCTTATGCAATGGGCGCACCTATAGACTCATCTCTATGAATGATTGGATGGGGAGACTGGGTCTACTGGAGACTTAGATAGCTGGTAACATCCACCCTATGTGTGTACCACTAAATGCAAACTGCAGTTTTTATTTGTTGTGTTTTATTTAGGAAATGCAGGGGAGGGAACCATTTTTGCTATGCACAGTTGGGGATTACATGGTGTGGGTGGGTAGTTGTTTTCAGTTTGTTATTATCGGTGGGAAATGAAACACCCCACAGATAGAGCATGACCGAACTTTCCTTCATAGGGAGAACCGATGAGAGGCGCAAAACAGGGGACCGCCCTGATAAGCCGAAATTGCGATTCATTACCTGGAATGTGCGAGGCCTTAATGATCACCGCAAAATTCGTAAGATGGTAGCTTATCTCAGACGACATAAGGTAGACGTAGCGATTGTGCAAAAAACACACCTGCCACCCGATAGTGACACATTAACAAGATGGCAACTACGTGCCCATTACCATGCTGTCGGGTTTTCCACACACGCACAAGAAGTTCTGATATGGGCAGATAGTGGTTCAGGGATAAGACTGACGAATGTCTTCACTGATCCAGGGGGTTGATTCATAATCGGTTCCTGCCGGAATGATGATTTGGAGACGATACTGGTGGGGTGTATGGTCCCAATAATGACGACCCTCAGTTTTTTTCTCCCCTAGTGCTCACCTGCTGCAGTGGGATGATCTCCCACAGATCTGGGGGGTAGATTTCAACTGTGTACTTGAGCCATACCGAGACCGCTCAATGGGTCCTCCTCACTGCCCATCCGCTGCTGCCAGGGTACTCATGGAAATAGTAGAAGGTACAGGACTAGTTGACATTTGGAGACACCACTGTCCTGATGGTGGGAAACACACCTATTACTCTACAGCCCACGATATCCACACTGCATAGACTACTGTATGTTATCTAGGAGTTTAGTGTCCCGTGTATCTGAGTTTACACCCCTTCCTCGCACCTACTCTGACCACTAGTCTGTGATGCTGGACCTGGAGCTTCGCTCCCCAGAGATTGCTGCTTTTACTTTGCGATTCCCTCCCTACTTTCTGTTGGACCTGGTTTTTAAGTCAGGACTAGCACAAGCTATAGAAAAGTTTGTTGCCATCAATGTGGGGTCAACTGACAGCTTCACCACAGTTTGGTAAACATTCAAAGTTTATATTAGAGGCATTGCTCTCACTAAAAATGCTGGTGTCCTTAGATCATTAAGGGGCACATTGGCACGCTTGGAAAAGGAGATAGCGGACTTGGAAACGAGGCACCAGAGGGATGGTGACCCTAGCATATTTGGGTAAATAAAAAGAAACGATACAGCTAATGACAAGGTCAGACACCTGGGTAAATATGCTGTTCAAAAGACATATGGAGAGGGAGAGCAACCAGGAGCCTCTCTTGCGATGCTAGCATGTCCCAGAAGGGAAGCCGAAGTGATCATAGGCATCAAAGATGAGGGGGAGCATTTGCTTTGTGACACGGCTCGCATCGCGAACAGGTTCTGCAGATACTATGTTGACCTATGTTGCACGTGGGTCACGCCTGACGAAAAGGCTATTAAGGATCAGCTAGAGCATATTGCCATGATGTGGCTCACAGGGGAGCACAGGGAGCACCTAATGGCTCCACTGCGCCCTGAGGAGGACCGCCCTCTCTAATATGCCATCTGGCACCAGGTATGGATTGCTTAACGGTGGCCTTTTATAAGGCATATCAAGACCTCCTCATCTCACATTTGGTCACACTTTATGAAGAGGTGACAGAGTCTGGTAGGATGCCTCCCTCAATGTGAGAAGCATTAATTGTTACTCTCCTGGAGCCTGGTAAGACCCAGAGAATTGCTCCTTGTACAGGTCGTTATCCTTATTAAATGTTGACACTAAAATATGCGCTATAGTTTTGGCCAATCGGTTGGCCCCTCTGCTGCCAGGAGTGGTGTGACCGGAGCAGGCTGGATTTGTTTCAGGTCGAAGTTTGATATCTAACACCCATACTGGCGTTATACAGCGTGTAGATCTGAACGTGAGGTCAGCTGCTGTGTTTTTAGATGCTAGAGTTTGATTCTGTGGAGTGGACCTTTCTGCGAGCTGTCCTTCACTGGATCGGGGTGGGAGACGTCTTTCTGAGACTGATAGAGGTACTGTACATGGAACCAACGGCTCAGATTTGAGTGGGAAACACTGTGACGACCGCATTACCAATCTAGGGGAACCAGACAGGGATGCCCCCTTTCGTCCTTACTGTATGCGCTGGTGGTGGAGCCATTGGCGTGCACTCTCCGAGAATACCATGGGCATATGGGACTAGGCTTCCCAGTTTATAACCTTGTAATATCAGCATACGCATACGTTATATATCCAAGACCCTGAGATTAAACGTCCCCTGTCTCTAATGGGGTGGATAGCGCTCATGAAAATGGTGGTACTCCCCAGATTTGTATTCTTGTCCCACCATATCTCAATGCTCCTACCAAAGTCACTGTTTACAGAGTTGTAGACTCAGCTCCTTTCGGTTGGCGTGGGCTGGTAAAAAATCAAGGGTTCAGTGGAAGGTTCTTACCTTGTCGTACAATATGGGGGGACTAACCGAACCAGACTTAGAATTGTAGTATAGTGCGGCACAGTGCACGGCAGCGTACCACTGGCTACATGGTCCACAGGATTTACCACACCTGTACATTGAAAGGGATGCTGCACATCCTGCCACTCTCCCACAGACTCTGCTCCTCAATCCGTCTAGATGCCATGGCATATATGACTCTCTTAATCTGTGACACACGCTTGGCGGAAACTGCTGGAGCAGCAGGCTGGCTCCTTACTATATTTCCCACATGTTCCAATTGATTGGTGCTTTTTGTTTCCGCTGAGTCAAGAGAAAGGCATAGTAACTACATTAATTTGCCTGGGGGTCACCGAGATGGGGAGTTATTCCAAGAAGGGCAGGTGGAGGGCTGGAGCGCATTCCGGGATAGAGAACAAGCACAGAAGCCCCTTGCCCGCTTCCAATATTTTAGAGTCTGTCACCCCCTGTGGGAATTCTTGGAGGAGGACATGGAAGAACCCCCGGCCCTCCCTGCCCTGTCACTACTGATTCAATCATGCACTCCCACTATGCTGGTCGCGAAGGTTTATGTTCTTACACAGGAGGCATGCAGGCCAGTGTCATGAGCACGGCAAGAGTGGCAGACGGAATTAGGCAAGAACATAGACAACGAAGTCTGGAGATACTGTTGCTCTTTGACCAAATCGGTATCACTAAATGGGCAACAGAGACTCATACATTTTAAATATGTCAATCAAGTATACTACACCCCAGAAAAACTTTACAAATAAGGGTTACGAGACTCCGTGCAGTGCCTGAGATGCCGCACGAGTGTGGCTGATTTTCTTCATGTGGCATGGTACTGCACAGAGGTCGAGGAGTTCTGGAAAGTAATATCCTGAGAGTTGAGTAGGATTACTGGTTCCCCATTGACAGCTGACCCTATGCTGGCTCTTCTGGGATTCGACAGGGGAGTGGACAAAGCAACCAGACCCCTGGTGTCTACTGGGCTATTACCGGACATCAATGCACTGGGCAAGGGGCCCAGTTCCCACCCTGGTTGAATGGCATACCGATATGGTCTACTGCAACACTCAGTCGGACGTATACAGTGAGCTGCTCCCTCCTCAGAGTCGCCCTAAAAACCACTGGGGCTTGTATCAAAACTACCTTGTGGATAAGGAGACTGGGGAGGCGGAGGGGGAGTGAATGGGGACATTGTACCTTATTGTGGAGCACAGACGGATGGTAGAGTTGCTACATGATAGGCAATGGGAGAGCGAAATGGGTTAGCCTCCTGGTTGATAGAATGCCCACTAGGTTGACTGACCCACAGCTGTTATCATGGTATGAGATGGCTGCCGAGTGACGCTGCCTGGGACGGGGTTAATGAATGGCTGTGGTTCACCCGTTTTTGTAAAATGCAAATAGTGTCATTGCTCATTGATGTACTTGATGTACTATACTACCCTTCTTTGAGGAATTTGTGAATACCTACTATGGTCATGATGTAACTGAATGATTGATGTGCTCTCGTATTTCAATAATAAAGAGAATTAAAAACAATGTTTTAAATCTATCTCATGCAAATAAATCAAATATTAAAGGTTTTTTTAGGGTGTGTATCTGTACTCACACCAGTGGGCCAACATCTTTAAGCATTTAAAGATAAAATGAATAAAACAGTTTAAATAAATACATTCACCACATTAGTGTCATAGGAAAATCACTGGTGATATATACCATTGGTGTTAGCAAAGAAGTTTCTTTATAATATGTTGCTTTCATAGAGAAAAGATCAATATTTACTGTAATGCATATTAGATATTTTTATGAGAACAATCATTTACAATGTATAAATATTAGAGTGAATCACTAAATGCACTCTTTCGCCGGAAACCCATTTAAAGGGAAATGATAGAATAAATGTGGCGATTACTTCTGTTTTAAAACAACTATATTCAACGTGTTTTTGGTCACAGAGAAAGCCAATCTAACATTCAGCTTCAAATTGTAGATTTGGAGTCGTGGAGGATATGTGAAATAGCTTCTCTGATCTTAAACATGGTTGAGGAATGAGGATGGACAAATCTGTCAGATTTGCATCAATGCAAATCAGAAAGCATGCTTATGAAACAGAGACATGAGTGGTGATTTGAACCAGGTGCAGCTGTCGGTTCAGGACTCTTTTTAAAAGATCCCTTCCCAAGAAACCTCAGGTGCGACCAATATTGCTGTTTGTGAATTCCCTCAGCCAACGGATAACAAAAGGGCAGAAAATGGGGGATTCATTTAGGAAAGAATTTGTCAACATTGCATTGACATCGATAGGAATTCTCGCCAATGCATACATTGTGGTGTTCTATCTCCTGGCCTGGGCTCAAGAAAGAAGGTTGAATACCTGCAATCTCATATTAGTGTCTCTAGGATTCGGATCCATATTTTTTCAGTGTAGTTTTGTTGTTCACAGTCTACTGAAAGTTATTCGTATCTATGTCGATTTTCGAGTCCTGCTTCTATTTGAAATAATCTCTAGCAGCAACACTTTCTGGTTCACCGCCTGCCTCTGCATCTTCTACTGTGTAAAGATTGTGGACTTCAGCCACCACCTCTTCATCAGGCTAAAGGTGAGGATCTCGAAGATGGTCCCTTGGATGCTCCTGGGGTCTGTCATGGGGTCCATTTCCCTCGGTATCACATCATACTTGACTCCATATGGAGAATCCCTGGAGAATTCAACTGCTAGTCTAACAGGCAACGTGACAATCTACTATAATGCACTGGATTTGAGATATTCATACATTTATGTAGCTGCTCCTCTTGGTGCCTGCTTACCTCTTGTCCTTGACATTGCTTCCATGACACTCATACTCACTTCCATCTGCAGACACACCCAGAGGATGAGAAACAATGCATCGGGCTTCAGCCAGCCCCAGCTGCAGTCTCATTACAGGGCAGCCAAAATGATGGGGTTCCTCCTTTTGACCAACATTTCAATTTTAATTTCAGAGATTCTCATAATGTGTACAACAAAGGTCTTCATGAACTCTATCTGCAGTGTTACAATTGTCTTTTCTATAACTGCACAACCCATCGTTTTAATTCTGGGAAATCCCAAACTGAGGGATGCGCTCTGGAAGATCCTCACTCCTTGGAGGATGTGAAGAACTCATCCGCTGAATGGATCCCGCAGACTGGAGGGATTCATTCCACTGGATCGCATTCACTCAGACATCCCTTCAACTCCAAACCAACTGATTGGTTCATTGTGTGTTTAATATTTCATTCTTTGTTGTATTTATGCTATTTTGCAAAGATCACTTTTCTGGAGGGAATGGATTGTGTAGGTTTTGAATAAGCTTTTAGTGCAATGGAAAATAATAATACATTTTAAAGAGAATTTTAATTGATATTACATTTTTCTGTAATCCTATTGATTCTTCATTTCTCAATTTCCTATTTTTATTCTAATACAAACCTTTGCAAAGATCTATTTTACACTGCAGCAACCTCAATGGTGAACGACAGTCCATGTCTTAGACCAATTAGCACAATAATTTTCTTTGAACGCAATTTAAAAACAATATTTCAGGACAAGTGAAACTTCACTATGCATGATGAATTACATTTGTTGATAAAGGAGGTACACAGTGATCACAAGGATGCAGAGTGGCACAAGGGTCTCCCCACCTGGGCGCACATTATTTCCTGGTTTATGTTTATAATGTTGGGTGGCACTTTACTCTCAATCCTATGCCCATTTTAATGGTGAATGTAAACTGAATGAGGGTAGTGAAGGTCAAAGAAGTCATAGAGGTGCCATGGATGTCTATTTCCACAAAGGTTGTGCTGAATCTTTGTAATCAATTTAATCTTTCCTTAATTTTCATTCATGGGCTTTAAAGCAGAGGCTGCCATGCCATTTCCATTGTTCTGTTGGTGAAGGATAGTGGTGTAATGGCAACACTAAGAAACACTCTAGTATTCCATTCCCTTGGCAAGCGGGGGTTTGATGCTTGCAGCAGGCCACCTGCCAGGGCTTTAAGTTGGATGAAAAAACTGGGGGGTCTCGCAAAGGGTTGTGGCTGATCTAATTAAAAGCACATACGCTAAAACTCTTGTGATTAGCATAGTGTGACACCCCACTGGTATTTTACTACTTCTGTGATTTGCATCCAGATCAGTGCTTAATTTGAGCCGGTGCTTTCTGGTGCTGAGCACCGGCACTTAATTGGTTTCCGGTGCTAGGCACCGGCACCTAAATGTCAACACCACACTTAGGGCAGTCTGCCACAAGGTGGCGCTGCTCATGTAATTTAGAGATGAGCAGTATAACAGTTGTTTAGGAAAACAATGTACATTAAAAAATTGCTAATACCTGCCTCCCCAGCCATTCCTTTAGCTTTGGGGACCAGGAATAATCTGAACTGTCGCATTTATATGCAAGAGAGATGGTTAGTAGTTGTTTTGGCAGCGATGACAGGGGCGATGGGTGGTGCAAACTGCAGTGGCCTCCCGGTCAGAGCCCTGGCACTTAACATTTTACAAATTAAGCACTGATCCAGATATCTATCACAAGTAACATTACACCTACAAGATGTCAAAGCTATATGCTTTGGCAATGATTGTTAGCTGCGTAAAAAAAAGCAACACCTATGGCTTTGTTATATATGATATTGAAAATGCTTCCGTTTCGAAATGATGAGGCAGTGAAAGGAATATAACAAGTCTCTTTGAACATCTAAGGCAGTGAAAGGTGGTACTGTTGGGGAGTTTACATTTTTTTTTCACCCTGAGGATGGTGACAAAAATGGAGAGCAACCGATAGGGACCCGTCTCAGCACCTGGTTTTTAGAACTGGTGGTGCTGAGCTCCGGCAGGACCCGGCCCTCTTAAAGCCATGCCACTGCCATTCACCTCGAGGCTGATGTTGAACACTGACTGCTAGGCGTTATTCCATGCCTCAAGGAGTGTAAGGTGCGATATGAGTATTCACATCAGGGGCTCCTACTGGCCAAACGACGAGTGGCTATCCGCTGGATGTCCACCCGTTGACCCAAGATAAAGACATGGTCCAGGGACTTGGTGGAATGGGCATGGATGGAGTTGAGGCGCATGAAAGAGGTTTGTACTGATGAGCGCCTGGAGGACAATTGCTGAGAGTGGGAGAACATCATGCACAGAATGACAGAGGCATTAGAAGAAGAGCCCACAGCCGAGAAACTAGCCAGGGAGGACTGCCCCCCTTGCTGATGAGGGGGTCACACCTGCTGTGATGAGACAGTGAAAGATTGACAGTGCCCTGCCGCTGCTGACTGGTGGCAGACTTACTCCATGAGGATAGCAGGGCAGTAGGCCCTGATTGTGGACTCAGGGGCGAGGCAATCTGACATGCTATGCCCAATGTGGGTAGCACCTGATGCGAAGGGGTTGGGGGCATGCGGAGCTCTGCGGTGAAGAATAGGTGATTACCACTGGATGAGGATTGAGCACTCATGTGTGGAAGCAATGATAACATGAACTGTACCTTTGGTGCTCTGACACAACTGCAAGTTACATGCCATCAAGTTGCCCGTAGTGACTGTATCACTGTTTACTTTGATATGTTTTTCTTACCAAAATGAAAATAACACTATCAAAAATAAAAAATAAACGAGGTGCTTTTTTTTGTTTTCTACCTTTCCAAATGTCATTTCTTTAGCACTGCGTTTTAAACACTTTTGGCAACCTATTAAAAACTCAGGTTGCCCTATTTGAGATCTCTTTCCTGAGTGCACGGATCTCAGATCTCAACTGGGTACAGACTCCCCAGCTGGGAAATATCATGCTGAACTCTTTGGCACTCCATGGCTTTTTCAGCCCCGCATCGAAGCATTAAAAACAGCAATAGGGTATAATCATAGGACAGAGAGCTTAATTTCAAGTGCTCGTCGGAAACCTATCCTTCCAATCACCCTTTCTTTCTAACCACTTAACCAATAGGAGCCAAAACTTATATCTTGTCTCTCCAGATCTATTTATCCTTTTTCAAGTTGTATTTGACTAACCCCAACCACTCAATATACCAGTGTAGGAGTTCCCTGAGCCACCTCCTACAGATCTCCCTCTAGGCCAGGAGATTCATATGCAAAAGTAGTTTTAAATTACATTTAAAAAAGACACGCTGTTTTTTTCTTTTCTACTTTTCCAAAGGTCATTATATTAGCACTGCGTTTTAAACACGTTTGGCAAGAAATATGTTAATATATGTGTTTCAATCCTTTGTGGCCTGTTAAAAACTCTGAGGGGCATATTCTCAAGGATCTATGGCTGAGTTAATCGGCACTTCATCGCAGCCAAAGTTGCAATGCATTTATTGCCCCATTCACAAGCTGGTGCTAACATCCCATATCACCAGTTTACCTGCGATAGCAGTCGCAAAAAATATCGCCACAGATGACCCCGGCAACTAAGGCTAATGAGATGCAGAGTAGGCGTTCCCGTGGCAAAAGCCACGACAACACCACTCCGCAACATTCTCAACGACCAGCCAGATCGGCGTTGAGAAGACAAAACAAGCGATAAGGCGCGTTAACTGCAGGTTTTTAGCACCTGCTCTAACACGGTGTAAAGTCGGACGACAACCAGCACCAGACAAGGGAGCACAGCCCAGAGCCACACATGAAGAACAGATGCCCTGGAGCAAATGAACATGCAGCCCAGAGCCCCAATAGGGCAACAACACCCACCGCCACCACCTCTAGGACCCCACAAACCCCCCACCCCGGGCCATACCCCGGGCACCACACTCCCTCCTTCGCACACAGTTATTGCACATCAACTCTACGAAATCCCGAACCAAACAATTTGCATGAAGTCCCACAATCACAACACCTATCATACATGTGTGGACAGAAAAAGGAGAATCATACATTCTTCTAAGAACATCCAAATAATTCCTTTATTACAGAATAAACCCAAAACAACAATTCCGAAGATTCATGGTGGGTCATCTCAGGACATCCTGTTAGTCACAGCCTGCAAGACAAAAATCTAGATGAGAAGGTGTGTCACGTGCTCATCAAAGTACAGAGAAAGAGAGCAAAAGAGAGAGAGAGAGAGGGAGAGTGAGAGAGAGACGGAGAGGGAGAGAGTGAGAGAGAGAGAGAGAGAGAGAGAGAGAGGGAGAGAGGGAGAGAGAGTGAGAGTGAGAGAGAGAGAGAGAGAGAGAGAAAAGGAGAGGGAGAGAGAGTGCCAACTCTGCGGACCCAGGCCTCACTGCTCACCTGCTGCCACCGGTGTGACTCCAACCACGTGCCGGTATACACTGCAGTCCCCAGGTCCCTTATCTGAAACAATTGCCAGAGACATGAATGGCACTGTCCATACAGCTGCACACGCCATCATCACTTGCCTGCCCCTGCGCACACAGGCTACTGCACCCCAGCCCCTCCTGCCGCCCAGCGGTGATTGCCTACCCCTGCGTAACTAGGCCTCACTGCTCACCTTCCGCCACCAGCGTGTCTCCAAGAGGGCCCACCATGTGCCGGTGCTAGCCCCAAGCCCAGGGCCCTCGACCATGGCACCCTCCACATTATGCAGCCCCGCACAGCGGGCCACCAGGTCTCACACTTGATTCTGGGTCTTGATTTCGCAATGGCAGAGATCACATCAGTACAAACGGCTCATCGCAGGCTGCACACCCACTCAGCCCTTGAGGTGGCACTAACTCTGTGAACCGCAAGGCAACGCCACGTGGCGGGAGGCTCGCACTGCCCGCTGGCTTGGGCCTACCCTGCGGTCCAGCAGAACTCACACTAATCCTACCATTCCAGACCGCCTGGACGGCACATCATCGCAGGCTGCACACCCGCTCAGCACTTTAGGTGCCCCTACCTCAGTGCACCGAAAGACACCGTCCCGTGGCGGTGTGCCTGTGCCAGCCGCAGTGTATCCCGTGCCACCAAGTCTGTGCACCTCAAGCCATGGAGCCTTTATGATTGAGTCCAGTGGTGCGAATGCCATCATGTCACCCCCAGCGCTGGGCAATGTGAGGTCTTAGGGCCTTAGGCCCTCGTGCATAAATGATACCCACACGGAGACACCCAGTTAGAGAGTGGAAATGGCATCCAGCAAGTGCACCAGGCCCTTTTTATTTGCAGGGTCACATGCCCTGTGACGGCTGTCCTGGATGGGTGTGGTGTGGGTGTACACCAGCCGTGAGGGAGTGGCTGTGGCATGCTGACAACTAGACCTGTGAGCAGCAGATCCCTACAGGGAAGACCTGGGACATGTAGTGTTGTCGTCGTCCCTGTGAGCATAAGCGGAGTGGGCTGGCCTGGCGTATGCCAGCTCAGCGTAAGGGTGTGAACAATGACCCAGAAGCTCTGGGCGTGGTTCCCTCCTGGGCTGGACAAGGAATTAACTAATGTGTGTGTCTCCATTGTAGTGTCTGTCCCACTTGGACAGCAATCGCCAATGTGTCACCCTGTGGCCCAAGTCCCACAACATGAGCAACATGGACGTAAGGGGGAATCACTGACCCTACATTCATCTATACTTCCACACTTGAAAGATCATAGACATGACATATCCGTGTGAACATGAATATTTATTACACATTCAGTGGAGATTTGAAGCTGGAGCAGTACAGGACCATGCAAACTCCACCTTACATTGTTTGCCCATGGTAGGCCAGTCAGAGTCCTTCAGGGAATGACAGGTACATCAGAAGAGGAGGAGTTCATTCCACCGTCTGATAGCTGTGTCATTGGTGACCAAACAGAATATGGCAGTCCATGTCGAGGTCCAAGTTCAGTGTCGCAGAGTGCATCGGGGGACAGTAGAAGGTGATGATGCAGAGGATAGAACCAAGTAGAAACAGGCCACATGGCAGAGATGGATGCTACTGCGTCCTTCTGACCACAGAGGCGGATTCATCTGCATCTTCGTCCTCTGCTGTTTCATGTGCCTCTCATGTGGGTGGTGGTGTTCTGTTGCCAGCATTGTGTGGCAGTGACACCTCAAGGGTCGGAGGTGGAATTTCCACCGCACTGTGTGGCACTGACACATCAGGGGCCGGAGATGTGGATGGAGTGGTAGCAGTAGCATGCATCAGCACCAGGCCTTGTGGCAGCAATGCCATGAGGAGGGTCTTTAGGGCATTGAAGGACCCAGCTACCTCTTGATGGTGTGCAGCCGTGGCAGCTGCTCTTTCTTCCCGGGTCTGCTCCATGTTCTCCTTGAGTGTCCGCATGAGTCCCAACTCCCGGGCGAGACCGCTGGAGGCACTCTGACTAGACAGTCGTTCTTGTCTCAGAGTCAGGACTCTGGCGATGTCAGCCATGGTTCGTTGGAGAGCATGAAGCGGACTGTGGGTGTCTGTTAGGGACTGTGAGCGGTCCCTGATGGGACTTAGACACTCACGTATGGCATCCAGTTTGGCTGCCATGCGGTCGAACCTTACCTGCACCTGTTCAGCCAGCTCCTCCTTGCATGACCAACACATGGCGTTGGAAGGCCATGTGTTCGTGGTGGGGGTCCTGGGAGGCAGCCGTGGTGGTGGGTGCAGCCTGCTGTGTGTTCTGTGCAGTGGTGGGTTCTCCTCGTAGCAGCTGGGCTGCCCTGCTCCTGGAAGTGGGCTGCGGAGGCTCCACACAAGCTGTTGGAGGGTGTCGGAGTCGAAGGTGTGGTGGTCTCCTTCGTCATCGGATTTCCCCCCTGCAATGTGAAGGGGAGATGCAGTTTAACATTGTGTTTGCATGTATGTTGATGCATTGTACTTGTTTACATTCAGACTGCATGACAGTGTACATTGTGAGTGTTTGGGGGAGCTGCCTATTTGATGCGGGACAGTGGACATTTCGACGACATCACAGATGTGTGTTTGTACTTGTACATTGTCAACTCACATTTCCCTGCAATGCCATATGTAATTGGCCAGTCTCTACACTCAAGCAGCACCAGTTGTGTCCTCTGTTCTGTTGTGGACGTGTTGCGGTTTGTGCCACATCATTGTCAATATTGATGTGCTCTGCATGTAATGTGTGTGTGCCACATTTTTGGGGAGTCCCCCCTGCAGCACTGATTTAGCTGCCCCTTATCCCTTACATGCGGTGTGCCTCTGACGCCTGTGCTTATACAGCGCTGAGATGTTACATACTTGGGTGCATTGGTCTCTTGGTGGGAGTTGGGGGTCTGGGGCATGGTTTGTCCCCAGATGTGCTATGCTTACTTGTGCATGTGTGACATTGTGCCCATCTCCCCCCGTGCCCCCAGTCCCTGGTCGTTACTCACCCTGTTGTTGTTGTGTCCGGTCATGTTGAGCAGTGTCCAGGCTGCCGACTCCTGCCACCGTCTCCCCACTGATGACTGTGGACACCATTTCCTCCATCTCGTCCAGCTCCTCCTGTGGTGCTGGACTCCCACCTCCAGTCTGCATTGCTGCCTTCCGGTTGTTTGTGAGTTTCTGCTTGGTTTTGCGCTTCACATCATTCCAGCGCCTCTTGACCTCTTCCATTGTCCTCTTCAGCACTCCAACTGCATTCACCTTGTCCACGATGGTCTGCCATATTCCATTTTTAGTTCCCAGTGACACAGTGGAGGTGATGAACAGTAGTTGATGGTGTTATACCACCTCCGTTATCAGGATCCTGTTTTCCTGCAGACTGAACCGCTTCTTCCTACTCTTCTTGTCCTTGCCCTTCCCGGACCCCGAGGTCCCAGGCTGGTCCTCCGGGGGGCTTGTGGGGTTCTGGTTGTCCTCTGCACTTTCTCTGGCTACCTCCATTGTGCTTCGCTGTTGATTGGCTTTTGTTTGTGGTTTGGTTTTTTTTCCGACTTTTATGGTACATTTTCCCACATGATTCGTGGGAATTGCAGGCCTGTTGCTGGTTTTCGCTGATTTTTGTATCGCAATTTGCGTCATCGCTACTATTTTCGTGTTTTGCGTTTTTGCGGCATCGCATTGGTTTTAGCGCATTCATTCGCCGCTTTATTGTGGGTCTATTGCATGGTACCGCTGTGTTGAGAATACCATGTTAACACTGAGTTATTTTCCCACGATAGACTGCGATGTGAAGATTTGTGTTAAGCTAATTTTGCGATGGTTATCACACGTTCTTGAGAATATCCCCCTTTATTTTTTTATTTTTTTTAAGTTTCCTCATTCCCCTCAGGTTGCCCTATTTGAGTTCTCATTCCTGAGTGCGCCCTGATCTGAGATCTCAAGTGGGTGCAGACTACCCACCTGGGAAATATCGTGCTGAACTCTTTGACACTCCATGGCTTTTTCAGCCCCGAATCGAAGCATTAAAAACAGCAATAGGGTATAATCACATACAAAAGTAGCTTTGCTCTCGCTGTCTGTTTAATTTGCCCTGGCCGTTCCAGGTCCTAAAATTCACAAGGGAAAGCCTTACTTGAATCCTAACATGGAGGATCTCGGAGAACGTTAGACACCGTCTCCCAATAGCTCAAAATTAAAAACCCATCAATGTTTTTGTCTCCAATGGCATACTGTCTTGTAAGAGTTTAATTAGCAACGTACCTCTTTGTATTCTTGAATTTTAAAAGCGTAATCAATTGTTTAAGACAAATATATTAATTCCTGGTGCTTTATGGTCGCCAAAATAATGTAGAGTGCCTCCTGCACTGTAAAACAAATCACCTCTACTCTGAATAGAAGGTAACCGATGTACACTTTAAAAATGCTACTCAGTGCGAAACTGCTTGTGCTCTGACCCTTAAACCTGGAAAAAATTGGCTTACACCCAATTGGCACACTTAATTTACTTATAGGTCCCCAGTAGAGTGACACTAATTGTACCAAGGGCCTGTAAATTTCAAGCTACTAGTGGCCCAGCAGCACTCACTCACTTAAGAAGCCCTTTAAAAACATATCTCAGACCTGCCATTGCAGCCTGTGTGCAGTTGCAATCTGCCAATTTGACTTTGCAAATAAACCCTTTGCCAAGCTTAAACCTTCCTTTCTAATACATATACGCCACCCCTGAGCTAGGCCCTAAACAGCCCATAGGACATGGTGCTAAGTGTTTAAAAAATGAGACATGTACTTTTAAGTTGCATATGTCCAAGTAATAAAAAGCCCTTAAATTCATTTTTCACTACTGCAAGGCCTACCTCTCCCATTAGATAACATTGGTTTACCTTGTTACATTTAAGAATAGATAAATATTCTTCAATAACAAATAGAAACATCATGTTTGGTATGAAATGTAATTTAAAACCCACTTTAATGGTAATGTTGAGTTTTGTTGGACTTGGCCCTCTCTGAAATCATCTTGAACCTGCACCTGCATCCAGCCTAAGTGAGTCCTAGCCTTCCAATTGGTGCCCCTCCAGTCTTGGACTCTTGGGATTGGTGCTAAATGTGTCCCATATAGACCAAAACCAAAACATGGGCTCTGAGGATCGACAGGAGACTGTATTTGCCAATCCACCAAAGGTGCATCGCTGGTCGTTCTGACTTTGCAGCAGCTCCTGCTACGTTCTTCACCGCAGAAGGACATCCTGTTTAGCGCTCCTCGCAGAAGGGGTGTCAAGCCTTGTGGAACCCTCGTCAGTTAATTTATTGACTTTTTGAAGTTGACCCTGAAAAGGATTGTGGCTGTTGCTTGAGTAGGATTTCACACCCCTCAATCAACATCCCAATTCCTCACATTGATGGCAGCGGTGAAATAAAGTACTCGTGTTTGTGCATTACCATACAGTGATTAGTGTAACACTAAAATCCCAGATAAAGAATTTGACACCAGATTTAACCTCTTCTTAAACTCTCTTTAGTTTTTGATTGGTTATTTGGCTACAAATGAAATTGAGCTTCTCAAGATTGATAACCTCAGCAAGGCTGAGCTGTAGAAGCTCTGCAAGGAGAAGGGGTAGAATGCAGGACGCAGGGCGACAAATGGGGACCTCCTAATGGCCCTCCATGCCTATGAGGATGTCAAGAGGATGCAGTCCACTCTAGAAGAGCCACAGAAAGACAAACCTGAGGAGGAGGATCTGGGCGAAAAGGAGGAGGAGGGTCTGACCCTGAGCTGCAGCTTCCTGAGGAAGAGGATAACTTACCCATAGGAGAGGAGCCCCATAACACATCAAGGAGGAATGTATCCTCCCACAACCTGTCCCTTGAAGAGTTGGCAGACAAAAAGCCTGAAAGGGAGTTTTTGTTGCAGCTAACCAAGCTTAAAATGGAGGTGAAGCTGGCTCTGGAAGAAAAGAGAGTGGCTCATGATAGAAACCAAGGGTAGTTGGACATCAGAGCCACGCAAGCAGAGTCAAGCAGCAATAGTGGTAGTGTACATTCAGGGCCTCATTTATGGGGTTTTGACGTAGGGCAGCTCAGGAAGTCACCTTGTGGAGCTGCCATACGTCAAAGGGAAAGGGTAGGAATTCACCATATTTATCTAATATGGTGCACTCTTGTCCTTTCCCCCAGCACTGTTGCTGTTTCAGCAGCCTACCACCAACACAGGCACCCTTGCACCATGGTGCAAGGGCGCCTGTATTGTTGGCAGGAAGGTGCACCTTCCTGCATAAAAACAATCTTGAGAGGCATTTTCCTCTTTGTTATGTTATGTTAGGGTGATTTATAAGGCGCACGATTACCCGAAGGTGTCCTGGCGCTGCAACACACATGGAGAGGAATAAGCGAGGGGATATAAAGTTGTTTCTCCTTCTTACGCCTCAACTCGGAAGGTGAAAGGTTTTGGTTGCTCTTGTAAATCTGGTGAAGTGTTAAAAAAATCCATGGGTGTTGCGTGTGAACACCCACTGCAAAGCTCATGGAACGCCTCTCAAGTAAAGCGTGAGGAAACACAGCAATTTACGCTGCCTTGCCTTAATCCATATCTATGAGGCTATTCAAAGTCACGCAAAGTGATTTTGCGTGGCCTCATAGATATGATTTCAAGGCTTGTGCCACTGGAGCATCACAAAAAGTGCAAATGGCTTATAAATAAGCAGCTCAGTGTCCACTGGAGATGTGAGAGTCTGCATACCACAAGACCTGGTGCACAGCTATGTGGTGGAAGATGACATAGACATATGGTTTTATGCATATAAGGCAGCCCTGAGGCTGTACAGGGTCCCACAGGAGTATTGGGGGAACCTATGGAAAGACATTCCTATAGCAGGGAGGGACACCTATCTTACACTAGAAGTGGGGCACCAAATGATGTATGCCCCTATGACGGCCACTTTTCTCCAAATTTGGGCTGACCCCTGAGAGGTATCATCTCAAGTTCAGGAGCAGTCACAAACTCTCCAACCTATCTTCAGTAGATTTCAAGGGCTATTCAAGCTTGGCACTGAGTGGAGTGGTTTGGTGAGAGGAATCAAGGGTGTGAATTTCAATGAGTACAACCTGAATATGAGAGAGTACATGCCCAATATCTGTTTTACATAGTTGCGCCAACACCAGGGGCCATATAACAAATATGGTGCATTTTCCCTGTTTGTACTTTGTCTGTATTACATTGAATGCATTGCCCTTAAGGCAGCTGTGAAACTGTGCTGCCCTGGGGGCAGTGCATTCAAGTGAAATACGGATCAGCTGCTTCAAAGCTGCTCCATGTTCCACTGTGCACGTGGCAACCTGCCTATAATTTTAAGAGGGGACAGAGATCCCCTTCAAGGTGGATACAAATAGTGACTGCACCCGCCTGCAAGGGAATGTCTGGTGGATCCATGGGACCCCATTTCTCTCCTCTAGGGTCTGCCTCTACGAGGTATTTCTATCGCACACTTGCAGTGCGCCTCCTAAAAGCATGTTTGCCTCTGTGCCCTCCTCCATAATATGCACGGATGCAGAGGCAAAATGATTCCATCATTTGCATGGGGCCACACCCCCTGTACAAATGTAGTTATGCCCTCTTGCTATAGCCCTGGCGCTACATGTTCACCAGCACTATCTGTATTACAGAAGGGGCCGCACAAGTGTTTGTAATTCCAAAATCACCCAGGGACATGCCGTGGTGCCCCTAGGGCACTTCCTATAATACGGCCCCTGGTTGATAATATTAATAATAATAATACCCACATTTGTGAAGCGCGAACAATCACCCGTAAGCTCTTGCCCAGAGTCACATGGTGCTGGGCTACTCTGCCGCCGGGGCTGGGGATCGAATCGTGATCCCCAGATTCCGGAGTCAGTCGCCCTGGCCGCAGCGCCACACCTCTTCCTTTGATAGTAAGCTCACTGAACTCAGGGAGCTTGTTAAGGAACCAGACGTCTAGATGAGTATTAGAGTGATTACAAAGGGACCTGGGAGTGACCCTAAGAAAGGTTGTTCAGGTTCCCCCAGCAGAGTGAGCAGGAGGTCCAGGGAGACACCGACAAGTCCAAGAATAAGGTAGGGGGTCCCATGCCCCGTCTGAGAAACAAGGAGGACGTTCTGGTGGGCTGTGGTCCAGGGTACCTCATTTCCTGACCTGACGCTTTGATTGTTCTCAGATAGAAGACAAGCCTCATGCTTCTGTCCTAAGAAACCACCCACTGGCGGGAACTCTACAGAGGTAGCCAATGTGGCCTTAGTGGGAAGGTATCCGTAGGGGCGGGTGTTAGAAAATACCCTAATCTCTCTTAGTTTGGAAATAGACTCAGACGGTGCTGTTGTGATCTTTGAGGGCGGGAGCTGTCACTCCCACCAGGGCAAAGTGAACAGGATCCCTGTCACTGCTCTGAGGGATACCTGCACCTGTCAGACCATGTATTTTTTTTTTTTGATAAATGATGTTTATTAAATTTTTAGTGTAATATCATCCAAAACATTTGCATAACAAGCAAGGCAGACAATTGACATTGGAGATTAGTAATGTAATCGAATGGCATAGGTAGGGGCATAAGGAAGCACTCAGCCAAATAACATTTCCATGTCAACTATGCTGGTGTGGCTTGCAGCTTCACTCCGCAGTGCCGCACCACTGAACGTAATAAGTTTACAATTAACCTAACAGCGAGAGAATCGGTTAACGCTCCATAAATCGAGTTCTACAACATATTGTCCTGTCAGACCATGTTAGTGAAAATCCTGATTTCCTCAGATTAGTACACTGGACAGGCATCCCTGGAATGAGATGGCAAATGACCCATGGAAGGGTTATAGTTAGTCCCCAAATGCCCATTGACTGCTTACTAGGGCATAAATTGTCACCAGTAGTAAACAATCTGCGAGGGTCCGGTGCCTAGGGTGCCCTGAAAGCTCAGGACTTTGGGGGTAGCACTTCCAAATGGAAGGTACCAAGGACCAGAGGGAGGGGAAGGTAAGGAAAGGCTCACCCCTGACCCCTGTTAAGCCCAAGGGTATAGACCCTGGGCTGGATAGCCAGTCTCAGTCTACCACCCTTGGACTGGTGGGAAGGAGATTGAAAGAAGGGTGCCTATCCTCTGGTTTGTGCTCTTCTCTATGAGAATCATCAAGGGTGAGGAAACCCTGGATGGCCTGGGGCCTGGATCTTGACACTGACAGGTTTTCGTTGCTGCTCTTATGGGCAGATTTAACCTTGGGATGGGGACAGAAGCCTGTTTCAAGGGGTAGAATGGGCAACATTAATTTGCTGGCCATGGTGATACTCTCTGCCTACTGGGATGCATCTGTGAGCAGGTTACGGTTAGGTGCTTCACAGATGCAGTCTGCAGGTGAGGAGAAGGGTTACCTATTGGTCAGTTCAGTTGTTCAGGGGGGTGTAGACAGAGGGATCCAACTGAGCTCAGGGGGGAATAGAACTGGCAAGGGCATCTGCGGAAGAGGGCCATTGTCCATGTTCTATCGCCTAAGCAAAGAATCCCTTCAACATATTGATTTGTCTCCTGTGGCGTTTGACTGGAGGGGGGTTGTTAGACTTGGCCCTCTCTGCAAGGCCCTGACAAACGTTTTGCCTTCTCCCCTCCTGTTTTGCTGAATTTGTTTTTGTTGACCTTAGGACTGCACTTTCCCACTGCTAATCAGTGCTACAGTGCTTGTGCTCTCTCTTTTAAATATGGGAAATTGGCTTAGACCCAATTGCAACATTTAATTTATTTATATGTATTTTTAAACATCTCTCAGTGCATTGAATTAAAAAAGTTAGACATGTACTTTTAACTTTTACATGTCAGGGTAGTGAAAAACTCACATCTTCGTTTTTCACTACTGTGATGCCTTCCTCTACAATAGGATAACATTTAGGTTGCCTTATTACATTTAATAAGTGATAACTTTTGTTTGGGAGCCAGTGGAATCATCATGTTTGGTGTCTAAGGAATTGTAATTTTAAATACTCTATAATGGTAAAATCAGATTTTAAGTCACATTTCTGAAAATGGGACTTTTAGAAGGTTACAACGTGAAAAAGGTATAGCCTAGACTTTAATTGTCATCAAATTTACAACTTTTCATTACAGCGCTAAATTACATTTGCTTAAATTCATCACAGGTGTGCTGCCTTGTAATAGGACCTGCTCAAGTCCCTAAATAACAATGCCTCGTTGGGGTACAAAAATGTACATAACACATAAGGTGCACTACTCACAGACCTGAAGGTTCTAACAATGATTGACTTTTTGATCAAAAAGAAAGTAATTAACCTTATATTTTACTATATTTAACAGTTTAGATTGAATGAAAAAATAATCAAATCCAATCCATATATTCCATCACATCTATACTTGTGGAATTATTTGCGTCTTATCAACAATGTTACATCACCTTGCTTTCATGCAATACAAATTTTACAAATACAACTTTCTTCTATGCTCTCGCCTTTTCAATGCATCTCGGGTTTCAACAACCCTTTGTCAGGGCAACTGTGAAGAGAATATAAAATCAGCTGTATTGTGCCCCACAGGAACATGATATTTAAAAGCAGTGAAAGACAGAAACCACACAAAATAAAAACCAAAAAAGGTTCATTTCTGTCCTGGCCAAGAATAACCCGAATGAGACCATATTGAGTATACACCCAAATACTAGTTGTGCTCATGCATCCTTGTAAATCAATCTTCACTATCGTGCAACTAAAAAGTTCTAGTATCCTGGTGTCCCTATGTCTTGTAGTGTGTACAAGCCTCGCGTACCGATATCGTGCTGAAGAATACCACATGCCCCCTCGGTTATCAATGTTATAAACTACACATACCTCTAAGAAAACACTGAGGCTGTGCTGACCGAAAAACGCGATTCCATGCCAATCTGACTGCTGCGTAATATAAACCATAAATAATTATACATAGCCATGTTGCTAAATTAATTAGTAAACATGCTCAAATAAATTACTTACACGAGTAGTGGAAGCCAATTCCAATCCACTCATATGAAATTATATGTTCTCGCTCGGTTGTATAAAGTATCCAAATTCTGGAACATACGAGTTAGGTTACTGTTTATATGCGGCACGACCGCCATAATTTACTAAGTTATTGAATCACAATTAATGTTGTTGTTTGAGCTTACCGCATATAAAGCGAGAAAAATTCTCCATGTGCGCCCTCCATGTTGCCAGACAAAAGTGTATACCGTGCCCATCAGTGACGCTCTAAATGGAATCTAATGTCAATGTGTGTTAAGAACAAAGAAGAGGGACTTCTAGACAAGTAGACCGTACAATTCATTGCAACTGATTGCCGATTGCGGCTCCATATTAAACCGTTCACTCGTCATAACATCTGTTTGAATCAATACCCAACCAAAATTCCGTTTCCATCGTAAATGAACACAATATACAGAAACTCCAAGTGCCTTATCTTAATGTATCAAAGAAGAAGGTGAAAGTGAAAAAGAAAAGAGGGAGTGTCAAAACTAAGTAGTTTTGAGTGTATATTGCAAAAAAGAGGATCACAAAACAACAGTTTTAGCCTGATCATATTATTAAAAAACACATTTCAATTTTATCATTCAGCCCTTTTGGTGTTAGTGTCTGAAGATACTTGATCCAAAATGTTTCCCTGCTAGCCAATAGTTTTTGTATGTCTCTATCTGGTCTAGAAATAAATTTTTCTAAAATCGTGAAATGTAGTTGAGGTATGGTATGTGAAGAATCTCCCAAGTGTGCGGCCAAACATGAAATTCTATTCTTGGTGCAAAATGTACTTTTGTGCTCCGAATCAGAAGAGTTTTTGAGCTTGAGTGTTTTACCAGTCTGTGGATGCGTGAAAGTGCTCCCAACTATCACATTACTGCAATGACTGCAGGTCAGGCACTTTTTCATACCAGTATGGGCTCTCCTTTAAATGTCGCTTTGCTCTTAAGTATTTCTCTGAGATTTCTGGAGTGAGAGTGTGCAAATAGTGGGTCCATTAAAAAAATCTCTTTGAAATCTGGTTCTCGCTCAATGACTTCCCATCTTTGGCATATAATGCGTTTGACAGCCGCTGCCTTCGTAGAGAATTTCATACTTCTTTGTTTTGCGGACATTTCGATGTTTCTGTTAGTAAACTCTCGCGTTCCATCCTTGAAACTTTTTCGTGAGCCTCATTTCGTATCTCCATGGGGTAACCCCTTCGAATGTATTGATAATGTGACTCTTTAATGGGTTCAAGGCAGTGTATTGGATCCGACGTGATTCTCTTGATACGTATAAACTGAGATAATGGTAAGTGTCTTTTGAGAGAAAATGGATGAAAACTGCTAAAGTGCAATGCGTTATTTTTGTCTTTTGGTTTTTTGAATACACATGTTTGAAGTCCTTCTTCTGTGAGATCAGTTGTATATCCAAAAAGTTAATTTGCTGTTGACTCATTTGATGGGTGAACTGGATTTGTGGATTGTGTGTGTTTAGAATCTAGATGTGCGTCTCCAATTCCTGTTTGCTGCCCTTCCAGATAATGAATATGTCATCAATAAAATGCATATATGTTATAACGCAGTCTGGGTTAGTATTACGGGGTTGTACCCTGAATGCTCAGAACTGTCATCATATCTTTTTAACAGGGGACTTTAATATCCACACGTGTGGGGATATCAGAAAAGGAGGCGTGGAAGCTATGGGTTGTGCATGTCAATTTGGGCCTGCACATGGAGCATACGCCCCAAGGTAGCAAGCTTAACTTTTTTCTGCTCCAATTCGACTTAATATCAGTCATGTAAAAGTTGCCCCCAGGAAAAACTGACATTGCCCCCACTTTTATTGGCAGAGGGTGTGAAACTTTTATAAATTTTACTTTTGTATCTACCCCTTTTTTTTCCTTTAGTCACAGACTTTTTAATTCAGACAAGCGAGTTCAGTGAGCACAACCCTACCTGCATTATTACATGCTGGTCCCGAGTACCTGAACATTCCGAACGGGGCAGAGGAGGAGCCCCTCTCAAAGTTTCAGAGGCAGGAAGGAGTTTAAAATGGGGGAGTATAGCACCAGAGTCACTTCACGAGTCCCTTACAAATCAGTGTTGCAAGGAGTTTGCCACTTGTCTTGATAGCGAGGCTGGTGCCTCAGATGTTTTAGGTGCTTTTAGCACTATGCCTACCGTCATCTGGAGGCTACTGCGTGCCCCGGATGGAGGAAGGGAGCCGGCATGCCCAAGATGGTTTGATTCTCCATGTTCCCGGGCTTCTAGGAAGTTGAGACAGGCTTTGAGCGACAAGCCCCGTGACGGTTAAAGGTCTTCGTAGAGCATACAAGGCTGTGTTAGCACCCAGTAAGTCCACCTTGAAGGACGAGGCCTGGTCAGACCTAGTGGAGGCAAGTACATTGCGAAATAGCTCTAAGTTCTGGGCTATCATTAACAGCCTATTTCCCTCAGAAGAGAGCGCTCACCTATTGGACGCTCACATTACAAAGAATGGTTGGGTTCATCACTTCAAGGGTATCTTCCAATCAGACTCCACACCTATCGAGAGGCAGAACAGGGGAGTAGGTAAGACGGACCTCGTCTTTTCTGAACTAGAGGTTAGAGTGGGCATACAAGGCCTGACAAAGAGAAAAGCCCCATGGTCAGACAGGATTACGCCTGACCTTTACATCGCCCATATAGACATTTGGGCGCCTGTCCTCACTGCTGTTATTACTGCCTTGGTCCAGGCTGGCTGCCCTGATTCTTGGGCCCTATCGACCATAGTCCCGATATTCAAAAAGGGCGACAGGGACAGCACCTTATGCTATAGGCCCATCTCCCTCCAGGATTCCGTGGTGAAGGTGGTGTGCCACATAATTCTCAATAGATTGGTTTCCTGTGCGGATGAAAGTACCTTCTTCTCTGAGATACAAAAAGGGTTGCGCCCCAGCCGTTCCACTGTGGAGCAGTGTCTTAACTTGTATCTTGTTTTGAACAAGTATACTGTGGCTCGTGTCTGCCCTATTTACCTAGATTTCATGGACCTGTCCTCAGCCTTTGACTGTATGAACAGGACCAAGTTATGGCAGCTGATGGCATCCGTTGGCATTGACAATAATATCATTTGGTTTTTGAGGGATCTCCATCGAGACTCTAGGGCAGTAGTACGTTATTCAAAGGACTTGAATGTGTCCCACCAATTCAATATAAAGAGGGGAGTGCCCAGGGGTGTATCCTCGCACCCTTCCTTTTTAAATTATATATCAATTCTTCATAGAAGGTTTTTTTAGACACCAAAGCAGACACTCCTCAGGTAGGCAAAGGCAGACTGCCGGTTCTTTTATATGTGGACGAAGTAGTCCTCCTGGCGAGGACTGCAAGGGGCTTACAACTTCTTTTCATCTCTTTTGCTTCTTTTATGGAGGAACTGGACTTATCAGTGAATCATTCAGTCATACATTATACAAGTGGGCCCCGGTAAGGCGAAGGCAAAGCAGCCCATTTTTAAATTAGAACATTCGTCAATACCTAAAACCAACGTTTACTCCTACTTGGGAGTAGTATTTGATGACTCCCTGAGCTGGTGCCCCCTGATTAACCGCAAGAAAGGGGACTTAGTGAAAGCATCAGCAGCCATTTTTAACTTTGTCATCAGAGTGGGAGGGAAGCCAATAGGGGCACCCCTGATGATTTACCAAGCAAAATGTATCTCTAAGGTTAGGTATGGGAGTGAGATATGGGGTCATATCGAACTTGGGGCCGTGCAGAGCACAGAGAACTCATTTTTGCGAAGACTTCTCTCAGTTCCGCAATGTACTCCATCTTATGTTGTTCACGCGGAATCGGGGATGTCTTTCCTTGCTGATGATCTAGCTTTCCGTCCTTTGTCCTTGTGGCTCAAAATCTGGTCAAAGCAGGAGAACACACTTAGTAAAGACATCATACGGGATTATTTTACACTTGATTACGCCTCGCGTATTCGATTGCTCCAGTACATAAGAGTTGGCCTCGCCAGGCTAGGAGGAGCAGATCTTTACACGAACCCAGAGGGCATTTGTAAAAGGGACCTCATTTGGGCCAAGGAGGTTGTTTTTTTAGAAATTGTCACCGTGATAGAGAGCATAAGGAGCTGTGTAAACCGAGTGTGCAAAAATATGTCATAGTAAAACTGTGCCTACCACTGAGACTTATCTTTTAGGGCACAGAAGTACCTACGACCAGTATCTATTAACAAGGTTCCGGCTCAACCTCTTTCACTACTCATTGGCATACCCCCAAGACTCCCACAGAGGTCAGTGCCTCATGCTCTGTGGCTGCGACTGCGAGTCTCCTCAGGACTTGATGCACTTTTTAATGTTTTGTACTTTTTATGTTGCACCCAGAAAGTTATTTATTATCCCCATTTTAGGAGGGTGAGACCAGCTTTTATCTTCTTACAACTTCTTTCCAGCTATACTGTTCTGTACACTCTTACAGCCTCATGCATCAAGCAAATATCCAGTCGGTAAAATACCGAATCGCTAATAACACCCGTTAGCGAATAAAAAAAAACGATTTCCAATGCATGAACCCAAAATGTGAGCCAATAACGAATCGCAAAATAAATCCGGTAAAATACCAAATCGCAAATAACCAAAAAGCAAATTTACCGAATCGCTAAATACCGAATGAGCAGATACCGAAATCATTATTAGCTCCCGGAAAGTGCCAATGGCAAATAACGAATCGCACCCCAATGCAACAAAAGTCGCAAATACCGAAAACCCCACAAATCGCTATTTTGCTTGAGCTAAATAAGGGGAATCAGAACCTGGAGGTAAAGTTAAAAAAAAGTCATGTGAATAAAAAAAAACACTTTCAACATGTGCAACTGATTGTGCCAATCACCAAACCCTTAAATGTGGCCCAGGAGACCCTGTTGGCTACCACAAAATGGCAGCCCTCTACGTGCTTGCAAGGAGGATGCGTATCAATGCGGCAGGACAGCGCAGGAGAAGGGTCCAGGAGAGAGTTTTCAGACTGCGCATCACCTTGCTCGGGCAGAATGAGGACGAGGTGTACGAGAAGTATCGACTCAATCGTGCCATGATCATGCGCCTCATTGCAGACCTGGAACCATTACTGCAGCACCAGACACACCGGACCAATGCAATCCCTGCGCACGTCCAGGTCCTATGCAGCCTGCACCTACTGGCGTCAGGGAGTTTCCAGGGGGTAATTGCGGTAGCCGGAGGCGTATCGCAAAGCGCACTCTCACGCTTCTTCAAGAAATTCCTAGATGCCATGCTGACAATGCTACACACCCACATCAGCTTCCCCACAACCCCACAGCAGTTGGACCGCAACAAACAGGCATTCTACCAGGTGGCACAATTCCCCCATGTAATTGGTTGCATAAACTGTACGCATATCCCCATATGTCCACCCGCAGCAAATGAGTACATATTCCGGAACCGCAAGTCCTACCACTCAATCAACGTGCAGGTTGTGTGCGATGCCAATCACATCATAACGGACCTAGTGGCACAATTTCCGGGGAGCACACACGACTCCTACATATTCCGCCACAGTGGAATCCACATGCGTCTAATCAACGGAGAATTTGGAGAGGGACTCCTGCTTGGTACGTACAAATTACGCTTCCCCACACCAACACCACACATGTATGGACATCACCAATGCTAAGTCTTTGCTTCTATCTTCTAGGTGACAGTACTTACGCCCTGCGTGAATATATACTCACCCCATACATCAATCCAGCAACCCCACAGGAACAACGCTACAACGCAGCACACATAAGCACTAGGAATGTCATAGAGAGGACATTTGGGATTCTGAAGAGTCGCTTTAGAATCCTACATAAGACTGGCGGCACCTTGCTATACAAACCTGAAACCTGCTGCCGGATTATTGCTGTATGTGCAATGCTGCACAACATTGCGACCAGAAGGGGGATACCCATAGAGGATGACAGGAATGACCACCACCGGGATGACCAACCACCCGCCCAACAACGACAGGCACACGTCTCTAACACAGCAGAGGGCCACAGGAGGCGGACATACATCATGCAACATCATTTCTGAATCAGGTGAGAATGAAACATTACAAGTTTGTTTGGGGTGCAACTGTTTAATGCACAGTAGCACTGCGGCATGTGCAACAAAACAAGCAATGGAAATAATGCTCCACAGGAAAAAAGTAAAATCAAATGTGCGTTAAAGTTACGCCTGTGCAGACTCAGAAAGGGGAGGTGCATGGTTGCCCCACCATGGTCCGGCATGTCTGTGTATCTGTCTAGTGGCGCTTGCCACGTACCCCAAGCCTCCGCTCAGGTGTCTCCAATGCCTCACCACGGCCTGTCCCCGTGGAGGCCCGCGAACTGCGGCGCCTGGTGCTGGCCTCTGCCAGTGACACGCTGCTGACACTGGAGGCAGCCTCACTGGCGTCATCCCCTCCCAAAGCAGCAGCACTGCATGTGCTGCTCTGTAGGTGTTCAACAGCAGTGGTCATCTGCCCTAGTGCCTTGGCAACATCCCCGCAGAAGTGCCCAAGGTCCACCTGCAAGGACACAGAGCGGCGTGCCAACACTGCGGTACTGTTGCTGTGACGTGTGATCGCCTTTGTAGTGGCGGCGGAACGCACCAATTGCTGTCGGTGCCTCCTCTTCTCGCACTCATGGCCCTCCCTCATGGCACGGGTGAGCTCATGGATGTCTTTCCTAAGGTGAGCATTGCCCTCTGCCACCACAGTGGTCATTTCCCTAACCGCCGTGCTCATGTCCGTAACCGTCGCAGTCATGGCACGCATTTCTCTAGCAAGGCGCACGATATTGCAGCTAATGTTTGCCATGTGTCGTCCCTGCAGGCGCTGTACACGCAGCATCCTCTCCTCGATGGCAGAAGTGTGTGGGAGATCCAGGTCGCCTGAGGAGACAGAACTTGGCCGAGCCCTGCGCCGCTGTGTGAGTCTTGCGCGTCCAGGTGGTGCATCAGGTGGTGTGATGATGCGCAGACTGTGTCCCAATTGTGTGGAGGGTGTTTCCATCCCCTGCAAGGGCGCAACTTGGGACCTTCGCCTCTGCGCTTTTGTGGCTGTTGTAGCTGCAGTGGGTGTGGCTGGTGCTGTTGCTGGTGGCGCTGGTGCCGGTGCTGGTGGTGCTGGTGGTGGTGGTGCTGGTGGGGTGGCAGGTGGAGGTGATGTATGCGCATCCTGCGCTGTTTCCAGGTCGGAATCCACAGGTGTCTCGGATATTATCAGCCGCCCGCTGTCGTCCGAATCCCCAGGAGATGCATCTGTGTGTGAAACAGTGCATGGTTAGTGGGATAGTTACACCTATGTAGTGTTGTACACATACATGTCCCTCTGTGATCCACTAAATAAACAGTCTCTATCCATGTTCAACTGATGTGGTGAATGGTCATTGCATTTACGCCTGTACATGCACACTGGGCTGACTAGACTACAACTCCCATGATGCACTAGTGTTAGGAGTAAAGCTGTGTGTGCCAAAGCTGCATACACACTCAGATCCTGCTGGGGGCATGGAAATGGATTTACGCTATGCTGGGTATGGGCACAGGCATGCATCTTACCTTGGGCAATTGTGGCTGCGCCGGACGTGTCCATCTGGGTCACTCCCACGACGGCTTCCCGCTCGATTGTTCCTTCCACCAGCTCCTCCAGGGCAGTGTTTGCTTGGACCGTGGAAGGGCCGCCTCCGGTTCTGCTTGCCTCCCGGAGCCTCTCTGAAATCCTCTCCTTTGCACGCTTCCGCAGGTCGTACCACCTTTTCTTGAGGTCATCGATGCTGCGGGGCGTCACACCTACAGCATTCACCCTCTCCCGGATGCGCAGCCAAATGCGGCGCTTCTCCGCCTCAGGCACCTTGAGGGACAGCTTACCGAAGAGGCGATCGTGCTTGCTGCTGACTCCCTCTATCAGGTGCTCCAGCTCCCTGTCGGAGAACTTGCGCTTGCGCTTGCGTGCAGCCTCAGCGCTGGATGGTGCTTCCTTCTCCATCAGGTATTTGTTTTGAGGATGGCTCAGTTGTTGTGGCTTCACTCTGCACAGGCAGTCTTCAGTCACAGCTCCTGTTTGCTCCTCTGTCGAGGCAATGTGGGTGGGGCTGCAGTATTTCCTGGTTGGTGATGTCATCTGCACGTTCCCGGTGCGACGCGGTCATTTGCGATTTTGCTAATACCGAATTCGCTATTAGCTAATTCGGTATTACCAAACTCGCTATTAGCTAATCGGAGTTTGCATGCCCCGCTATTGATTAATCGGTAAAAATAGCGATTTTTAATGAATCGCTAGGATTTACCGAATCTGTTGATGCATGCCCAAAAGCGATTCCTTAATAACGATTCCTTATTTCTCGCTATTAAGGAATCGCTTTTGGTTTGCTTGATGCATGTTCCCCATAGTTTTTTACGGGAAGCCAATAAACTTAGAAAAACATGCAACTAACATTTGTATTGGCTATCATATATTTTATCTTCTGTCTTGACTATTCGGATCTTAGTATATTTGTGATTTTATAACCTGTATGATGATTCCTTGTAAGCTGCTTTGACTTTTATGGTTTTGCACTTAAAGCCGAATAAAGTTTCTTGATGATGAAGATGATTTTCATATATTTTGATGTATATAAATCCTAGCAACGTAAAAAAATAAAAAGAAGCACTAGGAAGACAAGTTCAAACAAGAAGCCCCAAGAAGAGCAGATAAATATTAAAAATACATTATGCTAAGTGCTTCAATCTACCAGAACACTTGCAAAGTGCACATTTAAATCTATCATTTTCAGACTCTATAAGGGAATGGTAAATGCATGTTCTACCTGTACACTCTGCTGTTACTATCATGCTTGAATAAAAGTGTCTCTTCCACAAGATTTGGTCTTTGTTTAGTTATAATATCTGTAAAGTCAGCAAGTTACATTTCAATGCCAATCCAGTCCGGTGTCTGCCATTTTTATCAATTTTAGTACAACCAGCTGCCTTTATAATGTGTTCATTTGTTGATTTTTACTTCTTTGCAACAGTTGTTATTGCTTGTTAAAAGTTACAAACAAATAGTTACAGTACAAATATCATAAAACCAGATAAGACAAAAAGACTTAATTTTAACTATGAGAGTTTATTATCTCCAATCCACTTTTTGATCATGTCTAGACATTAAACAATAAAATCAATGTGAAGTGGAAACGCACAACTTAAGCTCCACCCCTATATGTCACAGAAGAGTGATATTTACATGTATTAGCACAACATATCTACTCTGTGCCTTATTAATGTAAAGTGGAGCTCCAGGCATACTGCTTGGGTGCTTTCACTGAAGAAACTAGGGATTCATTTAAGTGTGTGCTCTAATGTCTTCATTAAACTGTTAGAAATTTTAGTTCTCATTCACAATTAATTTTTATTATATTTTATTTTATGTTACAGAGTTTTATATAGTGCGAACTTGAACCGAAATATCGGGTATCTGAGCGCTTTACATAGCACCAGTTGCGTTACATGAGGACGTTCATTTTTGTTACGCACGGGGAGATTTAGGGCCATATGTAGGTAGGGACACATTTACCACTTCATAAATACCGAATTTTACCGATTCGGTATTTATGAAGTGGTAAATGATATGTAGGTAATTGGTCGGTAAATATTACCGATTCGGAATAATTCGGTAATTACCGAATCGGTATTTACCGATTCGGTAATGAGGCATACCTTCCCATTGATGGGAAGGTATGCCTCATTACCGAATCGGTAAATACCGATTCGGTAATGGGGGGAACACATGCAAGGGTGGCAGGGTGTCACATTGACACCCTGTTGCACCCCTGAATCGGTTATACGAGAAGGGTATACAGTTCCTCTAGTTGTACAGGAGTGTGAAGTATACACTCATCCTTGGGATCGAGACAAAGTGGGGAGCAATGTCTTAGTTGGCCTGGGAGTGTACTAGCATGTGTTGGATGGGGGAACCCACATTGGTGGAACTGAAACCCTCACACACCCAGCAAGCTAGGTGTCATGCTTCATCATCTGGGTTTTGCTCCTCGTCGGGTCGGCGCTGCAATTCCCGACGGGCACCCAAAGATGGGGCTCTTTAGCGGAGATCTTTTGTTCCTTGCCGAAGGTGAGTGCAAGTGAGGGCCAGGTAGGTGTAGACGTTAGTGAGTGTGTTTTAAAACGGGGTTGGTTAGTCTGAATAATGGATTGGCCTAACGTTATAGAAAGTGCCGCTCCAGTCGGTACATGGCGAGCCTCTTGGGATGGCGTGTTAGCCTAAGTTCTGTCGCCCAAGGGTGGTCTGCAAACCTACCCCGCTCCGCCGAAACCGTTAGGCCAATCCATAACGGAAGTGTTTAGTTTTCCTGACACTTCCCTAGGGTAGTTTTTATTCAGACACCACTGTAAATAATTGTTTGCACACCCTCACAATTTTGTAGATAGTTCTATTTCACCGGTCCTGATGAATTGCCGCTGGATCCCCCTGACCTTGAGGCAAGAAACATGTTGACCATCTGAGTAGAGCAGAGTAGTCCCTGACCCATTGTGTCCAGACCACCGCCTCTCATTTCGTTTTTAATAGGGTGGTTTACTGACCGAATAAAATCCATTATTCAGACTAACCAACCCCGTTTTAAAACACACTCACTAACGTCTACACCTACCTGGCCCTCACTTGCACTCACCTTCGGCAAGGAACAAAAGATCTCCGCTAAAGAGCCCCATCTTTGGGTGCCCGTCGGGAATTGCAGCGCCGACCCGACGAGGAGCAAAACCCAGATGATGAAGCATGACACCTAGCTTGCTGGGTGTGTGAGGGTTTTAGTTCCACCAATGTGGGTTCCCCCATCCAACACATGCTAGTACACTCCCAGGCCAACTAAGACATTGCTCCCCACTTTGTCTCGATCCCAAGGATGAGTGTATACTTCACACTCCTGTACAACTAGAGGAACTGTATACCCTTCTCGTATAACTACTTCAGGGCTTGTATACTGGACCTCGTTAAATATAGCCCTCCCGCTTTTATTTTTCCTTCGTTTGATTGTGATGTGGTGTGTGCACCCCTGAATCGGCCATGTGTGCACATGTGGCACACATACATGCCCTAAGGGCATGTATGTCTGCCACATTGCACACTTGTAGGCGCTTGGAAATGCATTTTCACATCCATTCTTCATTTACCACCAACTATTAGTTGGTGGTAAATACCGACTCATAACAACACCCACACACTCCCCCTACATCTCATTTCTGTATTCGGAATTTACCGAATCGGTAAAATTACCGATTCGGTAATTTTACCGATTCGGTAAATTCCGAATACAGAAATTGTCCCCCTACATACCAAAAGCCAAAATACCGGTCGGTAACGGTATAATTACCGAAAATCGGCCGTTACCGACCGGTATTTGGCTTCCTACATGAGGCCCTAAGTGATTTGTCCAGAATCACAGGACGTTGTGTCTTTGCCAATACTCGAACCCGGTTCCCCAGATTCGAGGTCGACCGCCCTAGCTGTTAGGCCAACTCCTCTCCCCAATAATATTTGTGTATTTGGAGTTATACTGCTTTTACTGAAATTGCATTTCTTATGTACTCATGTATTCATTTATTAATGTTTTGCATTTATTCTGTAACCGTATGTACACATATAATCATGCATTTGAAGTGCACATTAACTGTTTCTCTAAGTTAGCTTAAGCAAAGGCCTTAAGCATTTGGTCTTCAATGTTTAACCATCAACGTGAAAGCTTTGCTTGAGCTGCAATGCTCTTTCTTTTGCAGGTGCATTCACATGATTTCATAGCCAGTGAAAAGCATATTGTTTATTAGCGATGGTGAGGCCTGAGAGGAGAATTTTTAGCAAGAATGTGAGGCGTTAACAAACTAATGGAAGACTCCATGTCATATCTCAAGCAGGGAGACTTCCAAGGTTGTCCTTATGTTCAAACTGTTCGATGGGAAAATCGATTGAAATTGCCAAGATGGAAAACTATTGGAGTCAATTTATGTGGAATTCTCTAATGATCTGTGGGTTTAATTGGTATTCACACTGACAGGGCCTCATTTACTACAAAATGGTGCAGCGTGGCACAGCAAGCCATTTTATGCTGCTCAGAACTGCATCATTTTAAAAGCGCAAGGATGCCTCTTATTAACAACAATATGACACATTTGTCTGCTTTCCCTGTGCTGGTGCACAATTGGATATCATGCGGCAACAGAGGCACCCTTGCTTCATGTTGCAAGGGTGCAGGCGATGTTGGGATGATTTTTTTGTGCAGGAAGGGACACCTTCCTGCACAAAAACAATAATTGATTAAATGTTCCTCTTTCTATGCATGCTGCAGCAGCATGCATAGAAAGAGGAAAAACAAGGAGAAACAAAAGTATTTTTCCTCGTTGCGCTACTCTTACGTATCCCCTTGGGAAGCATGAGCTTCTAACTCATTCCCAGATTTACAGAACAATGTAAATCTGGGAATGTGTTAGGCCCCCTGGATGTTGCGTGGAAACACCCACAGCAACACCCATGGAATGCCCCTTTCTCGCAGAGTAATGGTGAAAGAGGCCCATATTTGCAAGGCCATGAAAAGTCACGCTGGGTGACTTTACGTGGCCTTGTGCATATGAGAAATCCCATGGGGCTGCTGGTGCATAAAAAAAAAAGTTATGCACAGGTGGCGCAATGGACTTGTCAATATGTCCCTAAGTCTTTAGATCATATACCCTTTGGACAAAAAGAGGTGTAGACCTCTTTGTTCATATTTCCCTTGTTGCTTGTTCTGGAGACTTTTATTAAAGTCTGCACTATGGTAAACCCTTCCTGCTTTCCTCGATTTAACTAGGTTTGCCCATTTTTCCATCTTGAGTTTTGGAATAGTTTAAGTGACTTTAGATTTATTCATACATAAATAGGAAACCTGTACACTGATCATAATAATCTGTTCCTTATCTTTTCTGTGGCTGCAACTGAATTTCTTGAATGTCTGTTAAGACAATTTCATTTGACATTTTGGTTTACCAGTGGTGATTTGGTTTCTTTGCAATAGGTTCTTGAGGTTCATTTACATTATATATTTATTTATTTATTTATTGCGGAGTTTTATATAGCCTGACCCGAGGGTATTGAAGTGCTTCACAACAGTTTTTGAGCAAGATTCATACAATAAAGCAGTATTCTACACATGGGTTCGGAAGTCCAAGTGTGCTGAGCAGCATTGAGGTAGTACGTGAGTCCTGAGATAACCTCATAGAGTGCACGTTGTCTTGGGGTTGACACAATAAAACAGTATTCTACATATAGGTTCGGAATGTCCAAGTGTGCTGAGCAGCATTGAGGTAGTCCGTGAGTCCTGAGAAAACCTCATGGAGTGCACGTTGTCTTGGGGTTGAACCACTTGGGGGGGGGGAGCAGTTAGGGGTCAAATAGCAGGGAGGAGGTAAGTCTTAGAGCTCCAATGACTGGGAGAGACGACAAGCAGGGATTTGCGTTTAGATGGCAGCTATCCATTCGGGTGGGAGCAGTTGAGGAAAAGGACTTTTAGGTGTTTTTTTAATTTTGTGAAGGACGCGATAGTTCTGATACCGACTGGAATGGCATTCAAGATTTTGGGTGTGTTTCCGGCGAAGGACCATGTGGCAGTCTTTTTGTTTGCGTGTTTTCATAGGGATGAGTAATAGGGTGCTGGAGCTCTTGAGGTTCCTTGTCTGACCAGCCCTCTTTAGTTTAGCAGCCAAATACTCAGGTTTTCCTGTGTGCAGGGCTTTGTGTGTGAGGCAGGCAGTTCTGAAACTGGCACGCAGTTCGACTGGGAGCCATTTTAGTTCTCTGAGTGCTGGTGAGAGTGGCTTGTTTGAGGTCGTTGGTTGGGATGAAAGGTTTTATTTTGTGAAGTAGCTTGTGGTTGACGAAGGCACTCTTTGCAGAGTTCTTCATGTGTTTGGTCATGTCGAGTTTTGGGTCTAGGGTGATTCCTAATGATTTAATGGAGTGGGTCAGAGTGTGATTACCGTTAAGAGCATCCAAAGCTTATAGCCTTTCTGAAATATGAGGGTTCTCTTCTTTGTTGGAGATAAGGAATATTTCGGTTTTGTCTTGATTGAGTTTTAAGTGGTTAAGCGACAGCCAGTGTTGGATTTCTTTTAGAGTGACATTTAGTCTGTGAAAGGGATGTTAGCATTTTTGAGTAGGGTGGTGAGGGATTCCATGTATATGTTGAATAGTTGAGGTGAGAGCATTGAACCTTGGGGGACGCCCCTTTTGACGGGGTGTAGGTCGGAGGTAAAGTTTTTAATTTTTATCCTTTGTGAGTGGCTATGTAAGAAGGTGGAGAACCAGCGTAGGACCACCTCATTAGCTTCTACCGTTTCTTGTAAAGCCTTGATGAGAAGTTGGTGATCAACCGTGTCAAAGGCTGCCGATAGGTCTAGGAGAATGAGGAGGCAACATTGGCCGGTATCGAGGGATTTGTGGATGGCGTCTGTGATGTTAAGGATCGCGGTCTCAGTGCTATAGCCTTTTCTGAAACCCGATTGGTGGGAGTCAAGAAGGTTGATGCTATCCATGTGCTGAGTCAGTTGTTGGAGGACACATTTTTCAAGGATTTTGGATAGGAGGGGGAGATTGGAGACTGGTCTGAAGCTATTCAGTTCCTTGGAGTCAAGGCCTGTTTTTTTTAGTAGTGGCGTGACTTGGCCAACTTTGAGGCATTCAGGTATGATGCCGGTTCTCAGGTAGCTGTTTATGATCTTGCACCAGAACAGGGCTATGGAGAGTTTCAGTTTTTTGGCCAGCTCGTGGGTATCGGGTCAAGGACGTGAGAGGCTGGTTTGGAGGTGGAGATCAGTTTGAGGATCTCAGTTTCCGGGATGGGGTTGAAGGACTTCCAGGTTTTTGTGGGGTGCTTGGGCATGCGATCTACTGTCACTGGGGGCAGGCTTCTGCAGACGGGGCTGACGTTGATGTCCAGTGAGAGCTCAATCTTGATTATTTTTTTCTTCGAAGAAGTTGGCGAAGTTTTCACAGAAGTCCTTGGAGGCCTGTAGGGAGGATTCCAGGGGTTTGGAGGTTTGTTGCCTGATGATTTTGAACAGTTCGTTGGGTCTGTTTTTTGCGTTATCTAGGGTGGCGCAGAAGAAGGTGGATTTTTCGCTGCTGATGTGTTTTTTGTATTTCCTTCGGGCTGCTTTGAGTTGTTCGAGTAGGCTTGAGGAGGGGTTGCTCCTCCGTAGTCTTTCTGTAGCTCTTAGTTGTCTTCTTTCGTTGTTAATGTCTGTGTTGAACCAAGATCTGGATGGGATCCTTTTTTTAGTTTCAAGGGGGCTACTTGATCTAGAATGGATGTCATATTTGTGTTGTAGTGGGAGGTGAGTTATGTTGTGGATATATCATCCGTGGAGGCAGTGAGGAGAGAGTTAACCCTACCCTCTAAGTCAGTCATGTTAATCTGAGTGAAGTTCTAGTCCATTTCGGAGGGTCTTGGATGTGGGGTTTAAGTGTGATTGGCTAAGTGAGGTGTAAAAGGATGAAATGGTGGTCATACCAGTCCACGGGTAGGGTGCGGTCTATCGTGATAGTGTCGTGCTGGGCGATAATGGCGTCTAGGATTTCTCCTTTGTTGTGGGTTTCCTCTAAGCAGTGTTGGGTAAGGTTGTTGCTGTGAAGCAGCTCCTTCAGGTTCTGGATTAGCAGGTTGTTTTCTTCATTCCAGTGTAGATTGAGGTCGCCCAGAATAAGGTTGTTCGTGCCTCGTAGAGAGCAGTGGGCAATCAGGTCGGACAGGTGTTCAGTGAATGTGGTGGTGTTGCCTGGGGGGTGGTAAATAAGGGGGCAGAAAAGTGTTTTGTTGTTGCTAGTGTTGATGTTGGCGGTTAGGCACTCACTGGTGTTGTAGTTTGGCTTTCAATTTATAGTAAACCCATTTAACCTTAACCATCGGTTCACGGTACTCTTTGTGTTGCCAAATAGACTACACCATGATTGAATTGTTTGACTAATGTTTTTACGTCTCAGGCAACTAAAAAAGGTCTATCAACAGGAGAAATGGTAAGAAGGGCCCAGTGCTCCATCCCTTGCTCTTTGAATTCAGAAGACATTGCTGACACTTCGACAGTCATCTTCACCACCGATGGCCCTACAGTCTCAGGATAGAATATCGGGTCACTTTAGACAGTTTTGTAGAGTCTTTTTGGGCTGGCATCATTGAAACGCTTCTAAAAAGGAGCTGTTACGCTGGCCAAGTCAACAAGAAGGGGAAGGTATCAAACAAGAGAGAAAGGTAGGTGTGGTTCCAGAAGCTGACTGTATTATGAGATGGTATGGATATGTGAGCAGATGACTACAAATCAGCAGTAGTATACCACAAGCATTTTTGGCTACAGATGTTGCAATTGTTTCCTGAGTACTTCAGTAATTGCTCACAATGCCGCACTTATGTTGCTCTCACAACCAGAAAGATAGGCTGTTGCAGGCACCTGCTAACACTTTCAAGCAGATGCAACAATCATGGTTATTGTAGCCACAGACAACTTCCATAGTAAGATCACTGCATCACTGATCCGCTCCACCTGCAATGCATAGACAGACTCCTCTCTTGTAGATAGGGCTGTCTGAAGACTCAGGGGTATATTTACAAGGGGATAGCGTCACTTTTAGCGATGCTCTGGTAGCGCTATGCCCTTTCCCATATTTGCCAAGCTCTATTAAGCCACTTTTTGTGACTTAACTCTGCCTTGTAAATAAGGCACCCTTTCTCAAAGTTTTCTGCTGAAAGGGGTGGGCAATGGGTCTTACTGTGGGTGTTCCACCACAACACCCATTGCTTTTTGACACTGCACCAGATTTACAAGGATATGTAAATCTGAGGCAGCTCCAAAAACGAACGCCATGCAATCGCATTATGAAGCACACATAGAAAAAGCAAAACACCATTAATTATTGTTTATGTGCAGGAAGGTGTCCCTTCCTGCCCAAAAACAATCATTAAATAATGACGATTTGTTGCTTCTATGTGTTCTGTAGAATGCAGCACACATAAAAGTAACAAATCAGCATTATTGATTGTTTATGTTCAGGAAGGGACACCAATCATTCCCTGCAATGCAGTCACCCTTGCACTACGGTGCAATGGTGCCTGCATTGGTGCTAGGAGGCTAATTTTAGCATCAGAGCTAGGGAAAACACAGGGTGCACCGTATTGTTGTAAATACGTTGTTTCCCTGAGTGTTGGAAATGTCGGTTTACCCAGCTGCCAAATTAGGCACAACTCTGCACTCAAACATTTCTTTATAAATATGTCCATCAGTTCTCAGTATGTAGTATACACCTCAGAAGTTCACTGGTGTGCCCCTAGCAGTGGTTTCTTGTCCTTGTGTCCTCCAACCATGAGCATGCTCTGACCACAACCCCCTCACCTTACCTGGCGTAGCCTTCCACTCTGCAGTGCCCCACCAACAAAGTAGGCCCCACTATCACCAGCTGACTGTGAGACGGGGAGGAGGGACAGGCATTCATCTGTTGTTAATTACAGGCATCACCGCCTTTCAAGACCCTCCAAATATAGTTGGTCATGGTCAGGCGCCATAGAGCAGTGTGGCAATGGTTCCCCAGGCATGCAGCCTGGCCCTCAGGGAGAAGCCTTTTCAATTAGGCCAAGTTCAGCCCTGATTTTGGCTGTAATTGATCATGAAGAAGATTAGAGATTTTTGTAGAAACACTGAGAACCCTATCTATGTATCTGAAAACATCAAATATTAACAATATGAAAATCAGAACTGTATAATCAAACCTTCAACTAGAATTGAAGGTTTGTTGCAGTGAAGGGTAACTTTTAAGTACTCAGCATTGAGTAACAGCTATGCGATTGTGACACCTCCATCACCACATCATACTCCAGCACGCAAACTTGAAAGTTATTTATTGCCAGTTACTAACATCTTTAGCAATTTAAAAAAAAAAGAATAAAATAGTTTAAATAAACACATTCACCACATTAGTGGCATAGGAAAAATACTGGTGATATTTAGCAATGGCGTTAGCAAAGACGTTTCTTTATAATACGTTGCTTTCATAGAGAAAAGAGCAATATTTACTGTAATGTATATTAGATATTTTTATTTTTTCTATTTTAACTAAAATTATATTCAACATATTTTTGGTAACAGAGAAAGCAAATCTAACCTTCAGCTTCAAATTGCAGATGTTTGACTCGTAGGGGTTTGTAAAATAGCTTCTCTGATGTTCAAAATGGTTGGGGAATGATGATGGAAATATCTGTCAGATTTACATCAATGCAAAGCTGAATGCATGATTATGACAAGAAAGACATGAGTGGTAATTTGAACCAGGTGCAGCTGTCGGGTCATGACTCTTCAAAAGATCCTCGTGCGAAGCCTCAGAAACGTAGAGAAGCCTCAGGTGCGACCAGTATTGCTGTTTGTGAATTCCCTGAGTGAACAGATAGCAAACGGAGAGAAAATGGAGGATTCATTTATGACAGAAGTTGTGAACATTGCATTGACATTGATTGGTATTCTCGCCAATGCATACATTGTGGTGTTCTATCTACTGACTTGGGCCCAAGGAAGAAGGCTGAATACCTGTGATCTCATCTTAGTGTCTCTAGGATTCGGATACCTATTTTATCAGTGTAGTTTTGCTATTTTCAGTCTACTTAACGTTAATCGTATCTACGTGGATTTTCGAGTCTATAATTTGTTTATAATGTACTCGAGCAGCACCACATTTTGGTTCACCGCCTGCCTCTGCATCTTCTACTGTGTGAAGATTGTGGACTTCAGCCACCATCTCATCAGGCTGAAGATGAGGATCTCGAAGATGGTGCCTTGGATGCTCCTGGGGTCTGTCATGGGGTCCATCACCCTCGGAATCTCATCATACTTGAGTCCATATGGAGAATCCCTGGAGAATTCAACAGATAATCTAACAGGCAACTTGACTATCAACAATAATGCCCTGAATTTGGAATATTCATACATTTATGCAGCTCTTGGTGTCTGCTTACCTCTTGTCCTTGACGTTGCTTCCATGACACTCATAATCACTTCCCTCTGCAGACACACCCTGAGGATGAAAACTAATGCATCAGGCTTCAGCCAGCCCCAGCTGCAGGCTCATTACAGGGCAGCAAAAATGATGGGATTCCTCCTTTTGACCAACTTTTTTTTTTAATTTCACAGATTTCCATACTGTGTACAACAAGCGTCTTAATATTTTCTATCTGCGGTGTTATTATTGTCACTTCTATAACTGCACAACCCATCGTTTTAATTCTGGGAAATCCCAAACTGAGGGATGCTCTCTGGAAGATCCTCACTCCTTGGAGGAAGTGAAAAAATTATTTGCTAAATAGATCTCTCAGACTGAAGAGATTCATTCCTCTGGATCTCATTCTCTTCAGACATCCCTTCAACTCCAGACCTAACGATCTGTTTTTCATGTGTGTTTTATATTTGATTCTTGATGTTTTTAAGCCATTTTACAAAGATAACATTTCTGGTGGGAATGGATTGTGTAGGTTTTAAATAAGCCTTTAGTACAATGGAAAATGATAATACATTTTAAAGAGTATTTTAATAGATTTTACAGTTTTCTGCAATCCTATTGATTCTTCCGTTCCTCAATCTCTTATTTTTAATTCTAAAATAAACCTTTGTCAAGATCTATTTCACACTGCAGCCACCAAAAGGTGAACGACAGTCCATGTATTAGAAAAATTAGCACAATAATTTTCTCTGAACGCAACTCAAAAACAATATTTCAGTACAAGGAGAACTTCACTATGCATGATTAATCGCATTTGTTGATAAAGGAGATACACAGTGATTACAAGGATGCAGAGTGGCACAAGGGTCTTCCCAACTGGGTGCACATTATTTCCTGTTATATGTTTATAATGTTGGGTGGCACTTTAGTCTCAATCCTATGCCCATTTTATGGTGGGCGTAGGTTGAGTGAGGGTAGTGAAGATCAAAGATGTCAGAGAGGTGCCATGGATGTCTATTTCTACAAAGGTTGTGCTGAATCTTTTTAATCTATTTAATCTTTCCTTAATGTTTATTCATGGGCTTCCAAGCCACATGCTGCCATGTCATTTTCATTGTTCTGTTGGTGAAGGATAGTGGTGTAATTCCAGAACTAGCAAACATTGCTTTGGCAAGAGGTGGTTTGATGCTTGCAGCAGGCCATCGCCCAGGGCTTTTAGTCAGATGAAAAAACTGGGGGGTCTCTCAAATGGGTGTGGCTGATCTAATTAAAAGCACATAGCTACAAATCTGTGGTTAGCGTAGTGTGCCACCCCACTGGTATTTTGCTGCTTCTGTGATTGCATCCAGATATCTATGCCAACAAGTAACATTCCACCTACAAGAAGTCAGGGCTATTGGCTTTGTCAATGGTTATTAGCTGCGTAAGATCAATAAGCAACAACTATGGCTTCATTATATATAATATTGAAAATACTTCTGTTCTGAAATGATGGGGCAGTGAAAGAACTATAAAGAGTTTCTTTGAACATCAAAGGCAGTGAAGGGTGGCACTGTTGCAGAGTTAAGATTTGTTTTCACCCTGAGGGTGGCGGCAAAAACGGAGAGCCCGATAGGGACCCGTCTTAGGACCTGGTTTTTAGAACTGCTGAGTCTGAGCACCGGCAGGACCCGGCCCATTAAAACCATGCCGCCACCATTGACTTGAGTCTGAGGTTAAACTCTGACTGCTAAGCCTTATTACGTGCCTCAAGGAGGGTAAGGTGTAGTATACGTTTTCACATCGGGGGCTCCTGCTGACCAAGCAATGAATAGCTATCCCCTGGATGTCCACCCTTGGGCCCAAGATACAGACATGGCCCAGGGACCTGGTGGAATGGGCATGGATGGAGTTGAGGCGCATGAAAGAGGTTTCCACTGATGAGCGCCTGGAGGACAATTGCAGAGAGTGGAAGAACATCATGCACAGAATGACAGAGGCATTAGAAGATGAGCCCGCAGCTGAGAATTTAGCCAGGGAGGACTGCCCCACTTTCTGGGAAGGGGGTCATACCTGCTGTGATGAGACAGTGCAAGATTGACAGTGCCCTGCTGCTGCTGACTGGTGACAGACTTGAACAGTGAGGATAGCAGCGCAGTAGGCCCTGATTGGGGACTCAGAGGTGAGTCAATATGACATGCTGTGGCCCAATGTGGGTAGCAACTGATGCCAATAAGCTGGGGGTACGTGGAGCTCTACGGGGAAGAATAGCTAATTACCATTGGAGGAGGATTGTGCACCCATGTATTGAAACAATGATTAATTGTACGTTTGGCGTTCTGACACAACTGCAAATTACATGCCATCAAGTTGCCCGTAGTGACTGTATCAACTTGGTGAACTTCTGGACTCCAAACTGCATCCCATTATTGATCAACTAGCCCAAATTGAAGCTAACCTGGTGAAGCCCCTGGATCTTAGGCCTTCCATCTGCACTCAGCATTCAGTCACTGATTTATTCCCTATCACAAATGAACAGAGCGTGGAAGTGCAACATCCTAAGGATAAATTAACGGAAAAGCAACTGGCATTATGAGATTGATCTCCCCCCCCCCGCATCTGCCCCTTACGTTGTTACCTTGTCCAATGTTTCCAAGCTCTCAGCTGACAGTAGGGAAACCACTAGGGGACTAATGAATCAATCCATTCACTGGCTGAATAACAACGTTGCTGGAAATAGGGACGTTTCAAAAGAGATCTTGTTGGCAAGGCATGTGCGAGGGGTGGGGGGGAAATGGGGACAATGGTGATGTTATTGTAGTCAATTTTCGCAACCCCTCTGTTGTACAGGAAATTCTGCACAAAAGAAAGTTTAGAAATGGTTAAAACCAGTTCAGTCAAGATACTGCCACTTGGCTTTTTCTATCAGCATATTGTTAACCCCCTTGTATTCCTTCCGGTTTGACCTCATAAATGAATGTGTTACCTATTCTCCCCCCTCTAACAAAATTCCCCCTGAATAATAGATTTTCTGCATTGGCTGGGTTGGAGGACACCGATTGACGGTGTAGGGAGGAGAATGGCTGCTCCAGCAAAATTGTGAAGGGTGGGGCACCTGATTGTTTCATCGCTGTTGCCCAATTGTCTACTAATTTTATCCCAATCCATCCTTATACAGAGCCTGGTGCTCAGGACAAGGGCAGGGCACCCGATTGTCCAATTCCTGTTACACATGTTGCTTAGGTACCTCCACAGATTTCCTATCTCACATCGTCCAGATCACTTGAGAAGGGGGGGGAACCTGATGGTTCCATCTCTGTCGCCCATCTACCAATTAATTCCACTCCGAATTATCCCCATTTAGGGTCTGGTGTACTGGATAAGGGCAGGACACTCGATAGTTTAATTCCTGTTGCCCGATCGTTGCCAACTCTCAAACAGAACTCCCCCTCCCCAAGGTTCTGTATAAGCACCTGCATGGTCCTTCAGACAACGCCTGTTTTCATTTTTTAAGTTGGAACATTGCGGGTCTAGCCTCCAAAATTTCGATTGATGGATGGCGATCTTTTATTGCAAACTTTGACATAGTCTTCTTGCAGAAAACTTGGGAGGTAAATGAAATAGCATTCAATGGTTTCATGTGTTTTAGTTTCCTGCAACCCTATTCTCCTCTGGTAGAGCAAAGGGGGGTTTGACCACCTGGTTTAAAGCTAATATTGGTTGCTTAGTTTTACCTATCCACCAATGGTGGGGGAAAGTGCAGGCCTTCTGCCTTAGCTGGAAAGACACGGACACAATGTTTTTGTTAAATTTCTATAATAACAACTTCTCAAGTAAGGGGGCTTGCCACTTTCAAGGTCTTTTTGTTGTTATCGACATGCTTGTAGAGAAAGAGGCATAGACGGAATGCCCGCTTAGGCTGATGGTGGGGCGGGACTTCAATGCTAAACTGGGGCACCCTCCATCTATATCTCCAAGTACTTTCAACCCATTTGCCCGAGATAGTGATTGCAATGTGATGGACTCGAGGGGGCGGGTCCTTTTCTCAATCCTGGCGGAATGGGGCCCGGTCAACAAAGTCCCTAACTTTCCCGATCATCATATTCCAACCTTCATAGGGTGGGGTGCTGGGAGCACTATTGACTATTTTCTTACCTCTGGGAGCATGTCCCCAATTGTCAGCAACTTTGAGGTTCTTATCCAGACCTATAGTGACCATAACCCCATTACTGTTAAGATACAGTTGTCACATGTGCAACCTAAGATAAAGTCATTGCCGCCCCAAAACGTATCTATCAATGATGCAGGGCGCAGGGTGGTTTGGCGCACCGCGAACCTGAAGAGCATTATGTCCCAAGTTGTACGCAATAGTACTGCTCTGGTGAGTAGTTGCAATTGCCTACCTTGTCACCGGGCCCTCATCCTAACTGACTTTTCTAACCTTTTAGTAAAGATAAAAAAGCTGCTTTCCAGACCCAACGTTCAGCCACGCCGCCATGTTAAATGATGGTTTGATGAAGTATGCAGAGCAGCCAATTATACCCTACGCAGGGCCCTAAAGCAAATCCCCAGAGATCAGTGTTCAATCAGGGAAAGCAGAAAGTTATACCAGCAAGCCATAAAAAGAAGGAAGTCGGCAATGAAGGAGGAGAAATGGGAATCTATTGTGGGAGCCTGCCAGTCTAAAGATCCACAAGCATTTTGGAAAGCTGTGTGGTTGGTTTTATCCCCTGTTTTACCTACAGAAAAGTAACAGCCCATATTTAGGGCCGAGGCATGGGTGGCGCACTTTACGGGGCTGTATTCTACCCACTGTAAGGCTGACGATGCCTCAGTGCAGTTTCCCCCAATGTGTTCTAAACTGGTTTTTAATGAGGAGGAGGTCCTCAAAGCAATCGCAGACAGTAGATGCAAGAAGGCTTCGGGGCTGGATGGATTTCCCCTTGACTTATTCAGGGAAGACCCAGTGTTCTGGACGCCGGTCCTTACTTCAGTTTTTAACTCTACATGCAGTGAGGGGGTGCCCAGGTCATGGCGGTCATCTATAATTGTCCCTGTTTTTTAACAAAGGAAACGTGCATGATGTCAAATGTTATCGCCCAATATCCCTTCTAGATTCCACAGCTAATATCATTGGGAGAGTTGAATTGGATCGCTTACTGGATTGGATGAATGTTAATAGCGTACTTGCACCAATCCAGTGCGGGTTCAGAAAGAGTCTCGAGACAATTGAGCAGTGTATCAACCTTCATCTCATTGTGGCAAAATACAAATATACGCCAAGGGGGACTCTACCCATTTGGCATTCATGGACCTGTCCAGCGCATTTGATTATGTCTCCCATTCAAAGCTGTGGGTCATCTTAGAGAGCATGGGAGTTGATGTGGGGCTGCTTACATTCTTAAGGCATCTCCACCATGACCTTTCAGCCACAGTCAGGTATGGAAGTGCTGGAGAATGCACAGAGTAGTTCAGCATTAAGCGTGTGGACCTTGCCCCAATCCTTTTTCTTCTCTATAGAAATAACTTGAAGAAGGCACTGGTTTCTTTTGGGCAGACGTTCCGCTTGTGGAAAAAACACCTGTGCCCACGCTGCTTTATGCTGACAACGCCGTTCTACTGGCAAGGTCCGCCAACGGCCTCAAAAAAGTCATTGTTAGTTACTTTAGTTACTTTAGCTTTATGAAGGACCTGGGCCTGGAGCCAAACTTCAAGAAAACATTCACTACGATATGTGGCCCAAAAAACACCAAAACCTGTACATTAAACATAGGGGGCAAACCCCTAGAGAGGGTCAGCTCCTTTCCCTATTTAGGCCTGGTTTTCGATGAAGGCTGCTCTTGGCATATGTGCATTAAAAATAGAATAACACGTTACACCAAAGCCGTAGGCACTACCTTCTTGCTTGCCAAGTCTATTGGTAAAAAGCCCATCGTTCCCATTTTAGAGATATACAATCGCAAATGCTTGCCGATTTTAACATACGGAATGGGTATCTGGGGCTTCAGGGATGTACATGCAATGCAGACAGAGGAGAATAGATTCTGCCACCTGTTGCTAGGCGTCCCTCCCTCATCTCCGCATTATTCCGTCCACCAGGAGCGAGGCCTTGAGTATGTTCAGGACATCATAAGTGCTGCCCCTCTTGCCCTCTGGTGCTCAATCTGGTCTAACCAAGAAGCAGACTTTAATCGGGCTGTCATTAGAGACTGTTTAAGATGCGCCCGTGGTTTTCCATTCCATGGCTCCAATATGTAAAAGCTTGTGTTTTGCACTTGGCTGTGCCTCATTGTTTGAGAATGCAGAGGCATTCCCAAAAAAGGACAAAAAGTGGGTTCTGGACAGTTTTGTTAAGCTTAAACAAAACTCTAGGGAACTATTGGAAGTGGCCAAACCCTCAGTTAGATTATTGCCTCATTCAAGTAACTCCATCAACTGCCCCATATCTATTAGACGTGACCAATGTTTACGAAAGAAATTTGTTGACAAAATTTAGGCTGGGTTCTTTTGGGCAATATGTTTTCCTTTAGGTCAATATTCTTCTAACACTGTTGTTGCTTGTCCATGTGATGAGCAATTGAGTCAAACTATTTTACATTTTGGTTTTTATTGTCAGTTTTATCTTGCGTGTACTAGGAAGTATTTATTACCGCTACTGCACAGACTTACATTTTCTGAGTGTCAACCGGCTCTCTTCCACTTACAGCAACTTAGCGATTGTAACGTTTGCTTTGCGGTTGCAAACTTCCTGAAGTGCACCTTAGCTAAGAGAAGGAGTATGCTGTTTTGATGTAATAAGCACTTTAATGATTTTAGTAATTATTGTTTCTGATGTTTTTTTTGTTTTTATTATGAATGCTGATGTCAATTTTTAATAATTTTGAATCAATTGCCATCCTGTAGTAGCTCCCTGGAATCGGAACTGTATATTTTTTTTTTCACAGTCACTTTATTCGATGCCAAATTAGTCCTCTTTGCACTGTCACCTTAGTCATCGTATATTAACATGAGGAGTTCATACGTTTAAAAATGTGTCAGTCCCTAATTCACAAGACATGGACTTTTGCAGGACTTGTTCTATTTTCAATATGTGGTTGTCACTTTTTAAAATATGCGTGTCTGTAATTAATATGTACCTTTTATGAACTGTCCTTGGAAGATCGAATAAAGACAGCTTGAGTGAGTGAGACTGTATCACTGCTTACTTTGATATGTGTTTTTCGTACAAATATGAAAATAAAACTATTAAAAAAAACTATAACATTTAAACAAAGGGCGTCTTTTTTCTTTTCAGCTGTTCCAAATGTCATTACTTTAGCAATGCGTTTTAAATACTTTTGGCAAGAAATATGTTAATATATGTGTTTCATTGCAGACAGAGGAGAATAGATTCTGCCGCCTGTTTTTACTAGGCGTCCCTTCCTCATCTCCGCATTATTCTGTCCACCTGGAGCGAGGTCTTGAGTATGTCCAGGACATCATAAGTGCTGCCTCTCTTGCCCTCTGGTGCTCAATCTGGTCTAACCAAGAAGCAGACTTTAATCGGGCTGTCATTAGAGACTGTTTAAGATGCGCCCGTGGATTTCCATTCCATGGCTCCAATATATCAAAACTTGTTTTTCGGCACTTGGCTGTGCCTTATTGTTTGAGAATCCAGAGGCAATTCCAAACAAGCATTGGCATAGCCACTAGGTCTCGCTTTTGGGACCTTATAAGTGTTTAGCCATGCAACAGTTGCATAACTAAATACTTATAAGGTCCCAAAAGCAAAACCTATTGGCTATGCCAATGCTTGTTTCTGTTTATTACTGCTCTGTAGTAATGGCGGTGCACGGGTTACTACATAGAAGCAATAAACAGGGGAAAAAAAATGGCTCACGGACAACATCAAAGCGGCCCTGCGGCCGCGAAAGTGAAAGTGATCGCGATCAAACATCAAAGCGGCCGTGCGGCCGCGAAAGTGAGGCACGCGCGCCCGCGCACATGCACTGTAGCTCTAGGCTACAGTGGTAGCACTTTTTTGAGCCCTCACAAAAAGTCTCGCCAGACCAGCACATGCGCTGGGTCAGGCGAGACCTACAGAGGACATAAAGTGGGTTCGGGACAGTTTTGTTAAGCTTAAAAAAATCTCTAGGAAACTATTGGAAGTGGCCAAACCCTCAGTTAGACTAGTGCCTCATTCAAGCAACTCCATCAATTGCCCCGTATCTATTAGACGTGACCAATGTTTACGAAATAAATTTGTTGACAAAATTTAGGTTGGGTTCTTTTGGGCAATATGTTTTCCTTTAGGTCAATATTCTTCTAACACTGTTGTTGCTTGTCCATGTGATGAGTAATTGAGTCAAACTATTTTACATGTTGGTTTTTATTGTCAGTTTTATCTTCCGTGTACTAGGAAGTTCTTATTTCCGCTACTGCGCAGACTTATATTTTCTACGTGTAAAGCGGCTCTCTTCCACTTACAGCAACTTAGCGATTGTAACGTTTGCTTTGCAGTTGCACACTTCTTGAAGTGCACCTTAGCTAAGAGAAGGAGTATGCTGTTTTGATGCAATAAGCACTTTAATAATTTTAGTAATTATTGCTTCTGATATTTATTTTTTATTGCGAATGCTGACGTCAATTTTTAATAATTTGTAATCAATTGCCATCCTGTAGTAGCTCCCTGGAATCAGAACTGTTTTTGTTTTTTTCAGAGCCACTTTATTCGATTCCATAGCAGTCCTCTTTGCACTGTCAACTTAGTCATCGTACATTAACAAGGTGCGTTTATTTTCTTTTCGACTGTTCCAAAGATCATTACTTTAGCAATGTGTTTTAAACACTTTTGGCAAGAAATATGGTAATATGTGTTTCATTCCTTTGTGACCTGTTTAAAACTCTTAATTTTTTTTTTTTTTTTTAAAGTGTCCTCATTCTCCTCAGGTTGCCCTATTTGGGATCTGTTTCATATCATGATGAACTCTTTGGAACTGAATGGCTTTTTCAGCACCGCATCGAAGCATTAAAATCAGCAATAGGGTATAATCATAGGACAGAGAGCTTAACTCCCAGTGGTCGCTGGCATCCTATCCTTCCAATCACCCTGTCTTTCTAACCATGTATCCAATAGGAGCCAAAACTTATATCTTCTCCTCTCCAGATCTATTGCATCCATTTTCAAGTTGTTTGTGACTGACCCAACCCACTCAATATACGTGGGTGGGAGGTCCCTGAGACAATTCCTACAGATGTACCTCCGGGCCAGGACAATCATATACAAAAGTAGTTTCACTCTCTCTCTCTTTAATTTGCCCTGGTTGTTCCAGGTCCCCAAATTCTCAAGGTAGAGGCTTACCTAAATCTTAATATTGATGATCTCGGACAGAGCATTACATACCTCCTCCAGGTAGCTTGAAAGTAAAACCTCTTTATTATCTTTGTTTCCCATGGCATATTGTCTTGTAAGGGTTTAAGTAGCAAGGTACCTCTTTGTATTCTTGAATTTTAAAAGCGTCTGAGAGTTTTAGAATTAAATCAATTTTATTAGCAGAACACATAGCATTAAAATTCATTGCATCGCTGTCTACAACCCTACGGGCCGGCTACATCACAGTCAGAAAAGAAAGGCAAGGCCTATGGATCAGAGGCTATCTGTTTAGTTAGTGGACACAGCATCCCGCCTTCAACCCATCCTGGGTGGGCCGCGTTTGCTAAAAGGAGACTTTAAACAGTCCTATGGGGCTCTATGAAATATGAATAAGAGAAAAGTCTGATGCGCTATGAGCATGCTTGTGGCAATGAACCATGGACCCGCCTTGAGGGCTTGAGGCAATAGAGTATGCCTTTTAAGAGAAGGAATAAAAAATGCAAACCAAACCAGAGCAGGATCTTAGTGGAAAAACCAAATACCCACCCCCAAACCACCCCTCTCCAGGTTAGCTAGAAACAAGGAAAAAGTACACTTTTACATACGGGTATGATCCGATGTGATAGTTACCGGTGTCATGAGGACCCAGGGAACCCATCTGGAACTGAGTGCGCTAGCTACCCACTTGACTTTCGGCAATCAGTTTCAGAATCTGTAGATAGATGGGACATGACAATTCCCGAAACTCCGTGGATAGAATTGAGATAAAAGGGGCCCAGATCTTGGCGGATTCGGATTTCTTCCCCAGAGTGGCCATAGACAGTCTCTCTATTCCCAAAAGACACCACAATTGATGCAGCCATTGTGTGTGTTCCGGGATCCTGTCTGTCCTCCACCCAGCTGCGGCATTCAGTGCCAGTGCAATCTGCCTGCCTTTGGTAGAGCGCAAGGGGAAGGTCAGCGCATTGGGCAATCCCAGGATAGTATAAGCAGGGAATCTACGGATGGTGGTGTCAAAGGCCGTATCGATTTCATTGAGGATCTTGTCCCTATATCTCGTGAGCTGCAGGCAGTTTCACAGCAAATGAAGGAGGGTACCAGGGCTACCGCAGCCGCGCCAGCAGAGGCCATCGACCTGAGAGTTCCACTTGGTTAGGCGAGCCGGGGTGTAATACCAGTAAGATACAATTTTAAATGCAGTTTCCGTGTGTTCCATGGAGTGTGCGGTGTGGTGGGTCTTTGTCTGAAAGAGTGCGACCTATTTCCGCCACCCACAACTCTCTTGGTGCCCTGAGTGAGAAACGAATATATTTCAGAGATGAGTTTGCGGTCATCTTTTTTTAAGAAGAGACACTTTTCAAATGGCAGCATCGGTCTACCAACCATGGGTCATTTTAAGGGACCAGTTACTCAGTGCAACATTTGCATATGTAGGAAGAGGTCCGAGCCTGCAAGGCCGCAATCCTCCTGGAGCTGCTCGAAAGGGATATGACCCTGGAGGTCGAACAGAGACCCCAAGCACTGACACCCGCCCGTCAACAACCGCACGCCTGCCCCTTTAGCCATCCCAGGTGGGAAATTGGGGTTTGAAAAGATTGGAGACATGGGAGAGGGGAACGTTGTAAGATTAGCCTGTTTGGACACTCTGTCCCAAATTAGCATAGTGGAGCGAGTGACTGGCAAGGAGTATCGTCCCCAGGAACACGACGACTTAGGTAACCAGGTCTCCCTCCAGATATGGAGGCCTGCCACCGCCTGGTCTATGAAAACCTCTATTTCCACGAGGTAGCGCAGCATTGAAGCCTGAAAGTAGCGAGTGATGTTTGGCAAGACAAGGCCGCCCTCCTTCTTAGGGCGCTGCAGCAGAGTCTTTTGCAGCCTAGGAGAAATTGGGCCCCAAAGAAAACGCTCAATCTCAGTTTGTATGTGCGAGAGCGAGTTCGGTGGGGGCAGTAAGGGAAGAGTTTGGAAGAGATATAAGGCCCGGGGTAAAACATTCATTTTAACTACGGACAGTCTCCCAAGCCACGAAAGGGGCAGTGGCCGCCATTGGGCTATATCTCTTCGGATGAGAGAGAGTAGGGTAGTGTAGTTTACTTCCGCTGTCTTAGCCAGACATTTGTGAAGAACCAGTCCTAGGTATGTGTTATATCCTGGCTTTGTATTTATTTATGTGATCTCCTGACTTCATTACCACAGTATGTTATACCATCTGTCACCCAGTCAAAATCAAATTGGGCACGCAAGGTATCCACTGTCATTTGTGTTGCAGAAAGATTCAGTACTTGAGACATCTGCAAATTTATTTTAAATCCAGAAACCAGACTAAAGACCTGCAGGTCTTCCACGATCGCCAGCATGGAAGTCAAGGGACGTGCTACCGAGAAAATTACGTCTTCGGCGTAGAGGCTAATTAAATGGCAGTCAGCCCCGAACGGGACACCCTGCGCCTGTGGATTGTCCCGGAGCCTCTGATCAAAGTGCAACATGTACAGGGCAAAGAGAAAGGGGGAGATAGGGCATCCCTCTCTATTCCCCCTTCCCACCGCCAAGTCGCACAAGAGTATTCCATTTACCCTGACTGCAGCAGATGGAGAGCTGTAGATGCTCGCCACCCATTTGCGAAACCTGACACCCAAATCGATGCGCTCCAGAGTGGCAAACAAATACGGCCAATACATGCGGTCAAAGGCTTTCTCGGCATCGACCGCCAGCAGTAAAGCCTCCTCCTTAGAGCGGTGTACCTTGTCAATTAAGTGGCAAAACATTTTGGTATTGTCCCTCACTGTCTATTTGGGATGAAGCCTGACTGAGCCGGGTGGATCAAGCCAGGCATGAGTGGGTTTATTCTATGGGCCAGGATGCTAGACAACAGTTTCACCTCGATATTCAGCAGAGAAATCGACCAATATGAGTTGCAGAACACCGAGCCCTTCCCCGGTTTGGGGATGACCGAGATTGTCACTCGCAGCATGGAAGCCGTGAGAGTGCCCGTGACCGCAAAGGAGTTGAATAATCGAGTGAGCAGCGGAGCCAGTTCAACACAGTAAGTCTTATAGAAAAGAGCACTGAAGCCGTCAGGGTCCGGTGCTTTCAGGGGCTGCAGACGGGCAATAGCAGAAATCACCTCTTCTATCTGTATGGGGGCCTTCAGCCCATCTGCTTCGCTAGACGAAAGGGGCACCACATAGGTACCACATAGGTACCACATAGGTACTCACTGGGGTCAGCAAGGTTAGAGGACTCAGCAGAATATAGGTTAGAGTAAAAGGACCAGAAAACTGCCGCTATACTGGCAGCGTCCGTGACCTCAGACCCCCACTCTCCCGCACAGATTTAATTGCCTGGGCCGTTTGTTGACTGTGTAGACAATGAGCTAACATGCGACTGCCCATATTAGATCCCACATAATACTTATGCTTCAGTTGGAGCACCGCGTATTCAGCCCTATCGAGGAGCCTATGGAGCCGCTCCTTCTCCAACTGGTGCCAGACTCTGGGGGAACCTGTGGGTTTGTGGATTGCCTCCAATTCCGTAACTTTGGCTTCTAGGTCCTCTCATTTAGCCTGCCTGGTTTTATTATCATAAGCCACTTTGGCGATTAAGGCCCCTCTTACGACCAGTTTAAGAACCTCCCAGATGGAGGCCAGAGGCGTGGAGCCGTCGCCGTTAAATGCTAGAGAATGAGTCAGTGCACATCGCAGGTCCTCCACCACCTGCGGGGACCGTAGCAGCGAGTCCTTCAGACGCCAGTGTGATGGGGCAAATGCGTGGGCAGCAGTAGCAGTGTCAGGGTAATGTGTGCATGGTCCGAAAGAGATCGGGCCTCAATAGTAGAAGTGCTGGTGCATGCCCATGCAGCTTGGGAGATGAGGAAGTGGTCTATTTGGGAGTATGACTTATTGGCCGCTGAATAGAAGGAATAGTCTTTTTCATTGGGGTGTAAGCTACACCATGCATCTTTGATCCCACAGTCGTCCAGCCAATCCCTACCGTTCCCCGATATAGCTTCTGCTCCACCCGACCTCGGACTGGAACGGTCCAACCCTGCATCCATAACTAGATTTGGATCACCACCCACCACCACCAGGGAATCGGGTGTATGAAGGACTTCGGCCAAAGCGTCCATCAGGAATTTCTCTTGGTGCTCGTTGGGGGAGTAGATTGAGGCTATTGTGATGTTGGAGGCCCCTATGTGTAATCTCAGCGCTAGCAGACGCCCCTTGATCTCCACGGGACACACCACGGAACCTCTACAGTGTTTAGAAAGCAAAATAGCGACACTACCTTCATACTTTTCCCCAAAGACAAAAATTGCAGTGGAAACCCTCTGTGCTGCATGCGGTGAGTGTCGCTGTGGAGGAGGTGGGTTTCTTGGAGTAGGCACACATCCCCTTCCACATGTTCGAGCAATGAGAGCACTGCCTTCCGCTCAGTGGGGTTTTCAAGGCCTCTGACATTAAAACTGACTACCTTGACCTCCATCGGTGGGGGAAGAACCATCATGAGCTGTTACTTAAGCTGTGAGGCCAGTGCTGAGGGATAAATCTCAGAAGGTACCCCGTGGACACATGTAAATGGACAAACCCTGATAGAGGAGCCCTGAAAAAAAAAGCTCACCGGAGAGAAGACCCACCCCACCCATAACAATAAAAACAAACCCCAAAACAATAAAACAACAGCCTGGGAAAGCCCACGAAGTCCATCTTGAAGCTGGTCAGTAGGAAGTGGAGACTGCCAAGGGAGTGAGGGGCACTCCTATTTAGTGAAGGGAATGATCTCCCTGCTCCCGTCGGACCCAAAAAAGATATGACAAACCCAAAAGCACGTTACCCTCTGTCATTAGAGTCCAGGGTGTCCCCTTCTGCGCCAGCCAGGGTCCGAAGAACTGCAGACAGCTCTTTGATGATTGTGGCAGTGTTGGACCTAGAGTCCTAGGGTAGCTTGGCTCAGGTGGAAAGGCCTTACTCCAGAGTTACATGTCGTGCTTGCATCACACCCACTTCACACTCCAGCGTTCCATCACTAAAAATGACGCTACACAAAATAATTAGAAAAGGTAGAAAAGCTTTATCTTTCCTTATATCATGTACCTCCTTCCCTTTCAAGTGAAGTCAATCAGTTTTTATCTTTTGCATATCAAGATCAAAACATATCATTGTGTCTAAATTAGCAGTACTATTCTGCTTTAGACTGGTATGAAATTAAGCGCGCCACTTGGTGATTCAGACAAGCACAGTAAACTCAATAGAGCATTAAATAAAGTCACTAGATGTAGCGCTACACATAGCATTTACAATGCGCTGGAAATCAGATTATTACATTAAGCGCTGCACATAGCATACATTATGCTCTTCAAATCAGGTTATTACATTAAGCGCTGCACATAGAAATCACAATGCGCTTGAAATCAGGTTATTACATTAAGCGCTGCACATAGGAATCACAATGCGCTTGAAATCAGGTTATTACATTAAGCGCTGCACATAGCACTTCAATTCTGGCAATACCTTTATGCATGAAATATACCCTTAAATATGCTCATGACACCTGGCTGGTCTTTGCAGCATAGAACATGGCTTTCCCTTGAAACAGGAAAGCTGGCCTTTCAGGACATTAAACTGGCATTCAATAGCGGACTCCTGTATACCCCCAAATTGCCCGGCTTACTAGGTGAATACCACGTCTTCCACAGGGTGAGAATGGAGGGGGCCACCAGCCGAGTTATTCTTTCCGCTGGGCAGTGGGGGCTCACCGGGCTCAAGGAGAGACTTCCCCGGGGGAGGGGCGAATCCAGGCCCACTCCGGCCTTCCGCCCTCCTCCCCAGGGGTTTCCTTACTTGTGGGCCTCTGGTAGGACTTTTCGGCCGGTTGAGGACTCGCTCCTCAGAGAGCTCCACACGCCGGCAGGCCTCACTCTCTGGCGGTGTCCGGGGGGGGGGTTGCGCTGATGTGGCGTCGTCCTCGGCCACACAATGTTTCCTAAGGCCAGGCGCTACTTTGCTCGGCCTTAGTGGCTGCCGGGAGGCGCGCCCGCAGCCGCCAGAAGCAGCGCGGGCTGCGGGGGCGCGGCCTCCTCACACAATCGGGCAGCGGCGGGGGCGGCGCTCCACAGTCCGCTCCCAACACGTGATACGAGTGTTGCTGGCTTCAAGGCCTGACGCGGCCTTCTATTCCCCTCCGGTGGCTTCCTCACAATTCTGGGCTGCGCCGTGCTAACGTAGCCAGTCACAGTGGGGCCCCGGTCTTCCTCACAAGCCCCAGGTGACAGAAGGGACGATCTTTCAAACCCTGGGATGCAGCGGTGAGTGTTTCCTTCTGGGTTCTCAGTGCGGGGGTGGCCAAAATTAAAGGGGGTGATCTGTAGCTCAGGGCAGTCGAATCGGACAGCCTATTTCCTGGGTCTGTGGCGATGATCACATTCTTGTTCAGTCAAGAAAAGCTGTCAGTCACCAGATCTGGGTTATTCCAGGGTTCCAGGTAACAGCGGGGATGTGGAGGATTTGGCCAATGATGGTGACTCTCTACCCTGTCTCCCTTCAGGGGTCCTGGCTAGACAAAGAGCGCATAAGGTTGATGTGACCCCAGGGTCAGTGGCTGAGGGCAGGGTCAGGTCAAGAGGTAGGGGGTAGTGTCAGCCGAGGGGGGAAGAAAAAGCAGGCCCTAAGAACTGTCAATTTCCCTCTCTAGCGCATCCACCTCCCCACCCAGGTGCCTTACTCCTGACTACCTCACGTCACACCTTCTACCAAATGGCCGACACACCTCACCTCTATTTATAGTCTGTGCCCTGACTGGCCAGAGTGGCCCAGAAGGTTCTGGAACCCCTCATGACAGTCTATCGCCCAGGTTCTGAGGTGACAGTTTAGGCCACCATTTTGTATAGGAGCTCTCTCCATCCCTCCATTTTAGAGAAGCACCTTGCGCCTCACCCTCAATCAGTGAAAATGGGGCACCCAGAGCCTCTACGTCAACACCAAAAAAACTAGTGGACCGAAAAATTAGAGGGTAAAGGAAGAACAATGAGGAGGGGACAGCCAAAGGACTGGCAGGTCTAACAGGCAGGGTCAGGGTTGAGGCGACCCAAGCCCCGACCTCCCTGGGGGCTTCTTTGTGCCCGACTCCAAGGCATCTGGCTGGGTAGGCAGGTTGTCGTGATTCAGGTTCAGCGCTTTACATGCCTCGTTCATGGAGAAGACTCAGTGCAGCTTCCCGTCAAAACGGAAAATGAGGAGGAATGGGTGGCCCCAGGCATATGATATATTCTGAGAACGCAGGTGGTTAGTGATGGGGCGAGAGTCTCTTCTCTTTTGAAGCGTACTGGCTGCCAGGTCCTGAAATAGTTGGGGAGGGTGGTCCCGGAAGCATAGAGGTTGACTAGAATGGGCCGCTTTGAGAATCTCCTCTTTCACTGTGAAATCGTGCACACACACTAGAATGTCTGCAGGAGGGCGGTTCGGTTGACCTGGCGGGCCAACACAGTGGCATCGGTCAATCCTGAAGGAGGAGTCAGCCGTTGCGTTCCGACCACTTGGAAGTGGTCTTGCACGTAACCCATGAGGTCTTCCCCTTCTGCCCCGGTTGGGACTGCACGAATACGGATATTGTTTCTCCTCAAACTATTCTCCAGGTCCTCGCAGTGCAATTGGAGGTCCAAGTGTTGGTCCCGCAGCCGCAGCATTTCTTGCTGAAGTGCTGCGATCTCTTCGTCCCTGGCAGTTGTTGAGTCCTCCAGGGAGGCCACCCACTCCCCCACAGCATCCACGTCTCTGTGCACCTCCCGGATGTCTGCCTGTAAGTCCGTTTTAATGACCAGGATGTCCTCTCTGTGAGAAGCGAAGAACACCTCTTGGAACTCCCTTGTGACCGCAACGTCTGGGCTGTCTCCCGCTGATGTCGCGGTAGATCCCGAGGCATCCCCCACTGACTTCATGAGAAGGTCTCGAGCGGACCTATCTTCCTTGCTTTTGGCTGCCGCCATTGTGGGGTCTTGAGGCTGGCCCTCCCATGGGTTGGGGTTGGGTCCAGTAGAAGGGATATGTGCGCACCAGGAGGCTGTTAGTTGGGTGATGAAGTGCGCTAGCTCCCAGAAGAGTTGTTGTTCACGCCCAGGTGCTCTGCTGGGAGTATTGACGTTCTTCTGCTACAAGACTGAGTCCCTGTCACTCCCTGAGCGCGTGGCGGTAGTAAACAGTAGACCCTGCGATGCTCTTGGGGGTACTCTGTCCCCAGGGTGATTGGAATCGGGTTCTACGAAGCACTGGCGCCTCACCGGATCTGCCGCGCCACTGCCTACAGACACCACTGAACCTCCACAGGTGCGGCTCAAATCACCAGCAGGGTCCAGTACAGCCCAAGGGCCCTCTCCTGTTGGGCTGGTGGGGTGCGCAGAGGGGATCCAGCAGGGGAGGAGAGACCCCGGTGCCTGCACCGCTCTGTAGGCCTCACTGGTGCACAGCCTCAGGCCTCAGCTATCTGGCCAAAGGAAGCAGGGCAGTATTTCCCTCAGTCTCTGTGGTAATCGCTCAGCGGGGGGGGGGCACGCCTGAGTCACCCCTGTACCAGCATGCCTCCTTCACCATGTTCTTCTAGAGCACCACAGGCCTCGCGTGTGCCACAGCTTGAGGCCCGGTAGGCACTAATGTGGCAGGAAGGGGGGTCAGAGGGCACCTGCCCCTCACAAGTTGACCTTCTGGTGATGCGGTGCGCTGATTCAAGCACTGGACAGCGGGGAGCTGAGTAGGCATCACGCCGCGGGCTTGCGTTAATTTGTGGGCCGCTCTGCAGGCCCGTGGCCTGTCTCGTGTGCTCGTGTGCCAAGGGACATGTGAGTCTGGGTGCAGCTGCGGCAGACCTTCTGCAACTCGCAAGCGGGCATTGCGGCGGAATGTCTTCGGGGGCCCACGTTCGAATGGTGCTCTCTGGGACTCCACAGGCCCGAGCTGGCCGCTCCCAGTAGATGAAGGCCCAGCTGGCCCTGATTCGGCAGTATATGGGTCCGCGGGCACACACTCCTCGCCGGGTCACCTTCAGATGCTGCGGTGCGCCAGTCGAGCCCCTCCAACAGTGGGGTGCTGAGCGGGCCTCACGCTGCAGGGTCAAGTTACGCTGTAGGCCTCTCAGCAGGACCGGGGCCAATTAGGTACGCCTGCGGGCCAAGGGTCGTAGGATGCAGGATGCAGCCGCGGTGAATCTTCTGGGATCTGCAAGCGTAAAATGCCCTCTAGAGCCCACGTGTGCAGGTTGCGCAGGCTAGCAGCCTCTACAGCAGCGCAGTCGGTCCTCAGGACAGCCCCGGCTCCTCACCGTCAAACGTTCCCAGGGCTGCCTGTCTGTCCGTTGGTGAGCGGGTAGGTCGTCGCTCGGCTCCTGGCCCGGAGCGCCGCGGGAACTCGTCACTTTCGGCGGGGGCTCCGGGTCCTAGAGGTGCTTTGATAAGTGCTGTTGGCCCGGTGGGAGCGGAGCTTAAGTAGAATGCGTCCGCTCACTCTGCCATCTTGGCCACGCCTCACGTCTGTGATCTTTAAGGAAAATATATTAATTCCTGGTTCTTTATGTTCATCAAAATAATGTAAAGGGCCGACTGCACTGTAAAAAAAATCACTTCTACTCTGAATATAAGGTAGTTGATGTACACTTTACCACTGCTAGCTAGTGCTAAACTGCTTGTGCTCTGTTCCCTAAACCTGGAAAAAATTGGCTTACACCCCATTGGCACACTTCAAGTCAATAATACTTTATTTGCAATATTTCTTTGCATAGAAGGAGATGCTAACAATAAATACATTCATTTAATTCAAATGTGTTCATGAACTAAACCATTATCTTTAAACCATATAAAATTCAGTTATAAAAACACTTTTCTTCAGTGGCTACCAATTACATAAATAATGAATCCACCTTTATATTAAATGATTAGAAAAGTCAGGGTTAATACGATGCAAAGCCCCCTAACCCTAGCACCGCACCCTTTGACCGATAGCTGCTAACATATACAGTAGTGGCTCGTCCTTTCAAACCACTGAAACGCTTTCCTGTGTTTGACAATAGCCCATAAGTTCATATCCAAGACCCAGCAGACTAAAGGTCTGTCAAGCTGTTGGAAATGGGCCAATGCTTGTTTATACTTAATTGAGCACAGATATGGAGTCAATATTGATTGTCTTTGTTGGGAATAAAATAAACAAAAAAAGAGTTAATGATGAGCTGTTTGTTCTGAAAACCCATCGCATGGACGGCGAGACACACTTTTAAATGGTAGGGTATTAGCTTGGAAGCCCACCATGAGTGGGATACAATTCAAGCAAAATCTAACCAAAATAAAGCGATGCTGCAAATTGTGAACAAAGGTTAGATAGGACTGAGTGTCACACCTTACTGTGGGTGCCCTATAATAAAGAGCTACACTAAATGTACTTTTGTTAGCCCCCTATTAGCAGGTGCATTTTCTAAAAAGATATGCTTTAATTTGGTTTTAGGGCAGGTAACACAAACTAACGGAGAGTCAAACAATTTGTGCAGGCCAATACTTGCCAATATGGATCTCACGTACCTCAGCCATGGTATGGCTTTGGCATGATTCAATTTAAGGCAATCCCTTTAAGCTGCTTGAATTAAAATCAATGTCTCACTCTTTCAAATAGAAAGCCACAATAACTGAGGGGCCAATTTAACAGCATCACTAATATAAGAGAATCCTAACTCGTTATGGCATACATAAATTGGAACAACTTCGAGGCAAGTAAAATAGCCTTTTAGCAAAGGCTTCTTCTATGCATTGTAAAGAATCTATATTTGCTATGCCCCACACTACCGCCCCATCAGTGGCTGCCCCCTTAGCTTTAGGGGAATAAATCTGTAGCATTTCAGGAACATGTTTATTCCTTACCTTCTTTGAAATTTTAAAGACGGCTGCAACATCTCTCTCCAGATGCAGGGCTTTATTGCACACTATATGTTTCCTTGAAGAATTCCCATCAAATAAAACTCCATGGTATGGAAAAGACTCAATCACCTCTGTTCTGGGTTGCATAACCACCTTCCAGAATTCAAAATAATCTTTTGCCTCAGAGTCTCTACTTAATTCCAACCTGGCTTGCTCCTTTAGAGATTGAAATCTGTTCTCTCTAACCACCTTATAACTAGCACTTAGGCTCCGAATCAGATGAATATCTCTTGAGATTGTATGCAGGGCTTTACAAAGATCCCACAAAGTTTTAGTACACAAAGAGTCAAACCAATGCTCAGGGAGGGGGTGTCTTAGGGTGAAAGGGTCCTGTCAGATGACATTTAACCTCGTTCATCTAGTAAAAAGGTTAAATGGGTTTTAACCTGCTAAAGATCCAAATTGGCATCTAAACAGGCCATAACCTCTTATTTTTTGTGATGTAATATCAAAGGGGGAACATTTTCCTTATCCACTTTATCCCATTTCAGGATGTATTCATTTTTCATGTTAAAGGGGTTTGGGAGTAAAATCTGAATAGATCTTCCTTCTACCTTCCAATTTTAATTTGTAGGCAAGGACAGTACTTTTTCTGGGTATTTGTCGCTCTCTCACTAAGGGTGAATGTTACAATTATGAAGTCTAGCATGGACACCTGTTCAAACTTCGCAAATGTTAACCCCAAAGCACCGGTTGTGGGAATTATGGTTTTAACAATCGTGAGATTCCATATCACCATAAGCCTGTTCAAGGCCTTTCCCTAGGTATCATATTTAAAATGGATCATGTTGTCACTAACACAATCTGTTATACCACATACCAGTTTCATCACCTTTGGTCAGTTTTGGCATTGAAGTTCCCCATCCAGGGTCCAGGGTCTTATGATTATAAGTAATAGTTGTACTAATTGCATGTTCTAAAGAATCAAACACTAGTGAAATATCCCCATCCAAGCAATTATTATAAAAATGTATCAAAATTATATCAGGATACGTATTCCCCTCGCATAACGAGACATAAAAGAAGGGTGAAGCATCAAAGAATTTAAAAATGTTAACAATAGTAGTGTTGGCAAAAAGTTTTAAAATGCCACCTCTAGCTCGGCCTGACTGAAGTAGCTGGTAAAACTGGGGTTTTGAAGAAGCTATAGACATCTAGGAAGACTGGGCCCACCTCCCACGTTTCCCTGAGACAAATGATGTCATATTAATTTACCACCTTCGGCCAATCTGGATTGTCCTTTTTTTGTTCCTAAATGCAGCTATGTTCCAAGTAGCTAGCCTTAAGGTATCAGCCCTCCTTCCTCTACTCTCTCTATCCCTCATAGAGCCGGGTTTGGCACACTTAATTTACTTATAAGTCCCCATTAGCGTGATACTACATCTACCAATGGCCTGTACATTACATGCTACTAGTGGGCCAGCAGAACTCACTCAATTAAGAAGCCCTTTAAAACATATCTAAGACCTGCAAATGCATCCTGTGTGAAGTTATAAACTGCCAATTTGACTTTGCAAAATAACCCCTTTGCTTAGCCTAAACCTCTCTTTCTAATACATATACGTCAGCCCTGAGCTAGGCCCTAAACAGCCAATAGGGCAGGGTGCTGAGTATTCAAAATATGGGACATTTACTTTTAAGTTGTACATGTGCTACTGCTGAAAAGCTCTTAAATTAATTTTTCACTACTGCAAAACCTACCACTCCCATGAGATAACATTGGTTTACCTTGTTGAATTTAATAAGAGATAACTTTTCTTTGGTAGCAACTAGAAACTTCATGTTTGGTATGTATTGTAATTTTAAACTCTCTTTAATGGTAAAGTTGATTTTTGTTGGACTTGACCCTCTTTGAAGTCATCTTGAATCTGCACCTGGACCCAGCCTAAGTGAGTCCTACTCCAAACCCTCCAATTGTTGCCCCTCAAGTCTTGGACTCTTAGGATTGGTGCTAAATATGTCCATATAGCCCAAATCCAAAACTTTGGCTCTGATAACCGACAGGACACTCTACTTGCCGATCCACCAAAGATGCATCACTGGCCAGCCTGACTTCGTGACAGCTCCTGCTACGTTCTTAATTGCCTTACTACAGAAGAAATTTTAAGATATTCAAAGAAATCTGTGAAGTAAGTTTTTACTGATTAACAGAGTAAATACCAGAGAGACAATTAATGTTAAGCACACACCTGCTTTGACATTTATACTGATGGCATGTTTAAACTCTTGTTACAGATTGCCATCTTGGTTCCCTCACTGCCTTGGGAACCCACGGGCCCTTCCAGACCAATTGTTCACCTCAGACATGGTGGACATCAGTAATTTCTTAACCCTTGTTTGTCAACAAGTCACCACCGAGGGGGCTACAGGACAACTTTCCCTTTGGACAATTTTTGAGGATTCGCAGATGCTGCTCCAGGAAGGAGGATTATATGACGGAATCAGAAAACCTCATGGACCGCCTCACTGAAAGAAGATACCCAAAAGAAGTTGGTCAAACGTGCCCGCAAGAGAGCAAGGTTTAAACCAAGGGAAACCTTACTCGCGGCAAAGACACAGGAAAAAGTTCTGAACAATAGGATGATATGTGTCACCACATTCTGTACCCGGAGTCATGCGATCAAGAAAAATCTTCAACCACTATTGGAAACTCATCTCAGATGATCTGGATCTACATGAACCACCCATGCACTCTTTTAAGAAAGGGAAAAGTATACGAGACCATGTGGTCCTGCTGGAGACACCTGCCGCACCCTCCATCCAGACCATGTGGCATCTTCCAGAAACAATAGGCCACTGTTAGGCTTGTAAACTAAACATTCAGACTAAACACCCTAATCACAAACAACATGTCATTTACCTTAAAACCCACACTAATTTCAATACATCAGAAGTGATCTATGCCATCATTTGTCCCTGTGACATGATGTATGTAGGTCAAACATGGCAAAAAGTGAAAACACGAGTACTCCAACACTGTAGCAGGGTGTGATGTGGTGAAGTTGGGGCACCCCTGGTAGAACATTTTCAGAGCGCAGAACATCCAGCTGAGAGTTTGAAATGGGTTGTCCTGGAGAAGGTGACACTAGGCATCAGGGGAGAAGACATTCAAACTGTTTAAAATATTCGAGAATGTAAATGGATGCACCTTTTAGAAACTATTCAGAATGAGCTAAATGAATTAGATGCCAGCAACGCCCAGCTATCATGCTTAACCACTGAATAGGATAATTGTTTGCGAAGATGGGATCATTGTATTTACGTATGTTCTTTGTAGGCTATGCATCTCTGTGACAATGTTAAGATTACCTACCCTTCACCTACAGTTTTTCAAGGCACCTAACCTATGCTAGGGTGTACCGAGAGAAGTATCACTAGGGTATGATCAGTTCATTGTGTTTAAGTCATGCTACTTTATGTATCCACAATACTATGTTTAGTACGTTTACGACCTTTTTTGTAAGTTTCACCATGCATACACTTCATAGGTCTTGTCATTATCACGGAATACTGTGTGCCCTAATCAAAGTTAGGGTTTCGATGCAATGACTGTAACGCTGTAATCGCACCATCAATGTAATAAGTACGTTTGAATATGGAATATTCATGAAGTAATGCTCCTGTTCACTCTAACGCAGATATTGACTCATGCACAATGTGCATCTCCAATGGTCTCATCTATGCATCAGAACAAGGGCCATTTTGTTTCAAATGTTAACGATACGATGCCTCGTTTAAATATTTCTACCTTTCAACACCAATTTTAGCGTACTATTTAGACTCTATGGAACTATGTATAGGTATTACCTATGACACCCACGGTTCAACGTACATATGCCATCAATGTAACAAGTACCTTAAAAAATGTGAATACATGACATCCAGCAGCTATTTGACCCATGTATGATATGCACTAACAATGGTTTCATGTATGCAGTAGATCAAGGGCATAATTGTTGTTTACTATGTTTTGTTAGCATCCACACAATGCCCCATTTTTAAAACAACAGAGTAATTAAACCATATCTAACTATAAGCAAATAGGCACAGGTTGCACCAAGGATACCAACGGTCCCGTGTAGATATTAGCCCGTGGCCAGACATTTCTCACATGTAACCTCCACGATGCCCCGCCACTAGAAGATTTATGTAACACATCAATCACAACGCATCCACGAGCGCATTCACAGATTGATGAAAACTGAGTCAGGTCTATCAGACTAAGGGGTCTATTAGGATGTAGGGTGGATCGCCACCACCCACATGGCGGTGGCGATCCGCCCTACAACACACCCCGCCACCACCATTTCCCCCGCCATATTAGTATGGTGGGGGGACCCCGGCGGATGGAAAGACCGTCCACTGGTCTTCCGCTGGTCACATAGGTGACCGGGCGGAAAAGGGGCATGATATGGTGGCGGTGTCTGCTAGAAACCACCATCCATATTAAGAAGGCAGCGGGAAGCAGACTTTCTGTGGCGGCATTTCCGCCATGGAAAGGCATGCGGACTGTGCTTTTGGGGGCCCGTTCCGGGCCCCCTGGGTATTGTGGGGGTGGGAGGTGCACATGGGGGTACCTATGGTATCCCCCCTACATTGTCATGGACAAGGTGGCAGGCACCGCGCGGGGTACCTGGCACCTTGTGCATGACAATGCACACAGTGCATTCCCAGCATTGTGGCAGGCGGTGCTGTGAGCACCGCCCGCCACAATGTTGGGAATGGAGGATGCCACCGCCACGGTGGTGGCTGCATCCTAATTGCAGGTGCGGGACCACCGCACCACTGGTGGCCGGGCCCAGCACCGCTAGGGTGGCGGGTGGACTTAAGTCCGCCCGCCATCCTAATAGACCCCTAAGACATTCATTGAAACTGAACCGCGCTTAACCGGCGGTCCTTCACTTTCTGTAAGGCAACAACACAAGTGAAAGCAGTCAGCGGCTGCACTCGCAACATAGCGCATGCACACCCCCCACGTGTGCATGCGCGTCCCCAATCCATCATTGTTCCATTTGCGAGTTGGCGAACGGACGTATTATTTCCAAAGGAGGCATGTTGTTTCTACTGCGGCCTTTTCCGCCCTTTTTCCCAAAAACTCTGAAGTCATTTCATTTCACTCCATTTATACAAACAATTTCTTTGTTATAGAATTACGGAGCACCTGGATTAATCCTTGCCTTACTAAAGAAGATATTTTAAGATATTCCCAAAGATATGTGAAGTAAGTTTTTACTGATTTACAGAGTAAATACCAGAGACACAAGCAGTGTAAAGCACAGACCTGCTTTGTCATTTAATACTGATGGCATGTTAAACTCTTGTTACAGATTGCCATCTTGATTCCCTCTCTGCCTTGGGAGCCCATGGGCCCTTCCAGATCAATTGTTCATCGCAGACAAGTTGGACATCGGTAATTTCTTAACCCTTGTTTGTCATGTAATCTTTTAGCCAATTGTTTTGCAATCAGTCCTCTTTATTTCATTTCAATACACTAAAGGGTATTTTAAATAATTTTCAGGTGCCCTCACAGTCCTGATGAAGACCCTACTGTAAGGATTTAGGTTACCCTTCACTATCAGTGGGTCGAAACGTCGACAGCTCTATTCTTTACGCCAATGTGGACAACAGTGCTTTTTTCACTGCGCCTAATTTAACATAATTGACACTGTAAATTTATTTGTAGCCCTGTGTCAGGTTGAACAGGCTTTGTATGTAATTTTTGATGTATATATTGTCACTGCCCTCCTCTTTTTCCACTAAACCCTCACTTCTGCACTTTGCTGCACCAACCCCCCTTTTTTCCCTTCTTTGGGCCACAACTGCATAATTGATTCAGACATATGCTGTGTTTTGAACATGTCAACATGTGTTCAATATGATTAAACAATATTGAACAGGAATTGTCTATGAGTAACTTAATTAACTTCCCACCCTTTATCCCTATAATCCACAAAACCCATACCGAAAATTAAACTGTGAAATAACTAAATACACAATTAAAATTGTTTTTCAATTAAAAAAACTAATAGTAATACAACTATTTCTAAAGTAAGTAAAATTAATTTACTCCCCACCCTTTAACCCTATAAAACCAAAACCTATGCACAAAAAATACAATTACCCTAATAAACGATAAATTAATTAATATTAATTATCTACTAATTAAAATTAATTCAAAATAAATTACTTCCCCCCTTTACCCCTATAAGCCACACAGACCGCACCTAAAACGAATTACACAATTTCCATATTTAATTTGAATTAATTATATAATATTAACAACTAATTATTAATTAATTACAAATAAATAACTTCCCACCTTTTACCTTTTTAAACCCAAAACCCACACCCCCCAAAAAATAATTAAACAATTAACAAAATTAATTATCAGTTATTACTTAATTAAAAATAAATTACTTCCCACCCTTTACCTCTATCAACCCCACATCCTGCACCTAATTTTTTTTACACAATTATCATAATTATTTACCAATTAATTAATTAATATTTATTAACAACCAATTAATGAAGAAAAAAAGCACAATTAGCACTATAAAATCTCGAATAAAATAAAAATAAATAAATAAAAAATAATGATTAATTTTTTTTATAATTACCTTACTTCCCACCCTATTCCCTCTAAACACACAAACCGCTACAGAACAAAAAAATTTAAAATTTAATTAAAATAAAATTGATAGCTACTAGAAATGTAAAGCATATATTAAATTTATAATAAATACTTATACTAAAAAATACATTGCATACATTTAAAATATATACTAAAATACATAACACTAATTAAAAAATCGATATTTTAAACAACTATATTTTTGCAACGATATTATTGACTTCTGTAGTTTTTTAAAACTAAATTTCTTACCTTAAATTAGATATTCTTGGCCACGATATTCTTGCTGTAGATATTTCTGTGTCACGATATTTACAACTTGATATTTGTGTAGGTCGACATTTCCAACTCGATATTTTGTCTAAATACTGCTTGAGTGCATTGGTGGTATACAGTATTTGTGTTTGTACATTACTATATAGTGAATAGTGTAACATTAAAATCCCAGATAAATGATTTGACACAAGATTTTATCTCTTTTTAAACTCTCCTTAGATTTTAATTGGATATCTTTCCTCCCTTTTTTAAATTTAAGTACCTCACATCCTTTTTGGCTACAATTGAGACAGAGCTTCTCAAGATTGATAACCTCAGCAAGACTAAGCTGCATCAGCTCTACAAGGAGAGGGGCTGAATGCAGGGCAGATGGCCACTAATGTGAACCTTCTACTGGCCCTCCATGCCTATGAGGATGTAAAGAGGATGCAGTCCACTCAAGTAGAGACACAGAATGATAGCCCTGAGGAAGAGGATGTGGACTCAGAGGAGGAGGAGGGTCTGGCCATGGACCCTGAGCTTCCGCTTCCTACATAAGGAGATAACTTAGCCATAGGAGAGGAGCCCCTACCACATCAAGGAGGAGTGTATTCTCCCACAACCTGTCCCTTGAAGAGCAGGCAGACAAAAAGCCTGAAAAGGGACTTTATGTAGCAGCAAACCAAGCTTAAAATGGAGGATAAGCTGGCTCTGGAGGAAAAGAGAGTGGCTCATGGGAGAAACCAGAAGAAGTTGGACATCAGAGCCAAGCAAGCAGAGTCCAACAGCAATAGTGGTAGTGTACATTCAGAGGCTCATGACTTAGGGCAGCGCAGAAAGTCACCTTGAGGTACTGCCATACGTCAAAGTGAAAGGACAGGAATGCACCGTATTTATCTAATAGGGTGCACTCCTGTCCTTCCCCACTAGCACTGGCGGTTTCGGTAGCCCAGCACCAACACAGCAAGTGTGCCTGTATTGTCAGCAGGATTGGTTTTGGTGCCGGAAGGTGCACCTTCCTGCACAAAAACAATCCTGCTGACAATACAGGCACCCTTGCTGTGTTGGTACATAATGCAGCAAACATGGAGAGGAATAAGTGAGGAGAAATAAAGTTATTTCTCCTTCTTTTATGCCTCACTTCGGGAGGTGAAGGTTTTTGGTGCTTCCTCAGGTTTACATGCTCTTGTAAATCTGGTGAAGCATGAAAAATACATCAGTTTTGCATGGGAACACCCACCGCAAAGCTCATGGAATGCCTCTTAAGTGCAGAGTAAGGAAACGCAGCAATTTGAGCTGCCTTGCTTTCTATATCTATGAGTCCATTTAAAGTCACGCAAAGTGACTTTGTGTGGCCTCATAGATACGATTTCAAGGTTTGCGCCACTGGAGCTGATGCTTCAGTAGCACAAGGGCCTTATATATATGCCCTTCAGTGTCCACCTGAGAGGTGAGAGTCTGCAAACCACAAGACCTTGTGTCCACCTATGTAGTGGGAGATGACATAGACATGTGGTTTAAGGTGTATAAGGAATCCCTGAGGATATGAAGGGTCCCACAGGAGTATTGGGGGAGACCCTACGTAAAGACATTCCTATAGCTGCAGGGACACCCATCTTACACTAGAAGTGGGGCACCAAATAATGTATGCCCTTATGAAGGCCACTCGTCTCCAAATTTGAGCCGACCCCTCCCCAACCAATCTTCAGTAGATTTCTTGGACTATTCTAGCTTGGCACTGAGTGGAGTGGTTTGGTGAGAGGCTGCAAAGTTGAGGATTTTAGTGGGCTGTACAACAAGATTATGAAGGAATACATTCTCAATATCTGTTTTACAGAGCTGCGCCAACACCAGGAGTCATAACAAATACGACGCACTTTCCCTGTGTGTACTTTGGCACTGCATTACAGTGAATGCAATGCCCTTGAGGCAGTTGCGAACTTGTGCTGCCGTGGGTGCAGTACATTCACGTGAAATACGGATGAGCTGCTTCAAAGCCGCTCCATGTTCCACTGTGCAGGTGGCAACCTGCCTACACTTTTAACCCTTTCGATGCGCATGACGGAGCGGTTCCGTCATGCGCGTCGGTTGCGCTGTGCGCATGACGGAACGGCTCCGTCATGGCCCCGCCCGCGCACTGAACCTTCAGCACAGCGCGGAAATCTGCGCCGCGCTGAAGGGGTTAAGAGGGGACAAAGAACCCCTTCTAGGTGGGTACACAATTAGTGACTGCACCCTCCCACAAGGGAATGTCTGGGGAGTCCATGGGGCCCCATTTCCCCCCCCTAGAGGCTTGCCTTTACACGGCATACTGAAAGTGCACCACATTTTTATCACACACTTTTAGTGTGCCTCCTAAAGGCATGTTTGCCTCTATGCCCGCATCCATATTATGGCACGGGCGCAGAGGCAAAATGATTCCATCATTTGCATGGGGCCATACCCGCGTACAAACTAAGTTATGCCATCTTGATATAGAGCTGGCGCTACATGTTTCCCAGCCATAGCTGTATTAGAGAAAGGGCCGCACAAGTGTTTGTAACACCAAAGTGCCCCAAGGGCACTCAAAGCAGGCGCACAGGCATGTTGCGCACCTGGGGCACTTCCTATAATACTTCCCCAGGTTGATAGTAAGCTCACTGACCTCAGAAGGCTTGCTAAGGAGGCTGACCACTGGATGAGTACTAGAGTGATTACAAAGGGACCGGGGAGTGACCTGAACAAGGGTTGTTCAGGCTCCCCCCAGCAGAGTGAGAAGGGGGTCCAGGGAGACAAAGGCAAGTCGCAAAATAAGGTAGGTCCTATGCCCTTTTTAAGAAACAAGGAGGACGTTCTGGTGGGCGGGGGTCCAGGGCACCCCATTTCCAACCCTGATGCTTTAATTGTTCTCAGAAAGGACACACGCCTCCTTCTTCTGTCCTAAGAAACCATCCACTGGGGGGAACTCTACAGATGTAGTAAATGTGGCCTTAGTGGGAAGCTGTCACCAGGGACAGGTAGGTGTTAGAACTTGCCCTAATCTCCCTTAGTTTGAAGATAGACTCAGAGGGTTCGGTGGTGATCTTTGAGGGTGGGAGTTGTCACTTTCACCAGGTCAAAGTGAGCGGGATCCCGGTCACTGCTCTGAGGGATACCGGCACCAGTCAGACCATGTTAGTGGAAAGGCTGATTTACTCAGAATAGTACATTGGGTGTGTGTATGATAACTCAGTCCTGGAGCAGGACTTTTTCCAACCCATGGCTCTGGTAACCCTGGAATCGGATGGGCAAATGACCCACGGAAGGGTTATATTTAGTCCCCAGATGCCCATTGACTGCATTCTGGGGAATAAGTTGTCACCAGTAGTGGAATATCCTAGGAGAGCCTAGGAAGCCCTGACACCTCAGGTTTCTGGGGTAACCACTTCCAAACGGAAGTTACCAAAGCCGAGAGGGAGGGGCAGATGAGGAAATGCTCATCCCTGAACCCTGTTCAGCCCAAGGGTACATACCCTGGGCTGGATAACCAGTCTCAGGCTACCACACCTGGACTGTTGGGAAGGTGATTGAAAGAAGGGGACCTAACCTGGGGCTATTTTCCCACCCTATGATAAACCTCAGGGGTCAGGAAACCCTGTATGGCCTGGGGCCTGGGTCTTGACACTGACAGGTGTAAGACCTTGTCTTCGGTCATAGGCCTGCACTCTCCCCGACAGCTCCTGCTTATCGTCGCTGCCTGCTGAGCCCCCTGCCCTGGGTGTTCGAGGCTGCTGCCTCCCAGTATTTGCGTTTTGGCAATTGTTTTTTCTTTGGATAATTTCACTTAATTTGTGTTCTGGTTTTTGCCTCAGTCTAAATGCAGACCGCTGCGGGGGAGCGCTGGTAAGATCTTGACTTCGTTCATAGGCCTGCACTCTCCCTGATAGCTCCTGCTTGTCGTTGCTGCCTGCTGAGCCCCCTGCCCTGGGTGTTTGAGGCTGCTGCCTCCCAGTATTGGCATTTTGGTAATTGTTTTTTCTTTGGCTTATTTCGCTTAATTTGTGTTCCGGTTTTTGCCTCTGTCTTCTTTTTGTCTTGTCATCTTTACTGTGCTTGCCCCCTTGTGCTTTTTACCCATTCCCGCCGCTGCTGTCCTGGCCCCTCCCCTCCACCCGCGCCCATTTTCCCGCCTCCCAGCTGAGCCTCCCTCCCCTATTTAAATGCAGACCGCTGTACGGTCGCGCCGCTGGCTCGCCAAAGGCGCGCCTAAGGCAAGCCCATCTGTGCCCGTCCGCGACCCGAACGAGACCAGCGCCAGGAACCCTGCCCCTCCCAGGATCCACCAGTACAATTCAACCACCCACAATGCACTCAATCCCGGAAGACACACCGGCTGTGCAAGAACCACACCGAACACCACCCAGGGAGAGTTCTCGTGCAGAGCCTGCCACAGATCCTTCACCATTGACAACACCCCGACCACCATCACTGAAGGCCCGCCTGACACACACACACACCACCAACACCCTGACCTGCATCCTCCCCAACGTGCGCTCCCTGCACCGACACGGCGTAGAGATCTGGGACCTGCTCGACACCCTCTCGCCCGACATCGCCTTCCTCACGGAAACCTGGACCAACGCCACCTCTAGCCCCTGATGGCTACAAGGTCCAGAGGAAAGTCCGCCCCCACCGCCCAGGAGGAAGTCTTGCCATCGCACACAAGACCCCCCTCCGACTCTCCACATCCAGCACAAGCGACCACCACTCCGACACAGAACGCCTCCACTTCCAGATCCAGACCAGCCCCAGGACCACACCACTTGGCACCCAAATCTACAGACAACCGGGTCCTCGCACCCAGTCTGCAACCACCATCACCGAGCTCACCACACCCCACGCTATCACCTCCACGGACTACATCCTCATCGGGGACCTGAACTTCCACGTCGACAACCGCAACGACTCCCACTCCATCACCCTCTTTGACAGCCTCGCCAAACTCAGATTGAAACAGCTGGTCAACACACCCACGCACAGAGCTGGACACACTCTGGACCAAATCTTCGCTGGAGGAACAAACATCCGGCTCAACCACACCAACCAGCCGCACTGGACTGACCACCACTGCGTCCACTTCACCTTCAACACCACCAGTGCACCCAAACCCGTTTTGCAACCGCCACAAAGAAACTGGAGCAAGGTCACAGAGGAACTCCTCAACTCCACCCTTCGCCAAGACCCCGCCAGCGCGACGACCGACACTAACTCCGCAGCCACAGAACTGCACCACTGGATCGCCCGCTGCGCCGACATACTCGCTGAAGGCCGCCTGGTTCACCATGGAACTACAGGAAGTCAGACGCTCGTGCTGATGCCTAGTGAAGGCCTGGCGAAACCAGAAAACTACGGAAGCACGGAACAACCATAGGAGCGCCATGAAGGAATACCACCAGTGCATAAGAAACACCAAATGAACTTTCTTTAAGGACAAAATCCAGACCAACGCGACAAATGCCAAGGAACTGTTCAGCGTCATAAAGCAGCTCACAAAGCCACAGACGTCACACCTTCCCAGCAACTCTGCGAAAAGCTCAGCACATACTTCCACCATAAGATCAAGGATCTCTACGGCAATTTCAGCGAACCGATGCAGGACATCAACCCCCCCTGACCTGGCCGATCAGCCAACGATCTCTACCTGGAAGCCCGATACCACCGAACACATCACCGTGACCATGCATAAAACCCACTCAGGAGCCCCCACGGACCCATGCCCACCATACATATTCCACAGGGCCGCCGCCACCATCGCACCCAAACTTGGATGGACCATCAACACCTCCTTCACGTCCAGCATCTTCCCAGACAACTGGAAGCGAGCGGAGGTTAAACCTCTCCTCAAGAAGCCCACGGCCGACCCAACGGACCTGAAAAACTACCGGCCCATCTCTCTCCTCCCTTTCACAGCCAAAGTCACAGAGTGACTCGTGAACACTCAGCTGACCACCTTCATAGAAGAGAACTCCAACCTAGGCGCCTTCCAGTCCAGATTCCGCAGCAACCACAGCACAAGACCGCTCTCTTTGCCGCCACAGACGACATCCGCCTGCTACTCGACCAAGGACACACCACGGCCCTCATCCTTCTAGACCTCTCCGCAGCCTTCAACACCGTCTCCCATTGCACCCTAGCAGCCAGGCTTCATGACGCCAGGATACAAGGAGCCACCCTTGACTGGATCCGATCCTTTCTCTCCGGCAGAACCCAGAGGATCAGACTCCCTCCCTTCCTCTCCGAGGCCACCGACATCAACTGCAGAGTGCCCCAAGGCTCATCACTAAGCCCCACGCTCTTCAACATCTACATGGCCCCCTCACCGCCATCGTCAGACAGCATGGGCTCAGCATCATATCCTACGCAGACGACACCCAGCTCATCCTCTAACTCACAAAGAATCCCGAAGACACCAGACTCTGTTTCCTGGAAGAAATGAAGAACATGGCAACCTGGATGAACGACAGCTGCCTTAAGCTCAACTCAGAGAAGACCGAGGTCCTCATTCTCGGACCCTGCAACTCAGCCTGGGACAACACCTGGTGGCCCTCTGCCCTCGGGAACCCACCCACTCCTACAGACAACGCACGCTACCTCGGCATCATCCTCGACTCTCCCTCTCCATGAACTGCCAGGTCAACGCCGTCACTTCCACCAGCTTCAACTGCCTGTGCATCCTCCGAAAGAATTTCAAATTGATCCCCCCCAACTGCAGAAAGACCGTCACCCACACACTCATAACCAGCAGACTGGATTACAGGAACGCCCTATACGCCGGAATCAACAGATCTCTCCTACACAGACTCCACACCATCCAAAATACTGCCGCCAGACTCGTCCTCTGAACTCCATGCCACGAACACATGACCCAACACCTACGAGACCTCCACTGGCTCCCTGTCGAGAAGAGAGTCACCTTCAAACTCCTCACCCACGCCTACAAATTCCTCAACAACATCGGACCCGAATACCTCAATGAGAGTGTATCCTTCGACGTACCCAAGTGGAACCTCTGCTCCACCGACCTCGCCCTGGCAGAGGTCCCCCGCATCCGCAGAAGTAGAACAGGCGGGAAAGCCTTCTCCTACATTGGTGCAAAGACCTGGAACGAGCTCCCCGTGAACATCAGACGCTCTCCAACCCCGCACACCTTCAGGAAGGACCTCAAGACCTGGCTCTTCGACTGATCCAGAGCTCCCCCTCCCCTTCCCCGCAGCGCCTTGAGACCCTCACGGGTGAGTAGCGTGCTTTATAAACCCCTGATTGATTGATTGATTGAGTTGCTGTCCTTATGGGCAGAGTTTGCCTTGGGATGGGGACAGAAGCCTGATAAAAGGGCTTGAATGGACTACATTACTTTGCTGGCCATGGTGGTACTGTCCGCCAACTGGGATGCATCAGTGAGCAGGTTAAGGTTAGGTGCTTCACAGATGCGGTCCACAGGTGAGGAGAAGAGTTCACCATTGGTCAGTTCAGTGGTTCAGGGGTTTGTAGACAGAGGGATCTGATTTTAGAGGGGACAGAACTGGCAAGGGCCTCCGTGGAAGAAGGCCATTGTCCATTTTCTATCACCTAAGCAAGGAAGCCCTTCAACATATTTATTTGTCTCCCGTGGCTTTTGAATAAAGGGCAGCTGTTAAACTTGGCCCTCTCTCTGAGGTCCTTCCAAACGTTTTGCCTTCTCCCCTCCTGTTTTGCTGAATTTATTTTTGTTGACCTCAGGACTAGCTAATCAGTGCTAAAGTGCTTCTGCTCTTTCTTTTAAATATCAGTCCCTATGTACCCAGGGACTGTGAATTAAAAGCTACTAGTGGACCTGCACTACTAATTGTGCCTCCCGCTTAAGTAGTGTTTTTAAACATCTCTCAGGCCTCCATTGCAGCCTGTGTGCAGTTTTAAACTGCTGATTCAACTTGGCAAAATAAATCCCTTGCCTGGCCTAAATCTCCCTGTTTAGTGCATATATGTCACCCCGAAGAGGTACATTATGTCTTGTGTCTAAGGAATTGTAATTTTAAATCCTCTTTAATAGTAAAATCAGATTTTTAGTCACATTTCTGAAAATGCCTCTATTAGAAAGTTGGCAAGTCCTAGGGTAGGACTTTTTTCCAACACATGGCTCTGGTATCCCTGGAATCGGATGGGCAAATGACCCACGGAGGGTTATATTTAGTCCCCAGATGCCCATTGACTGCATTCTAGGGAATAAGTTGTCACCAGGAGTGGAATATCCTGGGGGGAGAGCCTAGGATGCCCTGAAAGCTCAGGTTTCTGGGGTAACCACTTCCAAACGGAAGTTACCAAAGCCAAGACGAGGGGCAGATGAGGGAAATGTTCAACCCTGAACCCTGTTCAGCCCAAGGGTACAGACCCTGGGCTGGATAACCAGTCCCAGGCTACCACACCTGGACTGATGGGGAGGTGATTGAAAGAAGGGGGCCTAACCTGGGGCTATTTTCCCACCCTATGATAAACCTCCGAGGTCAGGAAACCCTGGATGGCCTGGGGCCTGGCTCTTGACACTGACAGGTGATAGTTGTTGTCCTTATGGGCAGAGTTTGCCTTGGGATGGGGACAGAAGCCTGATAAAAGGGCTAGAATGGGCTACATTACTTTGCTTGCCATGGTGGTACTGTCTGCCAACTGTGATGCATCTGTGAGCAGGTTAAGGTTAGGTGCTTCACAGATGTGGTCTACAGGTGAAGAGAAGGGTTCACCATTGGTCAGTTCAGTGATTTGTAGACAGAGGGATCCAACTGATTTCAGTGGGGCACAGAACTGGCAAGGGCCTCCGCGGAAGAAGGCCATTGTCCATTTTCTATCGCCTAAGCAAGGAAGCCCTTCAACATATTGATTTGTCTCCCGTGGCTTTTGAATAAAGGGCAGCTGTTAAACGTGGCTCTCTCTCTCTGAGGTCCTTCCAAACATTTTGCCTTCTCCCCTCCTGTTTTCCTAAATTACTTTTGTTGACCTCAGGACTGCACTTTACCATTGCTAATCAGTGCTAAAGTGCTTCTGCTTTCTCTTTTAAATATCAGTCCCTAGTAAAGTGGTACTGCATGTACCCAGGGACTGTGAATTAAAAGCTACTAGTGGACCTGCACTGCTAATTGTGCCCAGGGCCGGACTGGGAACCAAAACTGGCCCTGGCAAAGTGCTCGGCCGGCCCCCCCAGCGCTTGGGGGTGCCGCCGAGCTCTTTGCCCGGGCCGGTTTTCGGACGATTTTGTTACAGGGCCGATTTTGCAGCTATGCTGCAAAATTGACCCCTGAACAAAAAACGGCCCCCAGGGCGCAAAACCAGCTCCTACCCGTGCGGCGCACCGGGGATTGCCCAGTGCCCGCTACGGCCAGTCCGGCCCTGATTGTGCCTCCCACTTGAGTAGTGTTTTTTAACATTTCTCAGGCCTCCATTGTAGCCTGGGTGCAGTTTTAAACTTCAGATTCAACTTGGCAAAATAAATCCCTTGCCAGGCCTAAATCTCCCTGTTTAATGCATATATGTCACCCAAAGAGGTACATTATGTCTAGTGTCTAAGGAATTGTAATTTTAAATCCTCTTTATAGTAAAATCAGATTTTAAGTCATATATCTGAAAATGCCTATTAGAAAGATGGCATTTTCTTTTCCTAACAGTTTGGTGCCAGCAGCCTGCTTCCTGGGTCAAATGACTTGGTGCAGTTGGCAGTTGGTCTTTGTGTATTCCTCCCAGGCAACCATACAATAGAAGGACTGAGTGTTGGCAAGGTGGGACATTTAAGGGAGGATGGAGGCACAGAACTGTGCATAGCTCCACTTGCACTTCAAAGGCCCTCCCTCAGCACACACACAAAGAACTTCACAGTAGCCTATGGTACTCCCAGATGGACTGGGAACAGAGCAGGAAAACAGTAAATTCCTGACACTGTGGGGGAAAAACTCTAGATGTTCCTGACACTTCTGAGATGGTGTCCAGGTATAAAAATCGGACCGAACCTCTGACCCACTCTTCGGTTCACTTCTTGGTCTGCAGATGGAATCTCAGAGGACTGCCATGCTGCTTGTAGCCTGCTGTGTATTTAGGAGGACTGCTCTGTGGTATCAATAGGACTGCCCTGCTGCTGAAGCCTGCCTCGTGCCCGCAGAGGGCTGCCTTGCTGCCTGAGATCTGCTTTCCTGCTTGAACCCAGCACTTCAAGAGTGACTCCAAGTTATATTTGGCTTGCTTCCAGATCAGAGCCTTAGTAACAGAAAAGGGTCCAACTATATTGAACCCATATCAGGACCTACCCTAAGTGAGTCCTAACCCTCCAAGTGGTGCCCCACCTTCATAAGACCTTTTACTTCACTGCTGTAAACAGTCGATCGACTCCCACTTTCACTATTTGGTTTGGTGAATCCCTGGATGCAAGCCGATCCAGTCCACGTTTTGCAGCACGCCGGAGGAGCGAGGGAGAGAGAGAGCGGAGCAGAGCAGAGCGGAGCTGAAGCGGAGCTGTAACGGCGGGAATCCGGCACCGCCGCCACCATCACCATTACCGTTACCGCTAGCTGATGTCAATCGCTGCTCTTTAGAGCCGTAGCACCAGCGGAGCTCCACCGCCCCGTAGCACCAGCAACAGCACTTGCACTAAGCGGCCACTAAGCAGTTACAGCCACAGCCACAGACAAATCAATCAGCTATAGCCGCCATCGTAAGCCGCCTCTACAGCCACACATCAGCCGCAAAACGGGGAGCGGGGGCCCAGCCTGCACTCGACCTCTTCACCAGTGGCGGAGGGCACTAGTGAGCTGTCTTCTGTGATCGCCAGAAGCCACAGTGAAACCGCAGGCATAAGCCGTTCCCGCTGTTCCCGCTGTTCCCACTGCAAGCAACCCATGAACCCCCCAGGCATTAGGCTACAGGCTTTAGGTCCCCAAGCCTTGGGGAGCTTCAGATATCGGCACTCTTCCCCCTGCGCTGCCACCTGCGACTGAGTACCAGAGCCTGGAGATGGAGGAGGCACCGCGGCGAAACTGAACTTACGGTGAGCACAAAGGGGGCAGCGCAGCGAAATCTTCTCATTTGAGCAGCAAAGTGGGTCCTCGCCTCTGCCCTTGCGCCCAGTCATTGGAAGTGAGTTGAGGAGTATGTAAAGAATCGGCAGAGGGGGCAAACTAGAGCAGGAGGAGCAGAGAGGAGCAGCGAACTAAGGTGCTAGTAGCACTGGTTATAGATAGGTGGTCTGATACCGCTGAGGGGTATTTGTCAAGCTAACTGCTAAGCACCAGTCAAACTGCTCGGTCCTCTGAGGTGGTGTAGGAAGGTATCAACTAATACCACATTCCTCTGGCTGCTTGATTTGGGCATCTTCTGATACGATTTAGACGGCCGGACAGCCCTGGTGATATGAGATCAGGGCGTATTCGTGGTTGCCCAACGAACAAAGGGGGGGCAAACAAACGCACGAATAAATGTAAAAGATCGCCGAAAGAGCTCGATGGGATAAGAGAAGAGCCACTGACCAAATCCAGGCAAACAACCCAGAAGGAAGGCTCACTAATTGACTTAACAAACGTCAATCCTAACAGCCCGCGTAGCGAGCAATTGACACAAGAAATGCTCCAACCGAAAATCTACACAAAGTTTCATTTTTTTTAAAATGCGGCGGACACACTACTCTCAAACACCAATGAATCTCTAGGTTTACAGCAACCCATCGAACCATCCCAGCCTACTCAGCCCGCGCAGCACTCTGGCTTACAGCCAGTCAATAACAGCAACGGAAGCCCCTGCCCTACGGCCAGGGCGCCATTACAAGTGACATCAACCCCTCAGCGCGATAAAAGCTGCATCACAAGGGGCGCAATAACCAAAGGGTTTCAGCCAGGAATGAAAATGTTCTTAGAAGCAAATCTGATCCAAGTGCATAGGGCAAATAACAGTCATAAAAAAGATCAGCCAACAAATATACTCCACAAAAGCTTCACAGACCCCCGCACTTATCCTAATGAAACCTCTTGCGATTGCAACACATGTGGTACTGGAGACGAAGCCAACTTTTCTATGAACTGTATTGCAAAAAACAAAGAACAAACTAAGCATCCCAGCAACTACAACAACGCAAACGTAAACACCAAAAAGGAGCGCTGGGAAGTAAATGATCCAATCCTGAGAAATCAAAACCCAACTCAAATTGAACAAGTAACGGATCATGATAGTACGTCGAGGCCTGGGAAGAACATGGCCCGCACAGATAGGTCATTAACCTCGCCACTAGAGGCAATAGAAATATCCTCATTCCTGGGAAAAGAAGAGTGGGAAGATCTACTAGCTGCATACACTCAAGACAAAGGCAAAAGCAAGTCAAACATTAAAATGTTGAATACGCCTATCACAATAAGCGACATCTCACATGAACATCCAGTGACGGATGAGGAGGCACCAAAGATGGGTCAAAAAAGCCCCATAATTCCTGACAATCACGATGAAACCCCAAAGCACGAAAATGCCTGGTGCAGTCTGCTTAAAACAATACAACTCCTAGTAGAAGCCCTCAACTATCAATCGGATAAAATGGACACTCAATTGACGCTACTTGACACACTGGCTGTATTTGTGGTTGCCATTGATGGGAAGTTGGGCACGCTAAACACGCTTCTTCAAAACAAACTGGCTCAGCCGAATCAAGGATCTGGGAATACTAAAGAAGGGTGCGGATGCGGCCCAATCATTGACAAATTGGCAACTTTACCCACAATATTGAGCAATCTGTGCACACAGCTTAGAAAGCCATCCAAGTGCAAACAATGTAACCCTCGCAACAGTTCCTTTGTGGCTGACACAAACAACTCAAGGATTAAAGAAACGCCGGTGAGCAACAGACAAGGCAATTGCAAATTAAGAGCACCTCCATCTACAATCCCAACAAGTACAGGGACCTGTGAAACCGGAACAACAGAAATTCCACTCTCGGTAAACTCTGAGGAAGAAAAAGCAAGCCCAAAAACGAACGCCAAACAAAGACGAGCAAAAAACGCAAAGGCAGGAAACACAAAATTGTCTCTCAACGTAAAGGCTTTATGCACCTCTTTGGGAATGTTCCAACTATGGAACGAAGCGCAGCTCAATCCGAGAGTGCCTTGTGCCCACCGGAAATTGAGGAAGCCATCAGTACATCTGAGACTCCCACTAAGGCAAAAATTCCTAATAAGACGGGGTGTAATATTAAGCCCAAAACAAAAACCACGGAACCACCCGGGATTCACATATAAAAAGAGCTTGAAATAGGAACACAAAATTCACACCCCCAAGCCGGTGAAGCTCGCAATATTTTCCTTGAATCCAGCGCGAAACAGGCACAAAAAAGTGGCAGACAGCACGGCCCCAACTTACAGCAAATAAAAAACCAAGAACACACTTGGGGTGCGAAGCCTGGGAACAAACAAGGATCAGAAAACGCAGAGACAGGCATAGGGCAGCCAGCAAGTTATTCACTGATAATTACCCAAGAAGCATCGCCCACGAAGAAAGAAGAAGAAACAACATCTACTATAGGGTCAGCGGATTTTACACGCAACATCTCCAGGCCCGGCGAAATGTGCCACCCGGCCGGGCAACTAGCATTGAACAAGCCTACTATCAGTCGTGATCTAAGAGTAACTGCACTCAACGCAAATCAGGCTAACACAAATGCAATACGACTAGTAGAGGATATGCGACTCAGCCCCCGCAAAAAAGAGGGAGGGCTGTCAAATGAACAAAGAAACGCTGAGTCTCCTGTACGAACCCAGCAAACACCTGCCCGAGAGTTAAGAATCACTGCGCCTAATTCTAACCAAACGAAAACAACTGTAAAAAGACTAGTAGAGGATATGCGATCTAGTCAAACGAAAACAGAGAGTGAACAGACAAGTGAACAAGGACATACAACAGGCGTCGTTTGGTTCAACCCGAACTACTGCTCGCAAGGAAGACATGATATACTGAATAGGGGTAACATCCTACGACTGCTATCTCATGTCACCTCTTTGGCAGAAGTAAAAATCTCAGACCTGGTATCCATTGAATTTGTAGTCGATGAGCACACAGGAAGAGAAAAAACAAAAGCAACTTGGACAACCTTGGCAATATCACAAAAATATATGCTGAGGCTGAAACCTTTAAAAACTGGGGGATCACAATAAAACCATATATAAAGCCTAGATACCCTGAAATTCTTGCCCCGGTGGAAAAAGAGGCAGAACTAACTACTACGAAAAGCCTCAGAAATTCGGTCCTGAGAGGCGCGGCAGGGCCAGAGGGCAATAAGGTTGATCAATATAATGACAGTGCCCGACGTATAGTAGACGAACACATACAACCATCGGGACTGCCCGACCCAAGATGGATAGCCAGAACTTTAAATAACAACGAATGACAAATCGGCCTCAAGCCAGGGGAGGCCGCACATGACTCATTAAGAACATGCTCATGGAATATTAATGGCTTGGCCTCCAAAATATCAGACTCAGAGTTTATGACATACATCAGAAACTTCAACGTCGTGGCATTCCAAGAAACATGGCTTGCAGAGCCCCCGCACCTTCATGGCTACTTACGCTTTTTCTCCGCTGCAAAAAGGTCAGCTAAATACGGGCACCTTCAAGGTGGCCTAGCAACTTATATAGCGGCCACAAGCATTTTGACGGCAAAAGAAGTCGGCCCAACTCTCACAGCCTTGTTGGCGGTAAATAATTATATGCCACAACTTATAATAGGCTCCGCCGAAAATGACATTACTCTAATCAACGTCTACATTCATCCGAGAAAGAAAAGAAAAGAAGCTAAAAACCTTTGCAGCTTCATGGAGTCTTGCATAAGGGAAAGACCTACAACAAACGTTATTCTCACTGGGGACTTCAACCTTAACCTCATGGGCGCCACGCAAGAAGACGAGCCACTAATTCAAAATGCAATCTGGGATATTCCTTCACAAGCGATTTCACAGATTTCCAAGCAAACAAAGTTAGGTAATAAGATTCTGGAAGATCTGGTACACTTCAACATCAGGGCCTTAAATGGAAGGACATCTGGAGACAATCCCCCAGCTGCAACTTTTCATTCAACAAGAACAAGCAGTATTCTAGACTATACCTTCATTTCATTACCATTATTTCAGTTTTTAAAATCATACCGGATAGGTCGTAGCGGAGACAGTGATCACTGCCCCCAAGAAACCACCTTTAAGATTGCAAAACCCAATTTTGAACTCTCGAAAGAACCAAAAGAGTCAACCCATACCGTCAACTTCAAAAAAATTAAGTATTCAGCAGCAATAGACGGAACCTTAGCGGAAAGAGCAAAACAGCACTTTGGGAGTTGCACTGGATACAGCAAAATCACAAAATGGGAACAATTTACAAATACTATGTCCATGTACGCTACAAGACCTAAAATACAGCCACAATTAAGCAACGAAAGATCGAGCAAATTCTCCCAAGAACATAAAGGAAAAATCAGAGGCATAAAAACCTCAATCTATCGCACAATGAGAGAACTTCAACAGAATCCTATGAACCTAGCAAAGCATGATCAACTACGGAAATTAAAATTAACACTGAAAAAATCAAAATGGGAAGCAAACAAATCCGCTGAGGATAACCTATGGGCGAGACTACACTCTGACATCAAACGGAATGACGGGGCAAGGTTCTGGAAATCAATAAACTCATTTATAAGACCCAAGCACCATGGGGTCTCATCTAACATCTCAGAGGACAAATGGGCAAACTATCTTGGCAGCCATTTTCACCAGGCTGCGGGACATAACCAGGACCATGAGTTTGATATTCAAAAATCTTTAACGAGTAACAACACAAGCTATACAGAAGGGCAGATTCGAAATGATAGAGAGAATCTGCTGAACTTACAAAACATCATTCAGCGTTTAATCAAGAAGGGAAGAAGAGAGGGAGCACCAGGGCCGAATGGATTCCCGCCAATTCTCTATAAACAAGATGTGGCAGGCTGGGCAGCAGCCCTGGAACCGCTTTTTCTGGAGATAAGACACTACAACATCCTGCCAAGCTCCTGAAAGGGCTCAATTATCTCCCCAATTCACAAGGCAGGAGACAAGGCTTCCCCTCAAAACTATCGACTGGTGGCTTTAATTGACAATGAGGCAAAATATTTTGCAGGCATCCTACTAGAAGAGCTGATGGCCTGGGCAACAGAGAGATCTTTAATCCCGGCAAACCAGACAGGCTTTGCCAAAGCAGTAGGGACAATGACGAACATCTTGAGCATGGGCATGCTAATGGATAAGGCAGAATCTAACAAAATGCCCATACACTTCTGCTTCATTGACTACAAGGCTGCTTTTGACCATATAAATCGGAACCTTTTGTGGTCTAAAGTAAACGATTGGGGGATACCTAGACCCCTTTTGAACCTGCTAATCAACCTTCACACAGAGACTTGGGTACAGATAAAGGTGGGGGATGGATCCGTCCTGTCCAGGCGCATACCGACCAACAAGGGCCTGAAACAAGGCTGCGTCCTGGCCCCCACCCTATTTAATCTGTTCCTAAGCGACCTTGTCCCCATTTTAAATGGCTGCAACTCCCACGCCCCCAAAGTAGGAGGACTGCAACTAACTTGCCTACTTTACGCTGACGATATCGTCCTTATAAGCTATTCCAAGGTAGGACTTCAGCACTTCCTGAATGCAACACAATGCTACTCAAGTAAAAATGAGCTTACAATAAACCTGGAGAAAACCCAGTCAATGACCATCAGCAAGAAAAGAAACAAATCAACATCATGGTACTGGGATAAAATAAGAATCGGAGACACGCCAATATATAAATATCTAGGAGTGAAGATTGATAACGGAGGGCAGTTTTCCGCCCAAAGAACGAGCATTCGAGGGAAAGGGATATCTTTGGCAATTTCGCTAAAGTCTCTAAACAACAAACTTTCTGGCCCGTCTCTCCTGCCCTTGACGCAAGTAATCCGCGCTAAACTTCTCCCAACGATTACCTACGGGAGTGAGGTGCTTAGAGGAAGAGACGCCAAGACCCTTGATAATACAATAACAGCTGCCTACAGAATCATCTTCAGCCTGCCCAAGCAAACCTCACCAGCTCAAATCAGGCTTGAATTTGGCATTGATCAACAGATCCTGGCAAGGCAGGGAGCCTACATGATAGCCTGGGACAAAGTGAGGAAATCGAAACAAGGAACATTAAATGAACATCTGTGGATGGAGTTAGCCCAACACCCGTCCTCAGCAGCAGCCAAGTTCCTACGGGACAGCCTGAAGAACACGGGATTAGAGAAGCTCTGGGATACCACAGCAAACCACACAACATTCAAAAAATTGGTCAAAAAATCGATCAAACAACTATCATGGGTTCAAGACAAGGCAGCCCTTTCCAAAAGAACGCATGGCTGGATGATCCTAAACTCGTATTCAAAGAAGGCACCACAGTGCTCTTTTGGTGAGGGATATTCTAAATCCGCCAAAATGTGCTTCTTAAAGCACAGGCTGGGTCTGCTCCCCTGCATTCAAAATTTTCCAATCTGGATCAAAATAAAAGCTGATCCTCTTTGTCGGCTATGTGGTTTGGGGCAAGAGGATATGCTGCACTTGATCTGCTCTTGTGAGAAACTACGCGATGAACGAAAACACTTGTTGAAACACCACTTTAATCAGCAAGGGATCCGCACACGAAGAAAGGCAGTTCTTGTTTGCTTTTCTTCCCACGATCCTCGCATGAATTGCAGCTTTGTAAATTTAATGAAGGCAGTGGGAACAAAGATGCCAAAAATTAATCTATAACGGTCCCTGCATCATCGACTTAACATTGCTTGTCGATTGACATTACTGACCATACGAACTCATGAGGAAACCGAGAAAGAAGAAATAACCCTACTAACATAAAGTGCACAATTTTATTCTGATTTTACTTAGAATTGTATTTTTACCATACCTGTTCTTAATTTATTTTGTATAGCAATGGTTTTAAGTAACTATGCTAATAAAATTACTTACTTACTTACTTACTTACTTACTTACTTACTTACCACCTTCCCTGTACCCTTGGAAGTGGAGCTAAAGGTGCCCAGATAGCCCAAATCCAATATAGTGACCTAGAACATTTTTGCCCAAAAAAACTTCGCAAACTGAAAGGAGACCGGAACTTAATTGCTTGAGAAGCAGGACATTACTGACACTTCTATAGGGGAAAACCTCCATAAGTTTCTTACACTTCCGGGTTAGTGCCAGGTATGAAAATAAGATCCTCAGACCCACTTTTCGGTTAATTTCTGGACCTGCAGACAGAATCGCAGAGACCTGCCATTCTGCTTGTAGCCTGCTGTGTACTCAGAGGACTGCCCTGATGCATCAACAGGACTGCCCTGCTGCCTGAAGACTGCCTTATTCCCTAAGAGGACTGTCTTGCTGCCTGAGATCAGCTTTCCTTCTTGTACCTGAAACTTCCAGAGTGACTCCAAGGGCTATTTGGCTAGCTTTCTGATGAGAGCCTCAGTAACAGAAAAGTCTCCAAACATATTGAACCTGCACGTGGACCCAGCCGGAGTGAGTCCTAACCCTCCAAGTGGTGCCCTGCCCGTCCGGATCCTTGGAAGTGATGCTAAAGGTACTCAGATATCTCAAATCCAAAACTGGTATCTACCTTCTTGCCCATACTCCCAAGGGTGCATCTCCGGTCGGCTTGACTTTGCGGCAGCACCTGCTTCGCTCTTCTCCACAGCAGCAAATCATGTTCAGTGGCTACAACCTGGAGCTTCATCCCGCTGGATATTTTTAACTCCCATGAAAGAGACTAAGTCTGAACATCGAAATCTTCATTTTACCTTCATCCCGTGGCTCCCTAACAATGACTCCTCCTTCTCCTTGGACATCACTGGCTTCTTTGTTCCACTGAACTTTACCTACTCACACATTGTTCTCCAAAAGTTCTTCTAAGTCTAAAGGTAAGCAGAGACTTGGCCCCATCCACTTTGAGCATCCAAACCGTATTCCATTACTGTCAACCACAGCTTTTTACTTTGCACTGGTCTAGCGTGACAAAATGTCTACGGGTGGCTCTTTGATCTTTTACGTGCTATTTTTCACTTTAAACTTTAAAAGTTCGTATCTATGGTTCAACTGGATTTTTTTTATCGTGATGTCAAATAATTTATTGAAATGTACTCTATTTTTCTAAATTCGGGTTTGATTTTTCTTGTGTTGTTTTTTCACGTTATTACTGTTTAAGTGTTGCCTACATAAACGCATTTCCTCTAAGTTAAGCCTGACTGTATTTGTGCCAAGCTACCAGACGGTTAAGCATGGGTTCATTTAGTGACTTTTTGTTGTTCACCCTGACAAGGATTTTTTTTTAATTTTACTTTATTTACATTTTGCATACAAACTTAAGTCTAGACAATCATTACATTTAAGGCAGCAGCATACAGAGTGGACTGGAAACTCCATGACAAGTATCTCTTAGTTACAACCATTTCGTTTGGGAGATTTAGAAGACATTACACACACCTGATTACATTTCCATTACATTCTAGAAACCACAGAACGTTGTTACCCCTACTAAGCGGCGAGTGGCCCCGCCCCCCACACCCTACAAAGATGATGGCATCACAGGTATATCCCAAACGGTTATGTGTTTGTTGGGTCAACCAACCCCTGTTCTGTCCTGTTCTTCCTCTGACCCTTCGGGCGATGTGTGACGAGTGAGATAGGCCTTGAATGGGTCCCATATATCTGTTGATGCACACTGAATGGGCATGAGAGCGTTAACATTTTCAGACTGTGTATTGCAGTATATCAAATCTGCACACAATTCCTTTAGTGTAGGGGTGGGCGGCAGGCGCAACTAGAGTCAAAGTTCGGGAGGGGCTAAGAAAAAATTTCGGGGGGGGGGGCTGATTCTTCAAGCAAAAGGCAGAGTGGAGCTGCAGGGCCTCTAAGCAGGGGTGAAAACCATCAAAGCCTCATTAACAAGCAAAAGGTCTTTTAAAGACCTGTGAAGTGCTCGGGTGCGGCTGTGTGTGTGCCCGGGAAGCAGCCTCAGCCCGGGCTGCCAAACACGACGGGGGGCGGGGCTGAAGCCCTTTGAGTCCAATGGGCATTGCGCGCCTGGGTGGGCCCTTTCATCCACCGCATCGCTAGTCTACATTTTGCCAACACAATGCCCAGCGCCAGTAGCCCACGCGTACTCTTCGGGTACTCTTTAACATACCCCAATAAGGCCTCCAATGGGTTAACTTGAGCCTCGTCTCTGCTAGCTCTTGTAAGGCAGCGTGTATGGACTCCCAAAACCTATAAACATCCGGGCAGACCCAAGCACGATGAGTGAAATTTCCTGAATCCGCTCCGCATCTTAAACACCTGTCATCCTCTCTAAGACCATATCTATGTACACGAACCGGGGTGTAGTATACACTTTGCAGGTATTTAAAATGTGTCAAACGATGTCTACCGTTTTGGGAAATGGATTTTGTGCTTGCGCAGCAATACTTCCAATGCACGCCAGTAATTTCTATCTCTAGCTCCACTCGACATTCCTGCAGGGCCTTTGTAGGAACAGAGCCTGAGCCAGTGTTGGAAAGAGAGTATAACATTGAAATCATGTGTCGTGAGGATGAAGGAGCATAGTATCAAGAAACGGCGTTAAGATTATCGCCGCTTTAGCGGCAGAAAACGGACGCTAAAGCGGTGATAATGGGCTTGATAATATGCCCTTGAGAATTCCCATAGAAGCCCATTATCACCGCTTTAGCGGCAGTTTTCCTGCCGCCAAAGTGGCGATAATTTTAATGCCGTGCTTGATAATATGCCCCGTAGCTCTTAATAAATAATTTAGACGGGTGTATTCACCCGGTTCTAACACACCTTTGCCTAACGTTGCGTGCAGCGCGTGCCATGCACGATAATAGTGAAATCGTGCTATCGCAGGGGCGGCCAAAGGGTCATTTTGTAACTTTTCCCAAGGCTTAACCGTTTTCTCCTCAAAGTAATCATTCGCAGTGCCAATCCCAAGTGACCGCATGGTTGTGGTTAATTCCCTCTCCTGCCTCGTTGGTAACCAGTCACATAGTTCAAGCGCTAATTTGGGGGAGTAAAGTAAAGTGATTCCCTGCCAAGAGCTGACCTCCACAGCAGGCTCCTTGTGTTTCATACTAGATCTATGATGTGATAACGCCTGCACGGTGCCCCAAACAAATGCTGCAGAAGTGACAAAGGATGTACCGCATGTCTTTCTATGTGTAACTGCGGACAGTCCTGGGGGCTGTGCAACCATAAGTGGGCGTGCATCTGTTGCATAGCGCAATAATAAAGTTCAGAGTCAGGGGCACTGAGTCCGCCTTCCACATAAGGTTTGGTCAATATGTCCCAGGACACACGTGATTGTTTGCCAGCCCAGGCGAGGAGGATCAAGAAAGAACGGAGTGTACCCCAAAACGACCTGGGAAACAAAATCGGGATGTTAGCAAAATAAGAACAAAAATCTCAGGAGTACTATCATCTTCATGAGCGAGATTCGTCCCAGCAGCGATAATGGTAGCTGAATCCATTGATTAATAGAATCCGAAAGCTTCTGTATTGCCCTGCCGTAGTTCTCTCGGACCACTACCTCAGGGTCAGTGTGTATTTGGACGCCCAGATATCTGGTGGGCTCTGATGTCCACTCAATGGGAACATACTTGCCACTGGAAGCGTACTGGGGGTCAGTTGGACCACGATGGACTTACTCAAGTTAATACGAAGGCCAGAGTGTTGCCCAAATCACTCCACCTCCTGCAGGACTGGTGTTAAATTCCACGCTGGTTTGTGAACATATAGGAGGGTGTGGTTGCGTAAGCCGTGATTATTAAGTTATACTGTGGGAAGGGTATGCCGCAGAAGCCATGGTATTCCCTTAGTGCACAGGCAAGAGCTTCAACAACCAAGGCATATAACAAGGGGGACAGAGGGCACCCCTGTCTCATGCCTCATGTAATAGCTAATGGGCCTGAGAGGAGTCTATGCACGCGTGCAGTAGGTTACTACTAGTGGACCTGCACTACTAATTGTGCCTCCCGCTTAAGTAGTGTTTTTAAACATCTCTCAGGCCTCCATTGCAGCCTGTGTGCAGTTTTAAACTGCTGATTCAACTTGGCAAAATAAATCCCTTGCCTGGCCTAAATCTCCCTGTTTAGTGCATATATGTCACCCCGAAGAGGTACATTATGTCTTGTGTCTAAGGAATTGTAATTTTAAATCCTCTTTAATAGTAAAATCAGATTTTTAGTCACATTTCTGAAAATGCCTCTATTAGAAAGTTGGCAAGTCCTAGGGTAGGACTTTTTTCCAACACATGGCTCTGGTATCCCTGGAATCGGATGGGCAAATGACCCACGGAGGGTTATATTTAGTCCCCAGATGCCCATTGACTGCATTCTAGGGAATAAGTTGTCACCAGGAGTGGAATATCCTGGGGGGAGAGCCTAGGATGCCCTGAAAGCTCAGGTTTCTGGGGTAACCACTTCCAAACGGAAGTTACCAAAGCCAAGACGAGGGGCAGATGAGGGAAATGTTCAACCCTGAACCCTGTTCAGCCCAAGGGTACAGACCCTGGGCTGGATAACCAGTCCCAGGCTACCACACCTGGACTGATGGGGAGGTGATTGAAAGAAGGGGGCCTAACCTGGGGCTATTTTCCCACCCTATGATAAACCTCCGAGGTCAGGAAACCCTGGATGGCCTGGGGCCTGGCTCTTGACACTGACAGGTGATAGTTGTTGTCCTTATGGGCAGAGTTTGCCTTGGGATGGGGACAGAAGCCTGATAAAAGGGCTAGAATGGGCTACATTACTTTGCTTGCCATGGTGGTACTGTCTGCCAACTGTGATGCATCTGTGAGCAGGTTAAGGTTAGGTGCTTCACAGATGTGGTCTACAGGTGAAGAGAAGGGTTCACCATTGGTCAGTTCAGTGATTTGTAGACAGAGGGATCCAACTGATTTCAGTGGGGCACAGAACTGGCAAGGGCCTCCGCGGAAGAAGGCCATTGTCCATTTTCTATCGCCTAAGCAAGGAAGCCCTTCAACATATTGATTTGTCTCCCGTGGCTTTTGAATAAAGGGCAGCTGTTAAACGTGGCTCTCTCTCTCTGAGGTCCTTCCAAACATTTTGCCTTCTCCCCTCCTGTTTTCCTAAATTACTTTTGTTGACCTCAGGACTGCACTTTACCATTGCTAATCAGTGCTAAAGTGCTTCTGCTTTCTCTTTTAAATATCAGTCCCTAGTAAAGTGGTACTGCATGTACCCAGGGACTGTGAATTAAAAGCTACTAGTGGACCTGCACTGCTAATTGTGCCCAGGGCCGGACTGGGAACCAAAACTGGCCCTGGCAAAGTGCTCGGCCGGCCCCCCCAGCGCTTGGGGGTGCCGCCGAGCTCTTTGCCCGGGCCGGTTTTCGGACGATTTTGTTACAGGGCCGATTTTGCAGCTATGCTGCAAAATTGACCCCTGAACAAAAAACGGCCCCCAGGGCGCAAAACCAGCTCCTACCCGTGCGGCGCACCGGGGATTGCCCAGTGCCCGCTACGGCCAGTCCGGCCCTGATTGTGCCTCCCACTTGAGTAGTGTTTTTTAACATTTCTCAGGCCTCCATTGTAGCCTGGGTGCAGTTTTAAACTTCAGATTCAACTTGGCAAAATAAATCCCTTGCCAGGCCTAAATCTCCCTGTTTAATGCATATATGTCACCCAAAGAGGTACATTATGTCTAGTGTCTAAGGAATTGTAATTTTAAATCCTCTTTATAGTAAAATCAGATTTTAAGTCATATATCTGAAAATGCCTATTAGAAAGATGGCATTTTCTTTTCCTAACAGTTTGGTGCCAGCAGCCTGCTTCCTGGGTCAAATGACTTGGTGCAGTTGGCAGTTGGTCTTTGTGTATTCCTCCCAGGCAACCATACAATAGAAGGACTGAGTGTTGGCAAGGTGGGACATTTAAGGGAGGATGGAGGCACAGAACTGTGCATAGCTCCACTTGCACTTCAAAGGCCCTCCCTCAGCACACACACAAAGAACTTCACAGTAGCCTATGGTACTCCCAGATGGACTGGGAACAGAGCAGGAAAACAGTAAATTCCTGACACTGTGGGGGAAAAACTCTAGATGTTCCTGACACTTCTGAGATGGTGTCCAGGTATAAAAATCGGACCGAACCTCTGACCCACTCTTCGGTTCACTTCTTGGTCTGCAGATGGAATCTCAGAGGACTGCCATGCTGCTTGTAGCCTGCTGTGTATTTAGGAGGACTGCTCTGTGGTATCAATAGGACTGCCCTGCTGCTGAAGCCTGCCTCGTGCCCGCAGAGGGCTGCCTTGCTGCCTGAGATCTGCTTTCCTGCTTGAACCCAGCACTTCAAGAGTGACTCCAAGTTATATTTGGCTTGCTTCCAGATCAGAGCCTTAGTAACAGAAAAGGGTCCAACTATATTGAACCCATATCAGGACCTACCCTAAGTGAGTCCTAACCCTCCAAGTGGTGCCCCACCTTCATAAGACCTTTTACTTCACTGCTGTAAACAGTCGATCGACTCCCACTTTCACTATTTGGTTTGGTGAATCCCTGGATGCAAGCCGATCCAGTCCACGTTTTGCAGCACGCCGGAGGAGCGAGGGAGAGAGAGAGCGGAGCAGAGCAGAGCGGAGCTGAAGCGGAGCTGTAACGGCGGGAATCCGGCACCGCCGCCACCATCACCATTACCGTTACCGCTAGCTGATGTCAATCGCTGCTCTTTAGAGCCGTAGCACCAGCGGAGCTCCACCGCCCCGTAGCACCAGCAACAGCACTTGCACTAAGCGGCCACTAAGCAGTTACAGCCACAGCCACAGACAAATCAATCAGCTATAGCCGCCATCGTAAGCCGCCTCTACAGCCACACATCAGCCGCAAAACGGGGAGCGGGGGCCCAGCCTGCACTCGACCTCTTCACCAGTGGCGGAGGGCACTAGTGAGCTGTCTTCTGTGATCGCCAGAAGCCACAGTGAAACCGCAGGCATAAGCCGTTCCCGCTGTTCCCGCTGTTCCCACTGCAAGCAACCCATGAACCCCCCAGGCATTAGGCTACAGGCTTTAGGTCCCCAAGCCTTGGGGAGCTTCAGATATCGGCACTCTTCCCCCTGCGCTGCCACCTGCGACTGAGTACCAGAGCCTGGAGATGGAGGAGGCACCGCGGCGAAACTGAACTTACGGTGAGCACAAAGGGGGCAGCGCAGCGAAATCTTCTCATTTGAGCAGCAAAGTGGGTCCTCGCCTCTGCCCTTGCGCCCAGTCATTGGAAGTGAGTTGAGGAGTATGTAAAGAATCGGCAGAGGGGGCAAACTAGAGCAGGAGGAGCAGAGAGGAGCAGCGAACTAAGGTGCTAGTAGCACTGGTTATAGATAGGTGGTCTGATACCGCTGAGGGGTATTTGTCAAGCTAACTGCTAAGCACCAGTCAAACTGCTCGGTCCTCTGAGGTGGTGTAGGAAGGTATCAACTAATACCACATTCCTCTGGCTGCTTGATTTGGGCATCTTCTGATACGATTTAGACGGCCGGACAGCCCTGGTGATATGAGATCAGGGCGTATTCGTGGTTGCCCAACGAACAAAGGGGGGGCAAACAAACGCACGAATAAATGTAAAAGATCGCCGAAAGAGCTCGATGGGATAAGAGAAGAGCCACTGACCAAATCCAGGCAAACAACCCAGAAGGAAGGCTCACTAATTGACTTAACAAACGTCAATCCTAACAGCCCGCGTAGCGAGCAATTGACACAAGAAATGCTCCAACCGAAAATCTACACAAAGTTTCATTTTTTTTAAAATGCGGCGGACACACTACTCTCAAACACCAATGAATCTCTAGGTTTACAGCAACCCATCGAACCATCCCAGCCTACTCAGCCCGCGCAGCACTCTGGCTTACAGCCAGTCAATAACAGCAACGGAAGCCCCTGCCCTACGGCCAGGGCGCCATTACAAGTGACATCAACCCCTCAGCGCGATAAAAGCTGCATCACAAGGGGCGCAATAACCAAAGGGTTTCAGCCAGGAATGAAAATGTTCTTAGAAGCAAATCTGATCCAAGTGCATAGGGCAAATAACAGTCATAAAAAAGATCAGCCAACAAATATACTCCACAAAAGCTTCACAGACCCCCGCACTTATCCTAATGAAACCTCTTGCGATTGCAACACATGTGGTACTGGAGACGAAGCCAACTTTTCTATGAACTGTATTGCAAAAAACAAAGAACAAACTAAGCATCCCAGCAACTACAACAACGCAAACGTAAACACCAAAAAGGAGCGCTGGGAAGTAAATGATCCAATCCTGAGAAATCAAAACCCAACTCAAATTGAACAAGTAACGGATCATGATAGTACGTCGAGGCCTGGGAAGAACATGGCCCGCACAGATAGGTCATTAACCTCGCCACTAGAGGCAATAGAAATATCCTCATTCCTGGGAAAAGAAGAGTGGGAAGATCTACTAGCTGCATACACTCAAGACAAAGGCAAAAGCAAGTCAAACATTAAAATGTTGAATACGCCTATCACAATAAGCGACATCTCACATGAACATCCAGTGACGGATGAGGAGGCACCAAAGATGGGTCAAAAAAGCCCCATAATTCCTGACAATCACGATGAAACCCCAAAGCACGAAAATGCCTGGTGCAGTCTGCTTAAAACAATACAACTCCTAGTAGAAGCCCTCAACTATCAATCGGATAAAATGGACACTCAATTGACGCTACTTGACACACTGGCTGTATTTGTGGTTGCCATTGATGGGAAGTTGGGCACGCTAAACACGCTTCTTCAAAACAAACTGGCTCAGCCGAATCAAGGATCTGGGAATACTAAAGAAGGGTGCGGATGCGGCCCAATCATTGACAAATTGGCAACTTTACCCACAATATTGAGCAATCTGTGCACACAGCTTAGAAAGCCATCCAAGTGCAAACAATGTAACCCTCGCAACAGTTCCTTTGTGGCTGACACAAACAACTCAAGGATTAAAGAAACGCCGGTGAGCAACAGACAAGGCAATTGCAAATTAAGAGCACCTCCATCTACAATCCCAACAAGTACAGGGACCTGTGAAACCGGAACAACAGAAATTCCACTCTCGGTAAACTCTGAGGAAGAAAAAGCAAGCCCAAAAACGAACGCCAAACAAAGACGAGCAAAAAACGCAAAGGCAGGAAACACAAAATTGTCTCTCAACGTAAAGGCTTTATGCACCTCTTTGGGAATGTTCCAACTATGGAACGAAGCGCAGCTCAATCCGAGAGTGCCTTGTGCCCACCGGAAATTGAGGAAGCCATCAGTACATCTGAGACTCCCACTAAGGCAAAAATTCCTAATAAGACGGGGTGTAATATTAAGCCCAAAACAAAAACCACGGAACCACCCGGGATTCACATATAAAAAGAGCTTGAAATAGGAACACAAAATTCACACCCCCAAGCCGGTGAAGCTCGCAATATTTTCCTTGAATCCAGCGCGAAACAGGCACAAAAAAGTGGCAGACAGCACGGCCCCAACTTACAGCAAATAAAAAACCAAGAACACACTTGGGGTGCGAAGCCTGGGAACAAACAAGGATCAGAAAACGCAGAGACAGGCATAGGGCAGCCAGCAAGTTATTCACTGATAATTACCCAAGAAGCATCGCCCACGAAGAAAGAAGAAGAAACAACATCTACTATAGGGTCAGCGGATTTTACACGCAACATCTCCAGGCCCGGCGAAATGTGCCACCCGGCCGGGCAACTAGCATTGAACAAGCCTACTATCAGTCGTGATCTAAGAGTAACTGCACTCAACGCAAATCAGGCTAACACAAATGCAATACGACTAGTAGAGGATATGCGACTCAGCCCCCGCAAAAAAGAGGGAGGGCTGTCAAATGAACAAAGAAACGCTGAGTCTCCTGTACGAACCCAGCAAACACCTGCCCGAGAGTTAAGAATCACTGCGCCTAATTCTAACCAAACGAAAACAACTGTAAAAAGACTAGTAGAGGATATGCGATCTAGTCAAACGAAAACAGAGAGTGAACAGACAAGTGAACAAGGACATACAACAGGCGTCGTTTGGTTCAACCCGAACTACTGCTCGCAAGGAAGACATGATATACTGAATAGGGGTAACATCCTACGACTGCTATCTCATGTCACCTCTTTGGCAGAAGTAAAAATCTCAGACCTGGTATCCATTGAATTTGTAGTCGATGAGCACACAGGAAGAGAAAAAACAAAAGCAACTTGGACAACCTTGGCAATATCACAAAAATATATGCTGAGGCTGAAACCTTTAAAAACTGGGGGATCACAATAAAACCATATATAAAGCCTAGATACCCTGAAATTCTTGCCCCGGTGGAAAAAGAGGCAGAACTAACTACTACGAAAAGCCTCAGAAATTCGGTCCTGAGAGGCGCGGCAGGGCCAGAGGGCAATAAGGTTGATCAATATAATGACAGTGCCCGACGTATAGTAGACGAACACATACAACCATCGGGACTGCCCGACCCAAGATGGATAGCCAGAACTTTAAATAACAACGAATGACAAATCGGCCTCAAGCCAGGGGAGGCCGCACATGACTCATTAAGAACATGCTCATGGAATATTAATGGCTTGGCCTCCAAAATATCAGACTCAGAGTTTATGACATACATCAGAAACTTCAACGTCGTGGCATTCCAAGAAACATGGCTTGCAGAGCCCCCGCACCTTCATGGCTACTTACGCTTTTTCTCCGCTGCAAAAAGGTCAGCTAAATACGGGCACCTTCAAGGTGGCCTAGCAACTTATATAGCGGCCACAAGCATTTTGACGGCAAAAGAAGTCGGCCCAACTCTCACAGCCTTGTTGGCGGTAAATAATTATATGCCACAACTTATAATAGGCTCCGCCGAAAATGACATTACTCTAATCAACGTCTACATTCATCCGAGAAAGAAAAGAAAAGAAGCTAAAAACCTTTGCAGCTTCATGGAGTCTTGCATAAGGGAAAGACCTACAACAAACGTTATTCTCACTGGGGACTTCAACCTTAACCTCATGGGCGCCACGCAAGAAGACGAGCCACTAATTCAAAATGCAATCTGGGATATTCCTTCACAAGCGATTTCACAGATTTCCAAGCAAACAAAGTTAGGTAATAAGATTCTGGAAGATCTGGTACACTTCAACATCAGGGCCTTAAATGGAAGGACATCTGGAGACAATCCCCCAGCTGCAACTTTTCATTCAACAAGAACAAGCAGTATTCTAGACTATACCTTCATTTCATTACCATTATTTCAGTTTTTAAAATCATACCGGATAGGTCGTAGCGGAGACAGTGATCACTGCCCCCAAGAAACCACCTTTAAGATTGCAAAACCCAATTTTGAACTCTCGAAAGAACCAAAAGAGTCAACCCATACCGTCAACTTCAAAAAAATTAAGTATTCAGCAGCAATAGACGGAACCTTAGCGGAAAGAGCAAAACAGCACTTTGGGAGTTGCACTGGATACAGCAAAATCACAAAATGGGAACAATTTACAAATACTATGTCCATGTACGCTACAAGACCTAAAATACAGCCACAATTAAGCAACGAAAGATCGAGCAAATTCTCCCAAGAACATAAAGGAAAAATCAGAGGCATAAAAACCTCAATCTATCGCACAATGAGAGAACTTCAACAGAATCCTATGAACCTAGCAAAGCATGATCAACTACGGAAATTAAAATTAACACTGAAAAAATCAAAATGGGAAGCAAACAAATCCGCTGAGGATAACCTATGGGCGAGACTACACTCTGACATCAAACGGAATGACGGGGCAAGGTTCTGGAAATCAATAAACTCATTTATAAGACCCAAGCACCATGGGGTCTCATCTAACATCTCAGAGGACAAATGGGCAAACTATCTTGGCAGCCATTTTCACCAGGCTGCGGGACATAACCAGGACCATGAGTTTGATATTCAAAAATCTTTAACGAGTAACAACACAAGCTATACAGAAGGGCAGATTCGAAATGATAGAGAGAATCTGCTGAACTTACAAAACATCATTCAGCGTTTAATCAAGAAGGGAAGAAGAGAGGGAGCACCAGGGCCGAATGGATTCCCGCCAATTCTCTATAAACAAGATGTGGCAGGCTGGGCAGCAGCCCTGGAACCGCTTTTTCTGGAGATAAGACACTACAACATCCTGCCAAGCTCCTGAAAGGGCTCAATTATCTCCCCAATTCACAAGGCAGGAGACAAGGCTTCCCCTCAAAACTATCGACTGGTGGCTTTAATTGACAATGAGGCAAAATATTTTGCAGGCATCCTACTAGAAGAGCTGATGGCCTGGGCAACAGAGAGATCTTTAATCCCGGCAAACCAGACAGGCTTTGCCAAAGCAGTAGGGACAATGACGAACATCTTGAGCATGGGCATGCTAATGGATAAGGCAGAATCTAACAAAATGCCCATACACTTCTGCTTCATTGACTACAAGGCTGCTTTTGACCATATAAATCGGAACCTTTTGTGGTCTAAAGTAAACGATTGGGGGATACCTAGACCCCTTTTGAACCTGCTAATCAACCTTCACACAGAGACTTGGGTACAGATAAAGGTGGGGGATGGATCCGTCCTGTCCAGGCGCATACCGACCAACAAGGGCCTGAAACAAGGCTGCGTCCTGGCCCCCACCCTATTTAATCTGTTCCTAAGCGACCTTGTCCCCATTTTAAATGGCTGCAACTCCCACGCCCCCAAAGTAGGAGGACTGCAACTAACTTGCCTACTTTACGCTGACGATATCGTCCTTATAAGCTATTCCAAGGTAGGACTTCAGCACTTCCTGAATGCAACACAATGCTACTCAAGTAAAAATGAGCTTACAATAAACCTGGAGAAAACCCAGTCAATGACCATCAGCAAGAAAAGAAACAAATCAACATCATGGTACTGGGATAAAATAAGAATCGGAGACACGCCAATATATAAATATCTAGGAGTGAAGATTGATAACGGAGGGCAGTTTTCCGCCCAAAGAACGAGCATTCGAGGGAAAGGGATATCTTTGGCAATTTCGCTAAAGTCTCTAAACAACAAACTTTCTGGCCCGTCTCTCCTGCCCTTGACGCAAGTAATCCGCGCTAAACTTCTCCCAACGATTACCTACGGGAGTGAGGTGCTTAGAGGAAGAGACGCCAAGACCCTTGATAATACAATAACAGCTGCCTACAGAATCATCTTCAGCCTGCCCAAGCAAACCTCACCAGCTCAAATCAGGCTTGAATTTGGCATTGATCAACAGATCCTGGCAAGGCAGGGAGCCTACATGATAGCCTGGGACAAAGTGAGGAAATCGAAACAAGGAACATTAAATGAACATCTGTGGATGGAGTTAGCCCAACACCCGTCCTCAGCAGCAGCCAAGTTCCTACGGGACAGCCTGAAGAACACGGGATTAGAGAAGCTCTGGGATACCACAGCAAACCACACAACATTCAAAAAATTGGTCAAAAAATCGATCAAACAACTATCATGGGTTCAAGACAAGGCAGCCCTTTCCAAAAGAACGCATGGCTGGATGATCCTAAACTCGTATTCAAAGAAGGCACCACAGTGCTCTTTTGGTGAGGGATATTCTAAATCCGCCAAAATGTGCTTCTTAAAGCACAGGCTGGGTCTGCTCCCCTGCATTCAAAATTTTCCAATCTGGATCAAAATAAAAGCTGATCCTCTTTGTCGGCTATGTGGTTTGGGGCAAGAGGATATGCTGCACTTGATCTGCTCTTGTGAGAAACTACGCGATGAACGAAAACACTTGTTGAAACACCACTTTAATCAGCAAGGGATCCGCACACGAAGAAAGGCAGTTCTTGTTTGCTTTTCTTCCCACGATCCTCGCATGAATTGCAGCTTTGTAAATTTAATGAAGGCAGTGGGAACAAAGATGCCAAAAATTAATCTATAACGGTCCCTGCATCATCGACTTAACATTGCTTGTCGATTGACATTACTGACCATACGAACTCATGAGGAAACCGAGAAAGAAGAAATAACCCTACTAACATAAAGTGCACAATTTTATTCTGATTTTACTTAGAATTGTATTTTTACCATACCTGTTCTTAATTTATTTTGTATAGCAATGGTTTTAAGTAACTATGCTAATAAAATTACTTACTTACTTACTTACTTACTTACTTACTTACTTACCACCTTCCCTGTACCCTTGGAAGTGGAGCTAAAGGTGCCCAGATAGCCCAAATCCAATATAGTGACCTAGAACATTTTTGCCCAAAAAAACTTCGCAAACTGAAAGGAGACCGGAACTTAATTGCTTGAGAAGCAGGACATTACTGACACTTCTATAGGGGAAAACCTCCATAAGTTTCTTACACTTCCGGGTTAGTGCCAGGTATGAAAATAAGATCCTCAGACCCACTTTTCGGTTAATTTCTGGACCTGCAGACAGAATCGCAGAGACCTGCCATTCTGCTTGTAGCCTGCTGTGTACTCAGAGGACTGCCCTGATGCATCAACAGGACTGCCCTGCTGCCTGAAGACTGCCTTATTCCCTAAGAGGACTGTCTTGCTGCCTGAGATCAGCTTTCCTTCTTGTACCTGAAACTTCCAGAGTGACTCCAAGGGCTATTTGGCTAGCTTTCTGATGAGAGCCTCAGTAACAGAAAAGTCTCCAAACATATTGAACCTGCACGTGGACCCAGCCGGAGTGAGTCCTAACCCTCCAAGTGGTGCCCTGCCCGTCCGGATCCTTGGAAGTGATGCTAAAGGTACTCAGATATCTCAAATCCAAAACTGGTATCTACCTTCTTGCCCATACTCCCAAGGGTGCATCTCCGGTCGGCTTGACTTTGCGGCAGCACCTGCTTCGCTCTTCTCCACAGCAGCAAATCATGTTCAGTGGCTACAACCTGGAGCTTCATCCCGCTGGATATTTTTAACTCCCATGAAAGAGACTAAGTCTGAACATCGAAATCTTCATTTTACCTTCATCCCGTGGCTCCCTAACAATGACTCCTCCTTCTCCTTGGACATCACTGGCTTCTTTGTTCCACTGAACTTTACCTACTCACACATTGTTCTCCAAAAGTTCTTCTAAGTCTAAAGGTAAGCAGAGACTTGGCCCCATCCACTTTGAGCATCCAAACCGTATTCCATTACTGTCAACCACAGCTTTTTACTTTGCACTGGTCTAGCGTGACAAAATGTCTACGGGTGGCTCTTTGATCTTTTACGTGCTATTTTTCACTTTAAACTTTAAAAGTTCGTATCTATGGTTCAACTGGATTTTTTTTATCGTGATGTCAAATAATTTATTGAAATGTACTCTATTTTTCTAAATTCGGGTTTGATTTTTCTTGTGTTGTTTTTTCACGTTATTACTGTTTAAGTGTTGCCTACATAAACGCATTTCCTCTAAGTTAAGCCTGACTGTATTTGTGCCAAGCTACCAGACGGTTAAGCATGGGTTCATTTAGTGACTTTTTGTTGTTCACCCTGACAAGGATTTTTTTTTAATTTTACTTTATTTACATTTTGCATACAAACTTAAGTCTAGACAATCATTACATTTAAGGCAGCAGCATACAGAGTGGACTGGAAACTCCATGACAAGTATCTCTTAGTTACAACCATTTCGTTTGGGAGATTTAGAAGACATTACACACACCTGATTACATTTCCATTACATTCTAGAAACCACAGAACGTTGTTACCCCTACTAAGCGGCGAGTGGCCCCGCCCCCCACACCCTACAAAGATGATGGCATCACAGGTATATCCCAAACGGTTATGTGTTTGTTGGGTCAACCAACCCCTGTTCTGTCCTGTTCTTCCTCTGACCCTTCGGGCGATGTGTGACGAGTGAGATAGGCCTTGAATGGGTCCCATATATCTGTTGATGCACACTGAATGGGCATGAGAGCGTTAACATTTTCAGACTGTGTATTGCAGTATATCAAATCTGCACACAATTCCTTTAGTGTAGGGGTGGGCGGCAGGCGCAACTAGAGTCAAAGTTCGGGAGGGGCTAAGAAAAAATTTCGGGGGGGGGGGCTGATTCTTCAAGCAAAAGGCAGAGTGGAGCTGCAGGGCCTCTAAGCAGGGGTGAAAACCATCAAAGCCTCATTAACAAGCAAAAGGTCTTTTAAAGACCTGTGAAGTGCTCGGGTGCGGCTGTGTGTGTGCCCGGGAAGCAGCCTCAGCCCGGGCTGCCAAACACGACGGGGGGCGGGGCTGAAGCCCTTTGAGTCCAATGGGCATTGCGCGCCTGGGTGGGCCCTTTCATCCACCGCATCGCTAGTCTACATTTTGCCAACACAATGCCCAGCGCCAGTAGCCCACGCGTACTCTTCGGGTACTCTTTAACATACCCCAATAAGGCCTCCAATGGGTTAACTTGAGCCTCGTCTCTGCTAGCTCTTGTAAGGCAGCGTGTATGGACTCCCAAAACCTATAAACATCCGGGCAGACCCAAGCACGATGAGTGAAATTTCCTGAATCCGCTCCGCATCTTAAACACCTGTCATCCTCTCTAAGACCATATCTATGTACACGAACCGGGGTGTAGTATACACTTTGCAGGTATTTAAAATGTGTCAAACGATGTCTACCGTTTTGGGAAATGGATTTTGTGCTTGCGCAGCAATACTTCCAATGCACGCCAGTAATTTCTATCTCTAGCTCCACTCGACATTCCTGCAGGGCCTTTGTAGGAACAGAGCCTGAGCCAGTGTTGGAAAGAGAGTATAACATTGAAATCATGTGTCGTGAGGATGAAGGAGCATAGTATCAAGAAACGGCGTTAAGATTATCGCCGCTTTAGCGGCAGAAAACGGACGCTAAAGCGGTGATAATGGGCTTGATAATATGCCCTTGAGAATTCCCATAGAAGCCCATTATCACCGCTTTAGCGGCAGTTTTCCTGCCGCCAAAGTGGCGATAATTTTAATGCCGTGCTTGATAATATGCCCCGTAGCTCTTAATAAATAATTTAGACGGGTGTATTCACCCGGTTCTAACACACCTTTGCCTAACGTTGCGTGCAGCGCGTGCCATGCACGATAATAGTGAAATCGTGCTATCGCAGGGGCGGCCAAAGGGTCATTTTGTAACTTTTCCCAAGGCTTAACCGTTTTCTCCTCAAAGTAATCATTCGCAGTGCCAATCCCAAGTGACCGCATGGTTGTGGTTAATTCCCTCTCCTGCCTCGTTGGTAACCAGTCACATAGTTCAAGCGCTAATTTGGGGGAGTAAAGTAAAGTGATTCCCTGCCAAGAGCTGACCTCCACAGCAGGCTCCTTGTGTTTCATACTAGATCTATGATGTGATAACGCCTGCACGGTGCCCCAAACAAATGCTGCAGAAGTGACAAAGGATGTACCGCATGTCTTTCTATGTGTAACTGCGGACAGTCCTGGGGGCTGTGCAACCATAAGTGGGCGTGCATCTGTTGCATAGCGCAATAATAAAGTTCAGAGTCAGGGGCACTGAGTCCGCCTTCCACATAAGGTTTGGTCAATATGTCCCAGGACACACGTGATTGTTTGCCAGCCCAGGCGAGGAGGATCAAGAAAGAACGGAGTGTACCCCAAAACGACCTGGGAAACAAAATCGGGATGTTAGCAAAATAAGAACAAAAATCTCAGGAGTACTATCATCTTCATGAGCGAGATTCGTCCCAGCAGCGATAATGGTAGCTGAATCCATTGATTAATAGAATCCGAAAGCTTCTGTATTGCCCTGCCGTAGTTCTCTCGGACCACTACCTCAGGGTCAGTGTGTATTTGGACGCCCAGATATCTGGTGGGCTCTGATGTCCACTCAATGGGAACATACTTGCCACTGGAAGCGTACTGGGGGTCAGTTGGACCACGATGGACTTACTCAAGTTAATACGAAGGCCAGAGTGTTGCCCAAATCACTCCACCTCCTGCAGGACTGGTGTTAAATTCCACGCTGGTTTGTGAACATATAGGAGGGTGTGGTTGCGTAAGCCGTGATTATTAAGTTATACTGTGGGAAGGGTATGCCGCAGAAGCCATGGTATTCCCTTAGTGCACAGGCAAGAGCTTCAACAACCAAGGCATATAACAAGGGGGACAGAGGGCACCCCTGTCTCATGCCTCATGTAATAGCTAATGGGCCTGAGAGGAGTCTATGCACGCGTGCAGTAGGTTGCTTATACAGCACGTTCACTAGTTTATTTAATAAGGATCTTGTCCACTCCCACCCATTTCAACACTGCCCTAAAAAAGCGCCACTCGACAGAATCAAAAGCCTTCTCGGCATCGAGGAAGACCGCTGCAGCACGCACAGCAGGGTCTATACCGGCGATGGTATCGAAAAGGGTCCGCAAATTGCTGGTTAACAAGCATGTAGGTACAAAGCCAGATTGCTCAGGGGCCATTACTAAAGGGAGAAGAGGAGCGAGCGGATTCGCGAGTATTTTGGCGAATAATTTGGTGTCTGTATTTAACAACGAGAGCGGCCTGTAGGAGGAACATTGCTGCAGAGGTTTGTCTTTTATCAGGAGAGTTATCAAGGTGGCCTCTCTCATACTGGGGAGCGTAATACCATCTGTGACCATTTCCTTGAAAAGGTTGACTAGGTGGGAGAGCAGCTGGTCCGGATACGTCTTATAGAATGCAACTGCGAGCCTGTTGGAACCTGGGGCCTTATTATTAGGCATAGTTTTCAGAGCAGCGGCAATCTCAGTGGGGCACAGAGGTGCCCTCAGGTGTTCTCTGCGTGAATTTGTGAACCACCTCATAGCTATGTACGATAAATATTCCTCATCCGACTCGTCGGACTTGGTGGTGTGCAACGTGTATAGTTTTGTGTAGTAGGAGCGAAATCTGTCTGCTTTCTGTACAGCATCTGTGAGTATGACGTAGTTGTCATCACATAGTTTCAATAACTCCCCAGAACCACCAATCAAGCGAGTTAAAGCTGCTAATGTGGCGTCATGTCTCTCCCCTTCCCCATATACTCTCGCTGTTGCATACTTCCCCAGGTGCACCACCTCTGCGTGTGCTTCTTCGTTATATTCCACCAGCTTGGCTCTGATCTGTGCCAGGTCGTCAGGAGAGGGTTCTACAGTCGTTCGTCTCTCTAGGTCCACTAATTTGGTCTCAAGCCTCTGAAACCTTCCTCTGATAGAATGAAGGACCCCTGCGTGCTTTGATATGAGTGCCACCCTAATGAAAACTTTAAACGTTTCCCACACAGTGGCCATCTTGGGTACACTAACCTAGTTGGTAGAGAAAAACAAATCAATCTCCTTTGAGATTTCAACCCTGAATGCCTCGTCCAGCAAAGAATACTGAGGGAATCGCCATGTGCATGTTCTGGGCTGCATATTTCCTATCTGTAGCTGCAATTTGACCAGGGGAATGGTCCGAATATGTGCGGGGTAGGTGTTCGCAACGTGATATGAAGGGAATTAAGCCCCTTGATGTCAATCAATAATCTATACGCGTGTGTATGTCATGTGTTGATGTATAATGCTTATATTCCCTGCTAGCCGGTGAGCGGTGTCACCAGAAGTCGATCTGGTCATCTGCCTCAGCGATTGCCTTTCCCGCTGAAGAGGGGGGGGGCAGGGGGGGCTTTCGAACGGTCCACAGCTGGATTTTGCACACAATTAAAATCACCACCCCACAATGTATGCATCCTGGGATACGTGATGAGATTATTATTAAGCCTGGGCGTTGAACTACGCTCCGTTCGCGGAGCTTGCGAAGTTTAGGTAACTTCGCGATTCGCGTAGAGCGCGAAGTTGCAGATTGCTACGCAATCTAGCGCGTAGCGTAGTAAATTTGCTTCCTCGCGCGCTCAATATTCATTCTCGCGCGCGCGGTAATGTCTTACCTTGATTCTGCGATCGCCAACTTGCTTTTCTGTCTGTTCGCGAGCGCCACGAGATTTGTACTATGGCTGCCCAAGCCCGCGAGAGTGTGCGACCCCGAACACGTCATTGGTGCGCGCGAGCTGACTTCCGGCGGCTGTTTTGGTAAGATCGCGATCCCGAATATGGAAAAACTGCAATCTGGCAAAGAATATCTCGCGAGCTTCATAAAACCTTCTCTAAAATGATCATTTTGCTCAGAAAACTCCTCAGATTGTGATCTTGCTGTAGTCTTTTGTGTAAGAAAGAGTCCTTTAATTTTTTTAACTCTTTTTTTTCAAGAGGAAGGAAGTGCCCCTGAGTCTACAACTTCCTGTTCCTGTCCAGCAGGCTCCTCCCACGTGCGTTGTGCATGTGTTGTTCACTTTCATTTGGATTTGGAGCTGGAAGGATCACTTTTTGTGTCTGTCTGCTGCATCATACCATTGGATTGGATTTATTTGAGGAATTTTTGATTTGAGATTTAATTTACTACAAGTAAGTTGGAGAATTGGTGTGTTTGTTTCATTGGGGATCGTTTGTACCTACATTTTTCTGGGATTTTTATTGTTTTTAAAAATTATTGTTGTGGTGGGTGGCCTGTACTACTTTCAATAGGGGCCTAGTTGTTTTTCTCTGCAATTTCAGCCAGTAGGGTACCCATGGGTCCATGTTTTGTGGTGTCTGTAGAATTTCTACATCATGTAGGGCATGGATGGCATAGGATTGAAATGCTAAACGTGGCTGTGGTGTATTTCACTGTTGGTGTGTGTGTGTGTGATTTACCTTTGTTGGATGTGTGTGCTAGTGCTTGTGGCCTAGTAGTCTTCCAGTAGGCCCAGAGGTAGTCAGCCTCCAATCTGTGGTGCGTGACTTAAATGTACAGTTGGTGTTGTCTGGTGATTTCCCTTTACTCCATGGATGGCTTTGGATTTTATTGCAAAAGGTGTGTTTGGGGTGGAATAGCATTTTTTGGGTGTGTGCTAAACAAATGGGGCTTTTTTGGCCACCATGGAAGGCAAGGGATTCAGCTCGCGAACTTTCGGTAACTCTGCACAGCGCGACAACGCGGACTTACAGTTTTCATCATTTTTGCGCTCGCAATATGCGTGTTCGCGAACGCGAGAAAGCCTTTTTGTACAGTTCGCGATCCCGAACACGCAGCTTTTGCAATCTGGCAAACAATATCTCGCGAGCAACATAGACCCTTCTCAAAAACGCTTTTTTGTGAATTTCTGCACAAAAAACTCCTCAGGCTGTCATTGAGCTGTAGGTTTGGAGCAGGGAGAAGCTGTTACTTGTCTGGAAAACATTTTTATGAGAGGGGTTAAGTTCCACAGACACTACAACTTCCTCTTCCTGTCCTTTGCAATCACTTTTTGTTTGTTATTGTGGTGGGTGGGCTGAGCATGTGTGTGGCGGCCATTTTAGGAAGGCATGCATTGTGCCTTTGCCGTAGGCGTACATTGACTGTCTCCCATTTCTTGTGGTTGTTGTGGGTGTGTGGCGGCCATTTTGTGGAGCCATCCAAGCAGTGTGCTTGCTTTTGCCATCCGGTTCCAAGCTTGTGGCCTAGTAGTCTTCCAGTAGGCCCAGAGGTAGTCAGCCTCCAATCTGTGGTGCGTGACTTAAATGTACAGTTGGTGTTGTCTGGTGATTTCCCTTTACTCCGTGGATGGCTTTGGATTTTATTGCAAAAGGTGTGTTTGGGGTGGAATAGCATTTTTTGGGTGTGTGCTAAACAAATGGGGCTTTTTTGGCCAGCATGGAAGGCAAGGGATTCAGCTCGCAAACTTTCGGTAACTCTGCACAGCGCAACAACGCGGACTTACAGTTTTCGTCATTTTTGCGCTCGCAATATGCGTGTTCGCGAACGCGAGAAAGCCTTTTTGTACAGTTCGCGATCCCGAACACGCAGCTTTTGCAATCTGGCAAACAATATCTCGCGAGCAACATAGACCCTTCTCGAAAACGCTTTTTTGTGCATTTCTGCACAAAAAACTCCTCAGGCTGTCATTGAGCTGTAGGTTTGGAGCAGGGAGAAGCTGTTATTTGTCTGGAAAACATTTTTATGAGAGGGGTTAAGTTCCACAGACACTACAACTTCCTCTTCCTGTCCTTTGCAATCACTTTTTGTTTGTTATTGTGGTGGGTGGGCTGAGCATGTGTGTGGCGGCCATTTTAGGAAGGCATGCATTGTGCGTTTGCCATAGGCGTCCAAACTTGTGGCCTAGTCGTACAGTAGGCCCAGGGGTACAACTCAGCAATCATCACGGCGGGTTTTTGTTCCTTGCTATTCTTCTTCCTAAGTGTACACAGTACAAATACAACAGGATCCCTGGCCTTGTCAGTCTCTTAATGGCTGGCTATACTGTTGATGTTGTTCACTGACTTCATGAAATTTAATAATTGTGATGACCACCCACGAGACACTAAGAAGTTATATATTATACTATGGATCTTTTGACTGATGTTCTTCTGGCTTTTTTGCTTTTAGGTGCACAAAAGACAGAGGTGTGTCATCATCATCCACTGTTGTGGTGCCAGACCGACGTCCTGCTGCTGTAGTGTACACAACGTGACGTGTCAGTGACCTGACCAGGCATCTCTGCAACTTGTGCAACTGAGTGCGGTATTGACATCTGTTGAAGATGCCCCCAAAGAAAGCAGGTAGCAGGTCCTCCGGTACCAAGAAAGTTGCCATGGAGAAGAAGGAACAGAAGAAGAAGGAAGTGTCACTTAAGTCTGGTGTGCCTCCCAAAACCTTTTTTGGTTCACCAAAAATGAGGCCTGCAGCAGCGGTGTCGGGGGGGCAAGCTGGGGGCAGCACCTCCACATCAGTGGGCCCAACCCACCAACCCATGCCCAAGCAGATGAGTGTGGAAGAGGTAGCCAGCCTTATGGTAGAAAGCAGTGATGCTGAGCCTGAACTAAACTTATCGCTATCTCAAAGTAGTACACAATCAACGCAGGAGGGAACATCATCAACACAGCAGATAAGTGGTCAACAGCCGCAGCCACCGCCCGCAATAGTAGCTGTTGTTCCTCCCGAAGTAGGGGCAGTTCAGGAAATTGAGCCTCATGCAGAGGAAGAAGAGGAAGCCACTCCTTTAGAAGTTGCATTGGCTTTTAAATCCCCAGCAAGGAAAAGGAGGGTTAGTACATCAAGTTCTTCACCAAGCCCCCCTTCTGATGATCTAGATGTCACTTGGAAGCCACAAACTGAGTCTGAGAGGGAAACACATCACAAGAGCAGGCATGGGAAAAGGAAGGTTCCAGAAAGCCTTACACTTATGGATGTTGATGTAGAAGAGCAGGTTGATGATGATGATGATGATGAGCCAGTCATCACAAACATCACTCCCGGGCCTGAGGAGATGGAGAGCAACATTTTTACATTATCCAAAATGGATGCGAGGGATGTAGCACGCATACCTCCAACACAGGTAACACCAACACGACCTCCAGCTTCCATATTTACATTAGCAAAGGGCCGGCAGCGTCCTACATCCAGCACAACAAGCACCACCTCAGCAGAAGTAGGTAGTGGTCCTGCACAGAGTCAAATTCAACACACACCCTTCAGTTCATCCGGCATTGGAAGTGGGAGTGGCACCTCCAGCAGGAGACAAAAGTTAAGCTCCCCAGTGTGGGACTTCTTTACGGTTAGCCGAAAGGAGGAGAACATTGCTGTATGCTCCGTTTGTCATTCCTGTGTTAGCCGTGGAAAGCTTGGTACAAACTATGGTACCGGAGGCCAAATGACCCATCTGAAAAAACACCACGCAATCCAGTGGGAGGAGCACCTTAGGCTCATCAAAACTGGAACCATTGCTGTTGGGCTTAAACGAGTAGAAAGTCCGCTCACGGTGGAACAGGAAGAAGAGGGAGACATTCTCTGTGCTAGTGGTACACAAAGTAGCCCTGTCCCCAGCACTGCAGTGGTAACGCCCACATCCTCAGCCACATCTCATTGGCACAAGAGTAAGAGCCAGCCTGAGACACCAAGGAGTACTGCTGGCCCAAAAAGTGCGACGTCGACCACAGGAAGGAATACCATGCAGCCTACCATTCTTAGCATGTTTAGTAGGCCGGAGGGGCAGTACGAACGCAATCACCCAATAGCACGTTTGTACAATGCTAAGCTGGCAAAAATGTTAGCACTGGACCTTCTCCCTTTTTCTTTTGTTGAAGGGGTGGGTTTTCTTGAGTTTGTGACCACCATCTGCCCAAAATGGAAAGTTCCCAGCCGCTACTATTTTGCAAGAGTTGCTGTTCCAGCACTACATCATGACGTGCTGGAATTGCTTGGAAAAGCCTTAAAAAACAGTGCTGTTCAGAGTATACACCTGACAACAGACATGTGGACCAGTTGCCAAGCCACTGATTACATGTGCATCACTGCACACTGGGTTTCTTTTTCGGGTGTTAAAGATAAGATATCTGACGGCGTTGTTGACACCGCTGAGATTTTTAAAGACACTCGCAAACATGCAACTGTAGCCATGTTTGCAATGGAGAAATCTCATACTGCTGCTAACATTTTGGATGAGTTTAACAGCAAGGTGTTTGAGTGGCTGCGACCAAGAGGTCTTACCATTGGTTTTGTTGCCACGGACAATGGCAGTAATGTAGTTCGGGCCATGAAAGATGGTGGCTATTTCAGGGTGCCATGTTTGGCACACTGCATTAACATTGTTGTGCAAGACTTTCTGAAAAATGAAAGCAAAGTCAGCAGCTTACTGACCACCTGCAGAAGAATATGCACACATTTCAACCATTCTTTTAAAGCCCGGAAGGAGCTGAGGGTGATTCAACGTGAGCATAAAATGCCAGTCAAAGCACTCATCCAAGAGGTGCCAACACGTTGGAACTCAACGTATTACATGCTTGAGCGTCTGTTTGAGCAGTACATACCACTTAATGCTTATGTCATGAAAAAGTCAGGGGATCCTACAGTGAAAGGCATGAGAGTTGAGATGGCCCAATGGGACCTCCGCTCGCTTATCTCACAATACAAGGATTCAAAATAACATTCTGTCAGATCCACATTACATTACTGCCTCAATTTTGGATCCACGTTACAAATTATTGCTGCGCAGTAATGAAGTCATTCCTTTTTCAGAAGTGAATGTTGCCCAGTACAAAACTTTGATAGCTGAGGAAGCCACTGAGTTTGAAAACAAAAGGATCTTCATTAAAGGCCCGCCCCTCCAGGGCAGAAAAAGTACTGCAGGGCACCCAGAACGAAGTTCTACTTCAGAAGCCAAGAGCAGTGCGTTTGCCTCCCAGCAGTCAACACTGCCAGCAGCAATAACATCAACAGCACCAACAGGATCATCAGGCACATTTACAAAAACGGCAGGTGATTGGTTTCTACGGAAAGGGTATTGCACATCCATGACTGATGCAAAGGCAAAAGAGGCCCAGGAAATCGGAGCACCCCTGAACATTGAGCGGATGGTTCAGGCCTATCTAGATGACACAACAGAGGTCTACATGGAGCAAAGCCCATTGGTGTATTGGTATGGGAAAAGAAGCCAATGGCCAGTGCTCAGCAGGCTGGCGATAAAGTATGTGGCTTGCCCTGTTGCAAGTGTCTCTTCAGAGCGTGTTTTCAGTGCTGCTGGTGCCATTGTTACTGTCAAAAGGACCAGTCTCTCGCCCAAAAGTGTTGAGAGGTTAACCATGATCAAAATGAATCAACACTTTATACCACCAGAGTACAAAATACGTGAATCACAGGAGGAAGAGGAGAGCGACTTTGATGACATAAGTAGTGGATTGTTAGACGTACTGCTGTCCGAACCACCAGAGTTTGAGGACGAGCTCCTCTTCCCTGACAACTAGGCTTTCAAATTGTTCTCCCTTCCTTTATTTGTGTGTGACTGTGTGTATCTGTTTTTCTGGTTCAAAATCTACATTCACAACAAAGCCATCAACAGTCTCCTCTTTTTATTTCCCTATTGGAGTTGCACGTCTGTGCATAACTGTCCACTCCACTCCTCAGGGTCCTGCTCCATGTTCCTTACTCTCCCTAAGTACATTTCAAGCAAGTCAGACATTGGATGGAGATGGAGAATAGTACAATACAGGTTGCCTCTAACAGTCCCTCCATAAGAAGTGAAACGTGACTCCACCTATATTCCATTTTGTTTCCAATCCGAAAGAAACTCATCACTGACTGGCAGAAGGCTAGGCAGGCATCAGATCAGAAAGCCAAAGAGAACACCAAGACAGGTAATGAGTGATTATTGTGAATGATGGTGGCATGCATTGCATTGGATGCTGGCTGACTACGAAGAATTGTGCATGCCATGAAGTAGAACTATACTAGTTTATCGACAAAGTAAAAGTGACTCAGGTGTGGTGACAGTTAATGTTTCCTTGTTGTTTAATAATGACCACATTGTACTCCTACCACTGCAGGTGCCGGCCAATATCCGTTGCAATTTGGTAATATGGAATATATTATAAACTTAATCAGTCACTACAGACTGAGTTGGTGTTGGAGAATACGTACCACACGGTCACCATCATTGAGGATGCTGAGCATACTATCTTTGCACACAGTCAGTTGGATTGGAGAAAATTGATGGAATAACTGCGTTTCATGGGCTGACTTAAAAGGTAAAAAGTTTGAACAAGAACCACAGCAGACCTAGGCTAGATGTCCGTGTAGTGGTGTGGACTGGAGTAGAGTGTAATGGTATGACGGACAGTGGCGCATTGATTTAGTCACTTCATTGGGAAAATTCTAGGTTGCTGCAGTGCATATGACATTTCTCAGGCTCGGTCAAAATATAAGTAAGGGGTAGGATGCCTGGCCTGTGCCGCGGTTCTCCTGTTCTGTGGCTGTGCTGGCTCCTGAATCCTGTCCCGTTGTTGTTGTACCTTAATGCTGTAGAGTAGACACACTATGTAGCCTATCCAAGCTGCCTCAGTCTGAAAGTGTTCTCTCCAGAGTGTTGTCTTGCACTCCACTGTAATTGAGTTTGTTGTTGTAAATGCTGTAATTTTTCAATACCCCGTTTGTTTTTCCATCTACACTTACAGGCCGGCCTTTACCCTGTGCTACAGTGGGAGAAACGACTCACACGTACCTTACCAATCCGCATCAGGCGTTTCATGGGCTGACATAAAAGGTAAAAAGTTTGAACAAGAACCACAGCAGACCTAGGCTAGATGTCCGTGTAGTGGTGTGGACTGGAGTAGAGTGTAGTGGTATGATGGACAGTGGCGCATTGATTTAGTCACTTCATTGGGAAAATTCTAGGTTGCTGCAGTGCATATGACATTTCTCTGGCTCGGTCAAAATGTAAGTAAGGGGTAGGGTGCCTGGCCTGTGCCGCGGTTCTCCTGTTCTGTGGCTGTGCTGGCTCCTGAATCCTGTCCCGTTGTTGTTGTACCTTAATGCTGTAGAGTAGACACACTATGTAGCCTATCCAAGCTGCCTCAGTCTGAAAGTGTTCTCTCCAGAGTGTTGTCTTGCACTCCACTGTAATTGAGTTTATTGTTGTAAATGCTGTAATTTTTCAATACCCCGTTTGTTTTTCCATCTACACTTACAGGCCGGCCTTTACCCTGTGCTACAGTGGGAGAAACGACTGACACGTACCTTACCAATCCGCATCAGGCGTTTCATGGGCTGACATAAAAGGTACAAAGTTTGAACAAGAACCACAGCAGACTTAGGCTAGATGTCCGTGTAGTGGTGTGGACTGGAGTAGAGTGTAGTGGTATGACGGACAGTGGCGCATTGATTTAGTCACTTCATTGGGAAAATTCTAGGTTGCTGCAGTGCATATCACATTTCTCAGGCTCGGTCAAAATATAAGTAAGGGGTAGGGTGCCTGGCCTGTGCCGCGGTTCTCCTGTTCTGTGGCTGTGCTGGGTCCTGAATCCTGTCCCGTTGTTGTTGTACCTTAATGCTGTAGAGTAGACACACTATGCAGCCTATCCAAGCTGCCTCAGTCTGAAAGTGTTCTCTCCAGAGTGTTGTCTTGCACTCCACTGTAACTGAGTTTATTGTTGTAAATGCTGTCATTTTTCAATACCCCGTTTGTTTTTCCATCTACACTTACAGGCCGGCCTTTACCCTGTGCTACAGTGGGAGAAACGACTCACACGTACCTTACCAATCCGCATCAGGCGTTTCATGGGCTGACATAAAAGGTAAAAAGTTTGAACAAGAACCACAGCAGACCTAGGCTAGATGTCCGTGTAGTGGTGTGGACTGGAGTAGAGTGTAGTGGTATGACGGACAGTGGCGCATTGATTTAGTCACTTCATTGGGAAAATTCGAGGTTGCTGCAGTGCATATGAAATTTCTCAGGCTCGGTCAAAATATAAGTAAGGGGTAGGGTGCCTGGCCTGTGCCGCGGTTCTCCTGTTCTGTGGCTGTGCTGGATCCTGAATCCTGTCCCGTTGTTGTTGTACCTTAATGCTGTAGAGTAGACACACTATGTAGCCTATCCAAGCTGCCTCAGTCTGAAAGTGTTCTCTCCAGAGTGTTGTCTTGCACTCCACTGTAATTGAGTTTATTGTAAATGCTGTAATTTTTCAATACCCCGTTTGTTTTTCCATCTACACTTACAGGCCGGCCTTTACCCTGTGCTACAGTGGGAGAAACGACTCACACGTACCTTACCAATCCGCATCAGGCGTTTCATGGGCTGACATAAAAGGTAAAAAGTTTGAACAAGAACCACAGCAGACCTAGGCTAGATGTCTGTGTAGTGGTGTGGACTGGAGTAGAGTGTAGTGGTATGACGGACAGTGGCACATTGATTTAGTCACTTCATTGGGAAAATTCTAGGTTGCTGCAGTGCATATGACATTTCTCTGTCTCGGTCAAAATGTAAGTAAGGGGTAGGGTGCCTGGCCTGTGCCGCGGTTCTCCTGTTCTGTGGCTGTGCTGGCTCCTGAATCCTGTCCCGTTTTTGATGTACCTTAATGCTGTAGAGTAGACACACTATGTAGCCTATCCAAGCTGCCTCAGTCTGAAAGTGTTCTCTCCAGAGTGTTGTCTTGCACTCCACTGTAATTGAGTTTATTGTTGTAAAGGCTGTAATTTTTCAATACCCCGTTTGTTTTTCCATCTAGACTTACAGGCTGGCCTTTACCCTGTGCTACAGTGGGAGAAACGACTCACACGTACCTTACCAATCCGCATCAGGCAGGCAGTGGTACCCAAGATTGATGTGCGGAGTGTCCATGGAAGGGAGGACCAAGAAGAATGACGAGAATGATGCAACTCCACATTTGGACCAGGATAATACAGTAACTTTAGTATCATCATTCGTCTTTACATTTATTTGCTTGCTTTTTTCTCTTTAATCATTACGACTGTGTGTTGTGGTTTGTTTGTTAATTGATCCAACTTTTTTTTAATTTCCTTAGCTAGCTTGAAAAATAAAAGTAAGCCCGGTACAGCATGTAATTGGGTTCGGTCTGAGCTCTGAGGGCGTCAGACAGGCAAGGCAAATTTCAATTTCGTCCCTGACTGTACTGTCTCATTGGGTCATAGTAGTTATAGTACAACTCATTATCATTAACCATCAAGTTATCCTCCTCAGCATGCATGCATTTGCTTTCTCTCACTTCATACTTTGATTTCTTTGATAATGGATCATGGTCGTCTTACAAGATTGTGTTTTACTTTTGTTGTGTCCATGCATATTGTCTGTTTTTCTTTCTCAAACCTTTCCCAAAACCCCACTTCCCATCCAATCATCAATCCCTAACCCTCTTCCCCCGGGCTGTGTGATTTATATTGAGGTGTGATGTGATGACTATGTACACCAATTGATCACACGCTTGCTGGGGCAGATGTGGTGAAAGCAACACTAATTGAATTTCAACTAAGGCAGGGCAAGGATCTTCTTCTGCTTGACCACCCATGCTGTAGTTTACTTTGTGTTCTGTTCCACTCCTCCTCCCAGAGTCTCAGTCAAGTGACTTTCTCTTTCTTTTTTCAAACGCTATTGCCAGTGTCTACTACTACCACCACAATAATGGCATCTACTCCGTCAATTTGGGAAACCAACCATGCAGCCATCAGTGTGCCGAACTTCATCATCAATCACAGGTAAGATAAGTTTGGTGGGAGGTATGGACTAGGAGGAGAGACTGACAGTACTATTATGACAATTAAAAATAACTCAGTGAGGGGTACTGCATCTATCGGTTTGTGTGTTACAAAATCGGCAGATCTTTTAAATCAAACACTGGCTGTGGGCATGCAGCAGCACGGAAACAAAGTAAACAACCATGTAACTTACATTGAATTCGGAAAACTGTAACCCACCACAAAAAACATTAACACCGTATAAATAAATAGTAAGTATATTTTTAATGTCCCCTAACAAAAATAAACTATCCCGCTCTGACCTAACCCACCCCCCTCCCTAACCCCAACGAAACGAAACGAAAGTCCAAAGTCCCAATGTCTGTAGAAATCCCCAACGCCCACAAACCCACCCACCAACAAAAGGAATTAAAAAAGAGGCAAACGACGAGGTCCTCTATTGTCGGCGGGCCTTAAGGTGTTTGTCCACCAGGATCTTTACCCGCTCCTCCATGTTCTCCTCCAAGCGGGCCATCCGGTGGAGCAGCTGGCGGCGAAATGCCCTACAGTTACATCCAGGGTGGGGGGCAGCAGTGCTGGAAATAGAGGCGCGGCGGCGGGCAGATGCCGGACCACGGCGCCGTGAAAGTGGAGGCCAGGCCAGACTGGGGCCCGGGGCATTGGAGGAGGCTGCAGCTGCAGCCGCCTCCTCCTCCTCCTCCTCCTGAGCCACCAGCCGGCGATAATGCTCGCAGATGGCCTCCAGTTTCCGGCGCCGGGCCCTAGCGGCCAACTCCTTCCTTGATGGTTTAGTGGAAGGAGTATCATCTATATCAAGAAAGAAAAAGAACATGTTGGAGCCAATACTCTTAGCAAAACAGGAACACTAAAATCATTCAACACATAGTGTCACAGTATCACTAGCAAGCACAGTTCATAACATTTGGGATTTGGTGCTGGGGTAAGTATCTCTAATCCTACTTCCTTGGACTCTAACATTTGTGACCGTTTCAGACATTATTTATAAATATAATCGTACTATGTATGTACTCCGGTACACCAGTCGTGCTGTTCTTATCTGTAGTTTAGCCCAATTACATAACCTTGTTGTAGGCGGCATGCCAGGCCCATCAGCTAAGCTTGCACCCAAGAGAAACAGATATGAGCCACATGATGCAGACTCACGTTAGTTTTATTTACTACTACTGTCTGCAGGTGGGGAAGCTCATCTTTTCGTCTGACGCCTTACGGCCGTTGGCACTGGCCATACTCTGTTACATGAGGGCAAATGGCATGCACAATTTCACTTACACCCTGCCATGGGTACTACAAAAAGGCTGATTATTTATCGGATCCAACGATCATTGCTTATATTCATATTATAGATGCTGCTAGTGCTAATACGATATACGACATCAGGTCGGTAGCGGTCGGTGGTGGGAGTGCTGCCGGTCGGTTACGTGGGAAGGTGCAGGGTGGGTATAGTAAACGATGGATTAAGGACATTCACAGGTAATTAAAGAATACATAAAAAAAAAACATTGCTGCACACAGTAGCACACACTGCATCGCATTCGGCGGTGCAGTGCGCACCTTGAAAATAGTTTTATTTATTTTTATGTTGATTACCTGTATTTGGCCGTAACAGTAATACACAGTTTACTCGCCAGTGCCACCCACCCGTCCCCTCCCTATGTCACCGCCCGCCAACAATCCCACCACCAACCGCTACTGCAGAGGGTACTTTGCTTTCATTGATTGTGTAACCAATATACATAAACATTAAACAACAGATAGGCCACCCTTTGCAGGCTGGCTGCCCCAATCGAAAATACATTAATAATAATAGGTAGGGAGTGGTCCCCAGAGTGGGAGGAAGGGGTTTCCGCTTGATAATATATGACGTGCTTGCAAACTACTGCAAGTGTACTGTATGCTCATAATACTACCTTGATTCCTCTAGGCTTTGCTACTGTCGCGCAGTTTCTTTTACATTTTCTTCAAAGTAAGAATCTCCAGTGACACTTTCCACCTATACTGTCTCTTGGTGATAGTACATCCAGGCATACATCCATTAAAGTAAACGTCTATCCTTTTGTATATATCTCTTAACAAACCTTAGTTGGTTTCACCAACAAACACCCATGCTTCTGCTCCTTCCTTCCTTGCCTTGGCTTTGAGTTTGAACCAAAAACACCGCTGATTCTTGCTATCTAGTACTATCCACCCATACTGTGTCGCCCACCCAGGCAGGCATTCTTTCACCTTCCACCCATCCTTCAACAACCCATGCATCTGATCTTATTACTATCAGCCACCTATGCATGCTTCCAACAACATATCCTTCTCTGCCGGTCAGTCATATTGTTTATCTCGCCCGTCCTTCCACCCTTAGTGCTTTCCCTCTATGTTCAACACATCCATGAAGGTCATCTGATCTGAGTTTGTCTTCTCCATAAAACATTCACAGCTGATTTTGGAGTCAAATAGAAGAGGCCATTGGTTACTCTACTCACGCTGGTAATGCTACGTAAAGGGTGTCTTCTTCAACCGTTGTATAATAAGTCGCACAGTACAGTGAAATAGTGAACACAGTTCCATCTAGCTGTAATGTCAAGAAGTAATGAATATAACTTACCGCCGCCGGCCACTGCTGCTGGATCCCCCCTGGGCCCTGTGTCTCCTGCAGGTGCCGCCAGTTCGCCTGCCCCCTCCGGAATGGCCGCATCGCTGGCCCCGACGGCACTGGTGGATGGTAGTGTGCCTAGAAAAAAGCATCACAAATTTTTTAGATGCCTGTAAACCTCCCCCTATTTTAAGTGTTCACTTGGAACATTGAAAAAAAAGTTAATGCAATGCAACATACATCAGCACTAGACAGTAAGTACAGTCAGTAGACAGACACTAGTAGGATATGGTTCTACTTCATAGGGTCATCTAGTCCTACTCTACTCTTTTGAAAGTTAGCCTGAGCCATGAGTAACCCTTTTAGATTCATCATGTCGACTACTACTCTTTTGGTGCATATTATACCTGCCAGCTTATTGGCATGTGCAGTAGATGCCTTTAAGGCCGCTTGACTGTTGCGTACAAGTGAAGAGGTCGAAAAAAAAACAACTTATTGACTTTGTTTAGTTTATATTGCTTAGCCATCACACATACATGTTACACTTTTTGGCATGACTGCAAAATGCTAGCATTCACCAGTATACTATCTAACGGCTAACTCGCAGCGTTTTTCTCATATATCATAGGCGGAAGATTCCCTTCTACAAACCACAGATTTACAGAGCATATTGGATGCAAGATGATGTAACCAGTATTTCTACGTTCTACGGTGAGGGATCTTCCAGAATTAAAAAGATCTTGGCTCTTGTTCTTGTTGTCAATCATGCACTTGTAAATGTTTACTGTTTTAATGTTAGGCTTTTTGCTGGCTTATTGACTATGGCTGTCGTAAATTAAATTTCATATTAACGATGTACAGAGTTTGATACTTGTTTCAAATAAACCTTTTGAACTTACACATAGACTCTGTGGTATTTGGTGTGGTGGAGTGGACTTACACAAGTGTGTGAGCAAAATGGTGTTTGTTATTATGTTCTGGGTTGTCTCTGTCTCAGTCATCATCAACATTGTGTATCGTCTTCGTGGGGGGGGTCGGGAGTGGGACCCTAATGTGAGACACTATAGCTAGTCGGTTAGGGGATCCTGGGTTCTTCGGACTGAGGTGTGATCAGTAAGATCCAACCTCCCATCAGCAACATCCTATTCTGTTGTGCATAGTTCTGTATGTGGCTCTGCAGAATCCTAGACAATAGTAGTATCATGTACTATCCGATCAAAAATACTAGTCAAATATCTGGTTGGGCATTTTGTTTGTGGTAATTGTCAAAGCCTCAACATTGAGAAGACTTGAAGAGGACAACCCAAAGGACAGGACCCAGTGGCTAGAGCTATTGGTCAATCAGAGTTTTATTGTTGCAAAGAAAACCTTCTATTAAAGAGTGGGCAACTGTGCAAGCTTCGCTACACACAGAGTAATAATAGTAATAGTAGTAGTAGTATTAGTTTCACAGAGAGTCATAGCAGAGGGAGTTAGAAGCAACTTTGAGGCAGGGATAAACAGAATTAGTAAACAGATAGTCAAGGTCAAAGAAGTAAGCTTTTGTAAAAAAGAGATTCAGAAAGTGGAACCATAATTTAGAGTTTGGGAAAAAAAAGATGCAGTAACATAACATTTAGGGAAATATAAATGTCAATCTAACCAATGGAGGACTTACTGGGGCCAGCTGCAGGGGCCTCAGTAGAGGAGAGGTCCTGGGGTTCCCCCGCCGACTCCGACCCCGTCTTCTTGCCCCTGGGTGGTGCTGATGATCATGTAAAATATAATAAAGAAAGAGACCAACATTAAGGAGTGCTGTGAGAAAAATAATAAATCATTTGGAAAAACAATAAGTCAAAGAACATTTTAGGAAACAACAAGTGCAATAAAATTGACCTATCTAATCAGATGGATCGACTACTGGCTGCTTCCTAGTGCATTTACGGATCGTCTACTTATTTATGAACTCTCCAGTGTTCCTTGATCATTCTGATTCCAAATACCAACAAAGCCTAGTAAGTACCACCTGACCTACACCACCTATTCCAGACGGGCCAATTGTTCACTAAGTCTGCACTTCAATTTTTTTCAGCCATCAAATGCATAGATGAGATGGAGGACACATGCATAGTTGCATACATTAGTGCATACATACAACAAATTGTGGGTTGGTTGCATAATGCTGATCTAGTTCTGCTACTGACTGACCATGCTAAGCCTACCACTCACTAAACAAAGTACAAAAGGTTCGACGGAGGACTGGGGTAAGCAGCACTCAGTGACAGAGGATGCGTCACGCAGACCGCATAAAACAATTAGTAACTACTACTAACAAACTAAACCTAGTATCCAATATCCATCCACCACTATTTCACAGTAGGACAATGGAAGGACTAGAGTCTCTCTAGCAAATCACATTACCTAACTTCAGTTCTGTAAAGTAAACTCTTACATAATCAGCATCAGCACAAGCTAGCGCAAACTACGTTGCAAACAAGTAAGAGTACCACCGTGCACCTGGGTCCTTAAATCAAAGAACATTTTGCTTTTTGGAACGTAATTTACCAGCAACGCTTGGCACGCAGCAGTAATCTTGTTGTTCATCTAATTTAATATACACAATCAGTTACTCACCAAGCCCGATGACCTCGACAGCTAGCAGGTCCAACAGGTCCTGCTCCCGGTCCAGGATGTCGGACCACCGGTGAGCTAGCTGGTTGTGGGTGCGCCGGATCCCAGTGCACCGGAACACGGCCCGGCGCACCTTCGCCCACCGACGGTGCCGCTCCAGGGTAGCGTACCCGGAGCCGGGCCTGCCACCTGCTGCCAAGGTCAAGGGGAGGAGGCGCTGGATGAAGAAAACAAGAGCCGCCACCTCCTCCTCCCCAAACAGTTGCCGGGCCTGCACCCCTGCAGGACGCATTCTGCCGCAAGGCAGGCGGCGCTTCTCTGCGCCTGCAGGTCCCTTGCCCTTGGGACTTGGTGTGCCCTTGGCCATGGTTCTGGGGTGGGTGGGAGGCGGAAAAGAAAAGTCCGAAGGGGAAAAAAAGTTAGGGGGAAGAAGATAGAAAGAACTTTATAAAAGTAACAAAAACACAGTAAAAGTAGAAATAAAATGCAAAATATAAACTGAGGCAAACAGAGAGATAGATAATAACTAAAAAAAAGTCAGGAAAAAGGCTTTAAAGACAAAGGATTGCTATGATAAAGGGAGGATACAAAAGTAGGCCCAGAAACATGGCATAGAGTGAAAAACAAGATGGCCGCGCCCATTCGCGACCGCGTGGGTAAGTTCGCGCGATATTTCTCGCGAACATGTACTATTTATCGCGAACAAGTAAAATGCGCTCCCGAACACGTCAATGCACATCGCGAACACGCTATCCGCGACCCGGAACAGGAAATAAGGCATCGCGAGCGGGCGGGACTATAGAAAAACAAGATGGCCGCGCCCATTGGCGGCCGCATGGGTAAGATCGCGAGATATATCCCCCGAGCATGCAAACAGTTCCCCGAACATGCTTACCGCGCTCGCGAACAAGAAAAAGCCATCGCGAACAGGTTGCCACAAGCAACTACGCAAGCTCGCGAAGCTTCGCGAAGGTCGCGTAGTGCAATGACATCTTCGCGAAGCTTCGCGAAGCGCGACTACGCGAACTACGCCCAGGGTTAATTATTATGCAGGGTACGATAGAATTGAGGATTATCATAGTTGAGACCGTATACTCCCACTATACGTACACACGAGTGGTCCTTGCGGCAATGTACTATCATATATCTCCCTTCATCATCCTTGTCTACTTCGTGTATCTTAATGTTGGACCCCTGCCGAACCCAGATTAAAACCCTACGTGCATGCGAGGTTAAACCGGCCACCACGCATGTGCCTTTCATTCTCCTCTTTGTCTGCAGCCCCGTTTTTGGCACCAAATGAGTTTCCTGGAGTATTGCAACATCAATGTGATGTCTAAGCAAATATAAAACTACCTTGCGGAGTTTTCGCCGGTCGTTTAGGCCCCTGATGTTCCAGGTCAAGAAATTTATAGTATGATGTTATTGTCTGGTTGTGTTGCAATGTCTTTTACCCATATTGAGCTGTTACAATGTGAGGGAAAGCAATTACATGGGTGAGTGACCAGAAATGATTGTTAATCTTCACGCCACTGCCTTGATGCAATGTAAAATCAAACAACCCCCCTCCCCCTCCCACGTCACGTCCCCCAACAGATGACATGGCGACATACCCCAACCCTCTTGAACCCCTTATCCGTCCCCCACCTAAATAACCAGTGTGTAATACGCACTCAAGAGCGGCGAGTGCCCAACCAACCGTAAAGTGCTCAATAATCGCCGCAACATATTACAAAAAACCACGTAATGTGTCATGTGTCAACTGGCCCAGCATCTTTTCCAAGAAATTGGACTTCCACCCCCAAACTGCATTGTAGGTGAGGAGCAACTTCCCCTTTCCATCTGTCCCACAGGGTAAGGAGTAGGAGGCCAGACCAAGGTAGCAACCGCAATGTCTCTTAAAATATAGTGCGTGCGAGGTGAACTGCCAGTTAAGGCATAGATAATAGTAACCATATACTGAACCTGATGCACCTACGAAGCTATGACTAATTGTTCCCCTGTGCTATACCCGAAGGCCAACACATCAGTCATTTTGGTCCAGAGAACTACCAGCACCGTCGCCAGTTGTATCTTCAAAAGCTGTTCGCTTGGTAGACTGTGCATTGGTGTATTCTCGCAGCTCCTGCTGCACATTCCCAGGGTCGGCGAAAATCCGCACCTTACCATTCAACGTCACTTTCAATCAGGCCGGATGGAGCATAGCATAGTCGATGTTAGGATCATTGAGGAGAAAGAATCACGGCCCAGAAGGGTGGCCAGAAGATTTTCGACAAAGAGCTCCATGTTGCCGGTTGGGGTGCACTCCGGCAGCCCAAGTTGTAAGCCCCAGTGTAAGTTGTTGCACAGAGAGAGTGCTTCCATATCTTCGACTTTTGCTTGCAGAGGTTCCACGAGTTTTCCCAACTTTTTGTGAGTCAGAGGCTTCCACACTGATCTTCATTTTTTGAGACTCGTCTCACTACCATTTCGATTCTCTCCGTGTGTTTGTCCAACCGCTCTGACATGCGGTCCATGCGGTATGAGAGAAAGTCAATCTTACCGTGAAGAGACCTTGTTGCATGGCTGTCAGGATTTGCCTCAGGTCACCACCTGGCTCCAGCCCCGCCGCACCCTGATCACCAGGGTCAGAATCTGCACCATCTTCTCTCAGCCTGGTCGACTTGCATTGATCAACAGCTTAGTGTTTTATCAGGGTTCCCTATTGGATAGATGTGTAGTGACGCTGACAGGAGAAGTGACCCATACTGAGATCCAGCTAGCTGTCTGCACCTGGGGTAGTCCCGGTGTTCCTAGTCAGCCCAAAGAATTTAGTGCTGGTGTAGCCGCTACTATAGGCACCGCCAAAATGGGGGAGAAGGCTACTGCTCAGGTCTTGACACAACGGGACCGCCAGTCAATGTCACTGACCCAGCTCAACTGTACCACAGGCCCCACTCCTAGGGGCAGCAAAAAAGTGCATATTCTATCTTTGCTCATATGATGTGACAAAGTTGGTACATTCTGTGCCAAGGCCACACCAGAAGGCTCAGATCACTGAGAGTCTGCAGCGTATTTGTTCACAGAATCCCCCAGGAGGGTAGGGGCCCAGCGCAGCAGGACCAGGTTGTTATGCTGCAATTGGTGACGCGCTAGGTGTCTTGTACTTTTATTTTCCTTATGCAAGGAATGTCTATGGAGGGCATGTTAAGCAGCAACAGCGCTCTGCGGTAATGGTCGGACCAGGCGTGGCCCAACTATAGACTCCCAGACTCAACGTCGAACAGCGCCTGAATGCGCACCGGTGTCAGACTGTCCTCGTGGTAGGCACACCCTCTGTATCCCTCAGCAGCGTGTCCATTCCTCTCAGGTCTTTATTGCAGGGGTGAACTCTACAGGAGACCCACCGCACATCCTGAGCAGCATATATTTCCACATCGGCCATGGACGCCCAATAAGCCCGGTTCGCCACGAACCATGTGCAGGCCTCGCCTCCACAGCAGATTACGGGTCCTTCACCAGGATCATGCGGGTGCCGCTCCAGGAAATGCTGCTACTGCCAGACTGCCCTTGCTGCAGATCGGCGCATATAAATTCTCCCTACTTCCACGGACAGAGTAATTCCACAGTCACACGCACATATACTCATCATACGCTAGGGCCCATCACTCTGTCATTCATTCTATTACTCTATCCACACTGAATATATATGAGAGAAAACCTAAACAATCTGCATCTAAAGCGAGGTCAATGTAACCTAAAGAAATTGTCTTGAGTCATGATTAAAACATTAGAAATACATTTGAATACTCAATAAATGACAAAGAAATAACCACCCGACACTGTAATTCAAACAAAATGGTTGTTTATCTAAATTAGTTCAAAGGAAAGTCAATCAACAGCAAAATCATTATTCTCATAATTACCTATTCTAGCTAAATGGGTCAGGACAGGCCTCTCAGTAAAGTCTCTCGAGTCACCGTCCTCTCAATCAGCATCGATCCTCCCTCGAGCATAGGTTCAGGAAGAAATGGCCATAATCGCTACAGACCCTCTCTAGTCTAGTAATATTTATACTAAAAATTTACATACTAAAGTTACAAACAATCTTTAAAACGTCCGTTGTCCGTTGAGCAGAGCGAGCAGGAAAGGATGTTGACTCGCAACATTTAGAAAACCTCCGCTCTCGAAAATCTCAAAAATAAAAACACGGAAGAAGGAAGCTTCAAACTAAAAACGATACATTCATGAATGCTCTTCCTCGGAATCACAGTGAAGCCACCGCAAGTTTATCAGAGTTCATTGTGGCTTTATTCTTCTCCAAGGGCAATTGGCAGCAAGCCTGGAGCTGCTGTCCTCACGGAAACTTTTAATTCAGACAGAGGCCGAAGTCAGGTGGTTTTCAACCATGCTCAGCGAGGCCTCTCGTCACATTTCAATCACTCGAGTGCAGGCTGTAAATATCGGCCATCTTGGATTAGGCCTGAACGGACCATCTTAATTAAAAGGAACACAAAACAACGTTACTACATCATAATGATTAAACAGTGTTAATTCCCACTAACACCCTTATGTGTATGTAATTACCTAGCCATCTGCAACATAAAGAAGCATTAGAAGCACGTTATTTCAAAGCGCAAACACATTACAAATAGCACTTTAGCCACACATATTTAATGAATCCACTCACCAATTTAGTTCACGTGTTAATAAAGCAACATAAATGCATTCCCGCGTATATCTCTTTCATTAGCAATGTTGGTTAGTCAGAAACTTAAACAAAATTAGTATTTAATAATTAATTTTCAGTGATTTTAGTTACGACATATAAACATAAACTGGAGTTTAAATCTCAATAAATTTCCAATAGAAAACTCTGCTCTAGCAATCCCCCCTTTGGTGATATATTATCACCACAAAAACCAACCCAAAAAAAAAAAAATGTTAGTCCCATTTCTTAGGAGAAATTGAAATGTCTTTTTACAACACTACACACCAGACTCTCTTTCATCATCCCTCTTTGACTCCAAGTAAACACTCTCCCTCAACTCTTCCAATTCTATTTCTTGTGGGTCTCTCTTTGACCTCTTTTGTTTCTTTTCAGTATTTTCTCTCATTATTTTCTTTTTCCCTCCCCTGTTTTTACAACACAAACACCCTAATCTAAGAATCAATAAAGCAACAATCACACATGTCAAAGGAAATAATATCTTACCAATAATAGTACTACCTATTTTAGCAAATAAACTCTTAACAGCTACTATCTTATTAGCTATTTTAGTCCAGATACTTTCAGCTTCCAGTGGTACTAATTCTTCATGCAAATCAGTAATATTTTTGATATAGACCTTTAGATCTTTGCTTTCATCAGGAATGTAAGTGCAACAATGTTGAACTTTCAGCATTCCACAAACTCCACCCTCTTTGGCCAATAGAATATCAAGGGCAAGTCGATTTTGCATAGACATGGCACGTACGGCAACCATCTCCGTATTTACCAAAAGAAACCCTCCAGCGGTACTTGTCGATAAGCGATCCACCACTGTTGACAGTTTCCGAATTCCATATGCATTTAATGAAATTCCCACTGCTGGAATTAAAGCTCCAAAAATATCTCCTACAATTTCTGACCAAGATTCTCTCTTAAAACGTGTTAGTAGATTAATGTGTTCTACATCTTCTATCTTATCTATATGAAAAATCTTTGGAAAGACCAGGCCAACATAACACATGCCATACCAATGGTCAGGCAACCTGTAATAAGCCTTATTCCCACAAATATAATACACTCCCGGGAAAACTGGATCTTCTCCTCCCTTGAATCCCCATCCGGTTGCAATAAAGTATGTATCATGGCACTCACTAATCCCAACAAAATAAGTATCATATTGAGACTTCTTTCTGGTAATGCATAGTTTACCCTTCTGTGGTGCATCTAAAGCCAAAGTTGGACTGGCCCCTTCCTTCAACTCCTTTCCCATCTTAATATCCCTTATTGTCTCACTCATTTTATATTTCCCTGCCTCTTCATGCATGCTCACTCTCCTTTTCTCTACCATGTCTAGGAAAGCCTTTTCTTCTTCTTTCAAACTGCAAGTTAAATTGTTTCTAAAAATGTAATCTAATGTTAATTCTTCTGTCTCAATAAAAATCTCACCAAAAATGTTAGCTTCTTTAGCAGGGTTCAGTTTCTTATCCATAGGCAACTGCCCAAAAATGTTATCTTTGTTAGACATCTCATAATCTATTTTCCCTAACAAATAGAAAACACTACTCAACACACTACATGAAATCCCATACGTAGCCGGAAGATGGTGATAAGTAACACCCTCTGAAACGGATGCAGGCAATTGCATACAGACGTAGCAATCCCTTACTTCCATTGTCTTTACGTATTCGTACAACAACTTTGAAAAAACATTGCTAGAAAAATCATTAATTGACCTATCATTATGTATGTAAATGTTACTAATTCTAGTTGGAACTACTCTCTGTGAACTCTTCTCTATGTTAGTCACATTCTCAGTATGTATTCCAAAAGTGTCTATTGTAACTCTAAATGTAACTAGTAAAGCAAGTACACCCCATAGTAGCATTAATAATCCTGTACAGCAGCAGCACATTCTACACCATCTTTTCAAGAAGGTACATCTACTTTGATTATTTTCTGTGTTAGCCATGTTATTACTCTGGCAGTGTCTTTTGACTTAGCCTCTATTACTCCACTACTGAATCTCTAGAATTCTAGATTATTTCAAACAGCTAATTTTAGATTTTCTACTTTTCACTTCTTCTCCAAGTGACTCCTTCAGTTCACTCAATTTGGATTTTCATCACTTTTGACTTCTTCTTCAGCAACATCAAACTGTATCAGATCTTCAATATCCTGAGCATCCGACTCTTCTCCAATGTCAGTCAAGATAACTTTCAGGATTCCAACAGTTTTCTCCTCCTTAACCACTTCTTGTACGGTCCCCTCTGGATTTCCTTGACTTTCTGTCTCTTCTCCTTCAGACAGTGCCACATACGTCCATTCCGGTGACCTATACTTCTGGTTAGGTTTTCTGATTCTCTTGATCTGGTTCTTTTGATACTTCTTGTTTCTCGCCCTTTGCTTGATTCTGACTCGACACCTCGTTCACCTGTTCAGCTTTCGATGAACTTGCTCGTGTCAGTCTGTACCTTAGCCTCTTTATCCTGTTAGGCCAAAGATCTCCTCTTACAACTCTTTTCGGTCTCACTTCTTTATTATTTCTTTCTCCGATCCAAGTTCTCTTTCTCAGAACTCGACCCTCTGATTTCTCATTCTCACTCTCATCTGATTCTGTTTCATTTGCCTCTTGTTCATCAACGATTTTCTCTTTTTCCACAGACTTCCTCGCCACCGATTGAGATTTCCCTACTACTGTCCCTCCTCGGGTTTCCGACACGCAATCTTCTTGCTGTCTACTTGTCCCTTCACCTAGCTTATCAGGAATGTTCCCTACACCTCCTCGGGGGTCTTCCGCAATCTGTCCCTCTCTATCTTCTTCTGACCCTACTTCTTCAGGATTAATCTCAAGTGGATTCTCAATCTCTTCATTTGACTCAGGTGTAGTCTCTGTGGAATCGCTCCTTTCTCCTCTTTCCTCACCACTCGTTGTTGGAACTTCAGGCACTCTTACAGAATCCGATCTCTCTTCTGAGACCCTCAACGTTTCTCTTGAAGTTTCTCTCGGGAAGAAAAAAGAATCACCTGACTCTCTTTCTCCTTCACCCCTTTCAGGATTCTTTTTTCTTCTCACTGGTTCAGTGTCTGGATCATCACTGGAATCTGACTCTTCAAAATACTCTTTACCAGTCCCATCCTTTGGATTTGGAACTCTCAGAGTATGACTTGCATGAACCCAGTTTTTCACACCAGCACACTTTACTGCAGTTGTTGTAGTCAGAATAACTTGTCTTGGCCTTCCCCACCTCGGAACCAAGCAATTTCTTCTTCTGTGTACTTTTATCCTCACCCAGTCCCCTGGACTCAGATCATGGGCTTGCTTCTTTTCAAGTGTAGTAGCGTCTTCTCCAACCTGGTGAAACACAGAATGAACTGCGTCAGCCAGGCCTTTACAGTAATCCAAAATCATGTCATCAGTTATTGTCATCAACTTGTTGACAGGCACGAAAGCATGTCTCATCGCACGTCCCATCAATATTTCATGTGGACTCAACCCTGTGGTTCTATCTGGAGTAGACCTAATAGTCATTAGCACTAGAGGCAAGACATCAGGCCATTTCATTCCAGTAGCTAAGCACATCTTACCAATTCTGTTTTTGATTGTGCCGTTCATCTGCTCAACAACACCAGAAGCCTCTGGTCTGTATGCACAATGTAGCTTCTGCTGTATGCTCACTGCTTCACAAATTAAACCCATGAGCTCATTGTAGAAGTGTCCACCTCTGTCTGACTCAATTGTCACTGGGAACCCATACCTAGGAATCAACTCTCTCAACAGTAACTTTGCCACTGTTATTCCATCATTTCTCCTAGTCGGATAGGCCTCCACCCATCTTGAGAACAAACAGACTACCACTAGAACATACCTCAATCTATTCACTTGGGGCATTTCAATGAAATCTATTTGCATTCTAGTAAAAGGACCTCCCTCTCTGCCTATTGTTCCTAGACTCACCACTGTCTTTTTCCCAGTATTAAACTGCTGACAAATCAAACATCTTTGACAGATGCTTTCTGCAATCAGCCTGAACTTTGCATTGTACCATGTTTGTTTAAAGGACCTAATCATAGCGTCCCTCCCCAGATGTCCCTGGCCATGATACATTCTTGCCATTGTTGATAGCATGCTATTTGGCATGACTGGTCTTCCATCTCTATAGATCCAAACATGATCTGTCTCTCTTGGGGCACAACTTGCCTTTATCCAATCTCTCATTTCCTCATCTCCTGCTTCATCCTGCAACTGTTTCACTTCATCCCACGTTTCCAGGACATTAGTAAACATCACAGAACAAAAAGACATTTCCCTCTCTCGTCCCCTGTTAATCGAATGATTGTTCTTTGCACAATACTGTGCTATGTCATTAGCAAAACGATTACCAAGGGTTACAAAATCATCTCCTTGTCCATGAGCAGCACATTTTACAACTGCTAGTTCTTTAGGCAGCTGTATCGCCTCAAGCAACTTTCCAATCACTTCAGCATTCTTTATTAGAGTCCCACTCGACGTCAAGAAACCTCTCTGCAGCCAAAGTTGGCCAAAATCATGAACCACTCCAAATCCATACTGACTATCAGTCATCACAGTCACTCTCAAATTCTTCCCAATCTTGCAAGCCTTCGTCAATGCCACCAATTCAGCCACTTGAGCAGACCTTACTCCTTTCAAAGACGAAGCTTCCATAACTTCTGAAACCTTGCACACAACATATGCTGCACTTAGCACACCATCATCAGTTCTCAGACATGATCCATCCACAAACAACACATGATCACTCTCAGGTAATGGCAAATCTCTTATGTCTGGTCTAGGTTTTGTGCAGTAATCAAGCACATCCAAACAATCATGATCAACATCATCTCCCACATTCACATTTTCAGCATCTGGTAAAAAAGTTGATGGATTCACATTTACACATCTCTCAAGAGTCACATTTGATGCTCCCAGAATGATTTTCTCATATTTAGTCAACCGACTGTGTGACATATATTGAGTTCTGCTTCTGGTCAAAAGAATTGCCACATCATGAGGTACGAACACCCTTACAGGATATCCCATTATTATACCCTCACTCTGTTCCAAGCTTCTGCATGTAGCAGCTACTACTTTCAGGCAACCTGGCAAACCCACAGCTACGGGGTCAAGTGTTGATGAGAAGTACGCAATTGGCCTTCTCAGTTGTCCATGTTTCTGGATTAATACTGAAAGTGCACATCCATTTCTCTCACTGCAGTACAACTCAAATTCTTTCTCATAGTCTGGCATTCCCAAAGCAGGAGCTTCACACATTCTGCTCTTCAAATGCTGACATCTGTTCTGCATTCAGTTCCAATGGGTCTCTCACCTCACTTTTAGTCAATTTAATCAGTGGCTTTGCTATCAGGCAAAAATTACTTATCCACTGACGACAATAACCCACCATCCCCAGAAACATCCTCACTTCTCTCTGGGTCATTGGGGCTCTCATTCCTCTGATAATTTTGATCCTGTCATCAGTCACTTTTCTCAGACCCTTCTCAATATTGTGTCCAAGATAATGCACCTCTTTCTTGCAAAACTGCAATTTAGCTGGAGATACCTTTAACCCTCCATCTGCCAGATGATTCAGTAAAGCTATGGTATCTACTTCACAAGCTTCACGTGTCTTCGATGCCACCAGTAGGTCATCGATGTACTGCACTAGTACTGAGCTTTCAGGCATGATCAAACTCTCCAATGATTTTTATAGCAACTGATTGAATATCGAAGGACTCTCCGTATACCCCTGTGGGATATGACACCATGCTAAAATACGCTGTCCAAACCGAAATGCAAAAATCGGCTGGCTGTCATGATGCAATGGAATTGAAAAGAAAGCATGACACAAATCAATTACCGTGTACCACTCAGCATCATGAGGAATCTGATACAAAATCACTGATGGATTTGGCACAATGGGACAACATGCTACCACAATTTTGTTAACCTTTCTCAAATCCTGTACAATCCTGAACTTCCCATTAGGTTTCTTTAGCCCCATTATCGGTGAATTACATGGGCTACTCAGTAACTCTCTCAAAACACCCTGTTGAATCATCTTGTCAATTTTAGGGGTTATTCCCTCAATTATCTCTGGTGTCAATCTGTACTGTGGGATATTAGGATAAACGATTCCTTCTTTCACTGAAATCTTCACTGGATCTACATTATTCATCAATCCCACATCTTCTCCAGTAAAATCCCAAACCGCTGTTTTTACTGTGTGTCTCAACTCCTGAGGCAAATCATCTGGATTAAACACAGCATATGTACCAACACTCTCACTTTCTCTATTATCTAGAGTCATCCTGTACAAAACATCCTCATCTGGTGTCTCAAAAGCTATTCCATCCGGAGTACAAAAAATTGTGCAGTTCATCTTACACAATAAGTCCCTACCTAACAAGTTCACTGGACTGGTGTCACAGACTACAAATCTGTGCATGTCTGAAAATTTCCCTATTCTTACCCTTACTGGTTCAGTAAGACGAGTTTTAATCTGCGTATTAGCTACACCAACCACTTGGATTGCTTCGTCCGAGAGAGGAAGATTTCTAATATCTGCTGACCTGACAGTTGATCTCGTCGCTCCTGTGTCTACCAAAAAAGTAACACTCTCCCCATTTATTTTCCCATCTACAAATGGTCCTGCCTGGTCTATTTCTAGAGTTGCACCAAGTATGCACTCTTCCTCCTCTCTTCGGCACCGTCAATAGTCCCCTTCAGACTCACTCCCCTCATTCTTTAACCAGTACTGCTGTACCGGGTTAGTACGTCTCGGTTTGTTTACCTGCTCATCATTGTAGAATCCTGAGTCCTGGTTATACTTTTGGGACCCTCTATTCTGCGGCAAGGGCGGCTTTGGCTCTTGACTCTGCTGTCTGACCACCTTCTGCTGCTGTTGCTGCTGATGATTACACCCCTCGTTCTGCACCTGTTGATTCAATGATTTATTCTCATTACTCACTAATGGTGGATTGGTACACTCGGATCTCCAATGCCCCAATTGTCCACAGTTGTGACAAGGGAACTTCTTCTTGGCTTCTTCTAGATTCCCCTTTCCTTTTCCTGCACCATATCTGGGCCTATTTCCTGGATTATTTACTTGTTCCACCAGCTGTGCTTCTTGTCTTTCTGCAACTTTCACCTGTGCCCACATTGCTTTTTCTTTCAGCTTTCTCTGTTTTGCCTCAATCTCATCACTGAAGTATTTTGCATGTCTCAAGATTTCATCAATCTTTTTACTCTGCCAGTCAACTGTATGCTCACGTATCATTTCACTTATTTCAGGTCTCAAGCCATATACAAATCTGTATACAAAATGACTCAAATCCTTATCACCCAAGTGTTCATCTCCACTAAACTGTTTAAAAGCCAGTATCAGCCTTTCATAAAAAGCATGAACTGATTCTTTTGCTTCCTGATGTGTTCGATCTATCTTAACCCAATCTGTTTCTTTAGGGGGTACCTTATTTTTCAGGAACACAATAACCTGATCATATTTCCTCATGACCTCTGGAGCTCCTGTTTTCGGATCTCTTGGGTACTCCTTAGCAGGCCAATCTACAACTATTTTACACTCTGCCCACAAGTCTGCTGGAACAATTATATCAAACAGACTATTCAGGTCAATCCACAGCACTTTCGACAATTTCACAAACCTGTCTACCTGCCTATACCACTCGACGGGCTTTTCTCTCAGTCGAGGGAAATCATTCGTAAATGACAAAATGTCCTGTCTAGTCCATGGGACATGTACATATCCTCTTCCAGGAATCTCTCTCATAGGATAAGCATCCACTGTTTTTTCTTTTTCTCTCATAGGGAAAGCTGAATAAGTCCTGTCCACTGAATCTTCCCTTTTCTTGTACCACCTATCCTTCCACTTTTCCACATCACCCCATTTTCGCAATAAGGCAATCATTTCCTTTATCTGCCCTGTTCTGCCAACACCATTTAGATTTTCAATGTCCTTATCCGAGAAGTCCACTCTGTAAGGCTTCTGCAAAGTTTTCACCTTATCCATGTCAACCCCCATTTCACTCGCTATGCTCTTTAATCTGTCATGTGTACTCTTAGCCCTCCAGGTGATACTCTTACACATGTATAACAACTCTCGATCATGATGATTTTTCAACATTTCTGTAGGAATTGTTCCTGCAATAAGCTCTCCCAAATCTATGCGCAACCTGTCCACATCAATTGCTTGTGAATCTTATCCTTTTTTTGAAGAACCTTCAACCAATCATTCAAATCCTCAGCTGTTATTTCTGTAGACCTTTTCACTGCACTCACTTGTTCTGCCATCCTCTGTGGTTCCAAAATTGATCCTCCCAAACAACCAGTATTCAATCCTGAATTAGGCTGTACATCTGATCCTCCACTACATGTGTCATGTCTCAGCTGTCTCAAATTATTTTCTCCCGTCCTTATTCCTGATTCCTCCAAAGAACAAGAACCAACCAAACCATTTCCTACATAGGGAACTGTCAAACCATTTTCACTCATTCTTTGTTTATCAAAAATAGGCACAACCGGACCTATGGTTACAGGCACTGTAACAGCTTCTAGATTTTTCGTCAGCTCTCTAATTTTCTCAGTCAGCTCAGATGTGGTTCTGGCTAATTCTCTTGTTTTCTCTTCACTGATCCGATTCTCTCTCTCTCGCTCTCTCTCTCTCTCCCTTTCCGTGAAAGAGCTACCACTTTTCAAATCAGGTGTCACAATTTCGGTTTTAACAATTCGTAAAGTATCTCTTATGGGAGTAGCAACTGGCGTTCTCTCTTCTGGTTCTGGTCTATATGGAGGCGGTTTCTTATAAATCATGTCATCCAAGACTTCATCCTCATAATCATTAGCCCCATACCTTCTCACTTCTGTATCAGGTATCTTTTCCGTACCCTTCCTCTCTTCCTTCTCGTCAACTGTCCTCATAGGATATAATCCCTCTGTCATACTAGCATCTCGCCATCTCCTCATTCGATCATGATGAGTCTCACAATCATGTTTCCTCCCGAAAATATACCTATAGTTAGCTCCACTCCTCTGCTTTTCTCGCTCATGCACCTCATCTTCCCATTCTACCAATGCCTCGAACTGTGTCGGCCTTGGTCTAGGCTCTAGACACATCATCTTGTCCCGTAAATTTCTCAACACAGCCAGATTAAATGAACCATGTTCCAGAAACGCTAAAACACCATCCTCCTTAGTGTACTTAGCCCAGTTGTCTAACCATATACAGGTATGATACCCATATTTCGCAACCATGAAGGATGCAGGAGTTCTTGTCGGAGGTAGCAATTCACCTTCTCTAGTTATTATGTTCTTATCCTTGTCGAACCATCTCTTAATTTTACCGAACAAGGATTTCTTTTTCTTTTCCTCCGTTTGGTAATACATTTTAGCGTTTACCAGTATTCTCTAGTCCCTTCCGCAACTGTACGATCCTTTGTCCAATAACAGCACAACTCACACCAACGCACCAATCGTGGGGCGTCTACGTCACCCTGTACTCCTTCCAATCCCTGCGCAGCTCACACCAACGCACCAATCCTAGCGCGAGCACTATTCTAATCCACTGTCCAATCACAGCGCGGTCTGTCTCTGACTCTCTGACGTCAGTAGTCACTGGCTGCAGCTTCTACTCCTGTCTCCTGTCACTCGTCTACCCCTCCTTTACAAAGCCTTCTCAGTAGACTTCGTTTCAGATTCTACAAAATCTATTAGTTACAACATATAAACATCTCCATTGTCTGCTTCGCTAACCACAGAATAGTAAAGAAAGTCTTTCTCACAAGAATCCCGCTTCTCTCTAGAACAGCGCTTACCTCTGCTCCACTACAGAATTACCACTTTCGTTGACACAGTAGCACATCCCTCTACTCTGCCCTTCTAACATGCATCCATTAACTGTTTCCTCCTGGAATGCTCCAAAGAGTCTCACAATCAACTAAATGCTTATACATTCACGCACTTTCACACCAGAAAATGTAGTACATACACACAGAATCCTGCCTTTCCCGAGAACAGCAAACAGTCTGTCCCACTACAGAATTATAACACACGTTAACCAAGCAGTACTTACCTCTGCCCAGTCCTTCAAACAAGCTCAGAGAATACCTATTACTCCTCCAGCAGAAAGCTTTAACGGCAAACCTTACGGATCCCTGGGACTTAAGACCAGAGTTTCACAGATAACCTTCGCTATCACACACACTCCTTTTATACTGGAAATATGTCTCTAATAGTAACACACGACGATGTCACTGATTCCGAAACAGACAATGCGACGCGCAACTTCAATTGTCACACGTTTTTCCTGCATACGTACAGGTAATTCCAACAATTCCGTCTTTCCCGAGAGCAGCACACACTTCCCTCTGCCCTACTACAAAACTGTCACCAGCTCCCCATGTTCCAGAAGCCGTACACACTACATAAAACTCAATACGACGACTTCAACATATAGTGTTAATACATATATCAACATCAATCAATAAATCAATGAATCAAAAGCCTATGTACAAGCAATCTATCAGATCAAGACAATAATCTAAAACCATCCTCTGCTACCAGGAAACTGCTGCAGATCGGCGCATATAAATTCTCCCTACTTCCACGGACAGAGTAATTCCACAGTCACACGCACATATACTCATCATACGCTAGGGCCCATCACTCTGTCATTCATTCTATTACTCTATCCACACTGCATATATGAGAGAAAACCTAAACAATCTGCATCTAAAGCGAGGTCAATGTAACCTAAAGAAATTGTCTTGAGTCATGATTAAAACATTAGAAATACATTTGAATACTCAATAAATGACAAAGAAATAACCACCCGACACTGTAATTCAAACAAAATGGTTGTTTATCTAAATTAGTTCAAAGGAAAGTCAATCAACAGCAAAATCATTATTCTCATAATTACCTATTCTAGCTAAATGGGTCAGGACAGGTCTCTCAGTAAAGTCTCTCGAGTCACCGTCCTCTCAATCAGCATCGATCCTCCCTCGAGCATAGGTTCAGGGAGAAATGGCCATAATCTCTACAGACCCTCTCTAGTCTAGTAATATTTATACTAAAAATTTACATACTAAAGTTACAAACAATCTTTAAAACGTCCGTTGTCCGTTGAGCAGAGCGAGCAGGAAAGGATGTTGACTCGCAACATTTAGAAAACCTCCGCTCTCGAAAATCTCAAAAATAAAAACACGGAAGAAGGAAGCTTCAAACTAAAAATGATACATTCATGAATGCTCTTCCTCGGAATCACAGTGAAGCCACCGCAAGTTTATCAGAGTTCATTGTGGCTTTATTCTTCTCCAAGGGCAATTGGCAGCAAGCCTGGAGCTGCTGTCCTCACGGAAACTTTTAATTCAGACAGAGGCCGAAGTCAGGTGGTTTTCAACCATGCTCAGCGAGGCCTCTCGTCACATTTCAATCACTCGAGTGCAGGCTGTAAATATCGGCCATCTTGGATTAGGCCTGAACGGACCATCTTAATTAAAAGGAACACAAAACAACGTTACTACATCATAATGATTAAACAGTGTTAATTCCCACTAACACATTTATGTGTATGTAATTACCTAGCCATCTGCAACATAAAGAAGCATTAGAAGCACGTTATTTCAAAGCGCAAACACATTACAAATAGCACTTTAGCCACACATATTTAATTAATCCACTCACCAATTTAGTTCACGTGTTAATAAAGCAACATAAATGCATTCCCGCGTATATCTCTTTCATTAGCAATGTTGGTTAGTCAGAAACTTAAACAAAATTAGTATTTAATAATTAATTTTCAGTGATTTTAGTTACGACATATAAACATAAACTGGAGTTTAAATCTCAATAAATTTCCAATAGAAAACTCTGCTCCAGCACCCTCACCAAGCGGATTCAGATGCACCGTTCAGGAGTATATTGGGGTCATGGGGAAAGCAAATAATGAGCGGATTGCGGCGATGTGGTCAGGAGCATCACTACATGGCAGCCATCTTAGGACCAGGCAAAATCCGCCCCCCCACCCTGACATGGATTGTGGATGTTGCTTGAGTAGGTTTTCACATCCCTCAACCAACAACCTAATTTCTCACAGATTTTAGGTTGCAGTTCTGAAAATTCCACTTTTGGAAAGTTTACATTTTTTTGTCCTAACCATTTCGTGCCTGCAGGCCTGCAGCCCGTGTCCTATGACTAGCCGTAGTTGGCCTTTTTGCATTTCTCCCAGACAGTGGGACAAAGGCGGAATAAGTGTATCCAGGATGTACCATCCTGCCAGGATGTTCTCCGCTCCACTTACATTTCAAAGGAGCTGCCTTGGCATACTCACAGAGAATTTGTCAACAGGCTTTGTGACCATGGACCTCTTGGCTGCTGGGTTGTCGAAGGGGGGACATTTCCAGAACAAGATGGTAGAAGGGCTCTGAAGATTCTCCCACTTCAAAGGCTAGCACTAGGTATACATATTGAACCCTCAGACGAACTCATCAGTTCACTCTTGGACCTGTGGAGGACACTCAGAAGGAGTGCCTTACCTTTCAGAGGATTGTCCTATTGCTTGCGGCCTGCTTTGTACCTCAGAAAACTGTTCTGATGCAAACAGAGGACTAGCCTGCTGCATGAAGCCTGCCTAGTACACTCAAAGGACCAGTAGCGGTCCGTGGAGAGAGTTCCATGGGGCAGTGAGGCGGGGCGGGGGAGGGGCAGGGTGGGGGAATGTAAACACCGGAATATGGATGAACGGAGGTAAGTACACATTTAAATAAATAAAACGAATTCCTTTGCGTTGTGACCTTTTGCACATATTTGCGTGCGTGCGCGACAATGGTGGATTGGTTTCTCTGAAAATACTTTTTTTACACTTTTTCCTTTATAATGTATTCATTTGTTGATTTTGACTTTTTTGCAACAATTGTTACTGCTTGTTAGGAGTTACAAAAAATAGTTACAGTACAAATATTATAAAACCAGATAAGACAAAAAGACATAATTTTAACTATGAGAGTTTAATATCTCCAGTCCTCTTTTTGATCATGTCTATACATTGAACAGTAGCATAAGTGCGAAGTGGAAACGCACAATTTAAGCTCCACCCCTAATGTCACAGAAGAGTGATATTTACATGTATTAGCACAACATATCTACTCTGTGCCTTAATCTTATTAATATAAAGTGGAGCTCCAAACATTCTGCTGTAGTGCATTCACTGAAGAAACTAGGGGCCCGATTCACAGAACTAACTTAAGACAAAATCCTAAACTTACTACTTTTGGTATTCACAGAAGTTAGGATTTTGTCTTAAGTTTGTCTTAAGACAAACTTAAGACAGACTTAAGACAGACTTAAGACAAACTTAAGACAAACTTAAGACAGACTTAAGACAGACTTAAGACAAACTTAAGACAGACTTAAGACAGACTTAAGACAGACTTAAGTTAGGATTTTGTCTTAAGTCTGTCTTAGTCTGTCTTAAGTTTGTCTTAAGACAAACTTAAGACAAAATACTAACTTCTGTGAATACCAAAAGTAGTAAGTTTAGGATTTTGTCTTAAGTTAGTTCTGTGAATCGGGCCCTAGGGATTCATTTAAGTGTGCACTCTAATGTCTTTATTAAAATTTCAGTTCTCATTTACAATTATATTCGTGTATTTGGTATTTGTATACTGCTTTTACTGAAATTGCCTTTCTTATGTACTCATGTATTCATTTATTCATTTTTGCATTTATTTTGTAACCGTATGTACACATATAATCATGCATTCGAAGTGCACATGTAGCTTAACCAAAGTCCTTAAGCATTTGGTCTTCAATTTTTAACCATCAACGTGAAAGCTTTGCTTGTGCTGCAATGCTCATTCTTTTGCAGGTGCGTTCACATGATTTCATAGCTAGTGAAAAGCATATTTTGTATTAGAGATAGTGAGGCCTGAGAGGAGAACTTTTAGCAAGAATATGAGACGCTAATGAACTAATAGAAGACTCCATGTCGTATCACAAGCAGGGAGGCTTCCAAGGTTGTCTTTATGTTCAAACTGTTGGATGGGAAAAGCGAGTGAAATTGCCAATTTCCTCTATGAGAAGGTGGAAAACTACTAGAGTCAATGAGCGGTAATGGCGAAGCACGGCAAACGCTGAGAACGCGAACGCGAACCAAATTCAGGGCTAAAGGTGTTCGCCCGAGCCAGCCAGCGTCCAGCTTGGGAATTCTTGGCCGAGTCTAAGCGCGAACGCGACTGTTGTGGAGGTGAAGTGGTAATGGGGAAGCACGGCAAACGCTGAGAACGCGAACCAAATTCAAGGCTAAAGGTGTTCGCCCGAGCCAGCCAGCATCCAGCCTGGGAATTCTCAGCCAAGTGTGAGCGTGAACGAGGCGGAGGGCGATAATTATTGCTTCAGCACAAGGAAAACAACCGGACATAATAATACCACCTCGTCTTGGTCGGCAGAAGTGGTAGGAGTGGATCGTGACAGACGGCTACCGTGCGCTGGATAGCGCTTTGCCCAGCCAGGTATCGGGAAAGAAAAAAAAAAGAGACTGTAGCTTTACTGCAATTTAATTGTGTTAACCGGGCCGGAGGGCTGGAGGGCTGTTCTGAACTCTTGAATTTAACTCTTAAAGCTGTGGGAGATTGAAGAAACAGCAGAAACTAGAGTTGTTTGGAAACATCAGAGCAGAAGCATTTATAGCTCCAGGCACTAGCCCCATGAAAGGAAAAAAAAAAGGGTGCTTAAGATTTTCCTTCTTTTGATATTCAATATTAGACTTTGGGTGTATGGGTGTGCAGTTGGGAAAAAGTTAAAGAATTTAAAGCAGGATGGGAAGACATTTAAGACAAGCGAATGCGGTGGCTAGGGTGGAAGCAGCGACAGGATTGAAAGTGAAAAAATGTAACACGCTGGCTAAAGGGATATCAGCCCCGGCAAAGCCCCAGGTGCCGTAAATCGCTCTGGATTAATCTCAAGTTCAGAGAATTCCAGGGAAGAACTGACTGAGTCACAAGGATTACAAGGGGAGGAAGATGCCATCCTAGGAACCGATGGAGTACAGGAAGAGCCTAGTGAGCCCCTCACGCCAGTAAGCAATACGGTGGAGTTAAGAAATTGTAAAGACTTCACGCTGTTTGTTAAAAGAAATGCTCAGCCTACATAGTCCCCCGTAATTCCAACTCTTTTACTGATAGCCGCAGTCCCTCCAGCAACACCAGATGAGGTAGTAACAATTAATTCCTTTGCAAGACTGCATATTTCTCCTCCTGCCGAGGTCTCACCTCTAGCCCCGACACCCTCTGTGTCATCTAAATTAAGAGAGGGGAATATACCACCCTCCCCAGTAAATAAACCTGCCGGAGAAGATCCACTACTCAACCTTCCTTAGTAACAAATAGCACAGAACAACAGCCAGAAAGCTTTCAGCAATTACAGGAACGGCCTGGTTTATTCCTGGAGAACAGTCAGGTTTAATTAAATCAGTCTAACAAGAATGGGAATACAAATTTGCAAGAGAATTCACAAGAGAATCCAGAATTGCTATCCTCTAGATTTAATTTGCAACAGATGGAAGTAAAAGATTTACTCAATCTTATTTCGAAGGAGATCAGGGAAATGAAAAAGTCCCAGTCTCAGGCACTCCCGCAAGGCTTGAGGAAGCAGAGGCAAGAATAGCTCATTTGGAAGATCAGATGAGCTCCACAATACAGAAAATCAATGAGGTGACTGCAGATAAGATCGCCTTAGAGACTAAAGTAGAAAAGTTGGAAAATCACTCATGCCGCTCAAATCTTCTCATTGTGGGAGTGCCGGAAGGGAAAGATGGTACCAACACCCTGTGCTGGGTTGAAACATTTATTAAGCAAAAAGTACTTCCTGACTTTTTGGGGGATCTTACAATAACCAGGGCACATCGGGTCTCGGCGCATCCTATCCCGAATTCCAAATACCCTCGTACAATTCTAATTAATTTTTCCGATTACAGAATTAAGGAAAATGTGTTAACTAAAGCAATTCAGCAGAGACAATTTGCTATTGACGAGGGTACCAAATGCCGGATTTTCCCAGACATGTCTGCAACAGCAGCCCATAGACGCAAATAATTTGTTAAGCTCCTGTTTTTATTTAAAGCACAAGGGGTTCAGGCATCCATTGCACAACAATCTTAGTTACGGGTGTTGGCTAAAGGCAAATTTCATATGCTCTCACGGGTAGAAGAAGCTCAGGAATTGCTGAGAGATGTTTCCACTGGGAGATGAATTGGCATTGATTTAATTTACGAAAATGTATAATGTTTGCATTTTTTTTTTTACAAGTCCTTTCTCGGGTTGGGGGGTGGGGTTGCTCACCTTGGGTGCACGTCCAAGGCACCCCAAATGGGTGGGGAAAAAAAAAAGGGAAATGTGGTTTATGGGATCAGAGGGGACCACATCAGGGATGAGGGAAGGGTTTGAGGGGGGTGTATAAATGCAGGAAAAAATGAACAGGGAAAAAAATGTGTATTCGATTTTACAGATTTACTTTATTCAACGCAGGCCACGGTAATTGGTATTATACAGATTTATAGATAGAATGTTTAAATGCAGACTGTGAAAATTGTATCCTGTAATGTTAATGGATTACTTAACCCGCGCAAAAGAGTTGCTTTTTTAAACTGGGTTACGTCTCTTTCCCCCGAGATTGTGTTTCTACAGGAAACTCGTTTTAGATCTGATAACCCAAAGATAGTATTTCCCAAAAGGTATTCACAGGCATTTTTTTCTTCCGCCAATTTAGCCGTTCGAGGGGTTGGGATTCTACTTACAAATACACTTGACTGGCAAGTTAAGGATGTCCAGCGAGATGGGAAAGGCAGATGGTTGTGGGTAAAGGTTAAACTGCAAGAAACATTGCTGAATTTGGTAAATTATTATGGTCCTATTGAGGACGATATTGCAGCACTCGTCCAAATTTACCAATTAGTAATAAGCATGGAAGGTTTTGTAGTTCTGGGCGGTGATTTTAAATTTATTCAGAATCTAGCCCTGGATTCATCAAATAAAGCGAAGCGTCAACTGAAACCTAAAACCGCAAAAATAATTAGTAGCCTAACAAAAGATTTTTCATTAGTAGATCCCTGGAGATTAGCCTATCCTACTCTCTCGCAATATACCTGCTATTCTGGTAGATTTAGATCGGCCTCGCGTTTGGATTATTTTTTAGTGGATAAATCAGCTGTTAGGGGCCCGGCAGAAATAGTAACCAACTCCTTTTCATACCACTCCCTAGTTTCTTTTTCATTATTATTAAATAAGAGTGTGAAAAACAGATCCAGATGGCAATTTGATAACGCCCTTCTACAAGATACGATCATGTTAACAGAAACCAGACGGTTTATGAAGGAGTTTTTTCAACATAATGTAAATACGGCCCCTTTATTCTCGGTATGAGAGGCCTTTAAAGCCACTTTTAGAGGCCAGGTTATTTCTCATAAAGCAAGAATTAATAACCTACGGAGACATAAGATTGCCACACTTCAAACTGCTGTGGAGGAGGCTAGACGAAAGATAACTCTTACAGATTCCTTAGCACCCATAATAAAAGCACAGCAACAAGAGTTAGCTAGGGCAATGGAGAAACTGAAAGATTTTTTCTTAACAGTGGAAATTGCAGGAAGTAAGGCTTACCAACAAAAATGATAGGAGGAGAGTCAGCAGATTGGTAGATTTATGGCTTGGTCCACGAAACCACAAAAAGCTGCACAATTAATCTCTCAAATAAAAAATCCAGCAACTGGTCTCCTAGTAGATGATAAGCGGGGTATTGGTGAGGTGTTCAGTTCACATTCTAATCATATCTATGGAGAAACGCAGGGGGTGGATGAGGCAGATCTTGAGAGATATTTTGACTCATTGGAGCTACCTTTGCTATCACAGCAGCTCTCAGAAGCACTGAGCTTCTCAAATTGGAGTCCCTGAAGCACAAGTAGTATTAAAAAGTATGGCTAATGCTAAAGCTAGTGGAGCAGACGGGATTCCTGTAGAAATTTATAAGATTTTTCAGGCTGAACTGCTTCCTTTTTTGGTAAAATTGTTTAATGAAATCAAGGATGGTATAGATACCCCCAAAAGTTTTAAGAAATCGGTAGTAATATCCATGCTCCTATCATCCTATTAGTCTGTTAAATACAGATTATAAATTTCCTATGAAAATCTGGGCAAAAAGGATAGCTCCCTGTGCACAACAGCTGGTTCATAGTGATCAAAACAGTTTTATTCCTGGACGTTTAAAGGCAACGAATACTTATTTTCTAATGCAAGCCATTGATTACTTTTCTATTAATCAGATTGATGTGGTGATTATGATGATGGATGCTGAAAAAGCTTTTGATTTGGTAGACTGGAGTGCGTTATTTTCTATTTTATCAAAGTTTGGTTTTCCACAACAACTTATACAGATGTTAAAAAAAATGTATAGAGAGGCAGAAGCTGCAATCATGATTAATGGTTTAGTAAATGGTAAGGTTACTGTCAAACGAGGCACCCGTCAGGGATGCCCATTGTCTCCTCTTCTATTTTCATTGTTTATCGAACCCCTAGCCGAGAAGATCCGGAAGAGCATAAGTATCATCCCTGGTATAGATGGTATGGCAAAAATTAAGCTTTACGCAGACAATATCATTTTATATCTGAAGGCAGGAGCAGATAGCCTATAGAATGTGTTGGATGAAATTCAAAATTTTATACAAGTCGGAGGATACAAAGTTAACCATGCAAAAACTGAAATTTTTGCATTTAATACGATTCCTTTGGATTTTCCACCTGCCATCCATCTAAAACCTCCGCACCCAATTAGATATCTGGGAATACATGTTATTAATGACTTTGTGCAATTATTTTCTATGAGTTACACTAGATTGCTTACGAAAGTCAAAATGTTATTTGATAACTGGTCTTTGTTGCAACTGTCTTTAGTGGGAAGGGTCTCAATGGTTAAAATGACGGTCCTTCCAATGTTTTTGTTTTTATTTATTAATCTGCCCATGAAAATCCCGAGTTATTATTTTAAGGAGCTGGATCAATTAATAAGGAAGTTTGTTTGGAATAGTAAACAACCTAGGGTTAAGTTCTCTATATTGCAACTTGATGTAACTTCAGGAGGACTGGCACTCCCACATTTTTTAACATATCATCAGGCTTCTTTACTTAATCTGTTTTCCCAAATGGGTAAGGAGAATTCTATTTTTGATTAAAAATTATATTTTTTTTAAAAGACGTGGAATTCTTGAATGATCTGTGGGTTTAATTGGTATTCACACTGACAGGGCCTCATTTACTACAATATGACGCAGCGCGGTGCTGCAAGCCAATTTGCTGCACAGAACGGCATCATTTTAAAAGCACAGGGATGTGTCGTGTTACCAACAATACGACACATTCATCTGCTTTCCCTTGTGTTGGTGCACATTTGGATATCATGCGCCAACACAGGCACCCTTGCTTCATGTTTCAAGGGTACAGGCAATATTGGGATGATTGTTTTTGTGCAGGAAGGGACACCTTCCTGTACAAAAACAATGATTGATTAAATGTTCCACTTTCTATGCATGCTGCAGAATGCAGCACGCATAGAAAGAGGAAACAACAAGGACAAATTAAAGTATTTTTCCTCGTTGCGCCACTCTTATGCATCCCCTGGGGAGGCATGGGATTCTGACGCATTCCCTGATTTACAGAACAATGTAAATCAGGGAATGTGTCAGGCTCCATGGATATTGCGTGGAAACACCCACAGCAACACCCATGGAATGCCCCTTTCTCACAGAGTAATGGTGAAAGGGGCTCATATTTACAATCCCATGAAAAGTCATGCAGGGTGACTTTACGTGGCCTTGTCCATATGAGAAAGCCCATGGAGCCGCCGGTGCATTAAAAAACGTGGCACACCGGCGGTGCAATGGACTCGTCAATGAGTCCCTTAGTCTTTAGATCAGATACCCTTTGGACACAGAGAGGTGCAGACCTCTCTGTTCATTTTTCCCTTGAGTGGATATACAAAGGCTTGCTCTGGAGAACTTTCACTGAAGTCTCCACTATGCTGACACCTTCCTGCTTTTATCTATTTAACTGGGTTTCCCCGTTTTCCATCTTTAGTTTAGGGCTAGTGTAAGTGACTTTAGATTTATTCATACATAGATAGGAGGATCAAAACCTGTACACTGATCATCAAATTCTGTTCCCTATCTTTTCTGTTGCTGCAACTGAATTTCTTGAATGCCTTAATCTGGTAAGATAAAATTTCATTTGACATTTTGGTTTGCCAGTGGTGATTTTGTATCTTTGCAATATGTTCTTGAGATTCATTTACATTAGTCTGGCTTTGAATTTATAATAAACCCGTTTAAAATTACTCATCGATTCCTGGTCTTCTTTGTGTTGAAAAGTGGACTCCACCATGATTACATTGTTTGACTAATGTTAATACATCTCAGGGAACTAAAAATGGTCTATTGACAGGAGAAATGGTAAGAATGGCCCAGTGCTCCATCCCTTGCTCCTTGAATTCAGAAGACATTGATAAAACTTCGGCATTCATCTTCACCACTGATGACCCTACTGTAAAGTTTTTCCTCAGGATAGAATATTGGGTCACTTTAGACAGTTTTGTAGAGTCTTTTTGTGTTGGCATCATTGAAACGCTTCTAAAAAAAAGGAGCTGTTACGCTGGCCAAGTCAACAAGAAGGGGAAGGCAAAAAACAACAGAGAAAGGTAGGTATGGTTCCAGAAGCTGACTATATGATGAGATGGTATGGATATGTGAGCAGATGACCTCAAACCAGCAATAGAATACCAAAAGCATTACTGGCTACAGATGTTACAATTGTTTCATGAGTACTTCAGAAATGGCTCACAAGTCCAACCTTGAGTTGCTCTCACAATCAGGTAGATATGCTGTTGCAGGCGCCTGCTAACACTTTCAAGCAGATACAACATTCATGGGTATTGTAATTCAAGGTATGCAGTATCCTGATACCACGCAGGTGTGCCAACATTCGGGAGTACAGACAATTTACATGTTAAAGAACAAAGGACCATCTCAGTCCATTATCTGTATCCATGTACAAGGTCCATAGTAGGATCACTGCACCACTTATCCGCTCCACCTCTCTTGTTGGTAGGGCTTTCTGAAGACACAGGGGTATATTTACAAGGGGATAGGAACATGAGAGCATCACTTTTAGCGATGTTCTGGTAGCGCTATGCCCTTGTCCATATTTACAAAGTGGCGCTAAGCCACTTCGTGTAGCTTAACGCCGCCTTGTAAATAAGGTACCCTTTCACAAAGTTTTCTGCTTGAAAGTGGTTGGCAAAGGGTGCTACTGTGGGCGTTCCACCGCAAACCCCATTGGTTTTTGACACTGCACCAGATTTACAAGGATGTGTAAATCTGAGGCAGCTCCTAAAACGAACGCCATGCAATAGCAGGCCTTAGAATGATGCAAGGAGGAGAAATACTTGTATTTCTCCTCATGTTTGCTTTTCTATGTGTGCAGCACGGATAGAAAAAGCAAAACACCATTAATTATTCTTTATGTACAGAAAGGTGGCCCTTCCTGCCCAAAAACAATCAATAAATAATGACCATTTACTCCTTCTATGTGTTCTGTAGAATGCAGCACGCATAAAAGTAACAAATCACCATTATTGATTATTTATGTGTAGGAAGGGACACCAATCATTCTCTGCATTGCAGACTCACCTGCACTACGGTGCAAGGGAGCCTGCATTGGCGCTAGGCAGCTCATTTTATCACCAGCGCTAGGGAAAACACAGGATGCTCCGCATTGATGTAAATACATTGTATCCCTGAGTTCTGGAAATATCGATTGCCCAGCTGCCAAATTAGTCACAGCTCTGCGCTCTGACTTTTCTTTGTAAATATGTCCATCAGTTCTCAGTACATAGTATACAGCGCAGTAGTTCACCAGTGTGCCCCTAGCAGTGGCTTCCTTGACCTTGCTTCCTCCATCCTGAGCGTGCTCTGACCACAACCCCCTCACGTTCCCTGGCGATGCCTTCCACTCTGCACTGCCCCAACAGCAAAATAGGCCCCACTATCACTAGCTGACTGTGAGAAAGGGAGGAGGGGCAGGCATTCATCTGTTGTTCATTACAGGCATCACAGCCTTTAAAGACCCTCCAAACATAGGTGTTTGCTGTCAGGCGCCATAGAGCCTCAGGGAGAAGCCATTTTCAATTAGGCCAAGCTCCACCCTAATTTTGGCTGTTATTGATCATGGAGAAGATTAGAGATTTTTTCAGAAACACTGAGAACCATATCTATATATCTGAAAACATCAAATAATAACATTATGAAAATCAGAACTCTATCAACAAACCTTCAACTAGAATTGAAGGTTTGTTGCAGTGAAGTGTACCTTCTAAGTACTCAACCTCGAGTAACAGCTACGGGATTGTGGCACCTCCACCACCACATCATACTCCAACACACAAATATGAAGGTTCAATAAGATGTGTACCTGTACTCACGCCAGTGGGCCAACATCTTTAGCCATTTCAAAAAAATGAATAAAATAGTTTAGATAAATACATTCACCACATTAGTGCCATAGAAAAAATACTGGTGATACTTATCAATGGTGTTAGCAAAGACGTTTCTTTATAATGAGTTCCTTTCATAGAGAAAAGAGCAATATTTACTGTAATTTATATTAGATATTTTTATTTTTTCAATTCTAATTAAAACTATATTCAACATATTTCTAGGCGCAGAGAAAGCAAATCTAATATTTAGCTTCAAATTGCAGATTTCTGACTCGTAGGGGTTTGTAAAATAGCTTCTCTCATGTTCAGAATGGTTGAGGAATGATGGTGGAAAAATCTGTCAGATTTGCATCAATGCAAAGCCGAATGCATGATTATGACAAGAAAGACATGAGTGGTAATTTGAACCAGGTGCAGCTGTCGGTTCAGGTCTCTTTTTAAATGATCCCTTTGCAAGAAACGTACAGAAGCCTCAGGTGCGACCAGTATTGCTGTTTGTGAATTCCCTGAGCAAACTGATAACAAAAATACAGAAAATGGAGAATTCATTTCTGACAGACTTTGTGAATATTGCATTAACATTGATTGGAATTCTTGCCAGTGCATTCATTGTGGTGTTCAATCTCCTCGCTTGGGCTCAAGGAAGAAGGATGAATACCTGCGACCTTATCTTAGTGTCTCTAGGATGTGGATCCATATTTTATCAGTGTAGTGTTGTTATTTTCCGTCTACTGAAAGTCCATCATATCTATTTTGATTTTCAAGTCCATAATTTCATTGCAATATGCTCTAGCAGCTCCACATTTTGGTTCACCGCCTGCCTCTGCATCTTCTACTGTGTGAAGATTGTGGACTTCAGCCACCACTTCTTCATCAGGCTGAAGATGAGGATCTCGAAGATGGTGCCCTGGATGCTCCTGGGGTCTGTCATCTGGTCCATTTCCCTCGGTATCCTATCATACTTGATTTCATATGGAGAATCCCTGGAGAATTCAACAGCTAATCTAACATCTAACATGATTATCAACAATAATGCCCCGAATAAGGCATATTCATTCCTTAAGGCAGCTGCCGCTCTTGGTGTCTGCTTACCTCTTGTCCTTGACATTGCTTCCATTACACTCATACTCACTTCCCTCTGCAGACACACCCAGAGGATGAAAACTAATGCGTCGGGCTTCAGCCAGCCCCAGCTGCAGGCTCATTACAGGGCAGCAAAAATGATGGGGTTCCTTCTTTTGACCAACATTTCATTTTTAATTCCAGAGATTCTCATACTGTGCATAAAAAACGTCTTAATGTTTTCTATCTGCAGGGTTATTAATGCCGCTTCTGTAACTGCACAACCCATTGTCTTAATTCTGGGAAATCCCAAACTGAGGTTAGCGCTCTGTAAGAGCCTTACTCCTTGGAGGAAGTGAAGGACACACCCGGTAAATGGATCTCTCATACTGAAGGGATTCATTTTACTGGATCACATTCTCTTCAGACATCCTTCAACTCCAAACCAAACGATCTGTTCTTTGTGTGTTTACTATTTGATTCTTGATGTATTTATGCTATTTTACAAAGATAACATTTCTGGAGGGAATGGATTGTGTAGGTTTTGAATAAGCTTTTAGTCCAATTGAAAATGATAATTAATTTTAAAGAGTATTTAAATTGATTTAAAAAATTTCTGTAATCCTAATGATTCTTCCATGCCTCAATGTCTTATTTTTAATTCTAAGATAAACCTTTGTCACAATCTATTTCACGCTGTGGCCACCACAATGGTAACCGATGGTCCATGTATTAAAAAAATGAGCACAATCATTTTCTTCTAACACAATTTTAAAACAATATTTCAGGAGAAGTAGAATTTCACTATGCATGATTAATTACAACATTTGTTAATAATGGAGATACACAGTGATCACAAAGATGCTGAGTGGCACAAGGTTTTCCCCAACTGGGAACATGTTCTTTTCTGACATATGTTTACAATGTTGGCTGACACTTTATTCTCAATCCTTTGCCTATTTTAATGGTAGGTGTTAAGTGAATAAGAGGAGTGAAGGTCAAAGATGCCAGAGAGGTGCCATGGATGTTTATTTCTAAAAGGTTGTGCTGAATCCTTTTAATATATCTCATATTTCCTTAATGTAATTCATGGGCTTTTAACCCACATGCTACCATGTCATTTTCATTGTTTTGTTGCTGAAGGATAGTGATGTGATACCAGCACTAAGACACACTCAAGCGTTCCATTGCCTTGGAAGAGGGGGTTCGATGCTTGCGGCAGGCCACCACCATTAATCTTGAGGCTGAGGCTAAACATTGCCTCTGCAGCGTTATTCCATGTCTCAATGAGTGTAGGATTTGTTCTAGGTTTTCACATCTGGGTCTTCTACTGGCAAAGTGATGAGTGGCTATCCGCTGGATGTCCACCTTTGGGCCTAAGATACAGACATGGTCCAGGGACTTGGTGGAATGGGCATGGATGGAGTTGAGGTGCATGAAAGAGGTTTCACTGATGAGCCCCTGGAGGACGATTGCCGAGAGTGGGAGAACATCATGCACAGAATGACAGAGGCATTAGAAGAAGAGCCCGGAGCAGAGAAACTAGCCAGGAAGGACTGCTGGGAAGGGGGCTTCATCTGCTGTGATGAGACAGTGCAAGATTGACAGTGCCCTGCCGCTGCTGACTGGTGGCAGACTTCCCCTTTGAAGATAGCAGGGCAGTAGGCCCTGATTGGGGACTCAGGGGCGAGACAATCTGATGTGCTATGGCCCAATGTGGGTAGCACCTGATGCGAAGGGGTTGGGGGCATGCGGAGCTCTGCGGTGAAGAATAGGTGATTACCACTGGATGAGGATTGTGTACTCATGTGTGGAAGCAATGATAACATGAACTGTACCTTTGGTGCTCTGACACAACTGCAAGTTACATGCCATCAAGTTGCTTGTAGTGACTGTATCACTGTTTACTTTGATATGTGTTATCTTACAAAAATAACACTATAAAAAAAGAAAACATTTAAACAAGGTGCGTTTTTTTTCTTTTCAACTGTTCCAGAGGTCATTACTTTAGCAAAGCGTTTTAAACACTTTTGGCAAGAAATATGTTAATATATGTGTTTTATTCCTTTGTGACCTGTTAAAAACGCTTAATTTTTATAATTTTGTTTTTAAAGTGTCCTCATTCTCCTCAGGTTGCCCTATTTGAGATCTCTTTCCTGAGTGCACTGATCTCAGCTCTCAAGTGGCTGCAGACTCCCCAGATGGGAAATATCATGCTGAACTCTTTGGTACTGCATGGCTTTTTCAGCCCAGTAGTGAAGCAATTAAAAACAGCAATAGGGTATAATCATAGGTCAGAGAGCTTAATTCCAAGTGCTCATCGAACCCTAGCCTGCCTATCACTCTTTCTTTGTAACCACCCGGAGCCAAAACTTACATCTCCTCCTCTCCAGATCCATTGTATCCTTTTTCAAGTTGTATTTGACTGACCCCACCCACCCTGCGCCACCTCCGACAGATCTCCCTCCAGGCCAGGAGATTCATATGCAAAAGTCGTTTTCTGTTTCATTTGCCCAGGCCGTTCCAGGGCCCAAAAATCACAAGGGAAAGGCTTACCTAAATCTTAATATTGATTATCTCACAGAGCATTACACACCTCCTCCCAGTAGCTCAAAATTAAAAACTCTTTATTGTTTTTGGCTCCCATGGCATACTGTCTTGTAAGAGTTTAATTAGCAATGTACCTCTTTGTATTCTCGCATTTTAAAAGCGTATCAAATTGTTTGAGGAAAATATATGCATTCCTAGTGCCTTAAGTTCACCAACATAATGTAAAGGGCCTTCTTCATTGGAAAATGAATATAAGGTAATCGATGTGCACTTTACCACCGCTAGACAGTGCTAAACTGTTTGTGCTCTGTCCCCTTAAACCCGAAAAAATTGGTTTACACCCACTTGGCACACGAAATGTACTCATAAATCCCCAGTCGAGTGATACTACATGTACCTAGGGCCTGTAAGTTAAATGCTACTTGTGGGCCAGCAGCACTCACTCAATTTAGAAACCCTTTAAAACATATCCCAGACCTGCCATTGCAGCCTGTGTGCAATTGTAAGCTGCCAATCTGACTTTACAAAATAACCTCTTTGCCAAGCCTAAACCTCTCTTCCCGTAACATATACGACACCTCTGAGCTAGTCCCTAAACAGCCTACAAGGCAGGGAGCTGTGTATTTAAAAAATGGGACATGTACTGTTACATTTTACTGGTCCTAGTACTGATAAACTCTGAAATTAATTTTTCACTATTGCAAGACCCACCTTCCCCTTAAGATGACAGTGGTTTACCTTGTTACATATAATAAGCAATATTTTTTCTTTGATGACAACTAGAAACTTCATGTTTGGTATGTAATGTAATTTAAAACCCTATTTAATGACAAAGTTTGATTTTGCTGGACTTGACCCTCTCTGAAAACCTGTATCAAGCCAAAGGTGGTTCTAATCCTCAGATTGTTGTCCCTCCAGTCTTGGACTCTTGGGATTGCTGCTAAAGGTGCCCCTTTAGCTCCAATCTAAAACCTGGGCTCTGAGAACTGACAGGAAACGCTACTTGCCAATCCACCAAAGGTGCATCGCCGGGCAGGCTGACTTTGTGACAGCTCCTGCCGCGTTCTTCATTGCAGCAGCGAATCCTGATCAGTGGCTCCTCGTAGAAGGTGTGTCCAGCCTTGTAGAACACTCATTAGTTAATTTAGTGACTTTTTGTGGTTTCGCAGACAAGGGTTGTGGTTGTTGCTTTCACACCCCTCAACCAACAACCCAATTTCTTACATTGATAGTAGCGTGGGATACAATACCCCACAGTGTTTGTGCAGTACCATAAAGTGATCAGAATAACACTAAAAGCCCAGATAAATAAGTTGACACCAGATTTGACCGCTTTTTATACTCTCCTTAAGATTTGATTCATTTGATTGTTTATTTGTCCTCCCTTTTTGAAATTTCAGTTTCTCACCTCCTTTTTGACTGCAATTGAGACGGTGCTTCTCAAGAACGATAACCTCAGCAAGACTGAGCTGCAGAAGCTCTGCAAGGAGAAGGGGCTGAATGCAGGACAGTGGGCCACAAATGTGGCCATTCATGCCTATGAGGATGTCAAGAAGATGCAGTCGACCCAAGAAGAGCCACAGAAAGACAACCCTGAGGAGGTGGAGGAGGAGGACCTAGAAGAGGAGGAGGGTCTGCCCATGGGCCCTGAGCTATAGCTTCCTGAGGAAGAGAATAGCTTACCCATAGGAGAGGAGCCCCTATCACATCAAGGAGCAGTGTTTCCTCTCACAACCTGTCCCTTGTAGAGTTGGCAGACAAAAAGCCTGAAAGGGTGTTTATTTTGCAGCTAACCAAGCTTAAAACAGATGAGAAGTTGGCGCTGGACATCTGAGCCAAGCAAGCAGAGTCCAGCAGCAATAGTGTAAGTGTACATTCAGGGTCTCATTATGGGGTTTTGACATAGGGCAGCACAGCAAGTCATCTTGCTTTTGCTGCCATATGTCAAAGTGAAAGGGCAGGAATGCACCCTATCCTTTGCTTTTCCTCATCACTGGCACTGTTTCTGCAGCCTAATTCTAATGCAGGCACCCATGCACCATGTTGCCTGTGTTTTTGGCAGGATTGTTTTTGGTCAGGAAGGTGCACCTTTCTGCCCCAAAACAATCCTGAGATGCATTTTCCTTTTTTATGTGTGCTGCTGAATGCAGCACACATAGAGAGGAATAAGCAAGGAGAAATAAAGCTATTTCTCCTTCTTATGCCTCACTTTGGGAGGCTAAAGGTTTTGGTGCTTCCCCAGGTTTACATGCCCTTGTAAATCTGGTGAAGCGTGAAAAATCCCCGGGTGCTGCATGGGAACACCCACCACAGTGCTCAAGGAACATCTCCAAAGCGCAGAGTAAGGAAATGCAATGATTTGTGCTGCCTTGCCGTTCTCCATATCTGAGGCCATTCAAAGCCACACAAAGTGACTTTGCGTAGCCTCATAGATATGATTTCAAGGTTTGACCGTCGCAGCATCACAAAAAGTGACGCTTCAGGGGCACAAGGGGCTCATATATATGCACTCAGTGTCCAATGGAGAGGTGAGAGTCTGCATCCCACAAGACCTGGTGCACAGCTATGTAGTGCGAGATGAAATAGACACATGGTTTATTAGTATAGAGCAACACCTGAGGATGCAGAGGGTACACACAGGAGTATTAAGGGAGGGGGAGCCGTTGGAAAGACATTCCTGTAGCGGGAGGGGTGCATCTTATACTAGAGGTGGGGCTCCAAACGATGTATGCCCCTTTGAAGGCCACTTGTCTCCAAATTTGAGCTGACCCCTGAGAGGTTCGACCTCAAGTTCAGGGAGAGTCACAAACTCCCCAACCAGTCTTTAGTATATTTCATGGACTATTGAAGTGTGGCACTGAGTGGAGGGGTTTGTTGATAGGCAGCAAAGTTGAGTACATGCTAAATAGCTGTGCCAACACCATGGGCCTTATAAAAAATAAGGCGCACTTTCCCTGTTTGTACTTTGATGCGGTTTCACATGGAATGCACTGCCCTTAGGGCATCTGCAAACTTGTGATGCACTGGGGACTCTGTTTTTCACTGTGCAGGTGGCAACCTACCTTCACTTTTAAAGAGGGAAGAGATATCCGATTCCAGGTGGGTACAGTGAGTGACTGCACCTGCTTTCAAAGGAATATCTGGGGGGCCATGGGACCCCATTTCCCACCTATATGGGCTGCCTTTGTGACACACACTAAAAGTGTACCACATTTTTATCACACACTTTCATTGTGCCTCCTAAAAGCATGTTTGCCTCTCTGCCCACTTCCATAATATGGCACGGATGCAGACACAAAATAAGGTAGGGGGTCCCATGTCCCTTCTGAGAAACAAGGAGTAAGTTCTGTTGGGTGGTGGCGCTCGTCACCCTGATGTGTTCATTGTTCTCAGATGGAACACTTACAGGAGGACTCCACCCACTGGCTTAGTGGGAAGGTGTCCTTAGGGGCAGGTGTTAGAACATGCCCTAATCTCCCTTAGTTTGGAGATAGACGAAGAGGGTGAGGTGGTGATCTTTGAGGGGGAGAGTTGTCACTTCCACCAGTTCAAAGGGATTCCCGTCACTGTTTTGAGGGATACCAGCACTAGTCAGACTATGATAGGGGAAAGACTGTTTTCCTCAGAGTTGTACACTGGACAGATGTGCATGAAAACTCAGTCCCAGGTGCAGGACTTTTTCCCAACCCATGGCCCTGGTATCCCTGGAATGGGATGGGTAAGTGACCCACAGAAGGGTCATAGTTAGTCCGCAGATGCCCAGTGACTGCATTCTATTGAATAGGTTGCCACCAGTAGTGGAAGATCTGGGAGGGGAGGGCACCTAGGGTGACTTGAAAACTCGGGTTTCTGGAGGTACTGTTAGACCTGGCACCTTGGTGTGAGTCTTTCTTCCATTTTGCGCTGTTGCCTCATGTGTTTTTGCTGGTGTTAGGTGCTTTGGGCACTGTGCCACTGCTGTCCAGTGCCACAGTGCAAGTGCTCCCTATTGTAAATTGATGTATGAATTAGTGATTCCATGATTGGTTGGTTTGGTTTACCTGTCAGACCCTAGTACAGTGCGCCAGGAGTGCCCAGGGCTGGTAACCCAAATGCTGCTGGTGTGCTTGCAGCACTGGTTGTGCCACTCACAGAAGCAGCTTGTAAAAGTGTGTCTAAGGCTTGCCATTGCAGAGCCTGCATGCAGTCTGGTACTGTCATGCTGACTGGGCAAGTGCACCCACTTGCCAGTCCCTAAACCTTCCCTTTTCTTCATATCAGACACCCCTATGGTAGGACCAAGGGCAGGGTGCATTGTAAGTATAAGGTAGGATATGCAATGGTGTGTGTGGCAAGTTCTAATAGTGAATTACAGCCATTTTCGTTTTTCACTATTGCATGGCTACCTGTTCTCCATTGGCCAGAATGGACAGTTTGATTATTACATCCTATAATCCTAACTGACTCAGGGAACATAGTAGAAATTCGATTTTAGTATGCCTGAACTCAGAATAATAAAATACATCTTTTAGTGAAGTTGGTTTTAATATTCTGTGTTTGAAAATACCACTTTTAGAAAGTAGGGGCCCGATTCACAGAACTAACTTAAGACAAAATCCTAAACTTACTACCAGTTTGGTATTCACAGAAGGCACTTACTCATTTTGGTATTCACAGAAGGCACTTACTCATTTCGGTATTCACAGAAGTTAGGACTACTCCTAAACTGAGAAAAATCCTAACTTTTTGGCTTTAGGTATTCACAGAAGGCATTTAGGAGTCCTAAAGTTAGGAGTCCTAACTTTACTACTACTAAATTGAGAAAAATCCTAATTTTAAGACTTTCGGTATTCACAGAAGGCATTTAGGAGTCCTAAAGTTAGGAGTTCTAACCTTACTACTACTAAACTGAGAAAAATCCTAATTTTAAGACTTTCGGTATTCACAGAAGGCATTTAGGAGTCCCAAAGTTAGGAGTCCTAACTTTACTACTACTAAACTGAGAAAAATCCTTATTTTAAGACTTTCGGTATTCACAGAAGGCATTTAGGAGTCCTAAAGTTTGGAGTCCTAACTTTTCTACTCCTAAACTGAGAAAAATCCTAATTTTAAGACTTTCGGTATTCACAGAAGGCATTTAGGAGTCCTAAAGTTAGGACTCCTAACTTCTGTGAATACCGAAATGAGTAAGTGCCTTCTGTGAATGCCAAAATGAGTAAGGGCCTTCTGTGAATACCAAAATGGTAGTAAGTTTAGGATTTTGTCTTAAGTTAGTTCTGTGAATCGGGCCCTAGGTATTTTCTTGTCTAACCATCCACACCTGCCTCTGCTAGGCTGTGTATTCCTTGTCTGGAGTTTGAGTGACAGGGGCTGGGGGATTCCAGGAGAAAGGGTGAGTCAGCCCAGTGGTGAATAGAGAGATCTGCATCTAGATGGGAGGGAGGAGTTGCACCTGGGACCTGAATAGGGCTGTGCCTTCCCTCCACAATGCTGGCTCCACCTCCTGTGGTGCATCTGATATCTCTGCCCTGCTCTCTGAAAGGAAAGAAGGAGTCATGTAAACAAAGTGCTCCAGGACTGACCAGAACTGGTTTGGACTAGGCAAAGGCCTCTCTGCCTTCAGAGAACAAAGAGAAACTTAGTATAAAAGAGGGGTCCCAAACCCCAGAGAATTAGATCACTTTTGGACAACAAGAAGAAAACTTTGCTGAGGAGAGGAACCAGAAGAAACTGAGGAGAGACTATTCCTAAGCTGAAGTGCTGCTTGGGGGATTGGCCTGCAGTGGCTGTCTGACTGCCAAAGAAAGGAGAAAGGACTTTGTGTGCATTTTCATTCAACTTATGAAGGATCTCCAAGGGCTTGGAAAAGAGCTTGCCTCCTGCTGAAGTCTCAGGGACAACAGACTTCAACCCCCAGCTCCCCAAGAGTTCTTTGGAAGTGCCTGCAGTTGTTTGGGCCTTCTGAGGGACTGCGTGTCGCAAGGAACTGGAAGCGTCTCGCAACGAAGAAGAAGTGTGTCGCCGTTGCAGCCGCTGCCATCGCATTGAGGATGTCGCCGCTGTAGCTGTTGCATTGTACCACACCACGAGAAGCGTCTGGCAACGAAGAATAAGCGTGTCGCCTTCGCAGCCACTGCCGTCACATCACGGAACAAGGATGTCGCTGCTGTAGCTGTCGCATTGCACCGCAGAAGCGCCTCGCATCCACGGAGAGACAATTGGAAAAACAACAATTGATGGACAGAATGCAAACCAGTCTTGACCCTGTGCCTCATGGGAACAGTCCAGCCCGAACTGCCAAGCCAGGTCCTCCCTGAACTGGAACCAAGCATCCTAGGACCGGTTTCGGGGTTTCACCCCTCTTTAGCCAGGATAGCTTGATTCCAGTGGCATGGAGAGCAAGGGACCCACGTCTGGGCATACCCTTCCCACTCGGGGTGACAATTGCAAAAACAACAATTGATGGACAGAATGCAGAACAATGTCATACATTCACCCCAGTACAGAGATCTGGGCCTAAATCCATCGTTTTTTTGCTCACCATGCCGTTCCAGTTTGAACCCAGCCATATGCAAATCAGTCTTGACCCTGTGCCACATGGGAACAGTCCAGCCCGAACTGCCAAGCCAGGTCCTCCCTGAACTGGAAACAAGCATCCTAGGACCGGTTTCGGAGTTTCACCCCCCTTCAGCCACGGAGAAGCGTGCCACCGTTGGAGCCGCTGCAGCTGTCACATCGAGGGAAGCGTCTCGCATCGTCGGAGAAGAGTGTCGCCGCCAAAGCCGCTGTCACGGAACAAGGGTGTTGCCGCTGCAGCTGACGCATCGAGTTGAGACTTCTCGCGACCTCATAGAAGCATGCCGCATCAAGAAGAAGACGACATCTTCATTTCTTTGCACCAGAATTTCAGCGCATCACGGCGTTGCTCGCCGCATCGCCCCGGAAGCGCAGTAAGGAATCAATGCATCACCATCGTTGCAACACTTTCGTTGCCCTGTGTGTTGCATCCAAAGGTACATTGACTCAAAGTGTCGCATTTTAAGTTCTAAAAGGAACTAAGCCAATTCTACCATTTTAAAGTGACAGTATTGTGGATGTGTGTCGTTTATGGTCTTGTGTTAAATCTATTTAAAGAATACTTATTTTTGATATAAAACTTGTGTGGTGTCCATCTGTAGTATTGTCACTTGATTACTGTATGTGTTCACGAATAATTTACACACTGCCTCTGAGATAAGCCTGTCTGCTCGTGCCAAGCTACCAAGGGGGTGATCAGGGGTTATTTTAGGAGTGTTCCCCTTTACCCTGACTAGACGCAATGGTCCCTATTTGTCACAAGTGCCAACCTGTGCCAACTAGAGACCCCCAAATCTAACAGGTACCATTTCCAAACAGAAGGTATCAAAGCCCAATGGGAGAGAGCAGGGGAGGAAAGGCTAACATCTGACCCCTGTTCAGCCTAAGGGTGCTGACCCTGTGCTGGATAACCAGGCTCAAGCTACCACCCCAGTACCGGAGGGAAGGTGAGTGAAAGATGGGTGCCTAACCCAGAACTATTTCCCCCTCTATTAGAAACCTCAGAGGTCAGTAAACCCTGGATGGCCTAGGGCCAGACTCTTGACACGGACAGCTGTTGGTTACTGTCCCTATGGGCAGAGTTTTTATTGGGTTGGAGACAGAAGTCTGATCCAAGGTGTAGAATGGGCTACATTACTTTGCTGGCCATAGTGGTACTCTCTGTGTACTAGGATGCCTCTGTGAGCAAGTTAAAGTTACATGCTTCACAGATGCGGTCTACAGGTGTGGAGAAGGATTCCCCATTGGTCAGTTCAGTGGTTCTGGAGGATGTATACAGAGGGATCCAACTGAGTTCAGAGGGGCATACAACTGTCAAGAGCCTCTGCTGAAGAGGGCCATGTCCTATCGCCTAAGCAAGGAAGCCCTTCAACATATTGATTAGTTTCAGGTCACATTTAACTGGAGGGGGGTCATTAGACTTGGACCTCTCTTTGAAGTCCAGCGAAACGTTTTACATTCTCCCCTCCTGTTTTGCTGAATTTGGTTTTGTTGGCCTTAGGACTACACTTTACCACTGTTAATCAGTGCTAAAGTGTGTGTGTGCCATCTCTTTTAGATATGGTAAATTTGGCTAACACTCAATTGCCACATTTAATTTATGTATATGTCCCTTGTAAAGTGGTACTACATGTGCACAGGTCCTGTGAATTAATTGCTTCTAGTGGGCCTGCAGCATTAATTGCGCCACTCACTTAAGTAGTTTTTTAAAAAAATATCTCAGGCCTGCCATTGCATCCTGTATGCCGTTTTTGACTGCCTTGAAAAATAAATCCTTTGCCAGGCTTAAAACTCCCTTGTTAATGCATATACATCACCCCTAAAGAAGGCCCTAGGTAGCCAATAGGGCAGGGTGCATTGGACTTAAAAAGTTGTCCATGTTCTTTTAAGTTGTACATGTCAGGGTAGTGAAAAACTCCCATAATCGCTTTTCACTACTGTGAAGCCCACCTAGCCAATAGGATGACATTGTTACATTTAATAAGTGATAACTTTGTTTTTGGAGCCCATGGAAATATAATGTTTGGTGTCTAAGGAATTGTAATTTTAAATCCCATCCTCTTTAATTGTAAAATCAGTTTCTAAGTCAAATTTCTGGAAATGGCACTTTTAGAAAGTTTGGGGCAGATTTATGTTCCCTGGCGCATCCCTGCAAATCAGCATGGATGCGCCAGGGAAGATGCGTCACACAAGTTTGCCCTTGCGCCACCGCAGATGTGCCGCATTTACAATGCGGTGCATCGTGGCGCAAGGACAAGCAGCATCTGCCGGCGTAAGGTTGGCGCAGTGCTGAAGTTGCGTCGCAAGCGCGACGCAACTCCATCACTTTTCCAACTACCCTATCCCTAACATGGTGCGTCAAGCCTTACGCATGCTTCAAGCAGGCGCAGGGTTTTGACGCATCAGCGTTGGGAAAGTGACTCAGTGAAATCTTATAGATTTTACTGAGTCACTTTTCAGGGGCGTTCCTGCGACGGAACGCCCCCCTGTGTAGAAACGCCCACATGAAACCTGACGCAGGTTTCATGTGGCACAGGGCTTTACACCGTGACGCATCTCCATAGATGCGGCACGATGTAAATGGGGCGCAACATGGCGCAGGGTTTACGCCGCCGCTGCGTCACAAAAGTGACGCAACGGCGGCGTAAAAGGGGCGCAAGTCCCTCATAAATCTGCCCCCCAGTCTTTTCTTCTCCTTACAATTTGGTGCCAGCAGCCTGCTTCCTGGGTCACATGACTAGGTACAGTTGGCCTTTGTGTATTCCTTCCAGGTAACCACACAATAGAGTGACTGAGTGTTGGCAGGGTGGGCCATTTCAGGCAAGATGGGGGGTGCAGAGCTGTACACAGCCCCACTTGCACTTCAAAGACCCTGCCTCAGCTCACACACAATGAACTTCCCACTAGTCTATGGTACACCCAAATAGACTGAGAACAGGGCAGGGAAGCAGCAAATTCCTGACACTTCTGTAGGGAAAAATCTCCAGAAGTTTCTTACGCTTCTGAATTGGTGCCAGGTATAATAATAGGACCCTCAGACCCACTCTTTTGTTCAATTCTTTCAATTCTGGACCTGCATATGGAATCTCAGAGGATTGCCATGATGCTTGTAGCCTGCTGTGGACTCAGAGTACTGCCCTGTTGCATCAACAGGACTGCCCTGCTGTCTGAAGACTGCCTTGTGCCCTCAGAGGACTGCCTTGCTGCCTGAGGTCTCCTTTCCTGCTCGAACCCAACACTTCCAGAGTGACTCCAAGTTCTCTCTGGATTGCTTCCTGTTCCTGATCAGAGCCTTATTAACAGAAAAGGCTTCAACTATTTTGAACCCACATCTGGACCCACCCTAGGTGATTCCTAACTCTCCAAGTGGTGCCCAACCTGTCCTGGGCCCTTGGAGGTGGTGCTAAAGGTGCCCAGATAGCCCAAATCCAAATCTAATGACATAGACCATTTTTGCCAAAAGTGGTTTGAAGAACTGAAACGAGACTGGAACCTACCTGCTTGCCATGCACCCAATAGTGCATAGCTGGGCAGCCTCACTGAACAGCAGCCCCTGCTACCCTCTTCTCCACAGCAGCAAATGATGTTCAGCGGCTCCTCACAGGAGGGGTAACCTGCTTTGTGGTGACCTTGTTGGCTACAGCCTGCAGCTTCATCCCGCTGGAGATTTTCCACTCCCATGAAAGAGACTAAGGGGATATGTACAAGAACTGTCGGTAACTAACGCTAGATAGCGTCAGTTTTCTTAACGCTGCCTATCACCAAAACTATCGCCCTGTTAGCGATGTATTTACAATACATCGCTACATGGTGATAGTTTCCAGTAGCCGCAGTGAAAACTGCCTCTAACACCAGCGTGAAAGCAATACAAATCCTCGCTGACAAAATGCCCGTTAGGGGCAAAAAAACTCAAGTTAGTCAGCCTAACGTGACTTTTTTGCCTCTAGAAGCAAAAATAGCCTATGAGTCCACATCCAATGAAAAATAGGAAACAAAACCAATGGAATGCAGAATGGACCAGCTTGGGCCAAGTGCAGCACAGATCAACAACCCCCCGCAAGCCCCACCAACAGCCAGGATGACCAGCTAGAGCCCCAGGTGGAGAGGAAATTCAGGAGTACAATCATGAAAAGAGGCGCATTGCTGGGCAAAACCTTATCATTGTGCACTTCTTGCAACACCATGGCATCCAGAACCTTGAAAGCGCGGACAGTCCCCGGGGCCTGGAGGCCTCGCTGGGCTTCCGTCTGGGCCCCGGAGTGGAATGTAGAGCTGCTGTGGAGTTTCTGGGTCATGGTGGTAGGCATTGAGGTGTCAGAGATCGCCCTTACCTGGTGGTGAAGTCTGCGAGGTCGCATGGAGACACATTGCTGACCTGTGTGAGAAGACCGCCTGGTGCCCCTTGGAGCTGTGAACGGTAGACGTGCTCCTTCCTCATGGCAGGCGTAAGGGTGATGCAGTTCCACAAGGATAGGCTGGCCCCATGCATTGCTAGAGTAGCGTCATGCTTGTGATACAACTGCAGCAATATGTGACTTTAGCGCTGACGGATACGTCAGGATTCCAGACGTATCTGTCATTAATTGCGACATGGAGTGCCGTACAGTGAATACAGCGCATCCATGGTGTCACAAGAAGGGCGTAGTGTAAGGTTTTGCAAAGCTGTTCGGTCGCAGCAACACATTTCATGAATGAGGCTCAGGCATGCGCTCTATCCTATTGATGGTGCGCATTTCTGCCCTGTAGTTTAGTTGCAGGGCAGCGCAGCAACATTCCTTGCAGCGCTGTCCAGCACCAAAACTTTCTAAAATGAGGCCCCAAGTGTTTGCACCATTTTTAAGACCAGCTATTTTCTGGTCTTTAAAAAACTGCTTCTAACTGGAGATAGAGGCAGTTTTTTGGGGTTTTGCACAATACAAGGAATTCTTTGTAAATATCACAAAGTGGGGTTAGCAGCAGTTTTTGCATGGGAACGCCTACCTTGCATCTAGTTTTTGTTAAGTCCCGCTGACAGAAGTGGCGATCTTAGAAATTCACGTTTACGCCAGAAAACTTCTACTAACTGCAGTTAGCGGGACTTGTAAATACAGCGATGAAAAAAAGACGCCGTAACATCAAAAAATGTACGCTACGCCGGCGTTGACTCCTTGTACATATGCCCCTAACTGTAAATGTAGAAATCATCATTTAACTTTCGTCCAGAGGCTTGCTGATGATGATGCCTACTTCTTGGACACCTCTATCTTCCTTGTCCCCCTGAATTTTACATTCTCAGACAGTTTTCTCTAGAAATTCTTCTATGTGTAAAGGTAAGCAGAGACTGGGCCAATTCCACTTTATGCATCCGAGCCTCATTGCATTGCCTTCAATCATAGCTTTTGACTTTGCACTTGTCTAGCATGATTAGATGTAAGATTTGATCTTTTGGGTGCTATTTTTCACTTTAAACTTAAGAAATTCATAACTATGGTTCTATTGGATTTTTGTTGTTTTGTGTCAAATAATTTAGTAAAATGTACTTTTTATTCTAAATAGTTGTGGGATTTTTCTTGTGTTGTGTTTCACTTTATTACTGTTTAAGTCCTGCATAAATTACTTCACACATTGCCTCTAAATTAAGCCAGACGGCATTTGTGCCAAGCTACCTGAGGGTTCAGCACAGGTTAATTTAGTGACTTTTTGTGGTTCACACTGACAAGGATTGCAGCTTTTGCTTGAGTAGGTTTTCACATCCCTCAACCAACAACCCAATTTCTCACAGATTTTAGGGCAGAGTTCTGAAAATGCCACTTTCAGTCAGTTGACATTTTCTTGTCCCAGCCATTTGGTGGCTGCAGCCTGTGTCCTGGGTCACATAACTAGGTGTAGCTGGCAGTTGACCTTTGTATATTCCTCTCAGACAGTGGGAAAAGGGGAACTTAGTTTTTGCAAAATGGACCATCCTGCCAGGATTGGGAGATGCACGGCTGTTCTCCGCCCCACTTACACTTCAAAGGGACTGCCTTGGCATACTCACAAAGAATTTGACACCACACTTTGATACCCAAGACCTCTTGGGGGCTTGGTTGTTGAAGGGGGGGACATTTCCAGAACAAGATGGTAGAAGGGTGCAGAAGTTTCTGCCACTTTAAAGGCTAGCACCAGGTATACATATTGAGCCCTGGCTCAGACTAGCTCATCAGTTCACTCCTGGACCTGTGGAGGACACACATAAGGAATACCTTTTATTTCAGAGGACTGCCCCACTGCTTCAGGCCTGCTTTGTATTTCAGAAAACTATATTGTTGCTAACAGAGGCTGTTGTACTTCATGAAGCACCCTCAAAGGACTGCCATGCTGCTTGAGGCCTGCCTTGCTACCTGAACCCTAGACTACCAGACTGTCTCTAAGAGTTAGCTGGCTGGCAACCTGTTCTGAGCAGCAAGGGCACAATAATCTCAAGCAACTCTAACCCTGAACCTAGACACTACCTGAAGTGAGTCCTACCTTCAAAGTGGTGCCCACCCAGTCCTAAACTCATGGTAGTATTGCAAAAGATGGCGACAGGCAAAAACCAAAACATGAGGAAATTTCCGACTAGAAAGTGGTCTGAGAACTGACTGGAGACCCCGACCTACATGCTTTCTGAGCCGCCCAGTGTTCATTGCTGGTGGGCTTAACTTCATGGTAGCTGCCACTATGTTTTTCCCTTCAGCAGCAAGTCCTATTAGCGACTCTTCTCCAGAAGAGTATTCGGCCTCATGGAGCCCTTATCGGCCACAACCTCCAGCTTCTTCCCAACTGTAGATTTTTTAATTCCAAAAAAGTGACAAAGTCCAAACGTAGAATCTTCTCTGCGACTTCGTTCAGCGGCTTCCTGACGATGAAACCTCGACCTTGAACACTGATGGCTGCCATGCTCCACTGAACTCAACCTTCTCAGACATTTCTTTTTACATTTCTTCTAAGTCTGAAGGTACGTTTAGACCGGGCCCAGCCCACTCCATGTATCCAGAACTGCACTCCATAGCAGTCGGCCTTAACTTTCGACTTTGTACAAGTCTTGCGTGACCAGATATGGTTCTACTCATTGGATTTTTGTCATTTTACTCATGAAATCTTTCTCCATTCCTCTAAATTTTGTACTGTTCTTGTGTTGTGTGTTCCCTTTATTACTGTTTGAGTGCTGCATCAAATCTTAACAGAGTGCCTATAAGTTAAGCCTGACTGACGTTGTGTCAAGCTACCAGAGTGTTAAGCACAGATTAGTTTAATGACTTTTGTGGTTCACCCTGACAAGGATTGTAGTTGTTGCTTGTGAAGAGTATTTACCACTCTCAATCAATAATCCAATATCTAACAGTATATACGGTTGGTCCCAAAAACACTCTTTCCTGTAATGTCCCCGGTGTCAGTGAAACAGGTGGAGGGCCCTTTTTTTACACCCAGAGATACTTTAGTGCCAGTGGTATGGTAGTGCTACAGCAAGCAATGCAAGGACACTTGTAACTTGCAGATAACCTTGGAGGCAAGAGTGGTGCTCATTTTCACAACAACAACATAGTGCACAGAGTATAATTTAGAGAGATTCGCAACAACATATATCGTAGTTCAAAGAGTCATGATCGATGTGTGTGGAGTTAATTGGTATATCATTTAGTTAATGGTAAAATTAAATCAGGTGCTGAATCTAGGATGAAATAGCCTCTCAGGAATGCAATCTACAGAATTTAGTCAAATCAAAACATCCACAATAGATATGTAAATAACTACAGTCACAGGAAATATATTGGAACATTTCAGCCGACCAACCCTCCTATGTGTAGGTATATGTTGCCGATGCCATGGTGTAACAAATAAAATGTTATAATCAGGTCTCATGTCTATGCAGATCTCTTGTCACATCAGGGTTCTCCAGAGGGTGAGATCATGGAGTAAGTGAACCAAGGGTTAGAGAAGGTGACACCTCCAGCATCAGGCTAATGCCTGGAGCATTTGAGCTGAAAAAAGAGGTAGTCAGATTATAAGCACAATTCAGTGAAATCCTATCAAGACACAACATTGAGGGCCCAATTCACAAAGGTACACTTGGACCTGAAGTTTAAGTTTACACCTGAAGTCTAACAATAGACCTGAAGTTTAACCTTAGACTTTAGGTCGAAACGTAGACTTTAGATGTGAAGTTTGACTTTAGGTCTAAAGTTTGACTTCAGGTCTAAAGTTAGACTTGGATCTAAACTTAGATTTCAGGTCTAAGTTTACCTTTGTGATCTGGCTCTTAATATCCACTTCTTGTGTCTTCCACAATTTTGTATATTTGAAATCTCTATGTTGCTTTTTAAAAACAGAAGGAGTATTCATTGGTCATATACTGCATTACCGAAAAACATCACCAAAGTCTGCAGAGTATTACTCGGTCAACCCTAAGACCCTTCAACACACCAGAAGCAAACTGAACTCTCACTCCGTTCAACACAGAGGCTCTAAACCAGCTCCCCCCATGAATTTTTACAGCCATCAAAGGATCTTGGCTCCTTGTTCCACACACACACACACTTCCCCAACCTCGATGTCATCTGACTGGTGCTCTCTGCTGTCTGCACCGAGTAGCACATCCTGTGGGTTACCCACCTGGATTGGACCCTCTACAGATTCTGAACCTGAGGCGGGGGGCCTTTCACAATTCCCCCTGGACTCCACCTATGCTCCCTCTCCAATGGAACCCAGACTCCTTTGCACTCCTGGGGGTTTCTGGCCATCCTCCCAATGCACCTCCTAGCTAATGGGGATTGCTTTACTGGGTCTTTCCAGGTGGCTCGTGGGTAGTGCTGATTGTACCATAAGCTCCCCGCTGTTCTGGGCTGCTCCCGTCCATACACTCGTCAGTTGTCCGGAGAGTTAATTGTAGCCTGGGCTCCTCCAGGCTGCTCAGTTGAAGTTCTGATTGAACCTAGGGGTCCTCAGACAGTCGCCCACAACTACTTGGTACTGCCAAGGCTTGAGCCGTCCAGCTGGAGTACAGTCTCTGATTGGGACTTTGGCTCTCCTGCAGCTCCAATGACCACCTGCATATGGTTTCAGCGGGCTGATACCAGGCTAAAGTGGTCTCATGCTGCTGCTCATGCTGCTGGTTGTGGACTCTGGAGAAGCCTCCAAGGACATATCAAAGGGAAAGCAGTAAGCGCCTGTGGGACGGACAGAACTGGAAGTACAGAGCCAATGGTAAGCCAGGCCTCCCAAGCATACCATTGAACCTATATACAAGGGGAGGCAACTGTGACATTTCTGAATGGCAGTTCTAATTAAAAAGCGACTAACTATGGAAGAGACTCTCAAGTATAACTCATACAGTCATGGAAGAACGTGCATACGAACCCATGCATCTCACATGTACCTAGCTTCTAGTACTACGGTGTTTACCCACAAATGTATCCTTCATGGTATCTTCCACATTGCTTTTAATACACAAAATGAAGGAGATCGTAGAAGGGTAGCTAGGGGGGAGTGGCAGTGCACGGCGCACTGATAAGCTTAGCTCCCAAGGTGAGTGGAGTTTTTGTCGAACTCCGCAAAAACTCCATCTGCGGAGCAGAGTTTGCCACCCACCCCTAGTTAGAATAGTGACTTTACAAGGGGTTAGTTACAACAAACACATCACAGCACTCTATCCAATACAACCAAATTTGAAGGGATTCAGTATTGAGAGTGCCACCTTGAACAAGCCCAAACAGGAAGAGCCACATTAGATACATCGGGGAGACCCATAACACTTTCACCATTCATACATGATGCTCCCCTTCACAGGTGTTTTGAATTTTGCTTTACCACTTTCCTTTCACACAGTTAAACAATTAAAACACATCCACTCATACTTTTGTTTGAACTGATGAGTTCCATGTCTGTTGAGGAAGAACATTAAAAGTTAGTGGTTGGAAGCTGCCCCTGTGGTCTCATAGTTGCCCAGTTGTGTCCCTGAACCTTTGAAAATTCTGGATGGTCCGAGCAAGGTAGGCTTTTAGATCTGCATGGGTACAGAACTTCAGCAACTCTCTGCCAGGGCCTGTTGTTTAGGAACGTCTACAGCCTGCAGCTGATTGCTGGCAAAGCGTTCCAGTCCCCAGAGGCACTGCCAGCAGTGAAACCAAGTTCTTTGGCAAAGCATCCTTCTTTATCTAAAGATGTTAAGCTCTAAACCTGGTCTGCATAGTTCTTGTGATGCCAGGCTTCTGTCATCAGGAGGTAATGTGGCCCAACCACCACATCTCTTTTCACTGTGCATGCGATACCTTGGGGAAGCCTTCCCTAGATATTGATTGGCACTGGAACACCTGCCTGGACTGAGAGAAAGTAAGGCTTTGGTGAAGGACAATAATTCTGTCCCCTAAAAGCCCACCCCCCACCAAGCTTCCAAACCACAAGGCAGCAGGTTGGAAGGAGAATGCTCACATTCCTAAGTCCATCTGGGAAACACCATAGGTTTGGGATGAATGCAGTTCGGTAGAGCTGGCTAAGAAATAGTGCTTTAGATCAGTGATACTCAAAGTATTGCCCGGGGGACGCTTGCAGCCCTCTTGACCTTTACATTTGCATCACCTGGTGTACAGCAACAACAGTTGCTGTGTAGTTGCTGAGCACTAATATTCAGAAAAAATGCTAATTAAAGGGGCAGTCATATTTTAACCTACAAATAAATGCTTGCCCGTTTATTTAACATTTTTGTAGACCTCCTTACGCAATCTCTGGCCCACCCAGATCCCCTACCGCCACCCTGCTGGCATCTGTGCAGCCTATGGTCACACCACAAACCATACTTTGTGGTCCCTGGGCATATGTTTGCGAGTACCCATGCTTTAGAGGGTAAGTATTCTCCCAATGTGGCTAGATAGAGAGAAAGGGGGATTTGGTCATGTTCATATTCAAAGGAAATTCAAGTTACTTACTTTTGTCATCAGTCAAAAACTAATGTTTTAAGAGCAAAACAAATAAACATGGTACTGCTCAAATATTTGAGTGAGGTGAGGAAAAATTAACTAACATGACATCTGTTGCCTTGGTAAAAACACAGGTTAGAGGTAGATGTTATTATATTTGTATGTATATAAATTCATTGGAAGTTCAAACAAAAAAGCCCTAAGAAGACCAGATAGATATTAAAAAGAAATTATGCTAAGTGCTCCAATCTACTAGAACACATGCAAAGTGTAAACATAAATCTATCACCTTCACAGACTCTATAAGAAAAAGGCATATGCACTGTTGTATCATGTTTTGGATAAACATGTCTCTTCCTTAAGATTTAGTCTTCATTTAAATATAATAATTGTATTCTTTAAACCACCGCCACGGTTCTTTCCTTGCTGGGGGCAGTGAAATGCTGAGACCGGGTGACTGGGAGGAAGTGAACCACAACTCCCAGCACCACTAGCGGCCCCTCGAGCCCCGTCAACGCCACCTGCTGCCTGCGTCTGAAGCGCCTGGAGGCACCTACTTAAGCCCATCGGTGCTCCTGCAGCATGGGACGCGCGCGGGCGCAGCCCGGGCCAAGGGCGGGCCCGTCCACGCCTGTCAGAGACCGAAGGAGGCCGGGCTGGGCCTCCCCTCTGACACCCCTTATTATTCCTGACTTCTGTACGGTGAGTCATGCAAGATTTATTTTTGTGGATATGATTCATCATGAGTAAACGTAATGTTATGCCAAGTTCCCGCTCCACCACCTCCATAGACAGTATGCTGGAGAGAGCCGTTAATATCGTTAGCACTGAAATCGAGCTAACTGAGAGACGCTTGTCCCTGGGATTAGCAATCCCTCAGCTCACTCTTCTAGCTGGCGATGATGATCGCCCCAGCCCCCCTTTGATGTCAAACTCACCAATTGAACACAACATGCATTCGCCAGCCCTGGGAAGAGGGCAGGATGCAGAGGGTAATAAGGAAGCTGGGGGCTCAAGGGTGGTTGAGGACTATCCTTCGTCGATCAGCAAAAAGGACACTGGCGCAATCGTGAATGTTTCCCCGAATCCAGATATTGCCGGGGCAAAAAGAAAAAGGAAATCCACTAAGCCTGTTTGCTCAAAGAGGAAACAACCCTCACGTTCATAACCACAATGTACCGTCTTCAGTACATGGGTCCAAGGACCAGCGATCCCAGTTGATACAGCAACTGTTAGTGTCTCTGCTGAACCCACGCCCTCTGAGACATTAAACTATTCTATTCACACTCAAACCGAGGCTATATCTGCACCTTTTACTAATTTTAAACTTGGGGACACTGCAATCGATATTATCATAGATACTATTTATGAGCGTGTTAAGGCGCTCGTAAATAAGCCCTTCGCTACACTTTGGAAGCGCATGGATCGCTTAGAATCATTAACTAATAAGTTACGCTCCCACAACAATGTACCCAAGACGCTACCCCAACAGGGAGGGACCCATAAATCGCAGCCCACGATTGTAATTATTCCCAGTATGCAACAGCAAACTTTAACCCTAGCGCAGCCTTCTTTAACTGATTCCTGCGACACTTGTCGTAAAGTCAAAGAATGTATCTCCCCCAATTCTTTTATCAACCAGGTAAATCTTCCAAAGCCAGGTGGCCCCAACAGGTTATACCCACCTAGTCAATCGGTCGACCATGATTCCCTCACAGCCCCTGCAAGTAACGCACGTTTAGCATGCAATCCCCAGAGTATGACCCCTGCTAATAAGAATAATGGGAGCGGGCCTCTTGAGGCAAGTAAAGATGTTTTAAGTTTACCACCAGCGATCTGTCCCTATGTCTTGGTTTTAGCAGGGGTCCCCCCTATAGGGATAAACCAGCCTGAGTCTTGGGTCCCATTACCTAACAAGAGCACTGACTGGCTGGCTAAACACAAAGGGTTCAGGGCGTCTAACATCAATGACATCATAATGGCAAGCAGGGTTGGCTGGGTTGGACCATCGGATAAGACAATAGAGGGAGACTGTGTCGTTATCAATTTCCGCCGACCTGCACTTGTAAGATCTATATTGATGTCAAAAGAGCATAACAGCTCTATACCCACTCATATTTGGTCATTACCTCTCTGCTTTTTTTACAAACCAAACTATGGGCAACTACATCTGCTATTTCCCCATACTCGATACATAATAGGTTTTCGGCCCTCTCTGGTTTAGATAGTTTAGACTGACTGTCGCCTATATTAACACCAATTAAATCTGCTCCCTCTATACATATGCCGGTTCACCTGGAAAATGAAACCCCGGAGCCACATGACCCAAACCTGCAGGTGCTAAGCTGGAATATTGCCGGCGTGGCCTCTAAAATAAGCATTGAGGATTGGGTTAAGATGGTAAACAAATATGATGTTTTAATGTTCCAGGAAACTTGGGCATCAAGGGAGTTTCACTTAGAAGGTTTTGAATGCTTTCACGTCATCGTACCTGTCCCCAAACATGGGCGACCCTCTGGCGGCCTTTCCATTTGCGTCAACATTTCTTCGGGTGGCAGCGTCAAAACCGTTACCACTAATAGTGCCAACTTTCAAGCCCTGATATACACGCGGGGGTCCCCATTTGTTTCAACAGTTTTTATAATAATGACTTTTTAACTGTACCTAATGCGCACTTTGCGAATCTTTTTAATTTTGTCTCGGGCATACAAAGTTCAAAAGAGAATTACAATTTAGCTGGAATTTTCTTGGGTGGTGACTTTAATGTTAAGAAAGACGATAGCGACTGACCGATACGGAGGGGTGAGACAGGGGTTGCCACACTACATTACATCAAATAGGGCACTGGCGGGTTGCTAGAGGTATGGTCAAGTGTACAATAGGATGCCATGTATATACATGCCTAGGCTGTTGCTGGAATATGCCAATGAGTATATGTTATTATACTGTAACTGTATTGATGTGTGCCAAATATTCAATAAAAAAGATTTTTAAAAAAAGAATGCAGAGGCAAACAATTTGGTTGCCGTCCATTAACCCCACGTACATATGTGTAAAAGGGGGACTGAATTACTAGACTACTTGTTAAATCATAACTTATTTAATGTGATGAACATCGCGGCCGTAAATCAAAATGACAGTCACCCAATACCCACCTATAGAGGCCGTGGCTGCGCATCAATAATAGATTATGTTTTTTATATCGGCTTCATTAGAAGATTTTTTAGCTAAAGCTGAGGTTAAACCCACCGTGTATGGGGACCATAATCCAACCTCGGTAACACTTAGGGTCGCCCTTAGACCAGACTTTATTGAAGAAACAGGGCCCTGCAATTTACCATCCTCAACAGATAATTTAAGAGTTATTTGGAAAGGTATTGACTACACTAAAGTGTTTTTAAAAATGCTAATAACCTATCGACTATTTGTCGATACTTGTCTGCCGCCCACTGATCCTAATCCTGAGGTAGTTATCGCCTTTACCCACTTATGTGCAGGCAATAAACAAATGATATCAAGACCTGCATCTAATAACAACCATAACACTAAGTGGTTTAACAGTGCTTGCTCACGGGCAAATAGAAAACTCCACGTCGCCCTTACAGCGGCACCAAGGGATGTAAACCTCATTAGATTACTGAGGTATCAATATAAAGAAGTGGCTAAGCAGAGGAAATATGAGATCCTGAAAGAACAATGGGATAACTTGGCTGGTGCTGCTAGACTTAATGACACAAATGGTTTCAGGGCAGAGGTCAAAGACATGAGAACCATGGGCCTCACACTCCTCTAAGCTGCAATATAACTAGCGATGCTTGGGAAGCCCATTTCTCCAAAATATGTACCGCCCGCCTCAGAGTGAGGATCTCACAGACATCTATGTTTCTATACAAATTGAGATATCTCTATCTGAAGTTGAGGATGCTATCCATCAAAGTTTAGGTAACAAGGCCCCTGGCCCGATGGGCTTCCCATCGATTTTATCAAGCATAAACCTGAGTTCTGGGCGCCTCTTTTACTCAACGTTTTTAACAATTTAACAAACACCCAAATCCCTAGCATTGGTCGATCAGCATTATTCTGCCGATTTTTAAAAAGGGGGATAGATCCAACCCTAGCTGCTACAGATCGATTTCCCTGATTGATAACACACTTAAAATACTCAGGAGGGTGCTATTTAACAAAATCAGGTCTTGGGCTGAGGAGGAAAGCATTGTTTATAAGTGTCAGCTAGGTTTTAGGAGTAATTTGGGAACAGTGGAACAATGCCTCCACCTAAATCTGATCATCAGCAAATATACAATAGCCCGGCACTCTCCCATTTTCTTAGCCTTTATGGACCTTACCTCAGGCTTTGATTTTGTTAATAAATCGCGTCTATGGTTATGCCTTTTAAAATTTGGTTTGGATGAGGTTTTAGTGCATTTTTTAGCTTATTTAGAACAGGGACCTGAGGGCAAGGGTGAGGATTAGCTGGGACGGGGCAGTTTCAGGGGACATAGCCATTGGTAGAGGGGTCAGGCAGGGGTGCGTACTGGCCCCACCCCTATTTATTTTATACATCAATGAGTTACATAATGTGTTGTCAAACTTGACCACAGATGTCCCGATGATTAATGGTAACAAATTGCCTGCCCTACTATATGCGGATGACGTGGTCTTAATGGGCCGCAACCCAAATGCACTGCGCACTTTAATCAGGAGGTTTGTTGATTTTATGGACGGCTTGGACCTTTGCACAAATTTTGAGAAATAGCTTTTAATGAGTTGTGGCCCCCAAAAACACTCTGTTAATATAATCATCTCCGGTTCTGAAAATCTGCTACTCACTCGCACTTTTCCATACCTGGGTCTAGTGTTTTCAGATAATGGTTCTTGGGCAGGTCACCTGGCGCATAGCCGGAGTAAATTTTTAAAGGCTGTCAACTCGATCTTGAGCCTCCCCCAACCTAAAAGAACAGATGTAGTGCTATCCCTATTGAAAATGTATAAAACACAGTGCATATCCACTGCAACATACGGACAGAAGTCTGGGGCCATATAAATTGTAACAGCCTTCAGGTAGAAGAAAACAGATTCTGTCGGAGAATCTTGGGGGTACCGATTTAATCCTCATCTTTCGTTTGTCACAAGGAGTTAAAGTTGTCTTATCTCGAAGACTAAATCAGGTCCCGCCCGGTTATAGTTTGGTTAAAAGTTTGGCAAAATCCAACAGCCACGTTAACTAGAGAAATTATAGCTGACTGCCTTAAATGTGATAAGGGCGGAGATATACTGTGGTTGGCGGCTGTTAGGGACAGCCTGTCTAGTGTAAATCTCGACCATATCTTTTTAAACCCAAGCCATATGAGGGGTATTAATAAAAAGATCATTCAAGAGGGCCTATATGAACACTATGGTGGCATAAGATATGAACAAGAACTTTCGAAATCATCAGTCGCCCGGTATATATTCATGGTGGATGCTGATAGTCCCCCTTTACATTTACCAGCTAGCTATTTCCTAAAAATCATCAACCGCTGGGACCGAAGCTTGCTCTTTCGCCTCATGGCTGGCACCTTAAAACATCTACTGTGTTTCCCTCTAGGCTTTAAAATCAATCTTGAGCAAATGCCCTGTCCCGCCGGAAATCGTGGCAATCAATCTATGCTACATTTTCTATTTTTCTGTAACTTTTACCAAAAATATAGCAAACATCTGTCGATTCCTTTTTTTAAGGATCTGGCCATTATTGACTTTAGGGTAGCCTATAGCTCAACGGGGAAAATGTAATCCTCCGCGTTAGCACTTTTTTGAAAATGGCCATCCGCTCACGCGCCTCCATGAATACTTCATAAGTAGACCTGATTGCACTTCTTTTCAAAATGTTTTGGTCTGTGCTTTGATGGATATTTTATATCCGAATAAAGATTTAATAATAATAATAATAATAATAAATATAATGTCTTAAAATTTCAATGCCAATCCTGTCCGGTGTCTGCAATTCCTTATCAGTTTTAGCACACCCTGTTGCCTTTATAATGTGTTTATTTGTTGATTTTGACTTTTTTGCCTCAGATGTTATTGCTTGTTAAGAGTTACCAAAAAATGGTTAGAGTACAAATATCATGGAACTAGCCAAGACAAAAAAGACAAAATCTTGACTATGCGAGTTCAGAAACAAATATTAATCCAGAATCGTCTGGTGATCAGTAAACACAATGTACAAGTCAGTACTCATTAGTTAGGGGAGCCGTGCAATGGTCAGCGATCCTTGGGTTTCTCGATTTGAGCAGTACTTCTATGGTGTTGCTACCTTTCCACAGATAGCAATGTCTGTATGGTCCACTAGGGATCCCATACGAGGCAGCTCCTTTCAAGAATGTTATTCATCAATAGTAGTCCCCTATCTGATTAAAGTTTTATGTTTATTGCTAGTTCCTATGAGTCTTTCACAGTTTTACATTCTTGATATTTATGTCAACCACTCATCAAAAGTTGTAACATTTGTCTGTTTCCATTGTCGCAGTATGCATAGTTTGGTTGCTGTCATAGATGTGTCTAGCTACCTGCGACTATGGGTGGTAGGTCCCACTGCAGAGGACATGTCATGCAATAAGGCTAATTGGGCCAACTGAGGAATAATAAGATTATTTGCAGTCCTGCAAAGTAGCACACATCAGGCGTTAGGTTGACACATTTCAGTGTGGTGGTCCGAACACTGTACTGAAATGCAAAGTCACGAACTATAGTACTTCCACAGCTGTCAAGCTGAGGCGCTGCTATAATGCACAATACTGTGACTGAAAATTGCAGTGCCAGCACGCTGCTCCCGGCAGGTTTGTGGGCTGAGTCATGTGCTCGCAGCTTAAGCTGCTGCTCTGCTACAATGTAACACATAGGACCATGCAGCATTACATTCACTGATGCCAAACACAGGGGCAGATTTACAAGCCCCGTGCGCCACTTTTGCACCGCCGTTGCGTCACTTTTGTGACGCAGCGGCAGCGCACAGCTAGCGCCATGCTGCGACAGATTTACGTCGTGACGCATCTAGGGAGATGCGTCACGTTGTGAAGCCCTGCGCCACATTAAACCCACGTCAGGTTTAATGTATGCAGGGTGGGCGTTACGTCGGAAAAAGCCTCGGAAAAGTGAAGCAGTGAAATCATCAAGATTTCACGCAGTCACTTTTCCTACGCTGGTGCGTCAAATCCTTACGCCTGCCTCAAGCAGGCGTAAGGCGTGACGCACCATGTTAGGGATAGGGCAGGTTGGAACAGTGCTGGAGTTGCGTCGCGCTTGCGACACAACTTCAGCACTGCACCAACCTTATGCCGGCAGATGCGTCACGCATCTGCTTGTCCTTGCGCCATGTTGCACCGCATTATAAATGCGGCGCATCTGCGGTGGCGCAAGGGTAAACTTGCATGATGCATCTTCCCTGGCGCATCCCTGCTGATTTGCAGGGCTGCGCCAGGGAACATAAATCTGCCCCACAGTCTTTAATAGGCAGGTAATGGGTCATCCTGCTATCCGTGATGTGAGAGTTCAGTTCATGAATAAAGTTTTGATTGCTGCAGATCGGCGCTTGTATTGCGTCGTTAAATGGGATCCCACGACAAAAGCAGACCCAACCCCACCAGATCCGGCAGCTGACACGTCGTAAACATGCTACTGACAATTTTGCAGAGCTCACCGCTCGCACCGCCGTGGTATTGATCTAGTGACTGGATTCGACACCTCTCTGCCGACGCAGAGGCGGCCGGGCTAAGTGTGAACCATGCCAGACTGCAGCGGCTGCCGGAGTTGCTCCTCGGCTGAAGACCACAGCACTGTAACCAGTCCAGTATGTTTGTGAGATTCATGCAGCATGGTGTTGCTGCATGTGTCCGCCAGCCATTGCGTGCTGGCCACCAATCCTGCCAAAGAGCACGCATCAGGCGTTAGGAAACCTGGGATAGGGAATGCAACTTTTGGATAGATGGATATTTATCGTATTCTGAAGCTGCTTTAGCAACAAGTTCAGGGAGAGATAGAGGGGGGCTTTTGTTCCTAATCTCTGTGAAACATATGGGTGCCGCAAAAATTCTAAACACCTTATCCCCGAACTTTCTAGCTCTGGAATTTACTTTTCCAAATAAACATAAAATTGTGTATGTTAACTTTTATAATGCCCCTTGTGGTACGCATTGTAACGAAAATATTAATGCATTGGCAAAGTTTTTAACAAATTACAAGAAAGGTCAAAACACTTTTGTTCATTTAATCATCCTCGGGGATTTTAACACACATTTGTGTCAGCTAAACTGTCAGTATAGGGATACAATTGATACTGATTTCTTGCCCTATCACATTTTGAACATTCAATAAAGGGTGCCGCTTTAGAAGATTTATTGTCCGATGTTGATCTAGCTGAACCGGAGTTTTTTGACATCAATGACCGGGTAGCTACATATAGTGGTAGGAACAGTAACACTATTATAGATTTTATATTTGTTTCTCCAGGCTTGCTGCAAAATGTCATCTTTTATAATGCAATACACGCTACATTCAGTGATCATAACCCAGTATTACTAGAACTACGTAATAATAATCCATATTTACTTATTGATAATATAAACATAAATATAGTACCTCCCTTGGAATTATCTGTTCAGGACCAGGGGAGACGGCTAAAATGGAGTAAAATAATCCCAGAGGCTTTTTATACCACATTGAGTGATAAGGTGGGTAAGGAAATTAATATCTGTTTGGATCCGCTAAGGTGGGGTGGAGATATTATCTCCTTTTTTGACTTAATCTGCCAGCAGGTGGCTGTGGACCTAACATGTAAGACATCACATAAGGAGCAAAAACCACATGGGTGGTTTGACCAAAAATGCTCAAAAGCCCATAGAGACCTACTGGTGGAATTGAAAAAGAGTCCTAGAGATAATGTAGAAGTGGTCAGGTTAAGAAAACATTATAAAATGACTGTTGAGTCCCGGAAGAATGATATAAAAAAAAACGCCTGGGACTCCTTGTATGACAAGGCTAGCCTTAAGAACAGTTCCAAATTCTGGGAAATCGTCAATTCTCCACTTTTTAATGACAAGGAAAATACCCCGCTTGAACTAAATATATCTGAACGTGAATGGCTAGACCATTTTGGGAAAATCTATGGCAATGACCTCCCAGCAGATGTTTTTGTCCCGATAGTGAGCGACCAAGAGGAGCCCCCACTGAGATTTACAATTAAAGAAACACAAAAGGCTATCGAGGACACGGTTGCTCATAAGGCCCCTGGCCCAGGCGGGGTACCAGCTGACATGTTTAAGGCACATCCTAATATATGGTCTGTAGTTCTTACTAATGTATTTAATGTGGCCTGTATTGATAATAGCAGATTGCCTACTTCCTGGTCACAGGCGATTATTGTCCCGATTTTTAAGAAGGGCCAGAGGGGGGACCCTAGATGCTATCGGCCCATATCATTACTGGACTCGTCTTTTAAAATACTAGGGAAGGTTATCCTGTCTAGGATCTCCTCTTGGGTTACTAACAATGACATCATGTGTAATGCACAGTATGGTTTCAGAACTGGTCGAGGCACCGAAGACTAGTGCCTGAATTTACATCTAATAGTTAGCAAATATACTGTAGCGACAAAAGGGGCAATCTACCTGGCTTTTATGGACTTGTCCACAGCTTTTGACCTAGTTAATAGGTCGAAACTGTGGACAATGCTCTTGGAGCTGGGTTTAGATCGGGCTCTGGTGAGCTTCCTGGCGGAGCTACACAGAGATCTAACAGCGGTCATTCGCATGACTCAAGATGGGAAGTGTTCCGCTGGTCTCAAGTCCGGCAGGGGAGTTCGCCAGGGGTGTATCCTGGCCCCAATGCTATTTTCTCTATATATAAATTCACTGGGTTCCTCCTTGGCGGCTGCAGCCGTTGATGTCCCATGCATGGGGGGAACACCAGTGCCGGTCTTATTATATGCTGACGATACGGTGCTGCTGTCAAGGACCCCAATAGGCCTACAACATCTGCTAAATTCTTTTGGGGACTTTATGCAAAATCTGGACCTAGTGACAAATGTAGAGAAATCGCATGTCATGGCCATAGGGAAAGGTAGGAAGAACATGAAAACCCTTTCTTGTAACGGCTTAGGAATAACGAGAGTGAAAGTGTTCACCTATCTTGGCGTAGTGTTTGATGACATAGGGTCTTGGGTACCCCAAGTTGCTAATAAAGTAGCAGCCGTGAAAAGATCTTCGGCGGCTATATTAGGCTTTGCTCAAAGATTGGGTGGCAAACCAGCTGAGGCCATATTAATGATCTACAGATCCAAAACCCTAGCCATAGCAAGGTATGGGGCAGGTATTTGGGGCTATAAAGATCTAGCCCCGATACAGAGAGAAGAAAATAAATTTCTTCGATCTGTCTTGGGTCTCCCCCAATCTACATCATCCTTTGCAGCTCATATGGAGCTAGGGATAGGGTATATTACTGATATTCTAAATTTGGCACCGCTTTTACTATGGATCAGAACCTGGCTGAACCCCAACCTTACACTAAACCACAAGATTATTAGGGATTGTATGGGGAGGGATGGAGTGGCGGACATTTTGTGATTGACATTTATTAAAACATCTGCAGTACTTCTGGGTCGCCCCGAATTATATCTGAATCCGGAAAATCTTACTAAGGAAGATATTACATGGGTAAAAACACAATTCATAAATTTACGAGAATTAGAACGAGAAGCAAAGGAAATCACAAAGCCTACAGTTAGGTCACACTTTTTGTTGATCTCGTCCTTATCAATTCAACCCTACCTGACTATTGTTACCAGACCCTATCACCGGTGGCTCCTAACAAAATTTAGATTTAATCAAGCTCATTTTTTGTTGGGAACTTATGAAAACTGGTGTAACCCAAAGGAAAACGCACCTTGTGACTGTGATAATTTTTCCGATCAGGACCAGACACATTTTGTGTTTTTCTGTTCTTTCTTTTTTGAAAGTAGGAAAAAGTTCATCAGACCGCTGTTAAGGGAAAAGGGGTTTGTACAGTTTAAACCTGCACTGTATTATCTTCAATTATTGGAGACCCCTTTAGTGATGTTTGGTGTAGCCAATTTTCTGATTGCCTCAATCCGTGCTAGAAGGAAGAGACTCAAGTTGAATGTAGGATCTGGTTCTGTAAATGTTTTCCCGAGATCGTATGACACAATCTAAATCAATCCTCTTGTAACAAATGAAATATTGGTGTTACGAATCATGACACATTTGCTACTATAAATTTTTAGTGTATTTGTGTGGATTTATATGTATATGTCACAGACTTTTTTATATATTTAAAATTTTATTTGTATAATATGCTCTGGAAATTTTTAACTCTATGTAACTGTATAGTATACTTTTTATGATTTTTAATTAATCGAATAAAGTGCTTTTGACTTGACTTGACTGATGCATTTCAGTGTGGTGGTCTGCATCACCGCACTGAAATTCAAAATCACGCATTATAGCGCTTCCTCAGCTGTCAAGACGGAGCTCTGCCATAATGCACCATACTGTGACTGAAAGCTGCAGTGGCTGCGCGCTGCTTCCAGCAGGCTTAAGGGCACGGTCATGTGCTCACAGCTGAAACTGCTACTCTGCTGCAATGTAAAAAATAGGACCGTGTGTCATTACATTTACTGATGCCAAATGCACTCTTTAATAGGCGGGTAATGAGTCCTCCTGCTGCTAGTGGCATGAGAGTGCAGCAGTCCATGAATAAAGTTTTGGCTACTGCAGTAGGCAAAGGCAGCATAGCTCGTCGCTCTCACCGCAGTGGTAAATGTAAATGTAAATGTGTATGTACTTGTATAGCGCACTGCAACCCCCAACGGGGGTATCCTGGCGCTTTTACTCATACCGCTGTGGAACCCTTCCTGGCCTTTCCCTGTGAAATGTCCACTCCTGGGCACCCCATGGTGAAGCCGGGCATCCCAGTGCTGCTGGGGCCGTTGTGGAGATTAAGCAAGCTATTGCCCAGAGTTGCAGCATGGGACCCATGATTAGAATAGGCACCGAGGCAAAAATTATCAGGTCCGAGGAAATTGAATCCAAGACCCGCCGAGGCGGGGGCTTGAACTCTGGTCCCGGGCCAGAACTCTGCATCACGGTCTGCCACTCTAACCATTGAGCCACACTTCTCCATAAATATGATGCCACAACATCACCAGACCCAACCCCACCAGCGTCGGTGGCTGAAACGTCGTGGGCATGCTACTGGCAATATGGCAGAGCTTGCCGCTCGCACCACGGTGGCATTGATACAGTGACCGGACCTGAACCCACCCCACTGGCGCAGTGGCGGGCGAGCTGAGTGTGAACCATGCCAGACAGCAGCAGCTGGAAGAGTGGTTCCTCGGCTGAAGCCCAGAGCACTGTCACCAGTCCAGTGTGTGTGCAAGAATCATGTGGCGTGGCATTGCCACAGGAGGCCACCAGTCATTATGGGTCAGTCACAGCGGGGCCAGACTGTTGCCGTAGGCCAGCTGGCCTTGCAAAGCAGTAAGTGCCTGAGTGACAGAAGGTATAATCTCCGACCGGTATTTGTATCAAATTCTCTATTTGCGATTCTCAAATAGCGATTTTTTTGAGAATCGCTATTTGGGATTCGCAAATGAGATGTAAGTAAAAATTTGCAAATTGTTAGCGATTCTTTGGCATTCCTTGATTGCGATTAGCAAATTGCGAATCGCAATTAAGGAATACCTTCCCATTCATTCCTATGGGCCAGGAGGCCCATAAGAATGAATGGGAAGACATTCTCAATTAGCGATTCGCAATTAGAGAATCGCAAATTGAGAATAATTTCAAGGGTCCAAGGGTGTCATAAGGACACCCTGATGAACCCCTGAAATGAGCATGTGCGCCCATGTGGCGCACATACATGCCCTAAGGGCATGTATGTGCGCCACATGGCACTTTGAAAAATGCCAAAAGTGCATCTTTCAAAGAAATCGCAAATTACCACCAACTTGAAGTTGGTGGTAATTTGCAATTTCTTGAAGAGAAATCTCACAACTTGAGTGCTTGTTACATCGCATTTAAGGAATCGCAATTTGCAATTCCTTAAATGCAATCTCAAAATAGAGAATCGCAAATTTGCGATTCTCTAATTTGCGATGCCCCTTTGGGATGATACATTCCAAAAGGCCTTTTCCCATTCGCAAATGGGCCGATTCTGAGAATCGGCCCGTTTGTGAATGGGAAAAGGGCTTAATACATATTCCCCCTGGTTACTATGCTAATAAAATTTGCTTTTTAAATCGCGGGCATGATCAGATCACCATCTTCTGAGCTGATGTCTAACTTCTATTGGGTCGTGGTGACGACTCACAAGACTTAGAGACACTGTGGTGCAACTGAACTCACACATAGCGGGCGGCAAGCCGGACCCTGGGGCCAGTCAGTCAGCCGCTCATATTGCTGAGCTAATGATTTTTTGTGAGTTTAAGTCTTTTTGAAATAATTCAGTCTGCCTAGCTGTGACCTTTGCGTGCAAGCCTAACTCTCCTGAGGCTTGCCCAAGGCTGTGCTGTCAGTGCCGGCCAGAGTCCTCAAGTCACCTGGCTGCGAAGAGATCTGTGTTAGGGCCTGATATCCTGTTGGTAGTTTACTTGTAGCTCAAAAGGGTATAATTTCTGAAATTTAAATGTTTCCCCGGTCTTCATTGCTTGATTTAGCTTTCGAGAACGTGTCACTTATAGTCGTTGAAATGTCCCAGATAATTACAGTGAAATTATGAAAATGTCACACATAGCAATCTGAAAACTTTGCAGCTATGCACTTGCCCTATCTACTTCTAACCAGATTTGTCACCAGTAACCATGGATGGATGGACAACGCCAGATGTTAATGTTAATGTTATTGATATTTCTGGAGCGCAACTGTTACCCGGAGGTGTCCTGGCGCTAACTGAAGTCCTACCGAGGCCAAAGCAGTGGACAAGTAATGAAGATGATCAACCAGTAAAAAGCCAAGTTTTGAGGACCTTTCTAAAGGCAAGCAGATTCGTCATGCATCTAAAGTGCAGCAGGAGGCCGTTCCATGCCCTAGCTACACCGACTCCAAAACCTCTGCCACCCCAGTTAGCTTTCTTTACAAAGGGTACCAACACCAATTTTGCTTCTACTGAGCGTAGTGCTCTTTTTGGTGTATACCAGTGGAATAGCAGTTTTAGGTGATTGGGCCCAGTTCCTTGAAGGGCTTTATGTACGATGCATAGGGCTTTGAACTTAACATGCTTTCTAATGGGCAACCAATGAAGCCTTCTAATCTCAGCAGAGATTGAAGTGTATTTTGGTATGCCGGTAAGCAATCTAGCAGCTGCATTCTGCAAAAGTTGAAATTTGTTCATAAGCCCTTCCTGGATATTGATGTAGAGGCTATTGCAATAGTCCAGTTTAGACTTGGCTAGAGCAGTGATAACTGTTTGTTGGCTGTTTTTGGGTAGAAATGGCATAATTTTCTTAAAGGATTTCAGAATATACGATGTAGATGAGACTACCGCATTCACTGGATCCCTAAATCTAAGTTTATTGTCTATGTAGACACCCAGATTTTTTTACCTTCTTAATCGGAGTAGGTAGAGGACCCAGTGTATCTGGCCACCATGTTGGAGTCCAGAAATTAGAGTCATTAGCAAAAAGAACCACCTCCGTTGTACTGGAATTAAGTTTATGGCAGTTTTGGGCCATCCAGATACACACTGCTGTCATGCAATCGTGGAATTTATGTGCGGTTTCCTGTAGCTTTCCTGGCAGTAGTGACACCACAATTTAGGTGTCGTATGCATATGAGGTCAGCTTAAAACCAAAATATTTAATCAGGGGAGGCAATAGTGACACATGGACATTAAAAAGAGTTGGGCTCATAGATGACTCCTGAGGGACACCAAAGAGCAAAGAAAATGGTTTGACTGAGAATTCGCCGAGGGAAACATTCCGTAATCTATTTGTTAGAAAGGATTTGAATAGTTTCCAGGTGGTCCCCTGGACTCCAATCTCCTGCAGCCGGTCGATCAATACGACATGATAACCCAAGAAGAGCTTATCAAAGGCCGCTGAGAGGTCCAACATGATCATAGCAGCTTTTTCTCCCTGGTCGAGTATAGCCCTGATTTCTTCAGTGGATTTAGGAAGAGCGGTCTCCGTGCTGTGCCCCCCCCGGAAACCATATTGGGTGGGATCCAGCACCTGAGCTTCTTTCAGGAACAGACTAAGTTGTGCATTCATGATTTTCTCTGTAGTTTTCGCTGGGAGTGGAATTCTAGAGATGGGTCTGAAATTATTAGAGTCTTTAGAATGCAGACTCGTTTTTTTGAGCAGTGGCAGTATGGATGTACTTTTCCATAGTTTGGGGAAGTACCCTTCTGCAAATATAGCATTTATGATGGAAGTCAGTGACATTGTAACTGGATCGGGTGCTAGTTTTAGTATAGAGAGTGGACAAGGGTCATATGGTGAGCCCGATTTCGCCGTCATGAGAAGCTTACAGGTGTCTATGGCAGTAACTGGGGCAAATTTATCAAACTGTTGCAGAGAGCTTTTTCCTGACTTAGGGGTCGATTATGATGTAGGGCGGATCTCCACCGCCCGCATGGCGGTGGCGATCTGCCCTACATCACACCCCTCCCATTTTCCCCCCGCCATATCTTGATGGCGGGGGGGAACGCATTGGATGAAAAGACTGTCAGCCGCTTTTCCGCACAGTCAGAAAAGGGTTGCATATGGTGTCGGTGTCTGCTAGACACCGCCAGCCATATTAGGATGCCAGCGCGAAGCAGCCTTTCCGCCGCCACGGAAAGGCATTCGGACTCCTGAGTTGGGGGCCCGTTGTGGGCCCCCTGGATGTTGGGGGGGTGGTGGGGGCACATGGGGGTACCTGTGGTACCCCTTGCATTTGCATGGATGACATGGCAGGCACGGCGCGGTGCCTGCCACGTTGTGCATGCAAATGCACACAGTGCAGCCAGAGCATTGTGGTGGGTGGTGCTGTGAGCACCGCCCGCCACAATGCTGGGAATTGAGGATGCCACCGCCACGGTGGCATCCTAATTACCGGTGCAGGACCGCCGCACCACTGGCAGCCGGTCCCAGCACGGCTAGGGTGGCGGGCAAACTTTAGTCCGCCCGCCATCCTAATCGGCCCCTTAAAGTCTATTATGTGGGCCGACGACCTCTTAATCGTTGACCCAGTGAAAGTCGAAAAAATAGCCTCAACTTTGTCGAAGAAAAGTTTTGATATTTTCTTGCACAGTTCCTGGCTCACCGGAATGGGCAGAGGGGCTGGGTAAGCTAGGGTGGTTACAGTTTTAAACAGTTCTTTCGTGGAGTTTTTTTCTGAGTTAAATTTTTTATCGAAAAACTCTTGTTTAGTTTTTTTAAGCAATTGTATTAATTTTTTTTCCTATCATTACACTCCCTCCTCCAGATTCTTTCAAGCTGCTTGCAGGCCAGTTTTTGATCGCTTTAGTTCTTGGTTATACCACAGGGAGGATGGTCGTGCTCTATTACGGCGGGTGAGTGTTTTGGGAGCTGGCTTTTTACCTGCGGCTTGTTACCTGTTGCTACCTGCTGCTTCCAGCCAGTTAGTGTAATAGAGAGCGGCCTCGTCTAGGTCTGTAGGTATAACAAAAGATGTTGAGGCTAGTAGTTCTTGTAGTTCACTAGCATAAACCTTATTCTATGCTCTGCTAATCAATTGTTTATTTGCTGGTTTCGTCATGTGACGATCAAGCATGGTCAGCTCAAATAACACTGCCTTGTGATCTGACCAAACCAATGGAAGGAGACCCAAACAGCTGCGAGTTGTTGGAAAATATACCATCCAGTGTGTGTGCTGCCTTGAGTGTGGCACCGATGACAAGTTGTTTCAAATCCACATTACTCGTCAGGTCCAGCAGGCTTAACATATCTGGATCAGAATGAGCCTCTAGATGAAAGTTAAAATCTCCTAAAATCGTGTATGAGCTGGCACATAGCTCATTTTCCAACATGCTACCGGCTTGTGTTATGAACCTGTTTCTGAGGCCCAGTGGCCTGTAGATGAGGGTACCCCTGAAGGAGTGATGGTGTGAGAGATACAAGCAAAAATCTAGAGCTTCGCACTTAACATTGGATGAAGAGTTAAAAAAAAACGTTTATTGATATTTGGTATATAACCGCTAAGCCACCACCTGTCCTATAAGGCCTATTTAATGTATAGCAGTGGTAATCCCGAGGTGTGGCACTGACCAAATCCGGGCCGGAGGCCTTGTCTGTCCATGAATTAGTAATAAAAGCGATGTTAATTCCTACTTCCTCAAAAAGAGAGGCGCAATCAAAACTGTGTTTTACCAGTGATCTTGCATTGAGAAGGACACACTTCCAATCTTGTTTATTCATATGTCTTTTCCTGTCCCTGCCTGGGTTTTGCATGGCCTTTTATCTGCTGGAACTTAAGGTCTGGTAGTTTTGTGTTACAGCCAGGAAATGTCAATTGGGAGTGTGGAGGCCAGGTACAGGGCAGATAACATAGGCGTTCAGAGTTAGAATAGGTCGCATTTAAGCTGTGCAGAGTGCAACTGGAATACTGTATGGAGGTTGGGTTACCTGCATCAAAAAGGGCAGGGGGGCTGGCGCTGCTTGTGTTTAAGTATGCTCCGGGGGGTAAGACTAGCCCGCTACCCAGATTACTCCCGAGATGGTGGTCCCGCGCGCCCAATGTGGACCCCAGGAGTGTTGATCAATCGGCCAAAATGTAAAATGATGATAAGCACCAGATCGAATTAGGTGTTAGTACATTTCCAGTACATTAAATGATGGAGAAGACCAGCCATGAGCACTTCAGGGGAGTCCCGTATCAAACATGTATAGCTTTAAGATACAGGAACTTTAGTTGTGCCTCCATGACATAAAGGTCATACTCAGTCAGGAATGTCGTGCAATTTTCAGAAGCACATTCTAATCCCAGAATCTTCTGCCATTGACATTCTGTGATCAGGTCAAGTTGTTTCAGTGACAGTTCATTGATTATTGCACTCTGTAAAGCACTCATTGCCGATTTAAAGTGGCCCCTGGAATGGGGGAATTGCAGGAGGGGAAAATTTGGTGAGCCTATCCGGATGGGTCCAGTATCATCTTCAGACACTGTAAAAGATGAATGAACTGCCAATAGTTTGTAGTGTTAAGACCAAAGTCTGACTTTAGTTTTGGAAAATCTTAAAATTTGCTAATAAGGATTAACTGTTCCAGTTAGAGGCTCTCCTCTCATAGCATTCTGGCCAAGAGACAAGCATGTGTCCTACTTGGATATATGCATCATTCCACAGGGGTGAGTGGTGTAAGAGACGTAGATCTTGAATTGGCAATGAATGAACGCTTCTCTAGATGAAGATTATTATCCTTATAGTCTGGGTATCAAGAGTTCACAGCAACTTCTTGCAGGAAGACCTTCACTGGGCATAAAAGTTGGGACTATTCCATGTCTACCTATTGAGGCATCTGCAGTGTCTGAAGCAAGAATTATTCCAATAGTGACAGATGATGTGTCAGCTAATGTGAGGCCCTAAATGGAATGCCACTGGATGCTGTATGTGTCTAAAGTGTCTGTGTTTTAAGTCTGTCTGGGTTTCTTTCTACACAAATGTCCCTGTTTGATTAAGAAACACAGGGCTGCATAAACTGAGATATGTAGCTTACCAAAGCATAGTAATATTTTGCAAGCTCTCTAAAGTATAATAATTTGACTGATAATGTGAATTAATGTGTGAATTAGGTGTAACTCAATGTTACCATGTTTATGGGAGAGAGCACAAGTACATTAGCACAGGTTAGAAGTGGTAAAGTCCACAGAGCCCTACAGCCAACAAAACCTAATTCATAAAAATAGGAGGGGGTTAAACCAGAAGGTTTGGGGGACTGCCACCCAAGAGTGTCAGGACTCACAATGTCTGATTATCGATCCTATTTTATATTTTGAGGACAATAATGAGACGGCCCCTAAACAGATATAGCGGACATTGCTGGGAGCACTGAATACCTGCTCAAGATACCAAGAGGCAGATTTTCTTCATATACTACAGCAATGCCCAGTAGCTTTTCAATTCTCAGGGGAGGCTTTGACATTTGTGTCTGATATGACTGATAGACTGACACTAGGGAGGCTTCTCAATGCATATTAGGGCTACGTATATGCACAAAGAAGATAAAACATGTTTGTAGGTCTATTGATCTGGACTATGTGCTTGCTGAGAGTTGTATTGCCATGACCTGGAATTCTCCTTCTGCCCTGTCTGAGTGAGTGAGAAATTTAAAAAACTGGGTCTATGCAGAAGTTGACATGCTGTTTTAATCTAAGGGTGGGGCTGGAGGGGCTACACAATATGACAAATGGGATGGTTTTCTGGAAACATTATAACCTGAAGCAGATGGACAGACACCATGAGGGGAATAGACATACAATTTTAACATAAGAGAAGGAAGGAGGAGGGTGATAATACTCTATATTCTGTGCATGCAGGATGTATCTCTCTGAGTACACAAGGGCTTATTTACAAGCCCCTTGCACCGCTGGTACGTCACTTTTTGGTATGTTTGTTTGGCAGTATTTCGATGACGTATAACACCCGACATGGATCCGCCAAGGCTTTGGATGCATCGTTATCTGCTCGGTGGTGCTATCACAGCCATGGGGGCGTCTTAGTCCCTATCCGCCTTTCCGACAGGCATGATCCATGCGGAGCCAACTCCGACCGTCGCGGTCTGCGATTAGGCCTGCATGCATCATAATACAGCTGAAGGGGAAATTGCGGATTCAGTGGTCAGAATCAGACTGTGGCGGTTGGACGGTTGATCCAACGGCTTCATAATCAGCCCCTATGTTTAGTGCATACAGGATGTTTCTCTTGGAGTACTCAGTTTGTTGTAACTCACTTGCTGTGGGGAACTGCTTATGTATTAGACTGTTCTTGAATCTAAAGTTTTAAAGGTTTTAATGTTTATTCTACGCTTCTACGTAATTTCCCCAAGGGCTTGAGTGGTCAAGGGCAACAATTGTTTTTAAATCAGATATATATGGGTCGGTGATACCGAACCAACGTGGATGGATCTTCTTGATAATATTCAGCTGTTAACAGTTGTTTGTTGAATTTTCTAAAATTGAATGTGATGTACTGGGAATTAAATAATCTATAATGGAACTAGCAGACACTAAACCAGTATAAAGACTACACAATCATGGAGGCAAAAGTATCAACTCCATTTTTATATTCATAAAAACAGGTGCACATAGATCAGAATGTTTGTGTATTTCTACAAATGTTTTTAAAACTCCACACTTTCTAAGTACAGAAAGGAATTGAAATAGTAGAGCTTGAAGCACGAGAATAATGGAAATAGAAAAGTCTAAACATGAAATTTCACTGTGTTAATTACAGCCTGTTTAGTAGGAAATTGTGCCTAAGTCCACTAGTTACCGATGTCTCAGCATATTAGAACAGCAAAAGATTAATGGAGATAGACACTCTCAGAGGGGGGCTAACAAAACTTAGAACAAGGACATGCGATTCAGGTGCTATGGGTTTGTTCCAGCTGGGATCTCGATTTCTCCCTTTCTTTATGTAGGCATTCTACAATCCTATATAGATATGGCCTTTTGGATTGATGTCTGTACCACATTGAGGCGGTGGATGTCTTCATGTGAGAACCATGGATAAGAGGCCACTTGTCAGGTGTCTCTTACCAGGGCAAATTAATAGGGGGGTTAGCCACGTCCATGGATGGTGTTTCCAGAGAGTGAAGGAAGTCCTTCATCTCCTCGGGTGATGGTGATTCCTTATTCCTGTCCCAAATGTGACAATAATCACAACTGTGCTTAGTAGGCCATATTTAATAATAATCTTTTTCAGCTGGGTCAGAGGGCCAGGAACTTCCTTCTAGTGATATCACCATTAGTAGAGTAATCAGTGAAATATAAATGTGTATACACTCATATTGAAAGGGGACTTTTGTGCCTGTTTGCTCGCAGAAAAGCCCTCACATGTTGATGGCAGACCAATGAATGAAGTGGTGTGGTCCATTGGGCAACAGGGATTGGCGATATTGAACCTGATGACCCATTTTGAACTTCAAGAAGTTCTGAAAATGGAACACCCAAAAAGGCAGGCAGCCATTCAATATGAAACGTTATTACATCTGTGCCCTCTGCACCCTTCTAAAATCCAAAGAATTTGACATTGTCTATCATAGAATGGTCTTCAAGATTAGTGATCCTGCAGGGAAGGCACATGCCTTTTGGCCTAAGTCATGTGCTGAAAGTAGAGGAAGTTATATATCTCTAGTCCTCTTTTCGATCCTGTATAGACATTGAACAGATGTAGTAACATCAGTGTGAAGTGGAAACGCACAATTTAAGCTCCACCCACATATGTCACAGAAGAGCAATACTTATATTTATTAGCATCACATATCTACTGTGTGAAGCAACCTTGTTAATGTAAAGTGGAGATCCAAACATACTGCTGGAGTGCATTTACTGAAGAAACAAGGGATTCATATAAGTGTGTGCTCTAATGTCTTCATTATAAAGTTAGAAATTGTAGTTCTCATCACACTTTTATTTGTGTATTTGGAGTTATACTGCTTATACTGAAATTGCATTTCTTATGTACTCATGTATTCATGTATTAATACTTTGCATGTATTCTTTAACACTATGTACACATATAATCATGCATTTGAAGTGCAGATTGACTGTTTCACTAAGTTAGCTTAACCAAAGGTCTTAAGTATTTGGTCTTCAATGTTTAACCTTCAATAGTCAAAGTTTTGCTTGTGCTACAATGTTCTTTCTTTTGCAGGTTTAACATGGTTTTATAGCTAGCTAATCCGGGCTGATGGGGGTAAATCGGAGCACGTCGTTGCTCCGTTAGCTGTAGGTGTAGGCGGGCAACTAGCGATTGTCCTACCCAAGGCTCGGGACTCACGGGGTCAGCCCGAACTAGCTAGCTAGGGGTCTTTCAGTATACCCCAGCATCAGCTTGTCAGTATACTCCCTACCGCCTCTGGCAAACAAACCTAATTGGCCATACGGTAGTGCACACACTACCTTTAGTTTATGGTCCTGACGAAGTGCCAATTGACCCGGTCTGGGCAGCTTGGGCATGAAACATGTTGACCTTTGACACCACATCAGCCCTTTAGGGACATTGCTCCAACACAAGGGTCCTTTCACTATTTTAACCAGGCAAGAGCTACCTAAATAATAAAAAGAATTCACAAGAATAGCACTGCTCTGAACCTTTTTAACCCACTGTACCCGTGCACTACCCAGCCCCCACACCCACATGCACCCAATGGCTTCTTCAAAAGGTCCCCGATAAAGAGCCCTGGTTCCGGGAGCCCGTCAGGCATTGCAGCGCCAGCCCGACGAGGGGCAAATGCCCAAATGATGAAGCATGACATCCCTTGGGGTGTGTGACGGCATTACAAAGAAAGACCTGCCTGCCCCTGTTTGTTCCTTTCCCAGGAACTGCTCACCTTTCTGTCATTGATCTCCTTTGGGAGCCAGTGAGCAGGACCTTATAAACCCGGTTCCCGTCCCTCCCTTGTTTGCAACACAGTGCAGGGGTATGCAGGAAATGCTTTTTTGGACATCGCGGCGGTGCTGCTAGCAGCACCGCTCGCCACAATGTTAACCGCCACTATCCAACCACCGTGGTCGGATTTCCACTGCAGAGCATAATAATTGGACCAGTGGTTTTCCCGCAGTCCTGGAGGGCGGTGTTTTCCCGCTACCATGGTGGTCGGAGTGATTTTCCGACCGCCATGCTAATAGACCCCATAGTATCCAGCACAGTAGTTTTCTAGTATGACCATAACAGTGGTTTCCTTGTCCTTGTTCCCTCAATTCTCAGCGTGTGCTTATCACAGCTCCCTCACCTTCCCTGATTTTGCCTCCCACTCGGCAGTGCCCCAACAACATAATAGGCCCCACTATCACCAGCTGACTGTGGGAAGGGGGGAGGGGCAGACAGTCATCTGTTGTTCATCACAGGCATCTTGGCCTTTCAAGGTCATCCAAATAAATATGGTTGCGGTCAGGCGCCTTAGAGCAGCGTGGCAATAGTTCCGCAGGAATGCAGCTTGGCCCTTAGGGGGAAGACATATTCAATGAGGCCAAACTCCGCCCTGATTTTGGCTGTTATTTATCATGAAGAAAATTCAAAATTTTTGCAAATAGGCTGAAATCCATATCTGTATATCACAAAACATCAAATATTAACATTATAACGATCAGAACTTTTAAACAAACTTTCAACTAGTATTGAAGGTCTGTTGCAGTGAAGTGCACCTTCTAAGTACGCAGCCTCTGGTAACAGCCATGCGATTGTGGCACCCCCACCACCACATCTTGGACAGCCCTCTCAAAATGTCATTCTCCAGCACAGCACACTATTGTGAAAGTTCTTTATTGACAGTTACTAACATCACACAACTATCTCATGCAAAGGCATCAAATATTAAGGTTCAATAAGATGCGTACCAACATCTTTAGCCATTTAAAAATAAAATAGTTTAAATAAATAAATTCACCATATTAGTGCCATGGGAAAAACACTTGTGATATTTAGCAATGGTGTTAGCAAAGAAGTTTCTTTATAATGAGCTGCTTTGATAGAGAAAAGATGTATATTAGATATCTTTTATTTTTTTCTATTTTAATTAAAACATTTAAAAATAATTAGCAATGTATGAATATTAAAGTGAATCACTAAATGCACACTTTCGTCAGAAACCCATTTAATGGAGAACGATGGAAAGAAGAAAGCGATTACTTCAGTTTTAAAACAACTATATTCAATGTGTTTTTTGTGACAAAGAAAGCAAATCTAACATTCACCTTCAAATTCTAGATTTTGACTAGTAGGGATTAAAGAAAAAGCTTTGTTGATCTGAAAAGTGGTTGCGGAATGAGGATGGAAGAGTCTGTCAGATTTGCATTAATGCAAAGCTGAATGCAGGATTATGCAAGAAAGACGTCAGTGGTAATTTGAACCAGGTGGAGCTGTCGGTTCAGGACTCTTTAAAAGATCACTGCACAAGGAACTAAGAGAAGCCTCAGGTGCAACCAGTATTGCTGTGTGTGAATTCCCTGAGCGAACGGATAACAAAAGGACAGAAAATGGAGGATTCATTTATGATAGAAGTTCTGAATATTGCATTGACATCAATAGGAATTCTCGCCAATGCATTCATTGTGGTGTTCTATTTCCGGGCCTGGGCTCAAGGAAGAAGGTTGAAGACCTGTGATCTCATCTAAGTGTCTCTAGGATTCGGATCCATAGTTTATCAGTGTTATTCAGTTAGTTTCAGTCTACTGTACTTTCATTGTATCTATGTCAATCTTGGAGTCTGTAATTTCATTGAAATGTACTCTTGCAGCACCACATGTTGTTTAACCGCCTGCCTCTGCATCTTCTACTGTGTGAAGATTGCGGACTTCAGCCACCACCTCTTCATCATGCTGAAGATGAGGATCTCGAAAATAGTGCCCTGGATGCTCCTGGGGTCAGTCGTGGGGTCCATCGCCCTCAGTATCCCATCATACTTGAGTTCATATGAAAAATCCCTGGAGAATTCAACAGCTAATCTAACATCTTACGTGATTATCAACAATAATGCACTGAATATGTCATCTTCATACCTTTATGCAGCTGTTGCTCTTGGTATTTGCTTACCTCTTGTCTTTGACATTGCTTCCATGACACTCATACTCACCTCATACTGAAGGGATTCATTCCACTGGATCACATTCTCTTCAGACATCCCTTCAATTCTACACAGATCGATCCGTTCTTTGTGTGTTTAATATTTGATTTTTGATGAATTTATGCTATTTTACACAGATGAAATTTCCGAAGGGAATGGATTGTGTAGGTTTTAAATAAGCTTTTAGTGCAATCACAAATGATAATTAATTTTAAATAGATTTTAAATTGATTTTACAGTTTTCTGTAATCCTGTTGTTTTTTCCATGCCTCAATTTCTTAATTTTAATTCTAAGATAAACCTTTGTCAAGATCTATTTCACAACGCTGCCACTAAAATAGTGAACGATGGTCCATGTATCAAGTAAAGTGGCACAATCATTTTCTTTGAATGGAATTTAAAAACAATATTTCAGGAGGAGAACTTCATTATGTATGATTTATCACAACATTTGCTGATAAAGGACATACACAGTGATCACAAAGATGCAGAGTATCACAAGGGTTTCCCCAGCTGGAAGCATGGTATTTCCTTCTATATGTTTACAATGTTGGGTGACACTTCATTCTCTATCCTATGCCCATTTTAATGGTGGGCGTACACTGGATGAGGGTAGTGAAGATGTCAGAGAGGAGCCATAGATTTCTATTTCTGCAAAGGTTGGGCTGAATTATTTTATTCTATCTCATCTTTCCTCAAAGTTCATTCATGGGCTTTAAAGCCAGATGATGTCATGCCATTTTCTTGTTCAGTTGATGAAGGATAGTGGTGTAATGCCAGCACTAAAAACACTCTATTGCTCCATTGCCTTGGCAAGAGGCAGTTCGATGCTTGCAACAGGCCACAGCCATTCACCTTGAGGCTGAGGCTAAGCAATGACTGCTGAACCTTATTCTGTGCCTCAAGGAGGGTAGGATGCAATATACGTTTTCACATCTGGGGCTCCTACAGCCTAGTGATGAGTGGCTATCCGCTTAATGTCCACCCTTGGGCCTAAGATACTGACATTGGCCAGGGATCTGGTGGAATGGGCATGGGTAGATTTGAGGTGCATGAAAGAGGTTTGCACTTATGAGTGCCTGGAGGATGATTGCAGACAGTGGGAGAACATCATGCACAGAATGACATAGGCATTGGAAGGTGACCCCGCAGCTGAGAAACTAGCCAGGGAGGACTGCCCCCTTGTTGAAGATCCCTGCACAAGAAGCGTAGAGAAGCCTTAGATGTGACCAGTATTGCTGTGTGTGAATTCCCTTAGCGAACAGATAACAAAAGGACAGAAAATGGAGAATTCACTTATGACAGACGTTGTGAATATTGCAGTGACCTTGATTCACATTTATTCTGTCCACAGTGGAGTGATACTTATTGTTCCAAGGGCCTGAAAATGAAATGCTACTAGTGGGCCAGCAGTGTGAACTATGCCGAACCGCAGCAGCTGGAGGAGTGGTTCCTCAGCTGAAGCCCAAAGCACTGTCACCATTCCTGTGTGTCTGCAAGAATCATGCGGCATGGCAGTGCTGTAGGACTCCACCGGTGGTTGAGGGCCATCTACAACAGGGCCAGCATGTTGTCACGGGCCAACTTGCCACTCAAAGAACTAAGTGACAGAGGATATAATCTCCAAGTTGTCATGCTAATAAAATTTGCTTTTTAACTCACGGGTCATGATCAGATCATCATCTTCTGAACTTATGTCTAACTTGTTTACGGTCAGGGTGACAGCTCACAAGACTTAGAGACACTGTGGTGCAACTGAAATTGCACATAGCAGGCAGCGTCACAGACCCAGGTCCAGTAGGTCAGCTGCTCAGCTTGCTTAGCAAATGATTTTTTGTGAGCTTAAGTCTTTTTGAAATAATTCAGCCTGCCTCGCTGTGGCCTTAGTGTGCGTGCGCCTCTGCCTCACTCTCCTGAAGCTTGTCCAAAGCCGTGCTGTCTGTGGCGGTTGAGTCCTCGTGTCACCTGACAGAGAAGAGATCCGTGTTTGGCCCTCACATCCTGTTGGTAAGTTTTTTGTTGCTCAAATGGGTGTAGTTTCTGATATTTATATCTTTCCCTCATCTGCATTGCTTGATTTAGCTCGCAGGAAAGTATCACTCATTGTCATGGAAATGTCACTCATAATTGCACAGAAATTATGAAAATGTCACACATAGCAAACTGAAATCTTGGCAGCTATGCACTTGCACTATATACTTCTGACCAGATCTGACCAGTAACCATGGATAGATGGACAACATCAATGATATGTACCAGGTTGCATTAAGTGTTAGTACATTTCCAAAACATTAAATGGTGGAAAAGACTAGCTGTGTGCACTTCAGTGGATTTCAGTATCAAACAGGTACAACATTATAAATATAGAAACATTAGTTTTGTCTCCTTGACATAAAGATAACTGGAATGTTCTCCAATCTTCAGAACTATATTCCCATCCCAGAACCCTCTGCCAGTGACATCTTGTGATTAGCTCAATTTGTTTCACTGACAGTTTATTGAATATTGCACTCTGCAAAGCAGTCACTGCCAATTTAAAGTGGCCCCAGGAATGGAGGAATTGCAGGAGAGGAGAGGTTGGTTGGTCTATCTGGAATGGGCCAAGTATCGTCTTCAGACACTTTAAAATCTGAATGAACTACCAATAGTTCGTAGTGTTAAGACCAAAGTCTGACTGTACTTTTGGAAAGCCTTTAAATTTGCTATTAAGGATTAACAGTTCTAATTAGAGGTTTCCTCTCAGGGCATTCTGGTCAAGAGACAGGCATGGGTGTTATTTGGATATATGCCTCATTCCACACAGGGAGTGAGTGGTGTAGTTGATATTGATCTTTTATTGGCAATTAACCCTTCTCCAAATGAAGATTATCCTTATAGTCTGGTTATCAAGAGTTCACAGCAACGGCTTGCAGGAAGACCTTCACTGGGCATAACAGTAGGGACTTTTCGATTTCTACCTATTGAGGCATCTGCTGTGCCTGAAGCAAGTAGTATTCCAATAGTGACAGATGATGTGTCAGGTAATGTGAGGCCCAAAATGGAAAACCACTGAAAGTTGTGTTTGCCTAAAGTGTCTCCATTTTGTGTCAGTCTGGGTTTTCTCCGAACCTAAATATACTTCTGTATGTCCTTGTCTACTTAGGGACATAGTGTTGCATAAACTCTGATATGTAGAGTACCAAAGTATATTTTGCAGGCTCTCTAAAGTATAACAATTTGACTGAGTATGTAAATTCATGTGTGAATTTGGTGTGAGCTAATGTTACCATGTGTTTTGGAAGAGAGCACAAACATTTTAGCACAGGTTAGCAGTAGTAAAGTGCACAGAGTCCCACAGGAAATAAAAACAAATTCATTAAAATAGGAAGAGTTAAGGCAAGAAGTTTGGGGCCTACCACCCAAGGGTGTCAGGTGTCACAGTGTCTGATTATCAATCCAATTTTATAATTTTATATTTTGAGAACAATAAGGGGACAACTCCTAAATAGATAGGATGGACATTCCTGGGTGCATTGACTACCTGTCCTAGATGCCCAGAGACAGATGCAGATTGTCTTCATATGGTACGGCAAGGCCGGCTAGTTTCTAAATTCTCAGAGGAGGCTTTGACTTTTGTGTCTGATATGATGGCAGACTGACATGAGGGAGGCTTCTCAATGCATTTTAGGGCTAATGATATGCACAAAGAGGATAAAACATGTCTGTAGACCTATTGATCTTCCCTTTGTTCTTGCAGTGAGTTGTATTGTCATGACCTGGAACACTCCTTCTGCCCTGTGGGAGTGAGTGAGAAATTTTAAAAACTGGGGTTACGCAAAAGTTGAAATGCTTTTTAATCTTAGAGTGCGACTGGAGGGGGTACACAATATGACAAATTGGATGGTTTTCTGGAAACATTGAAACCTAAAGCTGATGGACAGACACCCTGAGGGGAATAGACAATAACCGTAGCAATATTTTAACACATTGATAACATCTGAGATCTTACTGGGTGCTTTTCTTATGATGTTGACATAAGAGAAGGATGGAGGAGGGTGATACCACTCTATGTTCGGTACCTACAAAATGTTTCTCTCTAAGTACTCAGGGGCTTATTTACAAGCCCCTTGCAACGCCAGAATGTAACTTGTTTGGTGTGTTTATTTTGGCAGTCTTTCAAATAGGGGTAACACCCTACATGGACCCCCAAAGTTCTCGGATGTATCGTAATCTGCTCAGTGGTGGATCCAAAGCCATGAAGGCGCCTGAGTCCATATCGGCACACTTTCTGACCGCTGTGATTCATGTGGAGTCAACTCCGACTGTCATGGTCTGTGATGAGGTCTGTATACATCAGGATACAGCTGTGGAGTAAACCGAGGACTCAGCTGTGGCAATCAGACCGTGGCGCTTGGAAGGTCAATCCGTCGGGCATCATAAGCAGCCTCTATGTTCGGTGCATACAGGAAATTCCTCTGTGAGTACTCAGTTTGTTGTAACTCACTTGCAGTGGGAATTGCTTATGTATTTCACTGTTCTTGATTCTTAAGTTTTGAAGTTTTTGATGTTTATCACGTGCTTCTTCGTTATAGCACCAAGAGCTTGAGAGGTCAAGAGCAACAATTGTTTTAAATCAGATATATATGGGTCAGTGAACCAATGTGGATGGATCTGCCTGATAATATTTGGCAGTGAACAGTTGTTTCTAGAATTTTGTAAAATGCAAAAATAACTACTGGGAGTTAAGAAAACTATAATGGAAATAGCAGACACTAAAACAGTAATACAACAAGACAACATAATGTTATATCCTACTTAATTGAATAACATGTAGTCCAGTCCTGCTGCCACTAGCTGCTCAGCCAGAGCGTGAGATGGTCATAGAATGTTGGTGTGCCTGTGATGCATGGAATGCCTGGGTGTCTGAGTGGATGAGTGTTGGCAGTTGGTGATGACACTTCTCTGTGGGCTGTCCGTTGATGAGAACACTGGTGGGGCTGGCGCTGGCTTTCCTGGGAATTCTTTGTTTGTAGATTGTATTTGCTTGTAAGATGTCTTAGTTTCTCCTTTTTTTCTTTGTAGTTCCTTTGTTTCAGTGGTTCACCAAGAGTCTCTAGGGTTCAAGTCCGCTCGTCGCCAAAATATATGTTGTGATCTCTGTAGAAAGACACCTGGAGCCAGAAGGTATTCTTAAGCCATCTTTATTCAGTCTCCAGTTCAGGTTACATCTGTCTCTACTCCAGCCAGCCTAGTGTGGTACCAGCCCCACCAGGAGCAGCCTGCCTAGCTGCTCAGCCCATCTTCAACTGCCAACACTCATCCACTCAGACACCCAGGCATTCCATGCATCACAGGCACACCAACATTCTATGACCATCTCACGCTCTGGCTGAGCAGCTAGTGGCAGCAGGGCTGGACTACAAGTTATTCAAATAAGTAGGATATAACATTAACTTCAACTGCCAACACTCATCCACTCAGACACCCAGGCATTCCATGCATCACAGGCACACCAACATTCTATGACCATCTCACGCTCTGGCTGAGCAGCTAGTGGCAGCAGGACTGGACTACATGTTATTCAATTAAGTAGGATATAACACATAATTATGAATCCAAATGTACCAAATCAATTTTTATAATCATAAAAGCAGGTGCACGGGGAGCAGACATTTTTTACATTTCTGCAGATGTTTAAAACTTCACACTTTCTATGAAGAAATAGAAAAGTCTGAACAGGAACTTTCACTGTGTTCATTTCAAACCGTGCAGTAGGAAATTGTACCTACGTCCACTAGTTATGTACATCTGAGCATATCAGAACAGCAAAAGATTCATCAAAATAGACACTCTCAGAGGGGGGCACATATAACATAGAACAAGTACATGACTTTTTCAAGTTGTATGGGTGTCTTCCAACTGGGATCTCGATTTGTCATTTCTTTATGTCTGTACAGCATTGAGATGAAGGATGTCTTCACGATGAGGGGACAATAGTCAGGTGTCTAGCACCAGTGCAATGAGACAGGGATTTCAGCCACATCCAAAGATGGTTATTGCAGAGAGTGAAGGACACCCTGCATCTCCTCGGGTGATGGGGATACCTTATTCCTGTCCTAAATGTGACAATCATCACGACCATGCGTAGTAGGCCATATTCAATGTCAATCTTTTTCAGATGGGGCAGAGGTCTACTGATGTTAGCATTGGTCGAGTAATCAGATGAAACGTAAATGCATATACCCTCATATAGAAAGGGGTCTTTTTTGCGTAGTTGCTCTTACAAATGCTGTCATACGTTGATGGGAGAGCATGCAATGAAGTGTTGGGATCTGTTGGGCAACAAAACTTGGAGGTATTAAAGCAGATGATCCTTTTGAAATTGAAGAGGTTTTGACAATGGACCCTGCAGAAGGGCAGGTAGCCATTCAATAAGAAATATTACATCTGGGCCCTCTGCACCCTTCAAAAATCCCCCAAAATTTACATTGTCTCTCATGGAACGGTCCTCAAGTTTAGTGATCCTGTGGGGAAGTACCATGTCTTCTGGTCTAAATCATGAGCTGAAAGTAGATTAATTTTAATATCTCCAGTCCTCTTCTTGATCATGTCTAGACATTGAACAGTAACATCAGTGTGAAGTCAAAATGCACAATTTAATCTCCAGCCCTATTTGTCACAGAAGAGCGATACTTACATGTATTAGCACAACATATCTATTCTGTGCCTTAACCTTATTAACCCTTTCGTTGCGCCCGTCGGCCAACGGCTGTCTCGAGCACTACCTGAGTAGTGCTGCGCAAGTCCGTTGTCCGACGCGGCCCTGCCCACTCAATGGAACACCCCGCACCGCAGCGGAATTACCGCCGCGATACACAGGTTTAACTTAAAGTGGAGCTCCAAACATACTGCGGGAGTGCATTTACTAAAGAAAGTAGGGATTCATATAAGTATGTACTCTAATGTCTTCATTAAAATGTAAAAAAATTGAGTTCTCATTCACAATTATATTTATGTACTTGGAGTTATACTGCTTTTACTGACATTGTATTTCTTATGTACTCGTATTAATTTATTAATGTTTTGCATTTATTCTGTAACCGTATGTACACATATAATCATGCATTCGAAGTGCACATTAACTGTTTCATTAAGTTAGCTTCACCAAAGGCCCTAAGCATTTGGTCTTCAATGTTTAACCATCAATGTGAAAGTTTTGCGCTGCAATGTTCTTTCTTTTGCAGGTGCATTCACATGATTTCATGGCTAGTGAAAAACATATTGTGTATTAGAGATGGTGAGGCCCGAGAGGAGAAGTTTTAGCAAGAATGTGAGGCGTTAACAAACTAATGGAGGACTCCATATCGTATCACAAGCAGGGAGACATCCAAGGTTGTTCTGATGATCAAACCATTGAATGTGAAATTCAAGTGAAATTGCCAATTTCTACTTTGAGAAGGTGGAAAACTATTGAAGTCAATGACGTACAATTCTCAAATGTTCTGTGGGTTTAATTGTAATTCACACTGACAGGGCCTCATTTACTACAAAATGATGTAGTGCAGCGCTGCAAGCCAGCTTGCTGCACTGAATTGCATAATTTTAATAGTACAAGGATGCATTGTATTAACAACAATACAACGCATCCGTCTGCTTTCATCTGTGCTGGTGCGCAATATTGGATGCCATGCGCCAACACTGGCACCCTTGCGGCATGTTGCAAGGGTGCAGTCAATGTTGCTATGATTGTTTTTGCCTTCCTGTACAAAAACAATCATTGATTAAATGTTCCCCTTTCTATGCGTGCTGCAGAATGTAGCACACATAGAAAGAAGAAAAACAAGGAGCAATAAAAGTATTTCTCAAGGAGAGAATTAGTTCATAAATTCCTGCCCTTACTTTTCGCTCTTCTTCTACTCATATGGCAAGGGTCCCTCGAATTAACCGTCTCCGGATGGGTGGGAGATCCTTTGCATATCTGGGTCCCTGTGCCTGGAATACTCTTCCACCGTACCTGAGGCTGATAGACAGTCTTGAACTGTTCAAGAAGAAGCTCAAAACCTATCTTTTTAACGATTAGTCCCCTTTTTGTGTCTGTCCTCCCTCTGCCAGCGCCGGGACACTCTGCTGAGTAGCCACACGCTTTATAAATGGTTTTAACACAACATAACATAACATATTTCTCCTCATTGGACCACACCTACACATCCCCTGGGGAGGCGTGGGATTCTGGCGCATACCCACATTTACAGAACATTGTAAATCAGGGAATGTGTCAGGCTCCATGGAAGTTGATTGGAAACACGCACAGCAACACCCATGGAATGCCCCATTCTCGCAGAGTAATGGTGAAAGGGGCCCTTATTTACAAGGCCATGGAAAGTCACCCAGGGTGGCTTTACGTGGCCTTGTGAATATGGGAAATCCCATGGTGCCGCCAGTGCATTAAAAAAAGTGACGCGTCGGCAGCGCAATGGGCTTGTCAATGAGGCCCTTAGTCTTTATATCAGATGCCCTTTGGACATGGAGATGTGCAGTGCTCTCTGTTCATATTTCCCCTTTGTGGCTTTATGCTAGAAATAGGCTTGATCTGGAGAACTTTTACTGAAGTCTCCACTATGCTGACAGCTTCCTACTTTTTCTGATTTAATTAGGTTTCCCCGTATTCCAACTTTAGTTTAGGACTAGTTTAAGTGACTTTAGATTTATTCATACATAGATAGGAGGATCATAACATGCTAACTGATCATCAAATTCTGTTCCTTATCTTTTCTATTGCTGCAACTGAATTTCTCGTATGCCTTAAGCTGTTGAGACTTAAATTCATTCAATATTTTGGTTAACCAGTGGTGATTTGTTATCAATGGTGATTTGGTATCTTTACAATGTGTTCTTGAGATTCATATACATGAGGTTGGCTTTGAATTTATAGTAAACCCATTTAAACTCTCAACTACACTGTAACTGAATTGTTCGACTGATGTTAACACCCTTTCAGCTCTCAGGCAGATAAAAAAGGTCTATCGACAGGAGAAATGGTAAGAATGGCCCAGTGCTCCATCCCTTGCTCCTTGAATTCTGAAGACATTGCTGACACTTTGGCATTCATCTTCACCACTGATGGCCCTACAGTAAAGATTTTCCTTAGGATAGAATATAGGGTCACTTTCGACAGTTTTGTAGAGTCTTTTTGAGCTGGCATCAGGGAAGCACTTCTAATAAAAGGAGCTGTTACGCTGACCAAGTCAACAAGAAGGGGAAGGCAAAAAACAACAGAGAAAGGTAGGTGCGGGTCCAGAAGCTGACTATATTATGAGATGGTATGGATATGTGAGCAGATGACCTCAAACCAGCAGTAGTATACCACAAGCATTCTTGGCTACTGATGTTATAATTGTTTCACAAGTACTTGAGTAATGGTCCACAATTCCGTCCCTAAGTTGCTCTCACAACCAGATAGATAGGCTGTTGCAGGCTTGTGCTAACACTTTCAAACAGACGCAACATTCGTGGTTATTATAATTCAAGGTATGCAGAATCCTCTGATACCACACATTTGTACCAACATTCGAGAGAACAAATAATTCCCATGTTAAAGAACAAAGGGCGGGAAACCAGCATGTCCTCCCTACACAGCACCACTGGCCAATCAAGTCAGAAGTGGGGGAAGCCATCTCTGTAGCACATACAAGATCCATCGTTAGATCACTACACTACTGATCCGCTCCACATACAATGCATAGTCAGTAGTTCAACTCACAAACTCCTCTCTTGAAGGTAGGGCTGTCTGAAGACTCAGGGGTATATTTACAAGGGGATGTCGACACCAGAGCTTAACTTTTAGCGATATTCTGGTAGCGCTATGCCCTTCTTCATATTTACAACGCGGTGTCAAGCCATTTTTGGCTATTTTGTGAATAAGGCACCCTTTTATAAAGTTTTCTGCTTGAAAGGGATGGGCAATGGGTGTTGCTGTGGGCATTCCACCGCAACAACCATTGTTTTTGACACTGCACCAGATTTACAAGAATGTGTAAATCTGAGGCAGTGCCGAATATGAACGCCATCTTATTACAGGCATTCGAATGGCGCAACGAGGAGAAATACTTGTGTTTCTCCTCGTGTTTGCTTTTTCTATCTGTGCTGCAGAATGCAAAATACCATTAATGGTTGTTTATGTGCTGAAACGTGTCACTTACTGCCCAAAAACAATCATCAAATAATGACGATGTACTTCTTCTATGTGTTCTGTAGAATGCAGCACACATAAAATTAACAAATCACCATTATTGATTGTTTATGTGCAGGAAGGGACACTTTTCTGCACATAAACAATCATTCCCTGCAACGCAGACACCCCTTGCACCACGGCACAAGGGTGCCTGTACTGGTGCTAGGCAGCTACTTTTAGGACCAGCGCTAGGGAAAACACAGGGGTGCACCATATTGTTGTAAATTTGGCGCATCCCTGCATTTTGGAAATGTCAGAATTCCCAGTTCCCAAATTTGGTGCAGCTCCGCGTTCTGACATTTCTTTGTAAATAAGCCCATTAGTTCTCAGGACGTTGTATACAGCTCAGTAGTTCACTAGTGTGCCCATACCAGTGGTTTGCTTGTTCTTGTTTCCTCCAACCTGATTGTGCTCTGACCACAGCCCCTCACGTTTCCTGGCGATGTCTCTCACTTGGCACTGCCCCAAAAACAAAGTAGGCCCCACTATCACCAGCTGACTGTGGGAACGGGAGGAGGGGCAGACATTCATCTGGTGTTCATCACAGGCATCACAGCCTTTCAAGACCCTCCAAATATAGGTGGTTGCAGTCAGGCACCAGAGAGCAGCATGGCAGTAGTTCCCCAGGAATGCAGTCAGGCCCTCAGGGAGTCACCGTATTCAATGAGGCCAAGCTCCGCCCTGATTTTGGCTGTTATTGATCATACGCTGAGAAACATATCTGTATATCACAAAACTTCAAATAATAACATTATTTTTTAATTTCAAAAGAAAAATTTTATTAAGCAGAATAAAGGTGTCAACACAAAAGTCATAACCATAAATTCATGTCGATACAGTACAATAGGTTGCACTACACAAAACCAAATCGGACTTGTGGATAAGAAATAAACAAATAAACAAATAATACATAAAGAGTCAATCATAGAAGTACTAGAATTATAAATAATCTGGGAACGCACAGGGAAATCAAGGAGGTTTCAGAACTTCCTGCTGAGATGGTTTTAACTGGGAACATCGTTTGGCACATGCATCAAGGTAAAGTGTAACAGGGGACCACAGATCCAACCGCTTCGCTACCGCCTGTATAGGATATACAAAGGAAGTGTCCAACCTGTGGTTGTGGCAAACAGCATACCACCATGCCTTATAAGAAATTTTTGCAAAATCCATCCAGTTAACAGTGATTTGCTGAAAGGCAGCCGCTAGTAACAAATCAATAATTTTAACATTAACTGTAACATTTCCCCAGCAAGGTGCAAGACTCCCTAAGAAAACATGGGTAATGGAGAATGAGAATTTCGTACCAAAAATTAGATTAATTTGGGTCCAAACTTGTTTCCAAAAACTATCTACTAATGGACATAAAAATAACATATGCATTAAGTCAGCATTTTGAGAAAAGCATGACCAGCAAACATCCGAAGTAGTCATAAACCTGCTGTGCAAAACTCTCGGAGTAAGCAAAAGTCGATTAAACACAAAAAACAACGTTTGTATTATACTAGCTGCCCTGGAGGATTTGCGCAGTTTAATCCATAAGTTGTTCCATAAAGCTACTGGCCACGAAAGTTGAAAATCACACTCCCATGCTTCTTCTGTTTTAGATTTCTGCCTGACATTATCTTTTCCTTGTAAAGTTTTGTATATAATGGAGGCTGTGGGTTTAGTTTTAAGCAGGGTAAAAAGTTGTGAAAAAGGGGTCTGGGGAGTAGGAGCATTGGATGTAGCAGATAATCAAACATATTTATCCATCACAGCCAACTTAAGTATATTATATTTATGTGTAAATGAAGCAGGTAAATTGAATACTTGTCTAAGTGAGGAAAAAGATAAAAAGTTTGAGTGTGAAAATAACTGGTTTATCCATATTAAACCTTTCCGTCGCCAGGACTCCCAATAAAATAGTTTATTGCGGATAACCAAATCCTTGTTGTGCCAGATTGTTGAATTTAAGAAATGGTCCAAAGTGTTGGGGGAAGGAGGAAGCGTAGCAGCCAAAAGTTTAGAAGTCAACTTTAGTATAGAAGTGGACACATCCTGCGGTTTACGTGAAAAAGACAGGTACTCAGAGAAATAGAAAGGAGATAAAAAAAGCCGTTCAATTGTGATCCATAAGGGGTCATTCTCCGAGGGGTCAAGCAGCCAGAGAGAGGCTTGATGTAGGAGAAAAGCTTTTTGGTAGACCTGAAAATTGGGAAAATTAACTCCACCTTCAGTTTTAGGACGTACTAGTTTAGACATAGACATTCGAGATCTCTTCGAGTTCCACAAAAATGAGGAAAGGGTGGAATTGATCCTTTTAAAAAATTTAGCAGGAATGGGAACTGGAATGTTAGAGATGGTGTATAGTACAATAGGTGACAACATCATCTTTATAGTATCCAGGCGACCCCACCACGATAGGTAAAGAGGATGCCATTTAGCCGCCAGATCAGCAATTTTCTGTATACACCTATTCATGCATAGCGTCACCGTGTCCGATATTGAAGAGGTAACATGCAAGCCAAGGTATTTAATATGGGAGGGGCTCCATGTGAAATTTGAGGCATTAAAATCCACCTTAAAAGTGTACTTGGTCAGGGGAAGGATCTCACATTTATCGTTGTTTAACTTATAGCCAGATATTTCAGAGTAAGCTTGTACCTCCGCCAGAAAGGCAGGAATGGAGTCATTAGGATTAGACATAAAAAGTAAGATGTCATCAGCATAAGCAGCTAACTTAATGTGAGAGTTTTTTGTTTGAAAACCGTGTAAATTTGGATTTTGACGTAGTTTAGAGAGAAATGGCTCCAAAGCTAAATTAAAGAGGAAAGGAGAAAGAGGGCAACCTTGACGCACTCCTCTACCCAAGTCAAAGAACGAGGAAATCAAGCCATTGGCGCAGATAGCCGCACGTGGATTTGAATATAGAAGAGAAATCAAGGATATAAATTTAGACCCAAAACCAAACCATCTGAGAGTATAGAACAAATAGGCCCACTCAACCCTGTCAATTGCTTTCTCAGCATCGAGTGCGATTGCCGCGAGAGAGTGTTTAAAGTGTGAAGATTTAGAAAGAACATTAAAAAGGAGTCTTGTGTTATCAGTTATAAACCTACCCTTGACAAAACCAGATTGTTCCTTCCCTAATAAATCAGGCAAGTAAGAATCAAGTCGTATGGCTAGCTTTAGAGAAAATTTTATAATCAATATTTACCAGGGAAATGGGTCTATAGTTTTTACAATATCTATGATCTTTACCTTCTTTGGGTATGAGACAGATGTGTGCTTCTGAGAAAGACCCCGAGGAACTACCTAATGTACTAAATAGATTTATTAGAGAATGTAGTTTGGGCAATATGAGTTTGGAGAAGTGCTGATAAAATTCTACTGTGAGCCCATCAGGTCCTGGTGCCTTATCTTTTTTAAGTTGCTGAAGGGCATTTGACAATTCTTGCTGTGTCAAATCTGACTCCATGAGGGCCAGATCCGGTAAAGCGCAAGGAGATCTTTGGAGATTAGAGAAAAAATGGGATAAGGAATGATCAGAGGGCTGTGACTCCGAGGTGTAGAGAGACTTATAAAACCGAGAAAATTCGTGCAAAATATCAGCATCTTTGAACTTTAGGTCCGAGGAGTCATCATAAATAGATTCAATGGTAAGTTTATTATGTTTAACTTTTAAATAATTAGCCAATATTTTCCCTGCTTTGTTTTTACCCCCATAAAATTTGGCGCTGGATTTTAACAAATATAGTGAAGCATCCTCCGTTGAATTCTTGTTAAATTGCAATTTGGCATTGATGAGAGCTGTGAGAGACTGCTTCGAGTGTGAGGTGTAAAAAGAGTGCTCCAATTTTTTAATGTCCTGTAGAAGGTCCTTAGTGAGTTTACGGGAGATTTTCCGCCTCTTAGCAACAAAGCCAATAATAAAATCCCTCGCTGAGGCTTTAAAAGCGTCCCATACAGTTGAGAGGGGCATGGAAGGGGTTTGATTCAACACAAAAAACTCCTCAAAGAAGGTGGTAAAAGAGGCAGTGAATTTTGGACCTAAAAGGAGGGCATTATTGAAACGCCACCTTTTGGAGCCCGTGGCCTTAGGTAAAATCTCTAGACCAATTGAAACATGGAATGGTCTGATAATAAAATAGGACCAATCTCCGCATGTGTGAGGGTTTGCGAGATGGAATGGGAAACAAAAACGTAATCAATTCTTGATTGAGTTTGGTGTGATGGGGAATAAAAAGTATACTCTCTGGTAACCGGATTACAGAGACACCAAGCGTCCAAAAGCATGTACTGGGATATGGATCTTAAAAATTATTTCTAGGATTTATTAGGAATGTAGGAAACTCTAGACTTCCTGTCTATAAACGGGTCAAAGATCTGGTTACAGTCGCCAGCAAAAATGAAATTGTCCTCCATGTAAAGAGCAATCTGTCTAGCCAGCGTGGACCAAAAGGAGGGTTTGCCACACGTAGGGGCGTAAACGTTAAAAAGAGACACAGGAACTCCCTTCAAGGACAATTTAACATTCAACCATCTTCCATTTACATCTGAATCTTGAGACAATAGTAAAAACGGGAGGGACTTACGACAGAGAATCATCACTCCGTTCCGTTTACCATCACCTGGAGAAAAGAAAACTTCCCCCACCCAACCTCTTTTCAACTTTAATGATTCAACGTCAGAGAGGCGAGTTTCCTGTAAAAAAACAATATCCGCATCCAGCTTGGCTAGGTGAGTCAAAATTCTTTGCCGTTTGATGGGAGAATATAAGCCCTTAACGTTCCATGTAATCAATTTCAAAGGCATAAGTATTCAAAGACAAAACATAATGCAACCATAAAGCAAAAGTCCAATTCAAAACAAGAACATTGTAGGATAAAAAGAAGATAGGGCAAAGAGGAAACGAATTGTGCAGTGACACAGTTAGAGTGAGAAGATGAATCAAATAACCTGAACAGTAAAGGTTGGTCAGAGGTCATGACAAGAAGAAGTGGAAGCCAAATGGATAGGTAATAGGGAAATGAAGAAATAGTTGTGACAGAAAGAATAGTCGAAAAGCTCAGATAAGGTGAAATGAGTAAACGAGAAACACCTACTGACGAAAACCTACTAGCATTTAAAGAAGAACAAAAAACACAAAAGAGAAAATAGCTAATGAAGGACAAAAAGAAGACATACCTACAAAAGAAGAATCAGGAATATGCGGGGGAGGGGTGGAGCCACGGGGAGTAGGCAGCACGTCTGATGTCGACCAAGCGGAAAGTCGGGGAGAAATCACATTACAACGATGAACATCTGCGGAGACAACATAAAAGATAATCCTATAGAACCAACATTGAGACACATGAATGAAACATACAAAGGATTGATATTCTATTGTTATACGTAACCTTGAAGAGGCAAGGATGGAAGAGGCCGAACCTTGCCCCTAAGGAGCGAAGATCAGCTCTCATATTGAGGAATGCCTTGCGTTTATTAGCTGTAGCTTTAGCGTAGTCTTGTGTGAAAAAAAAGGACGAGCCTGACCACGTAATCCTCGGAGAAGCTCTGACTGCAGAAATCACTTTCATCAGATCTGTATATTCCAAAAAGTAGATAATGACACCTCTTGGTTTCTGCGAGGTGCTAGCTGGGGATGGGGCACGACCCAGCCTGTGTGCCCGTTGAATATTGAGCTGCGTCCCTTCTGATAAGTGAAGAACTTTGGGCAAAAAAGATTTTAAAAAGGTGATCGGGTCTGACCCCTCAATTCCCTCTCCCAGGCCATAAATACGCAGGTTATTCCGCCTGTTGCGATTTTCAAGATCCTCTACCTGTTTCTGCAGCACGGAGACCTGAGAGTGTAGATGAGAAACAACTGAGCAGGACTCTTGTATACAGGAAATAGACTCTTAAACAGTAGAAATTCTTGCATCCAGTTGGGACCAATTATCCGTTAAGATTTGCAGTTTGGTATTAGTCTCTTCCATAAAAGGTCTGAGGGCCCTAATCTCCTCGAGTAAAAGCTCCATTGATACAGGTGAAGTCGACTTGGGCGGCGAGGGAGGATCTTTTTTAAGGCGCTTAGTTTGGGATTTACCAGTAGCACCGGAAGAGGGATCCATAGTGGCAGTTGAACAGTGAGGTTCAGTCATTAAAGGGAGGTCTAGCTTGGAAAATTCCGTGAAGAGCTTTGAGTTCTTTATAAAAATATGTGGCTTGGATGTAAAACTACGCGTCCCTTTTGTTCTGCCCATAAAATGCTGACCTAAGGTTCCCACCACCAAGGCACAGTAAGTGCGCACTAGGTGAGACCTGTACGACACAATGCGAGAGCACCCAGTCTCTGCCACGAACACTCCCCTTGAGAGTAAAAAAATATCAGTGAGAAGGTAACATAGTTTCTCAACAACGTGCTTTAAGGCAATGAAGATGAAGTGCACAAGTGGCTCAAATAAAGGGGTTTACAAGGTGCACTGAAAGCAAAACCCAAGAAAATTTCAGCACAAACTAAATATTATACTGTTTCTCAGTCAGCAACGTCGAAGCCACATTAAAGAGTTCCACAGGAATTTCCACAGAGTCCCAAAATGGCCACCGTGTTTAAGTTCCTCACATTCTCAAGAAACCCCCAGCAACATTCTTACAGCCACAATCTTCAGCAAAATGAGGTGAGGCCTTGTCAAAAAAAACCAAAAAAACGCTTTAAGAGCAGGCTGGGGGCACTTAGAAAAATTACGAAATGTTCTGATGAAGTATCAGCAAAACCGCGAATCGCGGTAAAAAACAAAATGGCGGCCGCGAAAGGACGCGGCCACAAAGTGGATTAAACCACATACTTGCTGGCAAAAACTGCAGGTTTCATGAATGTCCAAACGTTCTCCAGGTTTTCATCCACATGAATCCGCTGTCATTTCAAGTCAGCTCGCTCGAAAAGCGTGATTACTCTGTAGACCGCCGGAGAGCCTCATCCGAGTGCCGCCATCTCCGTCGGACGCCAAGCCACGCCCCCCCAAATAATAACATTATAAAAATCAGAAGTCTTTAAACAAACCTTCAACCAGATTTGAAGGTTTGTTGCAGTGAAGTGTATCATTTAACTACTCAGCCTTAAGTAACAGCCATGCGATTGTGGCACCCCCACCACCACATCTTCAACAGCCCTCTCAAAATGTGATACTCCAGCACACAATCTTGAATGTTCTTTATTGCCATTTACTAACATCACACAACTATCTCATGCACGTGTATCAACTATTAAGGTTCAGTAAGATGTGTACCTGTACTCATGCCAGTGGGCAAACATCTTTAGCCATTTGAAAATAAAATGAATGAATAAAATAGTATTAAATAAATAAATACATTCACCCATTAGGGCCACAGGAAAACCACAGGTGATATTCAGCAGTGGTGTTAGCAAAGACTTTATTAGTTGCTTTCATAGAGCAAACAGCAGCAATTACTGTAATGTATGATAGACATTTTTAATTTTTTCCATTGTAATTAAAACATTTTACGATAATTAAAAATGTAATCACTATATGCACTCCTTCATTGGAAACACATTTTAAGGAGGACGATGGAATGAAGTGACGATTACTTCTGTTTTAAAACAACTATATTCAACATATTTTTGGTCACAGAAAAAGCAAATCTAATGATCAGCTTCAATTTGTAGATTTTGACTCATAGGGGAATGTAAAATAGCTTCTCTGATCTTCAAAATGGTTGAAGAATGATGATGGAAAAATCTGTCAGGTTTGCATCAATGCAAATCTGAATGCAGGGTTATGACAAGAAAGACATGAGGGGTAATTTGAACCAGGTGCAGCTGTTGGTTCAGGATTCTTTTTAAAAGATCCATGCGCAAGAAACCTAGAGAAGCCTGAGGTGCGACCAGTATTGCGGTTTGTGAATTCCCTGAGCGAACTGATAACAAAAGGACAGAAAATGGAGGATTCATTTCTGGCAGCATTTGTAAATATTGCATGAACATTGATTGGAATTCTCGCCAATGTATTCATTGTGGCGTTCTACCTCCTGGCCTGGGCTCAAAAAAGAAGGTTGAATACCTGTGTACTTATCTTAGTGTCTCTAGGATTCGGATCCACATTTCATCAGTGTAGTGTTGTTATTTTCCGTCTACTGAAAGTACATCATATCTATGTTGATCTTTGAGTCTGTAATTTCATTGAAATATACTCTAGCAGCACCACATGCTGGTTCACTGCCTGCCTCTGCATCTTCTGCTGTGTGAAGATTGTGGACTTCAGCCACCACCTCTTCATCAGGGTGAAGATGAAAATCTCCAAGATGGTGCCCTGGTTGCTCCTGTGGTCTGTCATGGGGCCATCGCCCTTGGTATCCCATCGTTCTAGAGTTCATTTGGAGAATCCCTGGAGAATTCAACAGCTAATCTAAAATTTCATGTGACTATCAACACTAATGCACTGAACATGTCATATTCATTCCTTAAGGCAGTTGCTGCTCTTGGTGTCTGCTAACCTCTTGTCCTTGACATTGCTTCCATGGCACTCATACTCATTTCCCTCTGCAGACACATCCAGAGGATGAAAACTAATGCATCAGGCTTCAGCCAGCCCCAGCTGCAGACTCAATACAGGGCAGCCACAATGATGGGGTTCCTCCTTTTGACCAACATTTCAATTTTAATTTCACAGATTCTTATACTGTGCACAACAATCGTCGTAATGTTTTCTATCTGCTGTGTTATTATTATCGCTTATATAACTGCACAACCCATTGTCTTAATTCTGGGAAATCCCAAACTGAGGGAGGCGCTCTGGAATATCCTCACTCCTTGGAGGCAGTAAAGAACTCACCCGCTGAATGGATCTCCCATACTGAAGGGATTAATTCCACTGGATTCTCTTCAGACATCCCTTCAACCTTAAATCAACTGATCTGTTCTTTGTGTGTTTAATTTTTGATGTATTTATGCTATCTTACAAAGATGAAATTTATTGAGGGAACAGATTGTGTTCGTTTTGATTATGCTTTTAGTGCAATGGCAAATGATAATGAATTTTAAAGAGAATGTAAATTGATTTTATAGATTCTGTAATCCTATTGTTTCTTCGGTTCCTCAATTTCCTATTTTTAATTCTAAGATAAACCTTTGTCACAATCTAAAAACTATATTTCGGTACAAGGAGAACTTCATTATGCATGATTAATCACAACATTTGCTGATGAAGGAAATACACAGTGATCACAAAGATGCAGAGTGTCACAAGGGTGTCCCCAGCTGGGACAATGGTATTTTCTTATATATGTTTACAATGTTGGGAGACACTTTATTCTCAATCCTATGTACATTTTAATTGTGGGCGTAAACTGAATGAGGGTAGTGAAGGTAAAATAAGTCAGAGAGGCTCCATAGATGTCTATTTCTGCAAAGGTTGTACTGAATTATTTTATTCTATTTCATCTTTCCTCAAAGTTCATTCTTGGGCTTTAACCCCTTCGATGCTCATGACGGAGCGGTTCCGTCATGAGCATCGGTTGAGCTGTGCTCATGACGGAACCGCTCCGTCATGAGCACAGCCCCTGGGGGAAGTGCTGGCGCTCCCCCCCTGGGGCATCGATCGTGCCCCCACAGATGGGGATGGCAGCGGAAGAGTTTCCGCTGCCACCCCCGAGCCCCCCCACGCTTCCTGATGACGTCAGCGCGCACAGCGCGCGCTGGCGTCATCAGGAAGCGTTGGACGCGCTGGAATTCATTTCTTCCAGCGCGTCCAACGGATCAGGTAGGTGTTTTGCTGCGGTGTGGCGGGGGGGGGCGGAATTCCAGTGCCTTGAGGCATGGGGGAGAGGAAAGAGTATTTCCTCTCCCCTTGTGTCTCAATGCTGGGCATTCCTGTCCCACGATCGCGCACAGCGTCGCGATCGTGGGACAGGAATGCCCCCACTAGACCCCAGGGATGTTGTTTTTGGCCATTTGGGAAGCGACCCCTTGGGCAAGGGTCGCTTCCCTGGGGGACAATTTTTGGACAGACTTTTCTGCCCCCCCTGGGGCAGATCGGTCCACTTTCGGTCCGTTTCTGCCCCCAGGGGGGGCAGAAAAGCCCACTAGACACCAGGGATGTCGTAATGGTGATATGGGAAGCGACCCCTTGGGCAAGGGTCGCTTCCCTGGGGGATAATTTTTGCAAAGACTCTTCTGCCCCCCCTGGGGACAGATCGGTCCACTTCCGGTCTGTTTCTGCCCCCAGGGGGGGCAGAAAAGCCCACTAGACACCAGGGATGTCGTAATGGTGATATGGGAAGCGACCCCTTGGGCAAGGGTCGCTTCCCTGGGGGAGAATTTTTGCAAAGACTCTTCTGCCCCCCCTGGGGGCAGATCGGTCCACTTCCGGTCCGTTTCTGCCCCCAGGGGGGGCAGAAAAGCCCACTAGACACCAGGGAATTTCGATATATTGATATGGGAAGCGACCCCTTGGGCAAGGGTCGCTTCCCTGGGGCTGAATTTGGGAGAATTTGTGCACAGACTTTTCTGCCCGGGGGATCGGTCCACTTCCAGTCCGTTTCTGCCCCCAGGGGGGGCAAAAAAGCCCACTAGACACCAGGGAATTTCGCAATTTTGTTATGGGAAGCGACCCCTTGGGCAAGGGTCGCTTCCCTGGGGGAGAATTTGTGCACAGACTTTTCTGCCCCCCCTGGGGGCAGATCGGTCCACTTTCGGTCCGTTTCTGCCCCCAGGGGGGCAGAAAAGCCCACTAGACACCAGGGAATTTCGTTATAGTGATATGGGAAGCGACCCCTTGGGCAAGGGTCGCTTCCCTTGGGGAATAATTTTTGCACAGACTTTTCTGCCCCCCCTGGGGGCAGATCGGTCCACTTTCGCTCCGTGTCTGGCCCCAGGGGGGGAACAGAAAAGCCCACTAGACACCAGGGAATTAGTGTAAATAAAAATGGAAGTGACCCCTTTGGCAAGTGTCGCTTCCAGGGGGCAATTTTTAGAATATGTATTTGGCCTACCCGCCCCGGGACAGAGTAGCCTTTTTTTTTCCTGCTGTTTTCTGCCCCACCTGGAACATAACGATTGACCATTTGGGTAGTAACATAGAATGTTGTTATGTTTATTGTTTTTTTTTTGTGAATTGCAATAGTAATGTTTTTTTTTTTACTTTTTTGTTCTAGGTGAAGGCTTTTGCTCTTTTCAGTTTGCCGTGTTTCTGGCGGTTCTGCTGTTTGTGTAGTTTGGTAAGAGACTCTTTTTTGTACAATGTAAATGTGTTTGATTTCTCTGCATGAATTGTTTTTGCAAATGGTGTAATAATAGCAGTATGTTTGTTTTTTGAGTGTCAAAAACTTTTTGCATTGGTGCTCGATGTGTATTTTGTTGTCTTGTGAGTAATTTTTTTTTTTTCTTCTTTCTAGTTTGATATTGTTGGTTTTTGCTGTGTCACTGCAGAGTTGGTTTCTGGTGAGTGCAGCTGTCTCTTGTAATTGGATTGTATAGTTTTTGAGTACATTGATCTTTGTGATAAAGGTACACATTTCTTTACTTACTTGGTTTGCACATTGTTGGTTGTTGTTGACTTGTTTGTGCAGTCTTCTATCTTAGTAAGTATAATGGCTAGCCGCAGGATGACTGCTCAGCAGGTTGTTGGTTTGCTGTTTGAGTCTTCCTCTGATATTGGTTCAGAGACTGACTCTGCATCTGAGGGAGAGGAGGCAGGGGACGATTCTGGCAGTGAGTTGTCTCTCCGTATGGAGTCATCGGATGATGAAGATATTCTTAGTGCGGATGAAGTGCCTGTGTTAGAGGAGGAGACAGATGTGCCGATAGTGCGGCAAGAGGCATCTGGGTTGCAGGCTGGGGCTGCAAGGCTTCCCGTTGGTGTAGTGCGGCAAGAGGCTTCTGGGCTGCAGGCTGGGGCTGCTAGGCTTCCCTTTGAAAGTGATGACCTCTGGGTTGCCCCTGGCATGGTGCAGCCGGCATTGCCAGAGTTTACTGGTTTTCCAAGGTCTAGAGTGAATACTGAAAACTTTTTGCCGGTCAATTTTTTTCAGTTGTTTATGGATGATGTGTTTTTTGCAGAGATTGTTGAGCAGACTAATTTGTATGCCGAACAGTTTTTGAGGGACAACTGTGCCAGTCTTAAGCCACACTCTAGAGCTACCCGGTGGACTCCCACAAATGTTGAAGAGATGAAGAAGTTCTTGGGTTTAACTTTTTTGACGGGCTTGCTAAGGAAACCATCAATGTCTTCATATTGGTCTAGCAGTCCCTTGATGGCAACGTCTATTTTTCCGGCAGTCATGACTCGTGACAGGTATTTGCTACTGCTTCGGATGATGCATTTTGTTGATAATGGTTTAGCGTTGCCACGAGATCACCCTGACTGTGACCGTCTTTTTAAGATTAGGCCTGTCCTTGATCACTTTGTTGATCGATTTCCTGAGATCTATGCTCCTGGGAAACAAATTGCAGTGGATGAGTCTTTGGTGTTGTTCAAGGGCCGCTTGGTTTTTAGGCAATACATTCCTAGTAAGAGGGCACGCTATGGAATAAAGCTGTATATGCTGTGTGACAGTAGGACTGGATATGTCTCTAATTTCAGGGTGTACACCGGTAAGGAATCTAGGTTTAACCTCCCTGGTTGTCCGTCCACTTTTGGAGTGACTGAGAAAATTGTTTGGGAACTTGGAAGAAGATTTTTTAACAAAGGCCACCATTTATATGTAGACAACTTCTACACTGGTGTGCGGTTGTTCAGGGAATTGGCCAAAGTGGACACTCTTGCTTGTGGCACAATCCGCTCTAACCGTAAAGGTTTCCCGAAAGAACTTGTTTGTCAAAAGCTTGTGCGGGGACAGTGCAGTGCGTTGCGTTGCCAGGAGCTTCTTGCTGTGAAGTTTACAGACAGGAGAGATGTCTACATGCTGACTACCATCCATGATGAAAGCACTGCACCTGTGACTGTTTGGGGTCAGGTCGCTGAAGCGCGCAAACCTGTGTGCATTTTAGACTATAATAGGCACACGGGTGGTGTTGACAGAGTAGATCAGAGGTTGGAACCTTACACTGCTCTTCGTAAGGCTTACATTTGGTACAAGAAGTTGGCTATCCATCTTTTCCACATGGCAATGTTTAATGCTTTTGTTGTGTTCCAGGATTCTTGCCCTGAGTCAAAGATGACTTTTGCTAAGTTTCAGGAGTCTGTAATAGGCAGCCTTGTTGTAGTGGAACAGGCAAGTGTTCCTAGAGTTGGACTGGTGGAGGATGTTGCTAGATTGAAAGAACGCCACTTTCCAGATCACATTCCTCCCACACCCGCAAAAGATTTTCCCAGTAGGAGATGTAGAGTCTGTTGGCGAAAAGGTTTGCGGAAGGAGAGTCGTATGTACTGCCCCGACTGTCCTTCTCATCCTGCACTGTGTCTCTCTGCTTGTTTTAGAGTGTACCACACACGAAAGAATTTTTGGGAGGATTCTTGAGTGGTAAAGTGAACTGCCTGGTCTGTATTCTTTGGATAATTTGATTCTGTTTCAAGGTTGGTGTTAGTGCAATGTATTTAGTTGCTGATTTTCTGTTAGAAGATTTGTATCTATTTGCAATTTGTTTGTGTTTTTATTTAAAAAAAAAAAAAAATCCTAAATGTGATGGCGGTGTGTGTAGGCTTGCGCTTGGCTGTTGGTGTGTGTGGACTGGCACTTGGTTGGTGGTGTGCGTGGAATGGTGCTTGGCTGGCGGTGTGCATGGACTGGCGGTGTGCGTGGACTGGTGCGTGGCTGGTGGTGTGCGTGGACTCGAGCTTGGCTGGCAGTGTGCGTGGAATGGTGCTTGGCAGGCGGTGTGCGTGGACTGGTACTTGGCTGGCGGTGTGCGTGGACTGGTGGTGTGTGCGGACTGGTGCTTGGCTGGTGGTGTGCGTGGACTGGAGCTTGGCTGGCAGTGTGCGTGGAATGGTGCTTGGCAGGCGGTGTGCGTGGACTGGTACTTGGCTGGCGGTGTGCATGGACTGGTGGTGTGTGCGGACTGGTGCTTGGCTGGTGGTGTCCGTGGACTGGCGCTTGGCTAGCGGTGTGCGTGGACTGGTGTTTGGCTAGCGGTGTGTGTGGACTGGTGCTCTGCTGGCTGTGTGTGAGTATTGACTTTCTGCTGGTCACTACACACACTGCTAGCTGAGTGCCACTCCACGCAATCCATCAGCCTGTGTAGTTGCTGTGTCTGGATTGTGGGCGTGTGAAAGTGATGGGCCCTTGAATGGCGCTGTGTGCTGGTGTGAGTTTTGTTATGTGATGGGCCCGCGGCTGGCGGTGTGAATGGTTTTGTATGTCTCACACTTATGAAAGGTGTATGAATGGCCTGTAAAGAGGTTGGTGCCTTGTCGTGGCTTTACAGCTCACGAGCTGTGAGTCAATGGTTCAGTTTCTCGCCCTTTCAATTATTACCAGTGCATTTCATTTCTGTGAAATCACTTGCTAATACAATTGTATCTACTGAACCATCACTCACCCTCGTGCCAAATCCAACCAGTATGTGTGTGTGCTTGCGGATTAGATGGCTGTGCAGTAATATTTGTCTTTCTGAAGCAGGGTGTACCTTGTCCCTTTTTGGTGAATTTTGTAATGTGTTGCTTTTGTGCCTGGTGGTGCGAATGGTCTTGTTTGTATCACGTATTAAAGGTGTGTGAATGGCCTGTAAAGTGGTTGGTGCCTTGTCGTGGCTTTAGAGCTCACGAGCTGCGAGTCATTGGTTTGGTTTTTTGTGAATTTAATTATTGACAGTGCATTTCATTTTTGTGAAATCTCTTGTTAATAAAATTTAATACACTGAACCATGACTCGCCCTCGTGCCAAATCCAACCAGTATGTGTGTGTGTTTGAGGAATAGATGGTTGTGCAGGAATCTTTGTCTTTAGATTCTCTGCCAAGTTACACTTTCCATGCAAGAATAACCCACCAACTGTAGATATTGTCGGAAACCCATGGGAGTTCATGGTGATGTCTCTATTGTGAATTACAAAAAATTTTTTATCCCCAATGTCCTGCAAACCTCAAAATGTCTGCCACATTTTCTTTGCAATATTATTCCAAAATTCTCACGCTGTAGGAACAATAGATAATCTGGTTTTGCAAGGGGGGTCACTTTGGTTTTTGGCCCGGTGCTCGGCGGCCATCTAGGGAAACCTACCAAACCCACGCATTTCTGAAAACTAGACACCCGGCGGCTTCCAGGGAGGTATGGCTTGCGTGGATCCCCAACCTTTCCTTACCCAGAATCCCCTGCAAACCTCAATTTTTGCTGAAAAAATCAATTTTTTTACACATTTTGGGGTGGGAAAGTAGTGGCATCACCGGGCTCACACAAATTTACCACCACCCAGCGTTCCCCCAGGTCTCCCGGTAAAAATGGTGCCTCACTTGTGTGGGAGGCCCAAGTACCCGCGGCAGGCAAGGGCCCAAAACATAGTGATGGGACATTTGGGATAGGCAATGTTGATGTCCCCTCACTACGTTTTGGGCCCTTGCCTGCCGCGGGTACTTGGGCCTCCCACACAAGTGAGGCACCATTTTTACCGGGAGACCTGGGGGAACGCTGGGTGGTGGTAAATTTGTGTGAGCCCGGTGATGCCACTACTTTCCCACCCCAAAATGTGTAAAAAAATTGATTTTTTCAGCAAAAATTGAGGTTTGCAGGGGATTCTGGGTAAGGAAACGTTGGGGGATCCACGCAAGCCATACCTCCCTGGAAGCCGCTGGGTGTCTAGTGTTCAGAAATGCGTGGGTTTGGTAGGTTTCCCTAGATGGCCGCCGAGCACCGGGCCAAAAACCAAAGTGACCCCCCTTGCAAAACCAGGTGGTTTTGCGATAGGCCATTTTGATGTCGCCTCACTACGTTTTGGGCCCTTGCCTGCCGCGGGTACTTGGGCCTCCCACACAAGTGAGGCACCATTTTTACCGGGAGACCTGGGGGAACGCTGGGTGGTGGTAAATTTGTGTGAGCCCAGTGATGACACTACTTTCCCACCCCAAAATGTGTGAAAAAAGTGATTTTTTCAGCAAAAATTGAGGTTTGCAGGGGATTCTGGGTAAGGAAACGTTGGGGGATCCACGCAAGCCATACCTCCCTGGAAGCCGCCGGGTGTCTAGTTTTCAGAAATGCGTGGGTTTGGTAGGTTTCCCTAGATGGCCGCCGAGCACCGGGCCAAAAACCAAAGTGACCCCCCTTGCAAAACCAGGTGGTTTTGCCATAGGCCATTTTGATGTCGCCTCACTACGTTTTGGGCCCTTGCCTGTCGCGGGTACTTGGGCCTCCCACACAAGTGAGGCACCATTTTTACCGGGAGACCTGGGGGAACGCTGGGTGGTGGTAAATTTGTGTGAGCCCGGTGATGCCACTACTTTCCCACCCCAAAGTGTGTGAAAAAAGTGATTTTTTCAGCAAAAATTGAGGTTTGCAGGGGATTCTGGGTAAGGAAACGTTTGGGGATCCACGCAAGCCATACCTCCCTGGAAGCCGCCGGGTGTCTAGTTTTCAGAAATGCATGGGTTTGGTAGGTTTCCCTAGATGGCCGCCGAGCACCGGGCCAAAAACCAAAGTGACCCCCCTTGCAAAACCAGGTGGTTTTGCCATAGGCCATTTTGATGTCGCCTCACTACGTTTTGGGCCCTTGCCTGCCGCGGGTACTTGGGCCTCCCACACAAGTGAGGCACCATTTTTACCGGGAGACCTGGGGGAACGCTGGGTGGTGGTAAATTTGTGTGAGCCCGGTGATGCCACAACTTTCCCACCCCAAAATGTGTGAAAAAGGTGATTTTTTCAGCAAAAATTGAGGTTTGCAGGGGATTCTGGGTAAGGAAACGTTGGGGGATCCACGCAAGCCATACCTCCCTGGAAGCCGCCGGGTGTCTAGTTTTCAGAAATGCGTGGGTTTGGTAGGTTTCCCTAGATGGCCGCCGAGCACCGGGCCAAAAACCAAAGTGACCCCCCTTGCAAAACCAGGTGGTTTTGCGATAGGCCATTTTGATGTCGCCTCACTACGTTTTGGGCCCTTGCCTGCCGCGGGTACTTGGGCCTCCCACACAAGTGAGGCACCATTTTTACCGGGAGACCTGGGGGAACGCTGGGTGGTGGTAAATTTGTGTGAGCCCGGTGATGCCACTACTTTCAAACCCCAAAATGTGTGAAAAAAGTGATTTTTTCAGCAAAAAATGAGGTTTGCAGGGGATTCTGGGTAAGGAAACGTTGGGGGATGCACGCAAGCCATACCTCCCTGGAAGACGCCGGGTGTCTAGTTTTCAGAAATGCATGGGTTTGGTAGGTTTCCCTAGATGGCCGCCGAGCACCGGGGCAAAAACCAAAGTGACCCCCCTTGCAAAACCAGGTGGTTTTGCGATAGGCCATTTTGATGTCGCCTCACTACGTCTTGGGCCCTTGCCTGCCGCGGGTACTTGGGCCTCCCACACAAGTGAGGCACCATTTTTACCGGGAGACCTGGGGGAACGCTGGGTGGTGGTAAATTTGTGTGAGCCCGGTGATGCCACAACTTTCCCACCCCAAAATGTGTGAAAAAAGTGATTTTTTCAGCAAAAATTGAGGTTTGCAGGGGATTCTGGGTAAGGAAACGTTGGGGGATCCACGCAAGCCATACCTCCCTGGAAGCCGCCGCGTGTCTAGTTTTCAGAAATGCGTGGGTTTGGTAGGTTTCCCTAGATGGCCGCCGAGCACCGGGTCAAAAACCAAGGTGACCCCCCTTGCAAAACCAGGTGGTTTTGCGATAGGCCATTTTGATGTCGCCTCACTACGTTTTGGGCCCTTGCCTGCCGCGGGTACTTGGGCCTCCCACACAAGTGAGGCACCATTTTTACCGGGAGACCTGGGGGAACGCTGGGTGGTGGTAAATTTGTGTGAGCCCGGTGATGTCACAACTTTCCCACCCCAAAATGTTTGAAAAAAGTGATTTTTTCAGCAAACAATGAGGTTTGCAGGGGATTCTGGGTAAGGAAACGTTGGGGGATCCACGCAAGCCATACCTCCCTGGAAGCCTCCGGGTGTCTAGTTTTCAGAAATGTGTGGGTTTGGTAGGTTTCCCTAGATGGCCGCCGAGCACCGGGTCAAAAACCAAAGTGACCACCCTTGCAAAACCAGGTGGTTTTGCGATAGGCCATTTTGATGTCGCCTCACTACGTTTTGGGCCCTTGCCTGCCGCGGGTACTTGGGCCTCCCACACAAGTGAGGCACCATTTTTACCGGGAGACCTGGGGGAACGCTGGGTGGTGGTAAATTTGTGTGAGCCCGGTGATGCCACAACTTTCCCACCCCAAAATGTGTGAAAAAAGTGATTTTTTCAGCACAAAATGAGGTTTGCAGGGGATTCTGGGTAAGGAAACGTTGGGGGATCCACGCAAGCCATACCTCCCTGGAAGCCGCCGGGTTTCTAGTTTTCAGAAATGTGTGGGTTTGGTAGGTTTCCCTAGGTGCCGGCAGGGCTAGGGTTCAAAAACTACAGCTAGTCACTTTGCCAAAAAAAGGGTCATTTTTCACTGCAAAATTGAGGTGTCACCACGTTGCGTTTTGCGCCGTTTCCTGTCGCGGGCACTAGGCCGACCCGCACAAGTGAGGTACCAATTTTCTCGTAGGACTTTGGGGAACGCGGGGTGGGTGGAAATTTGTGGATCCACGCAGATTCCAGAACTTTCCATCACAGAAATGTGGGGAAAATGTGTTTTTTTTGTCAATTTTTTACGTTTGCAAGGGATTCTGGGTAACAGACCATGGTGGGAGGCAGTCAAGTCACCCCATCCTGGATTCCCCTGGGTGTCTAGTTTTCAAAAATGTATAGGTTTGCAATGTTTCCCTAGGTGCCGGCAGGGCTAGGGGTCAAAATCTACATCTAGTCACTTTGCGAAAAAAAGGGTCATTTTTCACTGCAAAACCACGTTGCGTTTTGCGCCGTTTCCTGTCGCGGGCACTAGGCCGACCCGCACAAGTGAGGTACCATTTTTCTCGTAGGACTTTGGGGAACGCGGGGTGGGTGGAAATTTGTGGATCCACGCAGATTCCAGAACTTTCCATCACAGAAATGTGGGGAAAATGTGTTTTTTTTGTCAATTTTTTACGTTTGCAAGGGATTCTGGGTAACAGACCATGGTGGGAGGCAGTCAAGTCACCCCATCCTGGATTCCCCTGGGTGTCTAGTTTTCAAAAATGTATAGGTTTGCTAGGTTTCCCTAGGTGCCGGCAGGGCTAGGGTTCAAAATCTACAGCTAGTCACTTTGCGAAAAAAAGGGTCATTTTTCACTGCAAAACCACGTTGCGTTTTGCGCCGTTTCCTGTCGCGGGCACTAGGCCGACCCGCACAAGTGAGGCACCATTTTTCTCGTAGGACTTTGGGGAACGCGGGGTGGGTGGAAATTTGTGGATCCACGCAGATTCTAGAACTTTCCATCACAGAAATGTGGGGAAAATGTGTTTTTTTTGTTGATTTTTTACGCTTGCAAGGGATTCTGGGTAACAGACCATGGTGGGAGGCAGTCAAGTCACCCAAACCTGGATTCCCCTGGGTGTCTAGTTTTCAAAAATGTATAGGTTTGCTAGGTTTCCCTAGGTGCCGGCAGGGCTAGGGTTCAAAATCTACAGCTAGTCACTTTGCCAAAAAAAGGGTCATTTTTCACTGCAAAACCACGTTGCGTTTTGCGCCATTTCCTGTCGCGGGCACTAGGCTGACCCGCACAAGTGAGGTACCATTTTTCTCGTAGGACTTTGGGGAACGCGGGGTGGGTGGAAATTTGTGGATCCACGCAGATTCCAGAACTTTCCATCACAGAAATGTGGGGAAAATGTGTTTTTTTTGTCAATTGTTTACATTTGCAAGGGATTCTGGGTAACAGACCATGGTGGGAGGCAATCAAGTCACCCCATCCTGGATTCCCCTGGGTGTCTAGTTTTAAAAAATGTATAGGTTTGCTAGGTTTCCCTAGGTGCCGGCAGGGCTAGGGTTCAAAATCTACAGCTAGTCACTTTGCCAAAAAAAGGGTCATTTTTCACTGCAAAACCACGTTGTGTTTTGCGCCGTTTCCTGTCGCGGGCACTAGGCCGACCCGCACAAGTGAGGTACCATTTTTCTCGTAGGACTTTGGGGAACGCGGGGTGGGTGGAAATTTGTGGATCCACGCAGATTCCAGAACTTTCCATTGCAGAAATGTGGGGAAAATGTGTTTTTTTTGTCAATTATTTACGCTTGCAAGGGATTCTGGGTAACAGACCATGGTGGGAGGCAGTCAAGTCACCCCATCCTGGATTCCCCTGGGTGTCTAGTTTTCAAAAATGTATAGGTTTGCTAGGTTTCCCTAGATGCCGGCAGGGCTAGGGTTCAAAAACTACAGCTAGACTCTTCACAAAAAAAGTGTAAATTTTCAGTGTGAAAATGTGGTGCGTTCACCTTAGGTTTTGAGCCACTTCCTGTCGTGGGCACTATGCCTACCCACACAAGTGAGGTACCATTTTTATCGGGAGACTTAGGGTAGTTCAGATTTGTAAAGCAACTGTTTCTACCTATTGATTTTTGATGCATTTCTCCCTTCCAAATGAAAGACATTGTGTAAAAAAAAAGTCATTTTGAAAAATGACCAATAATTGTCATGCAAATATGAGTATTCCCAATTTCGAAAATGAGCAAATATGCACTGTTTCTAAACTCTGTAATTTGTTCCCATTTCAGAAATACATAGGTGTCTTTCATACCGATTTTTCCATGTATACATTTTCCCACAATAATTGCTATATACCCGGAACAAAAAAAAAAAACATTACAAAATGCTGCTCAGTTTTCTACTCTGGGTTCGTTGGGCTCTTGGTGAACCTACAAGTCCTATATGTTCCCACAACCAAGAAGGTCCACCGGATGTAACGGTACATTGCTTTCAAAGAGATGTCATAATTCGAAGAAGTTACAGGTGAAAACGTTGACTCAAAAGGCTGCTTTTTTCAACAAATTTTTAATTTTCCCTATATTTACCTGTAAGTTTCTATAAAGAAACCTTGATGGATCTACACAAATGACCCCTTGCTGAATTCAGAATGTTGTCTACTTTTCAAAAACGTATAGCTTTCCAGGATCCATTATTGTTTTTGTACCCATTTCTACCATTAACTGGAAGGAGGTTGAAAGCACAAAAAATAGCAAAAATAGGGTATGTCCCAGAAAAATGTCAAAACTGTGTAAAAAATGTTGGTTTTCTAACAAAATTCTGTCATTCCCTAAAAGCTGGAGAAATGGTGATTTCAGCCCCACAAACCCTTTTTTGATACCATTTGCAGAGAAAAACCCAGAAGCTTTCAATTGCAGCCCGTTTTTCCCATTTTTCACAAAAAAAACAAAATTTTGCTGTATTTTGACTAATTTCTGGGAACCCTCTAGGAGAATCCACAAACCCTGGGTACCTTTAGAATCCCCAAGATGTTGGAAGAAAAGGACGCAAATTTGGCTTGGATACCTAATGTGGTCAAAAAGTTACAGGGGCCTAAGCGCGCACTACCCCAAATAGCCCAAAAAAGGCTTAGCACAGGAGGGGAAAAGGCCTAGCAGCGAAGGGGTTAAAGCCAGACAATGTCATGTCATTTTCATTGTTCTGTTGGTGAAGGATAGTAGTGTAATGCCAGCACTAAGAAGCACTCTTGTTTTCCATTGCCTTGGCAAGAGGTGGTTTGATGCTTGTGGCAGGTCATCCTGCATTAATCTTGAGTCTGAGGGTAAACATTGCCTCCTGGGCAATATTCCGTGCCTCAATGAGGGTGGGATGTGATACAAGTTTTCACATCTGGGGCTCCTAGTGGCCAAGTGATGAGTGGCTAACCACTAGATGTTCACCCTTGGGCCTAAGATACAGACATGGTCCAGGGACCTGGTGGATTTGGCATGGATGTAGTTGAGGTGCTTGAGAGAGGTTTGCTCTGATGAGCTCCTGGAGGACGATTACAGACAGTGGGAGAACATCATGCACAGAATGATAGAGGCATTAGAAGATGAGACCGCAGCCAAGAAACTGTCCAGGGAGGATGGTCCCCCTTGCTGGTAAGGGGGTCATACCTGCTGTGATGAGACAATGTAAGATTGGCAGTGCCCTGCCGCTGCTGACTGGTGGCGGACTTGACCTATGAGGATAGCAGGACAGTAGGCCCTGATTGGGGACTCAGAGGTGAGTCGAGCTGACATGCTGTGGTCTAATGTGGGTAGCAACTGATGCGAATGGGCTGGGATACATGGAGCTCTACGGCAAAGTATAGCTAATTACTATTGTGGGAGGATTGTGCACCCATGTGTGGAAACAATGATAACATGAACTGTACGTTTGGCGCTCTGACACAACTGCAAATTATATGCCATCAAGTTGCCGGTAGTGACTGTATCACTGTTTACTTTGATGTGTTTTTCTTACAAAAATGAAAATAAAATTACTTGAAATAAAACAATAACATTTAAACAAGGTGTTTTTTTTTTCTTTTCTACCTTTACGAAGGTCATTACTTTAGCACTGCATTTTAAACACTTTTGGCAAGAAATATATTAATATATGTTTTTCTTTCCTTTGTGACTTGTTAAAAACTCTTTATTTATTTATTTTTTTAAAGTGTCCTCATTCCCCTCAGGTTGCCCTATTTGAGATCTCTTTCCTGAGTGAGCCCAGATCTCAGATCTGAAGTGGGTGCAGAGTCCGCACCTGGGAATTATCATGCTGAACTCTCCGGTACTCCAAAGCTTTTTTAGCCCCGTATCGAAGCATTAAAAACAGCAACAGGGTATAATCATAGGACAGAGAGCTTAACTCCCAGTGCTCGTTGGAATCTTATCCTTCCAATCACCCTTTCTTCCAAACCATTTAACCAATAGGAGCCAAAACGTATATCTTCTCTCTACAGATCTATTGCATCCATTTTAAAATTGTATTTGACTGACCCCACCCACTCGATATACGCAAGTGGGAGGTCCCTGAGCCACCTTCTACAGATCTCCCTCCAGGTCAGGAGAATCAGGTACAAAAGTAGTTTTCTGTTTAATTTGCCCTAGCCGTTCCAGGTCCAAAGAAAATCACAAGGTAAAGGCTAACCTGAAACTTAATATTGAGGATCTCGGAGACCATTACACACCTCCTCCCAGTAGCTCAAAATGAAAACCTTTTTATTGTTTTAGTCTCCCATGGCATACTGTCTTGTAAGAGTTTAATTAGCAAGGTATCTCGTGGTATCTTACATTTTAAAAGTGTATGAAATTGCTTAAGGAAAATATATGCTTTTCTGGTGCCTTATGTTCACCAAAATAATGTAAAGGGCCTTTTGCACTGGAAAATGAATATAAGGTAATTTACTTATAAGTCCCAGTAGAGAGATATTATATGTACCAAGGGCCTGTAAATTAAATGCTACTTGTGAACCAGCGGCACTCATTCACTTAAGAAGCCCTTTAAACCATATCTCAGACCTGCCATTGTATCCTGTGTGCAAATGTAAACTGTCAATTTGAGTTTGAAAGATAACCTCTTTGCCAAGCCTAAACCTCCCTTCCCAATACATATACATCACCCCTGAGCGATGCCCTTAACAGCCTATAGGACATGGAGCTCTGCATTTAAAAAATGGGACATGTACTTATAAAATGTGCATGTCCTAGAACTGAAAAACTCTTACATTTTTATTTTTCTCTACTGCATGGCCTACCTTTCCCTCAAGATAACATACAGACCATAACTTGCACAACAGCCATGCAAACCATAACTAGCATGTCAAATGCAGTGCTTGTGACCTTATAATATGTATGCCAAAAATAAACAACACTTAAAAGCAAATTCTAATTAAAGAACATTCCATCAAATCATCATGTACTTAAAGTCCATTACTTCAAATGTAATTGAAGTACATCATAATCAAACCAATTTGATATTACATTGATAGTTTTCTCTGACAAGGAGGTAAGGGGAATCTGTAGAATGTTTTGCAGCATTTGTAATTGCACCTGTTTTACTAAGGGTGAGGTCATGAGCATTGTATTTTCTGGTTGAGTTATGTTTTGTATGAATTTTAATCCTAAACACAATTTGTTAATTTCTGTGGGTTTTTTTTGTTTTAGTTTGTAGCAATAACAGGACTTCAACAGTGTTTTCAGTTTTTTTAAACATATGTTAAAGTGTTATATTCAATTTAATTCAATAAAGCTTTATTAGATTTCTTTCAAGAAAATCATACAGGCACATAATATCACACATCGTTCTATTCAGTACAGCTTTAAGAACATTTAAAAAAATACAATCAAAAGTGTCATGCTATGCATCCTACATGTTATCCACAATTACGTGTCTATGCTATATCCTCTATGCATTATACTGTTCAATCAATATTGCAGAATGTTCACTGCATCATCTTATGCACAGCCTTCACCGCCTCCCTATGATGTATCCATCCTTTCCTACTGTGTATTTATTTTGTTTACCACTGTCTACCTCTGTCTGCAAAAATTTAATAAAATAATGTGAACTAAAGAAAAAAATACAATCTAAAATTTGATTTTAATTTGCCCTACTGTAGCTTCCCATATACATGATCAAGAAATTACATATTATAAAAATTCAAAATAAAAATGGTTTTCCTACATTTGATTACATAACAAATACAGATAGTGACCTTATAAAATGTTTATTTTCCTGAGATTGCAATGCTAAAAACGTGGGGTGACATTGTCTTAGACATAGTGACTTTAAGATTGGTAAAATCCACCTCTTTCTTTGTATAGAATAACATTTACAAAATAAAAGAACATCAATGTTGATTGTTGTGACACATAATCACATGGGCACTTGCTCATATATCTGAAAAACAATCATTCATGATAGGGAAACGTGTTAATCTATGAATGATCCCTAATCTAAAGTGGGTCAAAAGTAATCTATCATACCCGCCGTGAGTATTTTTGAGATACGGCTGGATACTATAGGTGGTTAGTATCATTTGGTTCACCAGTACAGTAGGCTTCACTATTTCTGCAGAAAGTCTGATTGTGTCCAACAGCGTCAAACAACTTCCCTTAAGATCTTTTCTAGAGACAACAATCGTGGTACTGGGGTCATCGTAATATTCAGGATGCCCAAGGTCATTCATAAAAAGTTTAACGTATTTTAGCAATGGGATGGTAGAGATCCGCTCTAGCTTAAGACTATCATTTAAAATATATCGGTTAAAAGTAGTTTTTATGGTGGTCCAAATCCTGTGCCACAGCAAAACGAGTTCTATTTGTATAAGGATAGATTTATGCAGCATCCCTAGCTCAGAGTGGCAGGTGTTATAAAAATGCCATAATTTTACTTTAACCTTTGTTATTTCAGGGAATAGATTATATATGTGCTGTACCTTATACGCTCTATATCATAACTGGTGTAAATCTTTTTCTGTCTCTTTTGTGCTCCTAACGTTTAACACTTTTTTTTCATAGATAGATAGATAGATAGATAGATAGATAGATAGATAGATAGATAGATAGATAGATAGATAGATAGATAGATAGATAGATAGATAGATAGATAGATAGATAGATAGACAGACAGACAGATAGACAGATAGATGATAGATAGATAGATAGATAGATAGATAGATAGATAGATAGATAGATAGATAGATAGATAGATAGATAGATAGATAGATAGATAGATAGATAGATAGATAATTGAAGTGGATGCTTGTCCCTGTTTATTTTACTATAAATAGCCTGGCGTTTTGAGTCTTTGAATGCAATTCAGAGCAATTTGAATCAGACCATATTTGCATTGCTCGAAATTCAAATCTGTATTTATGATTAGGAAAATGACAGTAGTATTTTAAACCAGATGCAGCTGCAGGTGTCAGGCGTTTATATGTGGTTCAGCACGACACTCACAAGTAACGTAAAAGAAAGACCAACCAAGATTTTTATTTAATATAGAATATTTCATAATATTTTATTCTAAAATTGTTGTGTTTGGAATACTCACAAGCTCTTCAATGTGATTTTTTTACTCTTGTCTACCAGGTTACTGCTCAGCCCATTTACAAAACAGTTAAAATTTAGAGTAGCTAAATAGTGCCCTTCCAAACAGATGCTTTATTAATGTAGACATATAATAGTTCAAAGATGACAACAATGTGATATTTTACAACGACAATACGTACTCATTGACACAGTTAAATATAAAATCCAGATACACAAATGATGCAAAAATAACTGAAATCCTGGTAGATGAGATGTATATTTGTCAATGAAAAGCGTCTAATGGGGAATACAAACTGCCTATACTAAACATATATTTAGTGGGTTATCTTCCCCTGGGCTATAACACCTAATGTAACAAAGGAGTGTATAACAGTTCAATTAGGAAACAGAGGAGTAGCACATACAATTAACTACGGGCTCACTCCTATAAAAATGATAAGGATATTTTAAAGTATTTTGTAGGGAGATCAGATGTTTATAAACAATATAAAAAACTAGAATTTTAATGCACAAGTAAAGATGTGGAGATAAATCTCCGTTATACTGATTATATTTAGTGGTACGTATTCACTATGCTATGTCTTAGAGTGTGACATTCTAAAATAAGGAAAACATGTTTGGACAACCCTGAATACCTTTCATCAGTATGGGCCATAATGTTATTGATGACAAAAAAAAATAACAGGAGTTAGGAAAAGAAAGATTCATGAAAAAAGTATAGAGGTTGCATGCACGGGAATTAGAAGTGGCACCAAATAATACTTATTTAGGGGTACATTTTGCAGGGAATTTGTCCTTGATGAACCATATCATGGGTATAGTTGTGTACATAAAATGGTAGTTGGAAGTCTTTGTAAAGTACATATCCAAATTGGAAGAAAATGTACATTGATGTTGCTATGTACTTATGAAATAAAGATTGTCAACCTTCCTAAATACAATTCTGAGATGTTGTCTTGGAGATGTTTGGAAAGTAGTAAGACAGGAGAGATGACAATTTGGAAAAACTGGTTATCATTATATAAAAGAAATCCAACTTCTGTGTTAAGGGTAAAGATAGAAGTAATAACTTATAGGTATACATATGTTTCTAATCAAATCTTTTAATTAAGTTTTATTCACTGTAGAGGTTTGCCAATGCCAAGCTAATATGGGACTTCATTAGTTGACCCTATGTCTCATGTAAAATAGGGCCCCCTGAAACCATTCAACAGGCATTCACTCCAACTCTAAACAACTACCCGTACTCCCCACCCAAGTCGGTATACCTGATTGCCTCAGTCACTTGATTCCTGGCTACCACAATGCCGAGACAAGTGACTTCATTCAATTATTTAGAGTAATTTGGCTTAGAGGATGATCTGGAGCATAGTTGAAGGCCCACCACCTTCCTGAGATGGCGGAAACCTTTGCCTTTTGCTCCCAAGTAAAGGCCCTCACATTTGCCCCTCCAGTTGGGGACCATCCTGCCTACCAAGAGACATAGTTGATCACAGCTGGATTCAAATGGTCCACTCTTCATTCTTTATTACTATTTAGATAGAAAGCACCAAAGCTGGGTTTGCCTCTAAAACTCAATAAAAAAAAGAGTGTTTTTGGCTCAGGGACATGTTTGTCTTTTTCCATCTCATGGCATCCAGACATTGCATGGAGGTCGTGGGCTGAAAAAATGGCCGCAGATGCATTCTCTAAATAATATGGGGCAACAGCAACGGTGGCTCTATGGAGGACAGACTGTTGGATCCAAACTTTTTGTCAATGAAGCCAGCGGTCTTACTAGTTACAGAAACCTGCCTGATTCCCTGTGCTCAATGGGGCTAGGAAACATAGTTTTGTAAAATAGGGATATCTGCGGATTTATGGAGGTGTTCTTGCTCTACAAAACAGCAACAGCAACTGTCATGTGTTTTATAAACCACACATGACATGAGAATTGGCAAGATATTGGCCAAATTATGATCCCTTCTTACTATTTGCACTTTAGGTACAAATAATGCACAAGACTTTGGACACTGCTATTTCCCCCCTTTCCACGACGAAAGAAGCAATGGCTGTGTGTGTCAGCAGGTAGTCTCTTGAACCTCACTAACTGCTAAGCATGACCTTTGGCCATGCCCTAGGCCCTGCGGTAAGTTCCCCATTTGCAATGCCTGCTAAGGAAAGCCATCAACCAAGTACGCACAGGGTCACCAAGCATCCATCCACCAACCACCCTGAGAAAGTATCAAAACATAATGCTCAGGTACACCACTGCCCTTTGATTCATCATCATTCTCTCCCATGGAATTAAATGCATCCTTAAAACTCCAATAAAATCATGGAACTTAGTCAATGTTTTTATTACATTTTACTTGTTTCTTAAGTATAGAAGCAATTAATAGGTGATTATTGTGTGCCGAGGAACCTGCTGGTCGTTGAGGGACCACAACTCCCAAGCTGCCTTGCCTTGCCACAGCAGGCGGGGCTGACAGAGTGCTTAAATTGCATTAATATCCCCCACAGCACAGGACTAGTGTTGTGGACTGAGAAGTCTGCTGGCCAGTGGTGGGACCACAATTACCAAGCTGCCTTGCCTAGCCCAGGAGGAGGGGTGGCAGAGCATTTAAAGCATGTCAATATCCCCATTGAGCGGGATTTGACACGGTCTCACACTCTATTCTTCTGAGAGCCCTGAGAACGGCTGGAGTGACTGGCCCTGCTCTTGCTTGGCTGGCCTCTTTCTTAAATCACCGCACCTTTCAGGTTGTTTCTTCCGGCTCTTCTTCCTCTGTTCGTTCATCTGCATATGGTGTCCCGCAGGGGTCTTCACTGAGCCCTATTCTCTTCAATATCTACGTGAGACCCCTAGCTACCATCGTGGAAGACTCCGGTCTCTCCCTCTACTCATTCGCCGATGACACTCAGATTCTTTTTTCCCTTTCCACGGCTGCAGCAAAAGCTCCATCTGCTCTTAAATTAGGACTCAGCCGAGTGGCAGAGTGGATACAGGCGAACCTCCTGAAATTGAACGGAGATAAGACGGAGGTGCTCATTCTGGGTAAGCAAAAGCATCTCTGGACCCCTGCACACTGGCCGTCAGAAATGGGCCCACCACCCCCTCCAGTGGCCCAGGTTCGCAATCTTGGCTTTGTCCTGGATGATTCGCTTTCCATGCGACATCAAGTGGTTAAGGTGGCAGCCACTTGCTTCTCCATCCTGGGGTGGCTCCGAAAAATGTTATGGATGCTCCCAGTATGGACTAGACGCTCGGTGGTCCAGGCATTAATCACCTCTCGCTTAGACTACGGCAATGTGCTTTACCTAGGAGTTACCCTAGAGCTTCGGAGGAGACTTCAGCTTGTACAGAACTCAGCTGCTCGCCTCCTCTGTAAGGTCCCGTGGAGATCTCCTATTTCCCCTTTTCTTAGAGACCTTCACTGGCTCTGTATCGATAACCGTGTCAAATTTAAGGCCCTTTGCTTTCTGCATAAAATCAAGCAAGGGTCGGCCCCAGGTTACCTTAAGGCCCTTGTCCAACAATACTCTCCATCCCGCCCCCTTAGGTCATCTGCTCATGGCAACTTTCTGATTCCGCGCTTCAAACTGATGAGAATGGGCGGATGCTCTTTCTCTTGCGTTGCCCCCAGGTTGTGGAACTCTCTCCCGGCTACGCTGAAACTTGAACCATCTCTGCTAAAATTTCGCAAAGACCTTAAAACCTGGCTCTTCTCTCACTAACAACTGCAATGCGTAATCATAAACTCTATTGGCGCCGGGAGACCCCTTGTGGGTAGCTGTGCGCCCTATAAATTCAATTACAAATACAAATACAAATAGGTATAGTGGGCTGAAGCATCTAATGGCTGGTGGGGGGCACAACTGCCAAGCTGCCTTGCCTTGCCCCAGGAGGAAGGGCCAACACAGCACTTATAGTGCGTTAATATCTCTCATAACATGGGACAAGTATTGTGCACTGAGGACATTGCTGGCTGTTGGGAGGACCACAACTTTCAAGGTGCCTTGCCTTGCCCCAGGAAGAGGGGCTGACAGAGGATTTAAACCGTGTTAATATATCCCTTGCAGCGCAGGATGAGTATTGTGGGATGAGCACACTGCTGGCTGGTGGGGGGAACCACAACTCCCAAGCTGCCTTGCCCCTAAATGAGGAGCCGATGAAGCTTTTAAAGGGTGTTAATATTAAGCCTGGCCGGTGTTTGCAGAGTTTTCTGCACTCCGTGTTATGCTAAGCTCACGGAGTTCCGAAAAACTCTGTTCTGCATAGCGAGTTTTTTACCTTGGTGAGCGTGAGTGAGGGAAATCAACCTCCCGGCAAGATTTCTGAACGAGTGTGGTCGGATTTCTCAATGTAAGTGGCCGTGTATTCTCGTGACCGCTGCATTGAGAAACCCTCCGTTCGCTTTGCGAAAGCTGCTGCAGAAAGGAAGCAGCGCCCGCTTACGCTGTGCATGGCGCCGTTTACAATAATTTCATAGTGCAGACAAACACCCAGCGCTGAAAATTACAGCGAACTGCATTTTTCTAATGCACTCAGCCGCTTGCGGAGCTCCACGTAGCGTGGTGGAGGTTTTTTAGCACCCATGCTTAGTTAATATCCCATGCAGCGTGGGATGAGTATTGTGTGCTGGGGACACTGCTGGCCGACGGGGAGACCTCAACTCTCAAGATGCCTTTTCTTGCCCCAGCAGGAGGGACCGAGGGAGTTCTTAATGCATGTATAATATCCCCCACAGTGCAGGACAAGTATTGTGGGCTGAGGAAGCTACTGGCCGGTGAGGGGACAACACTTAAGCTGACTTACCTCGCCCCAAGAGGGAGGGCTAACAGAGGATTTAAAACATCCCTACCGTGGGGTGAGTATTTTTGGGCTGACAATGCTGCTGGCTGGAGGGGGACCCACAACTCCGAAGCTGCCTTGTCTCCTGCAGGAGAAGGGGCTGATGGAGTGCTTAAAGTGCATTAATATCCCCCGCAGAGTGGGACGTGTATTTCGGGCTGAGAACACTGCTGGCCGGTGGACGGGGGAGCACAGCTCCCAAGCTATCTTGCCTTGCCACAGGAGGTGGGGCCGACGGAGAACTTAAGGCACGTTAATATCCCCTGCAGTGCAGGATGAGTATCGTGGACTGAGGATGCTGCTGGCCGGAGGGGCAACTCCCAAGCTGGCTTGCCTTGCCCCAGGTCGAGCAGCCAACCAAGTGCTTAAAGGGCGTTAATATCCCCCACAGTGCGGGCAAGTATTATGGGCTGAAGACTCTGCTGGCTGGTGTGGGAACCACAACTCCCAAATTGCCTTTCGTTGCCCCAGGAGAAGGGACCGACAGAGTGCTTAAAGTGTGTTACTATTCTCACAGACCAGGTCTGTCTTAGTCCGCCTGAGGCAGGAAGTAGCAGGGCTGGGCCACTCCTCTGACGACCACCGTCCTAGATGACCAAGCCCCTACCAGTCATCTAGCAGGGGAACAAGATAGTGTCCACAAAACAGTAAAGATGACAAATCCTTAGTATAGAAGATTAGCAAATAGCCCACATATAAGAGAGAGAATGGGAAAAAGGAAAGCTTGGGAAAGCCTAATGGTCTCACGTGCTGCAGAGAACTGTACTATAGATGAAATAGATAATCTTATTAAAGAGGTGGAATCTATATTAAACAAGGGGAAAACAATGGACTTCCCTGACCAAGGCCAAGAACAGCAGACATTTTTAAAAAGGGCTCAAAATCTGCGTCATCAAGAAATCCAACACAACTTCCTTTAGAGAACTAGGAATTGAGAGAGGACATAACACTGCTAGAACAACTGGTAAGAAGGAGGAAGCATTACAGACTAAGGCAACGCCGGTTGAGTGGCAAGGTTACTCTGCTGTTAACAAAGGGGGTGAAACCAACTGTATTATTATTCCCAAATTAGCCTACATGAATTGATACAGTCCCCTCATAACATCAGAAACAAAAATTGAAACAGCAAGAGATACTCTTAACAGGTAGCATTTTAAAGGCCGAGCATACATACTATAAATGAAAAGGCAATGGTTTGCGAATGTAACAAGTCCCTTAAAGTACTTAAAGAGACTATTGCTCAGATGGTGGGAGAAATTGGCCAACCACGTGTACAGTTTGAACTACTAATGGACAAAATTGATGGAACACGGTTGACCAGCTAGAGGGAGGACGGGAGGAAATCAAGGGGAGATGTTGCCAAATATGGAAAACAGAAGTGAGTGGGAGGGAGGTGCCCCACACTGCTTCACTGGCCCGTGTGAGAATTATATCTCAAACACTCAGCCTAGGACCCTGAGCCATAGACAGCAGGATAGAGTCCTCCAGAACACAATCACAATCATTTAATTAATTTCCAAGACCCTCAATGTGCAGAGAGCCTCAGAGGAGGGGTTAACAATCCCCCCAGTACCCCTACTGCAGTTAATTAGTGGGAGAGGAGGGTTATATGGAGAGGTTGAAGCAGAGGTGGGAATGTCAGGTTACCCCATACCTCCATTGCAGTCAAGTAGCAGGAGAGTAGGTTTATATAGGGAGTTTGAGGCACACAAAGTTATTGGTAAACAATTGTATATGGTTAACGTCCCCAGGCTACCCGTGGGAACCAAGGAAGATAACAAATCAATAAAAGATAAAGTAATACATTGGATAAGGCACTATTGACATTGATATTCACTGGTAAGATCTGATCTCCTCACTGTGAAACATGCCCTGTTGAACAAGCAGCATGCTTACATTGATTGATTGATTGATTGATAGTTGTGGAATTGCTTAAGGAGGAATTGTGGTTGGGGTTGGGGAATTTAGACCAGCGCACCTCGCCTACTAAGGGATCCTCAATACAATTTCAGTACAACACCCCCCCTAAAGGAGCACTTTCTTGAACCATGAGAGCAACTTAATCAGCAGGGGGACATCAGTTGTCTGTGAGGGTCGAGGGGTCTGGCAAATCTTTCCCTGTTGTCTATCTTTTAGGTGGCTATTTGCATATCTGACTGCTCCAAAGTAAAAATAGTTGAATTATTATCCTCTAGTAAAATCTCCCTGTTTGATATTGAGGGCCCCTCATTAAGTCAACCAGTCTCCTTGGAAACAACAACAATTCTACTCTCAGTTGCCGTGTGAGGTATTTCTATTTTACAACTATCATGTCATCCATTCTTTTCTCTGGGAAAGTGCCTTTCTTTTCCCAATTGATAGGTTATTAATATCAAAACCTCCTGTGGGATTGCAGAACAAAATTAACCAGTTCTCAAGTTCCTGCGACAATTAGGGCCTGGAAATTAATGTTGCCAAATTGAAATTAATGACCTTTCGCTCAACAGAGGAAAGTTGGAGGGAAAGTGAAGCTAGGGCTGATCAACTTGAAGCACATCAAAGACTTTGATTACTTGTGGGTGGGGACTGCCAGTACATTGTCATGTGCCCTTCAAAGAGTGAACGGTAGTGAAGAAATTATACAAATCCAAATTCCGACTGATTTTTTTGTTGAAACATTTTTATTATTTTCCAAATCAACAATTACTGCTCATTACACAACGAGTCCCCGTGTCCCAATGGAGTACCGTCCCTCCGAACCCCAACTCGTTCCTAAATTCTGACTGGTAGCACCTCTTTTAGAAATTTATCATGCAAGAGGGCTAGGTGCGGCCTTGCATGGAGCAGAGATTTGGGGCACAGATCAAACTAGAGGTTTGAAGACAATAGAGAATAGGGGCAATCGATCAGTACCTATGTTGCCCCAAAATGCCCTACTTACACCAATGCGCTTAGAATGTAACACATGTTGCAGCCCTTAAATCTTTGATCTCCTGGCTAGGGGTTTGAACAAGTAAATCTTCAATTCCCCTAGGACAAGCATTCATATAGCTGAAAACCCAAGACAATTCTGGGTTAATACCCTGGATTAGACACATTAAGACCTGGATGTACAATTTAGGCCTACACTTAATCTGTGATAACCCTGAGCAGATAACTAAGGAAATGGTAGACCAACTAAAGATAAGATAATGAGGGGCTTATTTATGACCCTGTTTGCATCGCTCTTGCACCACAAAGTGTCGTGCAAGAGCAACACAAACCTTAAAGTCAGATTTTTGAAGGTATGCAAAGCCACTTTGCGTGGCTCTGAATGGCTTAAATATTCTGGAATAACACAACACAGAGCAAATCGTTGCATTGCGTTACTCGGCCCTGGGATGGCGTTCCATGAACATTGTGTTATTTGTCTCACGCAACTCCCATGGATTTTGACGCATCCCTAGATTTACATCTGCATTCTGCAGCACACTTAGAAAGGGGTATATACCTCCCAGGATTCTTTTTTTGCGGGAATGTGTCCCTTCCTGCCCAAGAACAATCCTGCATGCAATGTAGGCACCCTTACAACATAGTGCAATGGTGCTTTCATTGGCGCTAGGCAGCCCATTGTGTGCCAGCACATGGGAAAGGACAGGAATGCGCTATATTCCAATAAACACTGTGCATTCCTGGCCTTTCCCTATGCGCTGCGTCACAAAGCTCATAAATGAGCCCCTGAATGTACATCCCAGAAAGTTGGCACTCTAAGTATATGGTTCTTTGATAGGGAACGTTTTTGATTTCAATTGTAACGCGAGATATGAACAGTTTTTGGATCGAATTGACCTATCTCCAGTCAGAAGTAGGTGGCGAGAGAGTCCTGCCTCACCCACCTGCCCTGCATGCAAGGCAAGTACTGAATCTGAAGAATTTGTTTTGCATTTTGTCTTTTTCATGATAACCTGAAGAAGACTTAGATAGATCCAATTTGCTGTACATTGTCCATAGAACATCCCACAGATACTATTCGAATATTAAGATCTGAAACTATTGAGTGGGTTGTATTCTCTGTGTCTAGAAATCTATTGTATGCTTGGAGTGTACAACGTAAAATGTTATAAATATAATTAGTACTCTTTTATAGAAGATGAGATGAGCATATGTATATTAAGATTTTACTGTTATTTAAGAGATGGAGGAACAATGTATTTTATCTCTTTTTTGCTCTAAATTCTGATGTATGTACTTGGGATTTTATGTGCACATTTTGTAGAGTATTATCCCCAAAATAAATAAATTAATTAATTAATTAATATACTTGTTACCTTACCTTTTTAAATTGACCTTTCTTGTCTGTAAAAAAAGCATTTTCATGCTGAAGGAAAGCACATGTAATATATATATAAAGGACAACATGCATGATTGGTCAAGCAAAGCCAGCTAGTGCTTCCGGTAACCTATTTTATGTTAATGACTTTATTTATATTAGATATATATTTTTCATAAAAAATGTTGTTAGTGACTTACTTAGCTATGGATATCAGTAATTCCTAGACATTATTAAAAAAAAAACAGAGAACACTGCTCATAAAAGTCCCATCGGAAGGAACATAACACTCATTATCCAAAACCTAAAAATCACTGATAATGGAGTGTTATGGTGAGCCACACATTCTTAATCCCACTTGTAATGTTCGTGATCTCTCACATTATATAGTTCATAACACCATAAATTACAGCGTCAGTGACATCACTAGTGAGGTCACCCATGATGGGGCCAATAATGTTCCTAATTGCCAAATTTATTACACAGGTGTATAATATTGCAGTCTAGAGCAGATATGTTTATAAAGATGATACAAATTAGAAGCTTGTCACAAAACAGCCTTTTCCCGGATATCCTTCCACACATAAGTGGTGATGAAATGACAATCAAAGGCGTATTAAAAAATGAGGAATGTAGTTGAGTAGGTGAAGAAGCTATTCCCCTGCTTTGAAGTCTGTCATCAGGGTAATCATAGGTGACAGAGATTTTGCTCCAGTCTTCCAACATTCCCTCCCACAAGCCAACAGGACCATCAGAGCTGGATCCAAAGTGATGCAACTGCAATAGAGCACCATATATTTTATTTCATTTTGCTCTAAATTATGATGTTGGTACTTGAGATTTTTAAGAAGAAGCATACTTCTGATGCTGTCAGATGTCTACCAAGATTAACAAACAATTACCTAGAGCCGTATTTAGATCTTGGTGGAATGAATGCTCCATCACAAATGTGACGGATCTCCTGTCCACTGTATTACAATCTCCATAGGATATAACAGGTTGGTAATACGGCCGATGAGATATCCATCATGTTTGTTATGTAGTAGTACCCAACGCCAAGATCTAAATCAGGCCCGTATTCTTTTACAGATTCTGTTTCCCTACCAAACAGCCCCATCGTTCACCAAGTTTGCGCACAGGTCCTACATCAATATATGTGTTACATGCAGACTTGTTCTGCATAAGTAGGGTAACATCAAACCAACTTCCGCTTAATAGGCCTTCATGATTTTTTTTATTCCAACAACTATGCCTTCTATCTGCCTCTACATTTCTGCCCCTTTCATCAGAGTGTGTATCCTATGTACAGACCTGAAAGGGCCTACACAGACACCCTTATGGAAGGCCTAGGTTGGTTCATTTGTTCTAGAAAGTCATTTTGATGGCTTACTTTAGATTCACAGAATTTCTGAAGGTGCAGATGGTCGAGGTTCAGAGTTCATCAGCAATCCCTGTCCTTTTTATATATGTGAAGAGCAGACCTATGTGACAGATTTCACATCACAGTGAACTCCAATGATCTCTGTGACATATTCACATGTATGTCCCTCCTGTTCACAGCACCTGTGGAAGAAGTGTCTGACTCTATTTCTATGCAATCCCAGAAGGGAATCCATTTGTTCTTTAGTTCACTATCTTGAATCCTGCAACCAAGCATCTTGTGTTTCTATTGCAGGAAAAAAATGAGGGCCATGACCAGTGTGCAATCTTCCTCATCTGAACCTCTTTCGGGTTGCCCTCTATAGAAGTTAGGATAAATTCCACATGTTATTTTTACTTGCACCTAGGACTTATTTCCTCACTCTGTCAACCTACTTGCTGCCCAGAGAACATCATCCGTGCATATGATGTGGTCTGGCACAACGAGCCCACTGGTTGGAATGAGGTTATTTATTCACGGCTTAAACAAGAGGAACCAGGAGCTTTTTAAAGCAGGTCCTGCATAAATGCTCCTAAGTTGAATTGAGAAACACAAGGGATATGCAGTTCCGAAAGGTGCAGGGGAAAGGGAGGTCTTTCTAAAAAGTGCCCTCACACACCCCGAAGGATGTCATCCTTCATCATCAGGCCTGCTCCTCGTCGGGCCGGTGCTGCAATGTCCGGCCGGCACCCGCAAAGGGACTCTGGCGGAGATCTTTCGGTGATGAAGCTGTAGGGTGAGTTTGGGTGTGTGGGCTAGGTAGTGCGTGAGTGTGATGATAAAATAGGTCTAGTGCATCCCTAACAAATTTATTTTATTCACAGGGAGCACAAGCTTAGCTAAAAATAGTGAGTACCAGCTGGATATAATGATCCTATAGGGTAGCCCTATAGGATCATTATATCCAACTGGGGCTTACACACCCACACTCAGGTCAACAATTGTGGCTAGGTATGCCTAGACGTGGGTCCCGTGCTCACTTTGCCACTGGATTCAAGCTAGCTTGGCTGATGAGAGGTGATTCCCCGATAATGGTCTCAGGATACTTTTTCCGATCCAGGGAGGACCTGGCCTGGCAGTTCGGGCTGGACTGTTTCCAATGAGGAGCAGAGTCAAGACTAATTTGCATATGGCTAGGACCAAATTTGGGTGGCTTAGAGAGCAGAACGATGATAAATTGAACCCAAATCTGTAACTGGGGGGAAATGTCTGAAAGGTTTCAGCACTCAGTCCATCATCTTATTGTGCTTGCTATGTTTGCTGCAAATATTTAGAGATGTGGGTCTGTCAGTGACATTTCCAAAATAGTGCACAATCAGGGAACGTCACAGCGCATGAAAATGGCAATAATGGTCACTTCAGCTACACCAAGAAACCACAGTAATGACTCTTTGGAGAACATTTACTAACATTCCACACAAAGCAGGGCAGAAAGCAAAGTTGCTGTGCTGCATTGCTTGAAAGGGCAGAAATGCTCCATATTTTCAAAGATGAGGATCACATCGGCTCTCTCCATGCGCTGGTGCACTGTGTGCATCCTAGCTCCAACACAGGTACTTTTGCACCATAGTGCAAGGGTACCTGCAATACAGGCAGGATTGTTTTTGAGCAGGAAGGGGCACTTTTCTGCACAAAAACAATCCTTAGAGGCATATCTCTCTTTCTGTGTGTGCTGCAGAGTGCAGCATAAGTGGAAAGAGAAAATAGCGCAAAGAAATAAAGATATTTGTCCTTGTTACGCCTCCGTTGGATAGGAGTAGCATTTTAACGCATTTCCAGGTTTACAAGTCTTTGTAAATCCAGGAATGCGCCGCAATCAATGGGTGGATGCATGGGTATGGCCATGGTCCAATCATGAAATGCCTCCTAAGTTGAAATGTTTCTTAATGAAGAAAAAGTTGCTGCCTTGTGTCACATTTCTTTGCAAAGTCACGCACGACCACACAACTCAGACCTTGCGTGGCTTTGTGAACATTACTGAAGCATTTGCGTTGTCTTTGCGTCTCCTTGTGTGACGCAAAGTCAACCCAAAGAATTCCTAAATATGGGCCTTTGAATCTATCAAAGATGAAGTTATGTAGTGAAATAGACGTATGCAACTCATCGCTGCAAAATTGTTTACATACTGCCTGCATGTAGCTAGTGTACATGTTGTATGATGGTGTACTGCAGGACTATGTTGGTTACTTATTACAATAGGTTGTGCAATCACCTGGAATGGCTTGACGATTCCAGTCTGGAATGCAGCAAGTACCATCACACTGGCAGTGATCAGTGTAGAGTGAGATATTTGGTATGCACCCTCCATCTCTCACTGTCTGACTATGTTTATGGTCACATGTAGAGGAATGCATGTCCCCAACACGTTTTCTCCAGCCATTCCAAAGAGATTCATGTTGTTCCTGATGATTAGGTTCAGCTCTACAAAACAGGTGCACCTTCATAATGAAAAAGGTTTGGGGATTTTGTGTAGCTTACTTATGATTAGCAACAGTATGTCATTAGGCATTTAGCATACCTGCAGCAGCAGAGGTTTCTCCCTCACACCTCAATCAGTCCCTGCAATAGACCTGGGTATGTGTTCTTTACTTTGACCTGTTGTTTTTGCTTCTCTACATTATTCTATTTTTTTTACCCAATCTTTAGTTTGCTTCTGTCCAGCTTGTCCTTTGGGAAGGAGTTCTGTTCCAAGAAAGGGTCATGTGGGCTTTAGGTTGGTTCTTTTTTAACTTCTACAGTTCTCTTTCTTTGTCTTTTCTTACTGCCTTACCCTTGAACCAAGTCAACTCTTCCACACAACAGTCCCTGACTTCTACTTAGTGAACATCAGCACCCTAGTTGTGCCAAGGTTCAGCCTGCAACAAGAAGAAACAACTATGGCCTACAAAAGAAGTTAGAAAATATAATATAATAGCATGAAAGCTAGTCTCCCGGGCTGAGGAAATACTAATACTATACAAACAGTCACTGGCACTGCATAGGAACTCAGTGAACCAGCATGCAATAAAACTACTATCATTCCTTCCTATGGTTTATGTGATGGACTGTACGTTTTTCCTGATAAATTGAAAGCCTCCTTACTTTGAGACACTCTACTCTACCTCTCCCTTCTCTTATCACATTGAGTCCACTCCACCCTTGGAATGTTTTTCTCCACTTTCTCAGGTTGAGGTCACCGAACACCTTGTACCAGTTTCACTGATTCAGCCCCTGAAATTAACTTCTGATTGGGCACATATCACCTGAGGAATCATAATTGTTCCCTGTCTACTACAACTGTGTTGTCAAGCATGTACTACCTGTCCCTCTCCTGTAGTAGCAGTCTGCTGCTCCCTTGTCCCTCTTTAGTTTAGTGTTGGGCGTCAGCAGTGTCATTGCACAAAATCCTTGAGATCAGTTCATTCCTTTGATCCTAATTGGCTTTTACAAAGGCCAGGTCAGCTGGATACCATCTCCGAAGCCATATCTTTGATTGACGTCTCTTTCCAGGCATAAACCAAGCACCCCTCTGCAGTCACATTTCAATCCTCTGACTTGTGGAGTGCCTCATACAGTGCTTAATTTGTAAAAAAAAAGAATTGCCAAGGCACCACACATTGCCCCTCCCATGCTGCCAATGAAAGTAACAACACAACTAACCATCACACTCCCACAAGTGTGACAATTCAGACTATTCCAGGGCACCAAAGCTATATAAATGGCTTGGGTAGAAGGTAATAGTCATTTTTAGTGTACATTAATTAATAATGAAGTGTTGTTCTGGTTTTCTCGAAATTAGCCAGACAGTGCCACCTAATGGCAGACCATCACAGGAGCCGTTGTTGACAATTAAATGCCAGTGCTGAGAACCGGAAAACCATCGGCTCAAATTAAGTACTGGCCTCATATTGTGCTGTGTCTTTGCAGAAGACATAGGACATAGGACACCAATTTGCCTAGAGGGGACACACAGGGACACTCTTGCTCTTTTTCCAACGTACCTATTGATGGAGCAGGTAAAACAAAATGTTGTATACCTCCTCTATTTTGCATGAAATTAATTACTTAACCATATTAAGTATTAACTCGTACTAACTAGTGTGGAGTGGAACGACTAATCAACCTTTGCACCTTGATAAACACGAGATACACGTGGGACTAAAATGCTAATTGCATGGCAAAACAATTACAATTATTAACTATGGTACGCAAATTAACTTTAGAACGTGGTGAAATAGAGAACTGCATGATTCATGTTGCTTTTGTGATGGTTTGTTCTTCCAATGCTGCAGAATGGTGAGTATTATTGCTTTAAATGTTGCTACAAGCTAGGAAATACTGATTTATACTGGGATTAGAGTGGGACTAAACATTAGAATCTTAATTTTTATATTCTAATTACTGTTATGTCTGTTTTTGCTTAAGTTGGCATTCGGGACTGCTAGGCCGCAGTACTTAAGATGGAGCTCCGAAGGTGCCGCCGTCATGTGAGCGCGATAGCTACTGCGCAGAATCGGATGGCTCTGGAGCTCTCCAAGTGACCTCAACCCCGAACCAGTGTGTTCCTTGTCAAGGATAGGAACATGGAGGACTGCCAAGTGAGGAACGGTGTTAACTACCAAGGGGACAATGAGGGACCTGTACGAGGAGGCTTGCTTATTGTTACTTCGGAACTTTCGCCTGTGACCCGCATTAAAGGATATACAGTTGTTCTCTGCCATGCCCGGTCTCATGGGAAAACAGGCGAACATGAGAAAACTCCAAGAACTTACCAATTGAATTGGATTAGCCAATTAGAACACTTTCCACCCCAAACATTTTTGAAAGTAAGAGGGAAAATTGTATAAAAGACCGTGATCTGTCAGTGGGGGTGGTTCGTTGGGCTGATCGTCTATGGCGTTGGGTCTGTGTTGAAGTGACGAAGATTTCCCTGGTCCACCTTGGGTTTCTTTGAAATTTGGGAGAGTTATTCCATTTGATGATTGATTATTGTGTTGGACAGTCAGGGCTGGAGAGTGTTACCGTGACTTTGGATATTGCATCCCTGTGATTGGAGGGTCACCGACTCTGGGAGTTTGGTAAATATAATGAAATACGAAATCTATGCTTATGCTCTAAAGATTTGATGTCTCCATGGCATAAATTGAAGTATGTTTTATTCCATATTGCCTGAATGCTAAATTAATATTAGATAAACAAGATTTAGATTAATAAGACATGAGTTTGTGGTTCTATAATTAGGTATTGAGGATTAATCAAAGGTTTCCTAGGCTTTAATTGTGTTTAGCGGGTTCTAAATCACCATCAACCAGTCCAACTAATTGGTCCGTCGACCAAGTGGTGGAGTGCCTTGATGTTAAAGTCAGGATTCTATAGGTGCTAATGTATAAAATGTATATTATGTAAAGACATTTACTCCCGACAGGTAATAAGGTACTCCCCATGTCCAGCGCTTTTTCTCCTATGTACAGATTCGAGTGAGACAAATGAGTGTTGGTGTTATGGGGCCCACCAATGAATGAATGTATGGATGAGTTAGAGTGATGACGAGTCTGTGACATAGGGAGAATATATCAATCTGCCCTTTCCGCTGGATCACTATCATGATCATTGCAGAAAACGTATTCAAATTAAACTCTGACAAAAGACAGGGCCTGTCCCACTGTGGTCTCCTCTGTCTGAACTACCTCTTGGTGGCCTGACACTCTCTTCCCTTGTCCCTAATTTCTACAATGTAAACGTAATTCCTTATGACTCTCTATCTTCTTTACAAAGCAGACTAATAAAGTCACTTTTACTTGCTATAAAATTGTTGAAAGTTCTTCTTCACTCAACTCTTGAAGGACAAAGGTGACAAAGCTGTGATATAGTGTAAACCAACGAAGTCAATGTAATCTCAAGAATGCACTCACCATCCGTAGAAGCACTGGTCTCCAAGGTCAGAGCCTACCCAATCAATTACAGGGAGGAAAACAGACCTGCGGAGGTAATACAGATTTTGTATGAAAAGCCCTCACTCACCAACCTGGTTGGTGACATGCTTCATCATCGGGCCCCACCGGGCATGGCCGAGTGCCATCCCAGTGTGCTGCAACGCCAGGTTACTGCGGAGCGGGGTTGTGTGTGGTGATAGTGAATTTAAAATTCCCAATTGAGTCAAAAAAGTATTTTATTCGTTTTGCTAATTGGAAAATTAAAACATAATAAAAAGGAGTGATGGTCAAAAAAATAACAGACCGGGTTCACTCCGTGGCGGTCAACATGTTTCTGCCTTTATGTGTAGTTTACAGGCTTTCTTCAGGACCAGAGTGGAAGTGTGGGTGCCCCGGTGGTGTGAACGCACTAAGGTTCACCCTCCCGTGGGCTGCTGTGTGAAAAATAATATGAAACACAGGGAAAAATCCGCCAAAAACTATAATGGTGGAGAGAAACGAGTTTACTTGTGAGGCTAGACTGTTCGTCGCCTCAGGGATCCCGGGGGAGAGGTGCGAGCAAATCTGGCACACCGCCCTCGCTGCTCGGCACCCGTTAGGAACCTACACCGCCTCAAGCCACCGGGTTAAAGCTGTGATATAATCACATTTAAAATAATAAATGGCCCCCATATCTGGTCCTCCCCTCTAATTTGTATAGATGTGATATAATTTAGAACTCAGTAGCTTGTCTTCAACTATGACTCAGTAAAGCCTGCACCCTCACATCTGACCAAATGGTACTGCCCTCTAGAAAAGGGTCAATTTCAGAAGATAAAACGCAGTCCAAAAGGCCGTTCATTCTGAGGAAGTCACCTGACCATGGGACCATTTAAGACTGATCTCCTTTGCCGGCCTGTCTATGCCATGCTTTTTCCTCTCACCTGAGTAGGTAATCTTCAGCCACTTTTTCCCATATTGAAATAGACACAACGGTGGCACAAAGGACATATAAATAAGTCCCAAAAAGTGGAGAAATAGAGAAGGAGAAAGATGGAAAAACAGTGACAAAGAGGGAGAAGGCAGGATGTGAAGGAGTCTGAAAGAGTGAGGTAAAGCGGACAGGAGTGTCTGGCAATGGATTGAAGAGGCATGAGGTGGAATCAAAACTATGCAGCCTTGGGATTCAACACCCCTACCTTCAATGGTACAAGCTGCAGGCTTCTGAGCAAAACTTTGGCTCCCTTCACTTATCCCTTTAAAAATTAAGCATTGGTTGTTTACAATGTTTTGTTACTGCTTCTTTCTGCTAGACCATTATAACTTCTTAGTTTGAAATTAACTGAATAGATTGTTACATTTGTGTTACTTTTGGAATTTAATTGAGTGGCCAGTGTGTGGTGTGTCACTTACTTCAAGTCACATTAAGTGTAAATTTGATCAAGCTCAGCTTTGAGGACTACTTGATAAGGCATGGATGTTTTATTTTGTGACCACTGCTTCCTCCTGGCACCTTTTTTTTGTTGCTTTGTCAGTTGCAAAACAGTTTCACCTTTGAGCCAGTCTTCATTTTCTCATCAAAGACCAGCTGTTGTTACAATTTGCCTCTTTGCTCTTTACCAGTGTTGGAACTACCCACAGTTGCACCTTGATAATACATTTTCAAACACATAATATTACATATTCGGGGCCTATCATTATGTGGGCCAGTCACTGGGCTGACTGCACACTTAAACACTTTTCACAAGTATCCACGACTAGGGGAACCATCACACTCTCGAAGTTGCACTGCAATTCGACCCATGTACAGTACATATGTTTAAAATCGTGATGTATATTTTTGAGTAACTGTGGTGCAGTGGCAACTCCTCTGCTAAGGCAGAGCCACTTCCACTACTTTCAGCAGTGGAAATAAAGGAAAAATAAAATGATAATAACTCATTGTTATTATTATTTTATTTATTCCTGCTGCAGCAGCTTTGCAGGGCGGGGTTGCTCTGCTCTCAGAGCAGGGGGAGGAGTGGTGGGCACTCTGCGAAGTAAGCATGAATGTTTGGCCGGCTGTCTCGGGCCGGTCAAACAATCATGCGCACTTTGCATGTTCTCCACCAAGGTTGCATCAAACCCTGGGAGGAGAACATGTCCGTGCTCCCATTCCCTGGCTGAGCGCTGAACCATGGCGCCCAGAACAATCACAATGATTGCAGCATTCTGATTGGCTTAGGGAAGCCTGGGTGCTTCCTGTTCCAGCTGGAGTGGAGAGACGATTACCCCATCCCCCGCCCTCCGAGCCGCCAGCTCTGATCCGTGCCAGCTGCCACTGGTTGGCTGTTTTTAGCTGTGCAATGTGTCTCCTTTTGAACTTTAATAATCCGTCAAGCAGCACCAAAATGTGGGAGCACTGTGTCTTTCAAGTTGCTGTGCCCTATAGCAACAACCAACATTCATCCCTGCCTCCTCGAGCACTCATTCGCTTCCATCCCACTGCCTTTACTAGCTCTGCTGTGTTCCACCCAGGAAGTAACCCTTGATTCACCTTCAATGTGAGACATCTTGTGCTCATTATGTGCACCTACATACCAAGAGCTCTCATCAAAAGGTTTACACATGGATATATGGATTTGAATTATGGGGCTAATCTTAATATTTCTAGTGCCGTATGTGGGAATGGTTTGCTTCAGCAAACGATACAATTAATCTTAGCCATAGCTAATTTAGCAGATTTCGGAGTTTGAGCCCTATGTACTGATTTACATAATTCTTTTAGTGGTGAATTTACAGATCATAGCATTAAATTTTCAGGTATTACGTAATCACTTTTATGTAGAGAATTGCAAGTTCCGTTTGATCTAACAACTCTGGGGCATATCAGCAACAACCGGCGATAATTATCGCTAAGCGCACTTAGCGCTAGGATAATTATCGCCGGCTATCGCCAAATTTTATCGCTGAGATAGCGTGCTATTAGCAACGCTTATCTCAAAAGCGATAAAATTCCAGGCACAAGCTGCCAATTGTTCGATTATCGCTGTAAATCCAACGATAATCGCACAACGTTTGGCGATAGCTTGCTGATAGGGCAGGGCAATCTCAGCCATGATATCCACCTTCCATTGGAAATCATGGCTAAGTCAAACTAAAAGCAGGTGTGAGGAAAGTAGCGATAACCAAGGTTAGCTCTACTTTTCTTATCGCTATGCTGGTTAGCGTGCCCATTGATAATTGAAGAAGTGTCGGTTAGTGACATTTCTCCAGTTATTTTGAGCTGGAACGCCCATTTTGCATCTCATTAGAGATGCAAAGGTGGGCGTTACGGGAAAGGGTGCTAAGGCAAGGATTCACGAGATAGCGTGATCTTGCTGATATAGCTATAAAATTATCGCCGCTTTTCGGCCGCAAACGGCCACAAAAGCGCCGATAATTTTTTATCGCCACCTTGTTGATATGCCCCTCTGTTTGTGTGCATCCCCTTGTATGGCTTCTAACTTTCCAGTGAGGCACACCCAAAATGCAGATCCTACGGAGCAGATTTAATAAGATTTTACGCAATGTTTTTATCACAAAAGTGGCGAAAATCAGCATAAAGTCTTCTTTTCCAATTTACTTTTCAGCGCTAAACCTGTAGCGCTGAAAATAATGTGAAATTAACGCAAAGCATTACATAGTGCTGCTTTGCATAACTTAGCACCAAGGTGGCATACTATAGGTGGTGCATGGGCATTCCCATGCGACCACCCAAGCTTTCTGTTGCTCAACCCAATTTACTTAAAAAAGTGGACAGGATTTAGCATCAGAAAAATAGCGCACACTTGAACCAGGCTCTATGAGGGAGAAATGCTTTTTTTGCCTTTATTTTACGACTTTGCATGTGTGTTGCATTGTACAACACACATACAAACTGGGAACATGTTGAAAATTAGTCTAAGCATAGTATTTTGTATTGAAAGAGTTCCCTTCCATTTCAAAACTTATGCTTGACTCATGGAGATACCCTTGCACTATAATGCAAAGGTGTCTCCCTGGTGCACAGCAGCTGATTTCAGCCCCGGTGCTAGGCAGAATGTCATATTTTTGTAAATATGGTGCACTCCTGCTCCCTCCTGCTCACGCAACGCCACGCAGCATTTGCGGCTGATGCACTGTGCTGTGTGAGATACTGGTAAATCTATTTTTTGGGGTCACACCACCCCATTTTGCACAGCTATAAAAAAGATCACATGTAAGAATCATATTCCCATTCATGTTAGTTCTATGCTTTTGGTGCAATCATTCTGAAGTTTCTATTAGTACTAGTAAACAGTGTCTAAATGGTAAAATCGAACTTTGAGCAGATGCTTGTATCAGTTATAGACTTGAATGAGACAGTCAAGAGCTGATGTAAGTGACTGCTGCTGCATAGAAGTTTGTGAATGTGTATTCAAGCAAAGTAAAGGTAAATATATGCATCTCTGCAGCAATGACAAAACGTACAGCATTACTTTACATAATGTAAACTTTGTATTGTGATTCTTGTTTCCTGACCCAGAAGTGTACACCTTGATATATTTGCATTATTTTCAAAGTCAAATTCATAGCTATGGCAGGAACTTGAAATATATAAAGTACCCCTGTTTATAACACGCAGAGGCTTACAGACAAACACAGTAGAAGAAGCAATCCTCTTTGTGAATTCATTGAAAGAAGTCAAGGAGAAAAGAGTGGCAGATGGATCTTCATATTAGCCTAGAATACTTTATTTTCATATCAGTACTGAATATGTTTGGAATATCGGCCTGTGCGTTTGTTATGGCATTCAATTCTGCGGGCTGGATTAAAGGCAAGAACCTGGCTGCATGCGATCTCCTCTTGGTGGCTATTGGGTTCTCCTGTATTGGTTTTCAAGGCACTTCTGTGGTTTACGCTTATATTAGAAGGGTATGTTTGTGTCCTCATGGCATGGGGTATTTTACTCCATTCCTGCTTCAATTTGTTGTATTCTTTGGTAGTTCAAGTTTTTGGTTCACTGGCTGCCTCTGTGCCTCCTACTGTGTGAAGATCGTAGACTTCAACCACAACCTCTTCTTCTGGATAAAGCTGAGGATCAACTCTTCGGTGCCGTGGCTTCTCCTCGGGTCTGCTGCGGGATCCTTGGCCCTCTCCAGTTTTCCTCCAGTCTTCTTGAGTTTAAATACTGGATTCTCTAAAAATCCAGGAAGTAATCTCACTGCTAATTCTACAGATCCATGTGGTGAACTACAATGGGAAACCTCATACCTAATAGTAGCCAGTGTTCTTGGTTTCCGCCTGCCTGTTCTGATTGACATTACTTCCATCGCCCTCATCCTCACATCTCTTTGTAGACATGCACAGCGGATGAAAACAAATGTAACAGGGTTAACTAAACCATGCTTGGAGGCCCACTTCAGGGCAGCCAGAATGATGGGATCACTCCTTCTGGTCCATATTTCATTTTTGCTTTCAGAGACCCTCATATTCTATCTTAAAACTGATTGGATTAGATATCTTATGATGTTCATCAATGATTCTAGTATGCCTGCACAATCAATCATCTTGATTCTGGGAACTGCAAAACTAAGACAAACTCTCTGGAAGCTCATTATACTTTGGAGAAACTGAAGAGATCAGTCAGAGAAGGCATCACTGGGGTCTATGCGATTTATTCCCCTAGTTTTCCTTCCTTCATCTACAGCTTCACCATTTTGAATTTCGAGTCAAATGTATGCAATTTCTGCAGCATTTCAGCTTTAGCACTGTAGATGCATCCATCATTGTCAAATGTAGGCCATGAGGACTATATAATGCAAAATCTGTCATTGTAGAGGACTTGCATCTGTATTTTAAGCTTAATGTTCAGGGTAATGTAATGGTTATGGGTACAACAAAGAATCCTTGTGTTAAATTTAGTGTCATGGATCTGATAATTGTTGATGTATCCAATTTGGGGTTTTTACTTAATCAAAAAACCTGTCTCCGTGTAGTATTTTGACTGTAAGCAAACCAGTGCACTATTTGGATAAATGTCCAATGCCTATATTTCATTTAAGTCCCCATGTATTTACTTCTCATTTAGCTCTTTAAAGACCTAAATATTCGTTTAGAAACTGAAAATTTCATCCAAGGAATCTACCAAAACTTCACCTTCCATAATATGTAAAAGAAGTCAACATTTCCACATAATTTTAGTGACTTCCAATGACATGGTGCATTTCTGGTAGAAGAGCTTGCCCTTCATCTGGGTTTAGTTGAAGATATACTTCGGTGAAACCATGAAAAAATTTGCGCCCTTCCATATGAAACATGATGTTCAGCAGAGAGCCTTTTGGCTAGGATCACCTAAAGAAAGTACCACATCCATACTTACAAACATATGTTGTTATGTCTATTCATATAATTTCCTAGACATGCAAATAATAGCTGACATGATTAACTTGATCCCACAACTACAAAACAAAGGCAACAGTCTATAACTCATTCATGCCTCAATGACCTATCTATTCTGCCACCCCTGAACTCCTTCACTAAAGTGACCATGTTTCTATTGTCATTGACATAGCAAACACAACCTCTACACACTGAGTAAAGTCCATGCCAGCAAAGAAATCTAACAGATGTAATTTCCACTTGGGTGCTCTGCTCATGGATCTAACTTTCTAGCAACTTCATCAAAACCCACAACCAAAATCAGATCACTCCTACTTAACCTCAACAGCCCTCCTCACATAGCAATTAAGGTCATGCCACTCTAAAATCAAATAAACAACAATGTTACAGGCAGTAATTCTTTGATAATAAACACACCAATAGATGACAAGGAAGGAAAAGGAGAAACACACAACAGTCTAATAGCCACTCCACCCTCAACCAACCCATAGATAAATCATCACAGAAGCCAAAGTCATCAACGTGTTTCCTCCACACAAGCAGGGCACTTTTTAAAATCATTAATTACAGCATGAAACCAACCTTTCCTCTCGCAGAAGAAAACTGAACAACTATCAAGAACCTCTACATGGAAAACATAAAGAGATGTTGAATCTCGTCAACACCAACCTTTCCCATGAAATTTCGGTTTCGAGCCCAACTTGCAATGTACTGACAAGGTCTACAACTCACTTTCTCATCACATAGAAACTAATCTCCCAGCTTCCCACACTTAAAGCAGTACCCTGCGAAGATGAAACCACTCCCTTGTCCTTATCCAGAGTAATCGACTATCACAGATTTTCACTGTGAAGGTATTACTCCAGGAAGAGAATTGCAGAACAACCTTCCATGCAGTAATCCTTCCTCACCTCAATGGGAGATACATCCTGCCTGCCAGGATACAGGAGACCCATCTCATCACTATTAAATATGCCTCCCTGCACACCAGCTTGACTTATCCACGCATTGAAACACCTTCATGGATCAGCTACCCAACAATATCACCTTTAAGCTCTGCATTATCTCAAGATACTCAATAATTACAGACCATCCTATCTGGCATTCAAGATCAAAACCTCAAAGGATTAGGTAAAACTTCAGCAGAAGCTTCAGACTAGAAACTAAGGGCAAGATGTACATACATTAGAAATATTGGTTTCCTAATTACGATCCTTTCTGAACCACAATTAGGAAATCGGCATTCCTAATGTATGAAATCCATTGAGTTTCGTTTAGGGATTCCTGGTGGGTCGCTAATTGACCTACCTCATGAATATTAATGAGATAGGTTGCAGTTTATGACCCATGAGGAATCACAGCCATCACAGGGATGGTGGACTGCTGAAATCAGCAGACCACTATGTCTGTGATTGCTTTTAATAATGCAATATATGCAGACCGCTTTCCTTAAACGGAAACAGGATGAGTTTAAAAATAAAACAATGTAACTTGAAGTTTCATTTTTTAAGAGTTAGCAGTGGCCTAAAAGGACAGTGCCTGCTCTTAAAAAACATTTTATTTACATTCTCAAAGGGAAATCCCTTCCCCTTTGCGAATGGGTTACCACCAGTTTTAAACTAGTGGTAAAGTATTACTGTTTTGCAACTGGAATTCGGTTGTTATGCATACATGCCCATTTGGTATTTGGAAGCACCAGTACAATTCCCAAGGGCCTTATTTGAAGGGATGCATGGCACATTCCAAGTTATGCCTTTCCCCTGTACCATTCCTTATTATCACATGGCTCAAGCGGCAAGCAGCCTCATTGTGTGCCACATCTCAAGTGACACAGTCAGTTCACCACTATGGAGACCCAACCTGCCTGAGAATTGCCCCTCAATGTGCTGCTAGTGCATTTAAAGACTGACTATCTGCTTTAAACTACTGCTCTGTCCCTTACAGACAATGCAGCCACTTATGCTCCTGAGCTGATGAGGCATTACATTTATTTATTGATGTATTTATATTTATCTTAGTTTACTTTATTTCTCTTGGTTAGGGCCATAAGTCTTTTCTTTTTAATGTATTGTCTTTTGCATCATGGTTTATCTCTCATTTAGGTGCTTTGCCTGCTTTGATTGTTGTTACTTTGCCTCCCTCCTTTCATTTATTTAATATTTTGTATGTTGAATTAAAAACGTTATTGTTGCATATATAAAGCATCATTATGCCTTTCACAGTAACCCAAAAACCGACAATGAGGTCTCCATATCAAACAGGACCCATAATTTCGCAATCCAAAGCTCATGATTATTCATGATTATTCATTTCTGTGTTATATTATTTACTTGTACTATTTCCTAGCTATGTTTAAATATTTTCTTGATGTAAGACACACAAGAGGACTGGGAAAAAAGCAAGGAAATAATAAACCAACATAATCTGTATTTATTTACAGTAAAGCTTTCTATGTCCGGCCAACCTTAAATCAGCCTTAATTGATCTTGGTTATGTGACATCATTTTTGGGCAGGTGATTAAACTATACCAGTAGTAATTCCTTGCTCATCAAAGATGGTCAGCGAGTATAACAACCATTCGATGCAGCAAGGATATTAAAAGTTAAATTGTCAATGCAGACACATTTTCCATAGGAATGATGACCCAGTAAATTAGGCAGAGGCCTGCTCAACTGAAACAACAAAGTGTAAATACTAAGGTAGCGACCCACTAGATTTTAAGCCTATTTCTTGCATCACTAACTCAAATAGTGCAGTCAATCAATCAGTCAGGGATTTATAGAGCTTACTACTCACCCAGGAGGGTCTCGAGTCCCGGAGGGAGGGGGGTTGGGGTGAGGGGGTGCGGGCAACTCCGTGGTCATCCGAAGAGCCAGGTCTTGAGATCTTTTCTGAAAAAGTGCAGTGTCGGGCTTCCTCTGTTGTGAAGAGGGAGTTTGTTCCAGGTCGCGATGTAGAAGAAGGATCTGTCACCCGTTCTGGCCCTGTGGATACGGGAGACCGTGGCTAGGGCTAGGTCAGTGGAGCCGAGTTTTTCTTGGGTGCATGGAAGGAGATTCTTTCATTGAGGCGGTGGGGTCCGGTGTTATGGAGGGCCTTGTAGGCATGTGTGAGTAGTTTAAAGGTTATTCTTTTTTCGACGAGGAGCCAGTAGAGGTCGTGTAGATGCCGGGTGATGTGGTCATGTTGTGGGATGCTGATGATGAGTGTGGATGCGGCGTTCTGGATGGTCTGGAGTTTGCGAAGGAGCGTTTTGTGGATTTCGGCATAGAGCGTGTTTCCGTAGTCCAGTCTGTTGGTAATGAGTGCCTGGGTGACGGTCTTCCTTGAGTCATAGGGGGGCCATTTGAAACTTTTGCAGAGTATGCGGAGGGTGTTGAAGCATGTGGAGGACACAGCGTTGATCTGGCGGTTCATGGTGAGTGAGGAGTTGAGTATGATGCCAAGGTTGCGGGCGTGGTCCATAGGGGTGAGAGGGTTTCGGAGGGCGTGGGGCCACCAGGTGTTGTCCTATGCGGAAGGGGTGAAGCCGAGGTTGAGGACTTCTGTTTTCTCAGAGTTGAGCTTCACGCAGGTGCTGCTCAACCAGGATGCAATGTCCTTCATCCCTTCTTGGAAGCTGTGCCTTGTGATGTTGAGTTCTTTGGTGTGGGAGAGGATGAGCTGGGTGTTGTCAGGGTATGAGACCATGTTGAGTCCGTGTTTTCTGACGATGGTTGCGAGGGGGGCCATGTACACGTTGAAGAGCGTGGGGTGGAGGGAGGATCTTTGGGGTGCTCCACATCTGATCTCTGTGGGTTTGGAGAGGAAGGGCGGGAGTCTAATTCTTTGTGTTCTGCCTGAGAAAAAAGATCGAATCCAGTCTAAGGCAGTTCTCTGGATGCCGGGGTCGTGCTGTCTGGCGGCTAATGTGTGGTGGGAGACAGTGTTGAAGGCTGCTAAGAGGTCTAGTTGGATGAGGGCTGCAGTGTGGCCTTGATAGAGGAGGGTGCGGATGTCATCAGTGGCAGCTATGAGGGCAGTCTCGGTGCTGTGGTTGCTGCGGAATTCAGATTGAGAGGAGTTGAGGATGTTGTTGGTTTGTATGAAGTGCATTAGCTGGGTGTTGAAGCATTACTTGATGACTTTGGTGGCAAAGGGGAGAGGAGAGATGGGCCTGTAGTTCTTGAGATCTGTCGGGTCTGAAGAGGGCTGCTTGAGGAGGGGTTTGACTTTGACACATTTCCAGTCGTCGGGGAGCGTGGCTGTTTCGAGGGCGCAGTTGATTGTTCGTCATAGTTTGGGTGCGGGTTCGGTGGCGGTGGTGTCCCTGTGGAAGATGTGCGGCAAGCAGGAGTAAGTGGGTGCTCTGGAGTGGATGCTTGTCATAATCTTTGCGGGGTCTTCTGTTGTGACAGGGGTCCAGGTGAGGAGGGTTGGCTGGGTGGTGTCACTTGTAGGGGGAGTTGGGTCGGTGTCGTGGTCTTAGTCATTGAAGTTGTCATACAGCGTCCTGATCTTCTGGTGGAAGAAGAAGCTGAGTTTGTTGCAAAGGTCTTGGGAGGGAGGGATGTCGGTAGTTTCGCTGTTGGGTCTGGTGAATTCTTGTATGATGGCGAAGAGTTCCTTGGAGTTGTGGGAGCTGGAGAGGATTCTGTCTTGAATGAAGTTTCTCTTAGCTGATTTGATGAGTTGGTGATGTGCTGTTGTAGCAGCCTTGCAGCTGGAGTGTGCTTCTGGGGTTTTGCTGTTCCTCCATGTTTTCTCCAGTCATCGGTAAGAACGCTTGGATTCTTGGAGGTCCATGGTGAATGAGGTGGCTTTCGCGTTGTATCATCTGGTGGAGTTCTGGAGAGGGCGAGAGTGTTGGTGCAGTTGGCGATCTATTGGTGAGGGTCGTTTGCTGCTGTGTTGGCGTCTGTTGTGCTAAGGGGAGAGGTGCAGCTGAGGTCGAAGGTGGGGTGTTCTTCAGTAATTTTGCTCCAGTTTCTGCATGGGAGGGGTGGCATAAGCATGTGTGCAGTGGTTTTTGAGAAGGAGAAATGGACGCAGTGGTGGTCAGTCCAGAGGGTTCCGTGTTGTGACTGAAACAAATGTTGTTTCCTCTGGCGAAGATGGGGTTGAGAGTGTGTCCTGCTGTGTGGGTGGGGTGGAGACGAGTTACTTTGGTCCAATGTTGGTGAGGTTCTCTAGGAGGGCAGTGGTGTTGGGGTCGCTGAGGTTGTCTAGGTGGAAGTTCAGGACTCTAAGCAGTACATAGTCCATGGAGGTGAGGGCATAGAGAGTGATGTAGTCTGCAATGGGGAGAGGGGTCCGGGCGGTCTGTAGGCGAGTGCTCCGCAGAGCATCATTCTGGGGTTGGGCTGTATCTGGAAGTGGATGTGTACAATGGGGGACGAAGTGTCGTCCCAGTTGCTGGTTGTCAGTCAGAGGAAGCTTTTGTGAACGATGACGAGGCCTCCTCCACGGCAGTTGGAGCAGTCTTTCCTTTGGATCTTCTATCCATCGGGGATTTCGGTTGCGATGTCGGGTGCGGAGCTGGTGTTGGTCCAGGTCTCTGTGAGGAACATGACATCAGGCTAATGAGTGTTGAAGAGGTCCCAAACTTCTACTGAGTGTCTGTGCAGGGATCGCACATTGAGGAGGATGCAGGTCAGGGATTTGTGTACGCTGGGGACCGGTGGGCTGGGGTTGGTTGTCTGGGTCCGGCGGAGGGTGGAGGTGCGGAGGCAGTGTCGGCAGGAGAACGGGCCTTGGGAGTTGCTCAGCGTCGAGAGCTGGCAGTTGTTGGTGCGTCTAGGGTTGAGAGCGTGGAGGGTGCTGGGGTCAGAGTGGTGGGAGGTCAGTGCAACAGGGTCACCGACGCTGGTGGCTGTCAAGTCACGGACGGGCGCAGATGGGCTTGCCATTGGCGCGCCTTCTGCACGCCAGTGGCGCGGCTGCACAGTGGACACCATTAAGTAGGGGTCGGGGTAGGGTGAGCAGCTGCGAGGCAGGAGGCGGGAGCCGGAACACGCTTGGGGGGCTGCGGGGGCAGCAGCGGCAGGAATCAAAGGCAAAACAAACGGAAGCAAATAGAGAAAGGCAGAATAAAAAGGCAAAAAACAGAAAGCAGAAAAGGACAGAAAAAATAGACAAAGAGTAAAAGAGAGAAAAAGGCTGACACCCACAGAGAGGACCAGCAGAAGAGCAGACTCTTCTACTGGACCACCAGGGATGAGGCACAGGCAGGAGCCTGCGGGTGGAGGATGGCCTCAAACACCTACCTGGGACACCAGAAGACGCTGGGGGCAGTGCCTTAACGACGGAGGTCGGTGAGGGGGGAGCAGTTACCCTGACCAGGAGGTCAGAGGTCTTGCTTCCATTCTTTGGCAGACATGACAGCATCCTCCATATTGGCCCTTCTAAAGTGTATTTTGATGGATGGAAACCAGAGAGGTACTCCATATGTAAAAAATGTGGTTAATTGTTGAATGATAGAGGTCTACCAGTGATTGCAAACTAGCTCCTCTATTTATTGTTAATTTACAGTGAGATAGTGCGTTAGAAGTCGTACTTGTCGAGTTCCTTTTTAGCTTTAACAAGTGTCACAAGGTAAATAAACAAACTACCCTAAAATGTGGTTTCACAAAAGACTGTGGTCTTATTCCATGCCGGGTTGATCTACAGAGCATATCTCCTCATGTCCATACCTAAACAGAGTATTTATCATTTACCAACCAACCGCCCCCAAGCATCCTAAACTGTAAAGAATTCTATAGCAAAGTCCAATAGTAATCCAAGGTTCTTTATTGTAATCTTCAGTACAGATCCAAAGGGCTTCTTCTAATCAAAACCCTCACAGTTCCATATGCACATTAAGCCAACACATGTTTTATCACTATGGCACATACACCCTTAACTTTGTCAGGGGTAAAATCAAACATACACATACTTTAACATCATTTCTTACATATCCAATGTGATCATTACCACCACAAAATCAAAAAGTGCCAAAACAAACGGTATGGTTATCGGTAACATACGTCAAATTATCCATAGTTAACATCCATGACAATCCCAAATCCATTATCCAATAATGTATAAAAGGAACCGTTATCCCACAATATTGGCAATGCAAGTGAAGTATCACTAATTGTTGATAACCTCCAATTTATGTTCCCATCCACTTATACTGAAAGAGCAAATAAAAAAAAGCTATACATTTTTTGTGTACACTTTGAATACACAGAGGAGTGTGTCTTTAGTGTCTAGCCACCTGTTGTTTGCTATTTTTCATTCACTGTAGGTCTACAGATATTTTATCAAATAGCTCAAGGTTATCTAAATGCCCTCGCAAGGTCTGCCATTGACCTCATTTTGATCTGTTCTATTTGCAAACAATAGGCCCAGCCATACAAGTGTTTTTTTTCATCACCAGTGCGATAACACTGGGTAGTAGGAATGTTGTAGATTCCAATGGATCATAGAAGTTTCCATTTAGAAATGTAAGGGAAATGTTTGATTTAAGGCCATGTTTGAGGTTTGCAGGGCATTGTGAGTAAGAAAACCTCATCCGATCCACGCAAGGCACACCACCCTGGAATCTCCTGGTTGTCTAGTCCTCAAAAATGTCTGTGGTTCGTACATTTCCATGGGTGTCACCAAAGCATGGCCCCAAATACCAGACCTATCTCTATTGCTTACATATCAATGTCGTGCTTTAGGGCATTTTGGGTCGTGGACTCTTGGCCCACCCATACAAGTGGAGTATTGCTCTTATCAGGAGACTTGTGGGAACTCAGGGTGGTAGGAAATTTGGAGATCCCCACAGATTCCAGAGGATTTTCTCACAGAAATGTGAGGAAAATGTGTGTTTTTAGTCAGTTTGAGGTTTGTACGGCATTGTGGGTAAGACGGTGTTGTGAGAGAACAGTGAAGTACACCACCCTGGACTCTACCAGGTGTCTAGTTTCAGAACTGTATGGGTCTGGTAGTCTATCCGCACCCAAAAAATGCAGCCATTCACTACTGCAAGTGGGACGATATTGGGAGTTAGCAATACTCTGCTGGTCCATATGTACAAACGCTCAAAATGAAAACCCGAGATCACGGGTTTAAGGAGTACAAACAACATTCAAAAGAATTAAAATGTCCTCTTGCTTGCCATTGGGATGGGATTTTTCAGTCTGCAGAGGAGCAGAAAGACTGTTGAGGCTGTAGGGGTGAGGGTGGGGCTGGGTATTAGGATTCGCAAGACCCACCCCATTATTTAAAAAAAAAAAGAACATCCGGCCATACAGTGGGTTTCTATTGCCCCTGGGTCAAATTGGAGGCCCCAGGGGTGGGGGAAAAAAATGGTTTGTCCTCTTTTGGGGTGAGGGTGTGGCCAATGCCAGTGTGCAATACCCCACAACATTTTTTTGATCCAAAGGCAAAATCCCTGGTGTCGGATGGACTTTCTAATCTCCTGAGATGCAGATTTGGGGCATTCTCCCCAGTTGTGACAAACCGCCTATCAACTGCCAAGGGGTAGAAATACACTATTGGTCCTTTAGGGGCAGAGGTATGGCTCGAAACCAGAGTAGGCTGCACCATTTGAGTTCCTTGGTGTGGCGGACTTTCTGCCCGTCTCAGGGGTAAATGGAAGGTAAACCCCATCTGACTAAGGGGGGAGCTAATAAACTGGCATTGGCAACATCCCCACTGCACAATGACAAACTAGTTTTTCTCCTCCGGCCCTGGGCCACACCGGGGTCTTGCACTCAATTTGCCCTGAGGGGGTTAGACAGCCCACTACACACCAGGGAATTCTAAAGGCACTAAAACAAACAAAAGGAGGGTGTAGCCTACCCTGACATTGAGCTACACCACTGCCCCTGAAGGGGCGATAGTGTCCCCCCCGGGGCAGAGAGGAGGTTTGTCGCATTTGGGAAGGTTGCCCTAATCTTGCCCCCGGGAAGGTAGTAGGTCCACCTGATACCATGGATTTTGCCTTTGGGGTAATAGGAAGTGGTGCTGGTGTTGCATTCTGTCATTGGCCACACCCCTAGCCCAATTTGGACAAACCAAAGTGCAACACCCATGCCACATTCTTTTGGCCCAAATGCAAAATGCCAGTCAGACTTTTTACCCTCCTCAGGGATGTATTTGGGGTAACCTCCCCAACTGGGAGAAACCTTATACCTGTTACCGGGGGTGCAGGAAAAAACTATTGCCCCTTCTGGGGCTGGGTGTGTGACTCGATGCAGGGTAGGCCGCCCCCTCCTTTTATTTATTTTGGCTCCGTTTTGAAATCCCTGGCATTTAGTGGGCTTTCCGCTACCTCAGATGAGCACATTCAATATCCCTATCCATCCCCCAGGGGGCAGAGAGCTTATTGGTTCATGGGATGGTGGAGAGCACAGGTCCATGCCCAGGGAGACCTACTCCCCCAAAAAGCACTGCATAAATGCAGTCACAGGTATCTAATGATCTTTCTGCCCCCCCGGCGGTGAAAATTGGGGCTAATTGCTCACATCCATCCCTCAGGGGGTGCAGAAAGGCTGTCTGTCCATTTTGGGGTGAGGATGTGCCATGTTTATGATGGGCAGCCCACATCCCTGTACATTGTTTTTGCAAAATTTCCCTGGTGTCTAGTGAGCTTTCTGACTCCCCACCCTGAGGGGTAGATTGGGGTAATCACCTCGATCTGTTCCTGAGGGGGGCAGAAAGACTGATGCTACATTTGTTGGGGGTGAGGGGCATGGCAATGCCCATGTTAGCCAGCTCCCACTCTTACATTTTCTTTTCTAACTGAGCTGCGTAACTGGTTCAGGATCTTTAATAGAGCCTCCTAAAGTGTGAGCAATCCACCTGTGGGACACCCCCGCGCCGCACGGCCACCAGCTGCTGCGTGTGCCCCTTGCCTGCCCTCTGCCTCGCTGCTGCCTCGTTTGCCGGTTGCCGGCTGCCTCCGCTGCTGCTGTTTTTGCCTTGTTTTGTCAGTAATTTGTGCCTGTTTGTAATTTTATTTCACTGTGCCTGTGTTGGTTTCCTTCCTTGTTGTCCGCCTACCTCGCCGCCCTCCGCCCTCCCTTCCCGCCACCGCCGCTTTTCCCCGCCCCTTTTTCTATTCTGTACCCTCCCCGCTCCCGCCTCCCAGCTGCTCCGCCCACCCGCGCACTTCGCCTTAAATGGCGACCGTGCGAACGCGCAGCGGTCACGCGCAGCGGGCGCGCCGATTGTGCGCCGAAGGCGCGCCAAAGGTAAGCCCGTCTGCGCCCGTCCGCGACCGGACCGCGCCCAGCGCCAGGACCCCTGGCCCACGAAGACCCCGACCGACCCGCCTGACGTACTCCGCCGCCACCCTCATCGCACTCAACACCGGCCGACTCCCAGAATGCCATCAAGCCACTCCACGACGTACCCACGGACCTTTCAGCTGCCACGCCTGCAAGTTCACCTGCACCCGGACCAGCCTCACACCAGCACCCGCCAAGTCGAACACCAGCAGCACCCACCTCAAGTGCATCCTGCTCAACACCCGCTCCGTCCACAGACACGCCATCGAACTCTGGAACCTTCTAGACGCCACAGCCCCTGACGTTGCCTTCCTCACGGAGACCTGGTTGAACGCCTCTTCAGCTCCCGACATCGCCATCGCTATCCCAGAGGGCTACAAGATCGTCCGGAGGGACCGAAACGCCAACCAGATGGGAGGAGGCATCGCCATCATCCACAGGAACACCATCCGTCTCACGACCAGCACCGACAACACCCTGACCAGCGCCGAACACCTGCATTTCCAGATCCACACCAACCCGAACACCACCCTCAGAGGCACCCTGATCTACCGACCCCCTGGACCACGCACACAATTCAGCGAGGACATCGCCGACTTCGTCAGCCCGCATGCCCTCCCCTCCGCCGACTACATCCTCCTGGGAGACCTCAACTTCCATCTGGAGAACAACAACGACCGCAACACCAGCACCCTGCTCGACAACCTCGCCAACCTGGGACTCAAGCAACTGGTGTCCACCCCCACCCACCTCGCCGGACACACACTCGACGCAGTCTTCTCTTCCAGCACAGACATCGACTTCAGCCACGCCACAGAGCTTCAATGGACGGACCACAGCTGCGTCCACTTCACCTTCAAGAGAACGACGACCCACCAACACCAGCAACAGGCCGCCCGCAGAAGCTGGAACAAGATCACAGCAGACCAGCTCGCCACCTCCCTGAGCCAGCACCCTCCTGCCAGCTCAGCGAACCCCAGCCAGGCCGCCAACAACCTCACGAAGTGGATCAGCAACTGCGCGGACGAACTCGCCCCACTGAGGACCCCGCCTAGCAGACCCGGCAGCAAGAAGGCCCCATGGTTCACCGACGAACTCAAGAGCTCCAAGAAGAACTGCCGAGCCCTCGAGAAAGTCTGGAGAAGGGAACCGACACCGGACAACAGGACCTCCTTCAAGCTTGCCACCCGGAAACACCACCAGCTGATCCGCGCCGCCAAGAAAACAGCATTCAAGGACCGGTTGGACAACAACGCACACAACTGCAAGGAACTCTTCAACATCGTGAAAGAGCTTTCCAACCCCAGCGCAGGAAACAACGACATCACCCCATCGCAAGACCTCTGCAACTCCCTCGCTTCATACTTCCACAACAAGATCACGGACATACACAACAGCTTCAACAACCAACCAACGCACACCATGACCGAACAACCACCCCCCACCACCACCCTCCACGCCTGGACCCCGATCAGCACCGAAGACACCATCCGCACGATGAACTCCATCCACTCCGGATCACCGACCGACCCCTGCCCTCACCACGTCTTCAACAAGGCCGACGCTGTCATCGCACCCCACCTGCGGGACATCATCAACACATCCTTCAACACCACCATCTTCCCTGAGAGCTGGAAACACGCCGAACTCAGCGCTCTACTCAAGAAACCAACAGCGGACCCCACCGACCTCAAGAATTACCGCCCCATCTCGCTCCTCCCGTTTCCAGCCAAAGTCATCGAGAAGACCGTCAACAAGCAGATGGCCGCCTTCCTCGAGACGAACGGATCCCTCGACCCCTCACAGTCCGGCTTCCGAGCCAATCACAGCACCGAGACCGCCCTCATCGCCGCCACCGATGACATCCGAGCCCTGATGGACAATGGAGAAACAGCGGCCCTCATCCTCCTAGACCTCTCCGCGGCATTCGACACGGTCTGCCACCGCACCCTAGTACGGCGCCTCAGCAACATCGGAATCCAGGACAAGGCGCTGGAATGGATCGTCTCCTTCCTCGACGGAAGAACACAGAGAGTCCGCCTACCACCGTACAAGTCAGAGGCCTCCGAAGTCATCTGCGGCGTCCCCCAAGGATCATCTCTGAGCCCCACCCTCTTCAACGTCTACATGAGCCCCCTCGCGGCCATCGTACGCAAACACAACCTCAGCATAATCTCCTACGCCGACGACACCCAACTGATCCTCTCCCTGACCAACAACCCCGCCGCCGCCAGAGCCAACCTGCACGAAGGGATGAAAGAGGTAGCCGAGTGGGTGACGACCAGCCGCCTGAAACTGAACTCGGACAAGACGGAGGTCCTCATCCTGGGCTCCTCACCCTCCGCCTGGGACGACTCCTGGTGGCCTCCCGCCCTGGGCACCGCACCCAAACCGACAGACCATGCACGCAACCTGGGCTTCATCCTGGACTCCTCCCTCTCCATGACCAGGCAAGTCAACAACGTCTCCTCGGCGTGCTTCAACATCCTATGCATGCTACGGAAGATCTTCTGGTGGATCCCCACCGAGACCAGGAAGACCGTCACCCAGGCCCTCGTCACCAGCCGACTGGACTACGGCAACGCCCTCTACGCCGGTACCACCGCAAAGCTCCAAAAGAGACTCCAGCGGATCCAGAACGCCTCAGCCAGACTCATCCTCGACATCCCACGAACCAGCCACATCTCCGGACATCTGAGAGACCTTCACTGGCTCCCCGTCAACAAAAGAATCACCTTCCGCCTCCTCACCCACGCACACAAAGCCCTACACGACCAAGGCCCGAGCTACCTCAACAGCCGAGTCAACTTCTACGCTCCCAAACGCCTCCTCCGTTCAGCCAACCACGCCCTCGCCGCCGTCCCCCGCATCCGAAGAGCGACTACAGGAGGAAGGTCCTTCTCCTACCTGGCCGCCAAGACCTGGAACTCCCTCCCGACCGACCTGCGCCTGACCCAAGACCACCTCTCCTTCAGGAAGAAGCTGAAGACCTGGCTGTTCGAGCAGTAGCGGCACCCCTCCCCCCCCCCCCCCCAGCGCCTTGAGACCCTACGGGTATGTAGCGCGCTTTATAAGTGTCACTGATTGATTGATTGATAGATTGGACGGTATGGAGAAACACTGGACAAAACAAAGTTAAGACAGAACATATGTCATCATGTAGGTTTAGCTGCATCTTAGTGAATTAAAACATTTGAGAGTTTTACATGTGTGGGGCATTGCCCATTAACGTTTCATCATATTATTGATGTCTTCATGTCATTTGGCATTCGCAAAAGGTGGAAGCGTATTTTTAAAAAAAATTGCTATGCATTTTAGAAGCATTTTAATTTCTTTCACAATCTAGCATTTTGACCATATGTCGAACATGAAGTGAAATCGTGCAGTGGTGCTGCTCCTAGCAATATACTACTGTATCTTATTTCTTTATTAAAATGTGTGTATTGAATTTGCATTGACATTTGTGCATGTAGGGTAAGTATATATAATGTAAATCCCACAAAGGGGGAGCGAGGTTAAAAAAGCCTATTCTTTCACCCTCCCAATTGAAGATACACACAAAAAAAATTAATATTAGGACTATTTATATCTGAGACCAACCATTTTGGGACAGGTATGCCACTGGAAATTGCAGGGCCGTCACCCACGGAAAAGTGGGTGGCACAATGTAGTCACATGTTTGCCAAGGCTAGGTCACCACGGAACTTGCCAACTTCCTTTTCCTGCTGTCCCTTTCCAACCTTACCAGCCTCTGTTGTTATTCTCTATTTTTAACCCAATGAAGGTAACCAGTGATAAATGAGTGCGTTGGATTGTTGAAGACTGTTTTAGCCACACTCCAATATCTCTGGCATTGGGACACAATTGTTCTGGTTCACTGACAGAATGTCGAAGAAAAAAATATAGAAGAAAAAAAATATCAAGGACAAAATATAGAATACAAAAACATCGACTGCCTATACTTAAAACGGTAAGTACAAAAATACCTAAAAAAAATAACTTTTATGATAATATAGTTGCATTAAATATAGATTTTTAAATATATATTATTTAAAATATTAAAAGAAATATGTACTAAATACGAACATTAATTTATAAAAATAAAATATATTCAAATGTATATTTTCAAAAATATAACAAATAAACGTACTTTTAAAAATGTAAACACACACACACATATATATTACCTACTGGCGGTCGCAAGTAGATAGTTATAGTTACAATCTAGTTTCCATAGGAAAAGCATTTTTTGATTTGCTAATAACTTCGTTTGGCGTCGTTTGACAAATCTTTATGAAATTTTCCAATATATATATATATATATATATATATATATATATATATATATATATATATATATATAATATATATATCAATCCACAAGTTCCGGTACAGAAGATCCGTCTGTCACGGGCGGTCCGAGTATGGAAACCGGAATTCCAAATTAATATACTCCACACAGTCCCGTTATATCGAGAAATGCTCGGACTCCCAAGTTGAATGCAGCTCGTTTATTTACAAGTACAAAACGACGCGTTTCGCCATTACGGCTTGGTCACACTCAAATATGCAAAATCACACCGTGTTTAAATCTCATAAATTCAAGAACGGACTCATCACAACAGTGTATCAACCTCAATACGACCATCGCGGCCATCTTGTAGTGATGTACTAACAATGGGGATTCCACACAACGTGTAGCAGTAGATCACATAGTGATTAAATACAGTTATACATGAAACTAATATAGTAAACAAAGCATGGAGCAAAATTATTACGACAGCTCATTAGCGCATATCCATAAAATACATGTGCTGGTTAATATATCATGCCCCAGTGGGCGACAAATCTAATTGTGACTCGGATCTCTCTGTACTCTATAAGAAATGTCCATTGTATATAGCTCAAGCACACACTCTATTTAGAGCCTAATGCATGACCGTACTCGTTCTACATGTCAATAAAGTTGTAAAATACAATAGTGCCCAAGTGAGCATAGGCCATTCTTAGAGGACACCCCTAAAGAGAAAAGGGGAGAGGTCCAAGTGCCGCCATATATCCATTATATCCTATATATATATATATATATATATATATATATATATATATACACATACACACACACATGAACATACATATACAAATAAATTCATATTTGAAATAATAATATCACAAATAATATATTATCAAAACTATATGTATAAATATTGAAATATAACAAAAACATAAAATATTAAAAAGAAAACCAATTTAATTTAAAATAAAAAGTAAACACATATTTTTGAAAATGTAATTATAAATAATTTACATACATAAAATATTGACATTTTTAAATATGTCAACGGGCCCCCAACTGTGGAAACAGCATGCCTTTCTGTGGCGGCAACGCCGCCATTAAAAGGCTGCTTCCCGCTGCCATCATAATATGGATGGCGGTGTCTAGCAGACACTGCCACCATATCAGGCCCCTTTTCGGTCCGGTCACCTGTGTGACCGTCGGAAAACCGGCGGACGGTCTTTCCGTCAGCCGGGGTCCCCCCCGCCTTACTAATATGGCAGGGGGAATGGCATGCGGGCAAAGGTGAATGTTGGGCGGATCGCCGACGCCATGCGGGCGGTGGTGATCCGCCCGACATTCTAATATAGACCCCTAAGTGTTAATTAATTCAAAATAAATTACTTCCCACCCTTTACCCCTATAAGCACCACGACCCTCCAAAAACATTTACATAAAAAATTAATAACACAATAAACAAAATTAAATATCAATTAAATAAATAATGTTAATTACAAACACAAAATAATAATAATAATTAAAAAATAATCATTAATTTATTATAAATAAATTACTTCCCATAAACCCAAAACCCGCTACAGAACTAAAAAAGACAATCTAATTAAATTATATTTCATAACTTTCACAATAATTAAACAAAAAATAATGCCATTTACATTTAAAATATATGTTAAAAAACATAAAAATTATTTTAAAACGATATTTTTACAAATGATAATAATGACTTCTATATTTTTAAAATCGATATTACTTACCTTCAAATTGATATTCTTCACAACGATATTCTTGCACTCGATATTTCTATTCCACGATATTTGTCACTCGATATTATAGTAGTTCAAAGTTTTTTCCTCAATATAACAAAAGTACCACAAGTGTTTTTAATAGCACAATTTAGATATGCAATGCCTGTGCTAGTCTGTTGCGGTATCCACACATTCTCTATGTGTAAAGATGGAAGATTACATGAATATACTCAAATATATCTTATGGGGCCTATTTATCAAAGGGTTGTGACGCTTTTCGCCATGCACAAAATCGATGCAACCCTTAAGTGTGACATTTCAAGCCATTTTGCATGGTCCTGAGTGGCTTGATAAATCTGGAGTAATGCAATGCAGCACAAATCACTGTGTTGTGTTACTCTGCCCCAGGCAGCCATTCCATGAGTGGTGCAAGGGGGTTCCTACGCAACATCCATGGATTTTGGCATATAACAAGATTTACCATAAGTGGCAGAGTTGGGAATGTGTAAAAACTGCTACGCATCCCAGGAGACACATTTCATTTTATCCTCTCTCTATGTGTGCTGCATTCTGCAGCACACATAGAAATAGGAAAATGCATCAGAGGATTGTTTTTGTGAAGGAAGTTGTCCCTTCCTGCACAAAAACAATCCTGCTCACACTGTGCACCAGCAGTGGGAAAAGACAGGAATCCACAGTATAATGTTAAATATGGTGCATTCCTGACCTTTCCCTGTCACACAGTGCAACGCAGCAAGGTGACTTGCTGCACTGCCCTGCATGTCTTGTTCATACATATGTCCCTTGGTGCTCACTGTTGTGCAGCCATGTTATGGAGGGAAGCATGGTATTATGTGGTGAGTAAGATTTCATTGGCTGAAATGTCGTATTACTTCTGCTTGTGACACTGGCTTGCATGTTTTTTCCATTAGTCATCATGCATGGTGTTCCTTTGCATACATTCAGGAGTTGATAGTAATATGTTAATATATTTATGGATGGGTTATCTTTTTAAATGTCAGTATACATCATGGAGGAGCACTAACTAAAATCAGAGTTTACAGGATGCCAAGATACGGGAAACATCCTTTACCATGCAGTCACTACCATAATGTGCCTATACATCCCAGTCACTACCCCAACTTCGTCGTTCCCACGTCTTTCTTCACCCCAAAAGTTATTACAATGACTTGCTTTAGGGGAAGCATTGTTGGACTGGTCCAACACCTTCCCTACCATTGCATAGACTGGAGTTGGACTAGTGAATTATACTATTCCAAAGTCATACACTCCCCTAAGGCAAGTCGTTGTAATGACTTGCATGGTAAAGGAATGTGTGGTAACATAGCAGTCGGGGTAGAGACTGCGATGTAAAGGCATGCATGGTAAATGCATGAAGGGTTCTGTCATACAACACAAGAGACAGAAATCGTTCTAAATGGACTCCAGATATTTACAGAAAAGTAAGATAATGCTGTGCAAATTTGTAATTTATATAAATGAATATAAAAAGGTTCCAGAGATCGAACAAGTTTATAATAGAGGAATTGCCTTTCAGAGCACGATGAGGTGGGGCAGGACTGGTGGAAGAAGATGAGAATTCCAAGCATGAAGAAGTCTGAAATCAGTGGACCACCTCATGGAGAAGAGCAGTGACAAAGCACAATAAACAACTAGATATTCTCCTACTACTGGTTTACCCTTAGGTAATTTTGGGGTGTTCAACTATGCATCAAAATGTAAATCTCAGGGGAATAACCTTCATAAAAATAGGTAAAAGTTTTGACCATCATACAGAGCCTATCTGCACCAATGACAGTGAAGAATAGATGACAGGCGGACACACAGCTACTGCTAGAAAATGTCATGGTGATGTGGTATACAAATGTGCACAATATTAGAGACCAGTCAGAGTTACTGAGGTACAGTAACATAGACCCTACAGTCAACGTGATGTCTGAGATCTCATCCTAATCTACTGAGCATAATTCTAATGTACAAACCGCAGGTAATTCTCTTCTTTTCTGCTGCTCCTAAACCCCTGTTCAATGTATGGAACCATTTTCCAAACACGGAAAATGATTACTACACAGTGAACTTTAATGATGTTTGTAACGTGTTGACTTTGCATCCTATAGTTAATAAAGAAGTGTTGCATTTTAAAAACTATGATAGCACAAGTTATTTTCCATAATATATTTATGGTTGAGTAAAAGTTAATCTAAATGTAGAAGATGTAGTATAAACAACAAATTGTTATCGACATTTGTAAAGCACACCTTCATACAAATTTGCAATATGTAAAGTTTTTTCAAATCAAAACGCCTCACATGCAGGTGAGGAATGAAGATTTGGAAAAAGGTTCTCTCTTGTTCTACATCCTCCTATGTTATGGCTGATGTCATGCAATAATTTTACGCTCCATTTCCGGGATTACATTAAAACCTCCTCCAGGTATAAGGAGGCACATGGATGTCCATACTTTACTGGAATCCTGATGATCAGATTCGATTGGCCTATAGAGCAATCTGGTAGTTTCACACAGGCTGTTCTGACAGGTCAGTGTGTCGGCTAGTTTTTTGGTTGTTTGTGGGCCTGTTTACCTTCTGGTCTGGTGGGCCAGATTTTAATATTGATTTCCTTGCTAATACCACAAACATTGCCTGCAGCAAGCACAAATGCATGTAGCCTCCCATGGCTTGCAAAACACCTTTGCTGGGTGTCTTTATGAGTTCAGAACTACCCCGATTACTAAGACCTATCCGCCACTTTTTTTGCCTATCTTTGTCCCTTAAAAAGGGCTACTTTTATTTTGTTGTGCGGGTCTATTTTCTGTCTCAGCCCAACCCGGCTAGGATCCTTTTGATGGTGTTATGATATATGAGCAATGTTGTATGTGTTATCGCATTCAGACAAGACATTTAATATAGGGTCAGTAACCGTATCTTACGGTAAACCACATTTACCACAAAACTTTTTCCCCGCAGGGAATTACAACGCGTTCGTTACAACGACCGTATTTTAATTCTGCATACCATTACTCTGCAAGTTGGAACAATGACTTGCGGAGAGGGGAGAAGGTGTTGGATTTAAAATCCAACACCTTCCCTAATGTCCTCGCAGACTGGAGTTAGACTATTCCAACATCCAGCGCCTCCCCTCCGCAAGTTGTTGTTACGACTTGCGGGGTAATGGTATGTGGAATTACAACGCAGTCGTTGTAACGACCGCGTTGTAATTCCCTGCGGGGAAAAAGACTGCGGGATAACGAGGCATATTCGTGTCTTGTTTACCACAAAGAGCCGCTCCTAGTGTGATAACCCAAAAGAGTTACAAGAACGTCGTAAGTGTGGGCATCTCACAAAAAGTTACGGACTGGTCTCACACACCACCTGGTGTCATGCTTCATCATTGACCAGTCCTCGCCCTCTAAACCTTCGTTTGATAGAGGGCGGGCATGCACTTGACGACAAGGATGCACTTTCTAAATGACTGAGTGGGGGCCCGTGAAATTGTGAGTGAGGTTAAAAATCATTATAGTAATCAGAGGTAATTTTAATGTGACTGAAAACTATATGATATTAAAATGTATGTTAACATAATTTTCAGCTTCCAAATTTTATTTCTTTCAACTATAGAGAGCGCTTTAAAACTTAAATTTTTTAATTTTGCTTTTTTTCTATCTATGTACTTCGTCAATATTCTACATTTTTTAAACAGCTGTGGACATCCTGAGTATATGTCATGGACTTCCGGTGTTCCGTGGACCACAGGCTAAGAACCACTGCTTTAGGGCATAATACCCAGATTTAGCAAGATTTAACTGAACATTTGTTTCAGAAAACTTCAGAAAATTTCAAACACAAATGCATTTAACTTTATATAGCATTAATGATTTAGCTACGTTTTTGGGCTGAATGTTGGCTATGAGTTTCAGGTTACAACAGTGCCTTGGAGGAAGACAGGATGAATATTGTTGAATCCTTCTTGTTTTGGTGAACTATCTTTCAAGCATAAAATACAGTTTTCATCTACATAGTATGCCTGTAGAAGCTGCTTTGAACCAACAATCAGTGCCAGATTAAACCCTATGGAGGCCAATAGGCATGTTGAAATATTGCCCCCCTCGCAAATTATCTCCGAATATGTTTTTATTTTTACCAACCAACAATTTTAATAAACCACTATATTATATTAATACAGTATTTTCTCTATAGTCTTTAATGTAAAAGTTTTTTTTTTTTAGTTGAATAATTTTTTCTATCTTTTGGAAACAATTTAAGAAAGCTTAATTGTAATTTTCTTTCAAGATCAAATTAATATTATTTTGTTCCCTTGTCACGGGGCTCCTAAAAGGAGTGGGGCACATAGACCGGTGCTTTCTTTGTCTGTTGGCTAATCCGAAACTGCTAACAATGAACATCGTGACGTAGACATCCAATCCTACTCTTTCTTTTGTGGTGGATCTGTATTTAGGGCATTCTCTTCCACTTGATGAACTTGATGTGGAGCCATCTTTATCTGTATTGCTATTTTTAATAAAGTTGTTTATATAACTCTCATTTTGTCCTCCTAAATAAACAAACGGCAGGTAAATAGAATCTGTAATTCACAACCATTACTTAAATAGTCTAAAAAAGAAATGTGTGTAAAATTACAACATGGCACACAAGATTTGATTTGTAAGCATTGGTAACAACTATTCCTAAATCCTTTAATCTGTCTGAAAAAAAAGGATGATTCTTCTAAGGAGATGTGGAAAATACCCCCCCCCCCCCCGAAAAAAAAAGTTAAGAGATTGTGTGGAGGTCCCTGGTAATGGGACACCTAGAAAAAGTCACATACCACTTCTCATTTCCCCGCCTTATTTAAAGGTCTAGGGAATGAAGATTTCCGATGACAGCGCCTCTGACGGCTTTAAATTCAGGAAAACACTTGGGGGCATATTCACGAGGAAGTGGCGGTGAGAGGCGTTAGCCTCCTTTGCTTAGCGCCTCTCACTGCCCTTTCGGAAATGACAGGCTGCACCATATCCACAAAAATGTGGTGCAGTCTGGCGTTTCCCCATGCGACGGCGCTATGTCCCACGACTTAACGCCAACGCAGGCACCCTTGCACCAGAGTGCAAGGGTGTCTGCGAACAGGGAGGTTTGTTTATGTACAGGAAAGTGTCCCTTCCTGCACATAAACAAACCTAAAATGCCGTTTAGTAATTTACATGTGTGCTTCATGCAGCACACATGTAAGTTACAAAACGGCATTTTTTAAAAGGTTTGTTCATGTACAGGAAGGGACACCTTCCTGTACATAAACAAACCATGGCATTTTGCTATTTCCATGTGTGCTGCACAAGGCAGCACACATGGAAATAGCAAAACCAGGAGAAATTAAGCATTTCTCCTCGTTTCGCCACTTTAAGACTAGGATTTTTCTGGTCTTAAGTTCGGCGCTGCCATCTATTATCGCTGCCCTTGATAACAGGCAATAATAGGTGGCAGTATCGAATTCAATGGGTGTTGCGGTGGTACGCCCACCACAACACCCACTGCACGCCCCTTTCACGCTAAGTTTAGAGTGAAAGGGGCCCTATTCTCAAGGCGGCGTTAAGCTCCTTAACGTGGCTTTAAGCCACGTTAAGTGGGTTAATGCTGCCTTGAGAATAGGGCGCTGGCCCTATCGCCACGGGAACGTCAAAAAAAGTGACATTCCCGTGGAGATAGGGGCTTGAGAATATGCCCCTTGGACTGTCCATATGCAAAAGGATGCGGAGATGCAGCAAATATAGCTATATGTAATGAATTTTAAAATCTTCATTATTCTTTTTACATACATACTGTGATCAAAAATGTTCGAAATATAAAATATTCAGCAATACTTGCAAACTATTTACAAAAAATATCAACATGCAAAAATGTTGCTGCCAAAATGTTGACAACCAGGCTAGTGTGAAGCTTAGTATATATGATCCAGAAGCGAAGCCCCGCCTCTCGTGTCAGGACCTGCTAGGGTGCGTCAGACACCAGATATTTCCAAATGAAAACATGCACCGAGTCAGTGCCATGCAAACAGGCCCACCAGACGCGCTTCATTAAGATTTTTTTAATCTAAGGTAAGGTAAATGGCATAACGTGTTTAGACTCCTAAAAGTCATAGGGCCAGATGTACGATGGGATTTTGCATGCGCAAACATGTTTGCTTCCTGTTTACGCATGCAAAATCCCTGTTGGCCATGCACTAACTCTATATTTCGAGTCACAAAAAATTACAACACGCAAAATAGTGTTTAGTGACTCACAATTAGGAAGGGGTGTTCCAAGGGGTCCCTTCCTAATTGCGACTCGCAGCCCATGTATGAATGTTTTGCTACCACAATTTCTGTCGCAAAACACTCTCAATTTACTGCCCTCTTCAAAAGGGTGGTAATGCAGTCGCAAATGGGAAGGGGCCCCCAGGGGACCCCTTCCCCTATGCAAATGCAGGAGGTAATATTTTTAGGGGCAGGCAGTGGACCCAGGGACCACTACCTGCCCGAAAAAAATGAAACAAAAATGTTTTTTTTTTAAAGCAGCCCGCTTTCCTTTAAGGAAAAAAGGGCTGCATTTTATAAAACAACTGCTTTATTTAAAAGCAGTCTCAGACATGGTAGTCTGCTGAGCCCAGGAGGCCACCATACCTGGGAGGGCCTGCGATTCTCAATGGGGTCGCAAATTGTGAGTGCCTCATTAATATTGATGAGGCACGCAATTTGCGATCCCACTGAGAATTGAAAAGAGTGTCTCGAACACTGTTGTACATTGGAAATTGAGACTCGCAATTTGCGACTCGCAATCGAGCGCAAATTGCAATTCGCACTTTCCAATGGTCGTACATCTGGCCCTTCATCCTATGCAAACACGGATGGAGAACTCTCTTGCACTTTTTAAATGTAGCTCACAACTGTGAAGAAGGACCAGGGTGCTCGTACATTATTCACATTGTTTAAAGTGACAGTGAATCAGTTGTTACAAAGTTCTTACAGAGTATATTGCATGAAGACAGAGAATGTTTTCACTACTTCTTGCGCAGGCCAATCCTTCAAATAGCATGTCATTTCGCATTCATCGAATCCCAGCGCTGTCTTCATTTTGCAAGCTTAGCACAAATGTAAGGACCACACTGCCCATCATGCTTTAATTTGGTTACACTTCTCTATTTCAGATCCTTCGATATTATCTGTTGTTTTAAAATCATCACCTTGTATTAACTGTACCAATGTGTCTCATCATAATTCTGTGCAAGGCTGAGCATTCGGTCTTAGTATAATGTCAAAAAGATAGTGCTATCATTTAAAGTCCAGTTCTCATAAAAGTTCGTAACTTGCCTTGTTAATGCATTTCAAAAGCAATGGTAAAATACCCCTACAAACCCATGCTGCTCCCGAAGGTTTCTCAAGTAGTGACGGGCCTCTCACTGGTGGCCCTGCCACAACAAACTTAGTCCTCATCCTGAATTCCAGCTGGCAGATACCCCTTTATTCCATATGATCCAGAAGCAAGCTTCGTAATAACTGATTCACTGTCCCGATAGATAGATAGATAGATAGATAGATAGATAGATAGATAGATAGATAGATAGATAGATAGATAGATAGATAGATAGATAGATGGATAGATAGATAGATAGATAGATAGATAGATAGATAGATAGATAGATAGATAGATAGATAGATAGATAGATAGATAGATAGATAGATAGATAGATAGATAGATAGATAGATAGATAGATAGATAGATAGATAGATAGATAGATAGATAGATAGATAGATAGATACTCGTTTGCTTTTTCCTCAAAGAAAACATGCCAAGCCCAATTCCTTAAGCGTGAAATATTTTATTCTATATAGGAAAACGGATTTCAGAGCAGCCTTCAGTAGCTCCACTCCCCTTATCATCCTCACTGTGAATTTGCTTCCCAGCGCCGGGACACCTCCGTTAGAGGTAGCCATGTGTTTTATAAACTGAATCTAACATATATATATGAATTACTGAAAGTTATGCATGACTTAGAAATGGGTGAAAATAAGGATGAAAGTGAGCATGGCTTACTACAAACATGTGGAACTCTAAATGAGCACAGTGGACTGAAAAGGAAATCCAAATTTAATCCCAATGTACCCTACGACAACATTGAAGCATACAGCTCTGCTGTCATCACTGAATTAAAGAGAATGAGAAATACATTTCAAAATTCTAAATGGGATAATCTAACAAGGGTGCAAAGAAATGCACTTAAGACCTTGGAATCAGATCCCACGATCGTCATCAAGCCTTCTGACAAAGGGGGCAATGTTGTGGTAATGAATTTCGAAGACTACAGATCAGAGGCTATGAGGCAACTCATGGATGAAACATGTTACGAACTCATCGACTGGAGCCGATATAAACAGACCATCTTGGATTATCATAGACTCCTAAGCAATTGGTACTTTCTAGGCCTAATTGACAGTGATGAATTTAATTTCTTAAAAACTGAGAAACCACGTGTACCATGTGTGTACTTCCTGCCGAAGATACACAAAAATGCCACTTCACCACCAGGGCGTCCAATTGTCTCCTCAAATGGGGGACTCTTAGAGAATACGTCTATTTTCCTTGATTCATACCTGTCTAAATATGTGTTAAATTTAATGTCGTATTGTAAAGACAGTTCAGATTTCTTGCGCAGACTACATGATGTGCAATGGGAAGAGGGATATATGATGATCAGTCTGGATGTCTGCTCTCTTTATACATGTATTGACCAACACAAAGGGGTAGCGGCATGCATGTATTTTTTGAAAAGTAGAAACATTGATTATTGGGAGCACAACAGAATGCTAGAAACAATGATGCTTTTTTGCCTCCAAAATAATATCTTCCTTTTTGAGAAATCACTGTACCGACAGCGGTCTGGTACCGCGATGGGTACTTGCTTTGCCCCTAGTCTAGCTAACCTTTTTCTGGGGTGGTGGGAGGAGCAAGTGGTATGGACACAGCATATACAGAAATACACTGATCACATACTAGTATGGATCAGATATATAGATGACCTGTTCCTTATATGGAACGGTTCAAAGAATCTAGCCAAGGAATTCATCGAGCAATTAGGAATCAACAATTTAAATCTACGATTTACACACACCATAAGTACAACTTACTGTGAATTCCTGGACATTGCGGTAGAGATAAAGGAGAAACGGATTACCACCCGTCTTTTTCGTAAACAAACCGCCGGCAATACACTATTACACGCTGTGAGCCACCACCCAGTACCATTGAAAAGCAGCATACCATATGGGGAGCTGCTGAGAGCCCGCCGTGCATGCAGCACTGATGAAGATTTTCTGCAGGAACAACAGACCATGTTGACCCGCTTTAAATCAAGGGGATACAAGGAACGAACCCTGACAATAGCTAAAAATAAGGTCAAAGATCTGAAACAACATGACCTATTATTTAAACCATCGAGAACAAGTACTAGGAAGAAAGAGGATGAGGAGACCAAGTCCAATGCACCTAGAATGATAACACAGTACAGTAGGGGTGCATGGACATTGGAGAGGATCATGAGCAGGCATTGGAATCTATTAACTGCAGATCCAATTATTGGTGATCGTATAGGATCAAGACCACAGATAACCTACAAAAAGGCAAGATCACTGAGAGACAGACTAGTCCACAGCTTTCAGAATGAGGACATGAGTTCACAGTGGTTGAAAATGCCCAATGGCTTCACCACGTGTGGTATGTGTAAAGCTGACCGAAATGGCAAAAATTGCAAAGAATACATTACGGGCTCTGGACAAATACGTCCAATCAAACATATCATTAACTGTACCAGCGATTTCACTGTCTACGTCCTGGAATGCCCTTGTGGCCTCCAGTATGTGGGCAGTACAAAGCTGCCCTTAAAACTAAGAATTCTACAGCATCTACGTGCCATCACTAATTGTGATCACAATTATCCTGTGGCACGTCACTATTCAGAACTTCACAACAGTGACAACAGCAGTTTAAGGTTCTATGGAGTTGAGAGAATTTTGAAACACACACGGGGAGGTGACCGAGAAAAAAATTTAAGAATACTTGAGTCCAAATTTATTATCGATCTGGACTGCAAGGCACCCAAGGGACTCAACAGTGGGGAGGAACTTGCGACCCACATAGGGCTATAGCTTGCCACTTTCGCCGTATTCTGCAATCTCGTAATTAGTAGTGTGTCTTTTCCCAACCTATGTGGGCTGGGATTTTAATGGTAATGGTATTCTATTTCTTATTTTACACATTTTATTCAGTTAGGGTAATAGGATACCGATGGATTGTGTTATATACCCCAATAGGGGTAACATGTATTACTAACCACAATTGTGGTAGATGTAGTCTGTCCATGGCATGTCCTGATACCCTTTCCTGTTTCACTTGTAATCATGCACTTCACTCCCACACTTCCCCATCACTTCCCCTATCTAGCACTTAATAAAGGCTTCTTCCTGCTTTCCCCGCAGCTGATACTATTGCAGGGCACTCACCCACATGAACTATTATACATGAACGGGGTTAAGATAATTGCGCAATTGCGCCCTTACCCCGTTATTGAGATTTATGCTCTATTTATTTTCACTGGTGATGTACTTTGCTACGTTAATATCTTTTACCATGGTACCCCATGTTAAAAAATTAAATAAATGCAAAATAATCCAAAAAAATGACAGAAACATGGCAAAAGTAGCATATGTATTCATGTTGAAATCGAGTTTGATTGAATTTGTATAACTTTATTGCACATGAAATTGTTAAAAACATTTGTCAGATGAGGCATAGCTTGCAATTATATTGCTATTGCCTATCGAATACACTTGCATGAGTCCCTAATGTAATTTTATATTAGGCCATGTCATGACCATGAGGGACTCAATACTTTGTCTATTTTTACAGCACATGACCGCATTGAATTACGACAATATTTTGGTATCATTAGAATATTTTCAGTTTCAGTCTATGAATTTGTAAATAGATTTTGACTGTCATTGATGGATGTGAACTGAATTATAGAGGATGACTTTCTGGTTAAATTAATGCATTTTTTACGCTATGCTTAAATCAATAGCAGTATTTTCTTTATGTCTATCAACCATGTCCGTGTATTTCTATGGCTTGTGGGAACACAGGAAGTTACTTGACAAAGGCTAACGCCGAAACGCGTCGTCCTGAATTAAGCTAGTGCACAAATAAAGTTATTTTGTGCTGTTTCCTGGTGTGCTGTCCCTTTTCTCTCTGGATTCATACTTTGAGGACAGGATCGTAATCATTTGGAGTGGTTACTGCTACCACTGACGGCACCAGCGTCGTAGGCACGGGGAATGCTTTAGCAGTGAACCAATGAAATCTGATGACTTATGGTGATCCCCGCCGTTCCCGACCGAACCCACATCGCATCATCCACTACGGGTAAGCCTGTGTCTTGACGATAGAGTTTTGTGTAAAGTTAATAATTCCTGTCGAAGAACGGGGAATATTTGGCCAAACGCATCTCTCGTGATGCTCGACACGGAGCCTCTGCCCTGAGTGCTGAGTCCAGCGTTTGAATTTGTGGTACGGGTTACAGACGCGACTGCCGCTAAATAAGTTGCGGCGTCAGTGAACTGATGAACTATGAGCAATTGGGAGAATGAAAGAAGAGCAGAGGCGATCTCATTGTTTAATGAGGAGCAGGACGAGCCAATAATTAAATCTACACCCAGTTCAGTCCCCGTGGGAGCTGATTCATCTCTCAAACAGAAATTACTTCTACTGGAAAAACTGAGCAAACGTGAAATAAACAAGTGGTGGGAAGTTGCCTCCCTAACGAACTACGTGGAGGTTGGCCGTGTACCAAGGGGCTTGAGAATTACAATCGTACCAACATACGATAATCCAAACCAGGATCTGCTTACGGAATGGGCCCAGTTTATGGCTAAAACATGTAAAGGCATGCTGGAGATGCTTATTAAGTAAGCGCAGATAGATCTTGAAACAACGAGAAAAGAACTGGCAACACTCAAAGCTGACCTAGAAAAACACATCGACGAAAGTGCCACAGTGGAGTTCATGAAAACACTCCCTAAGAAATTAAAGGAATACGAAGACGCAATAAAACAAAAGAAACAACGTAAATTTCTCAGAGACAAACGAGATTATGCAGAAGGGCGCATTCTGACATATGCGAGAAAATACGATTGGGCCCAGAGAAATTTAAAAGTTACAACCTCTGAACGCACAACCGGATTATTATCAACAGGATCCAGCTCTGATATAAGTACCGACTCAGAAGATCGTGGTACAGCGGCCCCTTTAGTTTCGCGTCCTCTCACTTTTCTTCACGAATTTCAAATACTAAAACAGAAAAAAGAACAAAACCAGGTGAACAAGCCCCAAACGAGAGGACAAACAAGAGGAAGGGGGCAAAGAAGAGGAAGAGGACGAGGGACAACAAAAGAAAAAGACTAAAAAGGAACAAACACGGAACCTCGCATATGTCAATTTCTTATATGGATGACCAAGCAATAAACAAGTCAGTTGTAAACCTATCTGCTAGAAATCTCAACGAAGCGGAAGTCTCAGTACTACAGCTAGGCCTGTCATTCTGCCCAAACAGTAATTTAAACTATACGAATACCAGAATTGACTTATTCCTATATATCCGCAACCTCAAATTACTGAAAATGTATGAAACACGTGTGAAAACCAAGGTGAAACAATCATCATCTACATCAGATAGTCCTGAATTATATAATCTACAAGTCCAGGATATGGAATTACTGAAAGTTATGCATGACTTAGAAATGGGTGAAAATAAGGATGAAAGTGAGCATGGCTTACTACAAACATGTGGAACTCTAAATGAGCACAGTGGACTGAAAAGGAAATCCAAATTTAATCCCAATGTACCCTACGACAACATTGAAGCATACAGCTCTGCTGTCATCACTGAATTAAAGAGAATGAGAAATACATTTCAAAATTCTAAATGGGATAATCTAACAAGGGTGCAAAGAAATGCACTTAAGACCTTGGAATCAGATCCCACGATCGTCATCAAGCCTTCTGACAAAGGGGGCAATGTTGTGGTAATGAATGTCGAAGACTACAGATCAGAGGCTATGAGGCAACTCATGGATGAAACATGTTACGAACTCATCGACTGGAGCCGATATAAACAGACCATCTTGGATTATCATAGACTCCTAAGCAATTGGTACTTTCTAGGCCTAATTGACAGTGATGAATTTAATTTCTTAAGAACTGAGAAACCACGTGTACCATGTGTGTACTTCCTGCCGAAGATACACAAAAATGCCACTTCACCACCAGGGCGTCCAATTGTCTCCTCAAATGGGAGACTCTTAGAGAATACGTCTATTTTCCTTGATTCATACCTGTCTAAATATGTGTTAAATTTAATGTCGTATTGTAAAGACAGTTCAGATTTCTTGCGCAGACTACATGATGTGCAATGGGAAGAGGGATATATGATGATCAGTCTGGATGTCTGCTCTCTTTATACATGTATTGACCAACACAAAGGGGTAGCGGCATGCATGTATTTTTTGAAAAGTAGAAACATTGATTATTGGGAGCACAACAGAATGCTAGAAACAATGATGCTTTTTTGCCTCCAAAATAATATCTTCCTTTTTGAGAAATCACTGTACCGACAGCGGTCTGGTACCGCGATGGGTACTTGCTTTGCCCCTAGTCTAGCTAACCTTTTTCTGGGGTGGTGGGAGGAGCAAGTGGTATGGACACAGCATCTACAGAAATACACTGATCACATACTAGTATGGATCAGATATATAGATGACCTGTTCCTTATATGGAACGGTTCAAAGAATCTAGCCAAGGAATTCATCGAGCAATTAGGAATCAACAATTTAAATCTACGATTTACACACACCATAAGTACAACTTACTGTGAATTCCTGGACATTGCGGTAGAGATAAAGGAGAAACGGATTACCACCCGTCTTTTTCGTAAACAAACCGCCGGCAATACACTATTACACGCTGTGAGCCACCACCCAGTACCATTGAAAAGCAGCATACCATATGGGGAGCTGCTGAGAGCCCGCCGTGCATGCAGCACTGATGAAGATTTTCTGCAGGAACAACAGACCATGTTGACCCGCTTTAAATCAAGGGGATACAAGGAACGAACCCTGACAATAGTTAAAAATAAGGTCAAAGATCTGAAACAACATGACCTATTATTTAAACCATCGAGAACGAGTACTAGGAAGAAAGAGGATGAGGAGACCAAGTCCAATGCACCTAGAATGATAACACAGTACAGTAGGGGTGCATGGACATTGGAGAGGATCATGAGCAGGCATTGGAATCTATTAACTGCAGATCCAATTATTGGTGATCGTATAGGATCAAGACCACAGATAACCTACAAAAAGGCAAGATCACTGAGAGACAGACTAGTCCACAGCTTTCAGAATTAGGACATGAGTTCACACTGGTTGAAAATGCCCAATGGCTTCACCACGTGTGGTATGTGTAAAGCTGACCGAAATGGCAAAAATTGCAAAGAATACATTACGGGCTCTGGACAAATACGTCCAATCAAACATATCATTAACTGTACCAGCGATTTCACTGTCTACGTCCTGGAATGCCCTTGTGGCCTCCAGTATGTGGGCAGTACAAAGCTGCCCTTAAAACTAAGAATTCTACAGCATCTACGTGCCATCACTAATTGTGATCACAATTATCCTGTGGCACGTCACTATTCAGAACTTCACAACAGTGACAACAGCAGTTTAAGGTTCTATGGAGTTGAGAGAATTTTGAAACACACACGGGGAGGTGACCGAGAAAAAAATTTAAGAATACTTGAGTCCAAATTTATTATCGATCTGGACTGCAAGGCACCCAAGGGACTCAACAGTGGGGAGGAACTTGCGACCCACATAGGGCTATAGCTTGCCACTTTCGCCGTATTCTGCAATCTCATAATTAGTAGTGTGTCTTTTCCCAACCTGTGTGGGCTGGGATTTTAATGGTAATGGTATTCTATTTCTTATTTTACACATTTTATTCAGTTAGGGTAATAGGATACCGATGGATTGTGTTATATACCCCAATAGGGGTAACATGTATTACTAACCACAATTGTGGTAGATGTAGTCTGTCCATGGCATGTCCTGATACCCTTTCCTGTTTCACTTGTAATCATGCACTTCACTCCCACACTTCCCCATCACTTCCCCTATCTAGCACTTAATAAAGGCTTCTTCCTGCTTTCCCCGCAGCTGATACTATTGCAGGGCACTCACCCACATGAACTATTATACATGAACGGGGTTAAGATAATTGCGCAATTGCGCCCTTACCCCGTTATTGAGATTTATGCTCTATTTATTTTCACTGGTGATGTACTTTGCTACGTTAATATCTTTTACCATGGTACCCCATGTTAAAAAATTAAATAAATGCAAAATAATCCAAAAAAATGACAGAAACATGGCAAAAGTAGCATATGTATTCATGTTGAAATCGAGTTTGATTGAATTTGTATAACTTTATTGCACATGAAATTGTTAAAAACATTTGTCAGATGAGGCATAGCTTGCAATTATATTGCTATTGCCTATCGAATACACTTGCATGAGTCCCTAATGTAATTTTATATTAGGCCATGTCATGACCATGAGGGACTCAATACTTTGTCTATTTTTACAGCACATGACCGCATTGAATTACGACAATATTTTGGTATCATTAGAATATTTTCAGTTTCAGTCTATGAATTTGTAAATAGATTTTGACTGTCATTGATGGATGTGAACTGAATTATAGAGGATGACTTTCTGGTTAAATTAATGCATTTTTTACGCTATGCTTAAATCAATAGCAGTATTTTCTTTATGTCTATCAACCATGTCCGTGTATTTCTATGGCTTGTGGGAACACAGGAAGTTACTTGACAAAGGCTAACGCCGAAACGCGTCGTCCTGAATTAAGCTAGTGCACAAATAAAGTTATTTTGTGCTGTTTCCTGGTGTGCTGTCCCTTTTCTCTCTGGATTCATACTTTGAGGACAGGATCGTAATCATTTGGAGTGGTTACTGCTACCACTGACGGCACCAGCGTCGTAGGCACGGGGAATGCTTTAGCAGTGAACCAATGAAATCTGATGACTTATGGTGATCCCCGCCGTTCCCGACCGAACCCACATCGCATCATCCACTACGGGTAAGCCTGTGTCTTGACGATAGAGTTTTGTGTAAAGTTAATAATTCCTGTCGAAGAACGGGGAATATTTGGCCAAACGCAACTCTCGTGATGCTCGACACGGAGCCTCTGCCCTGAGTGCTGAGTCCAGCGTTTGAATTTGTGGTACGGGTTACAGACGCGACTGCCGCTAAATAAGTTGCGGCGTCAGTGAACTGATGAACTATGAGCAATTGGGAGAATGAAAGAAGAGCAGAGGCGATCTCATTGTTTAATGAGGAGCAGGACGAGCCAATAATTAAATCTACAACCAGTTCAGTCCCCGTGGGAGCTGATTCATCTCTCAAACAGAAATTACTTCTACTGGAAAAACTGAGCAAACGTGAAATAAACAAGTGGTGGGAAGTTGCCTCCCTAACGAACTACGTGGAGGTTGGCCGTGTACCAAGGGGCTTGAGAATTACAATCGTACAAACATACGATAATCCAAACCAGGATCTGCTTACGGAATGGGCCCAGTTTATGGCTAAAACATGTAAAGGCATGCTGGAGATGCTTATTAAGTAAGCGCAGATAGATCTTGAAACAACGAGAAAAGAACTGGCAACACTCAAAGCTGACCTAGAAAAACACATCGACGAAAGTGCCACAGTGGAGTTCATGAAAACACTCCCTAAGAAATTAAAGGAATACGAAGACGCAATAAAACAAAAGAAACAACGTAAATTTCTCAGAGACAAACGAGATTATGCAGAAGGGCGCATTCTGACATATGCGAGAAAATACGATTGGGCCCAGAGAAATTTAAAAGTTACAACCTCTGAACGCACAACCGGATTATTATCAACAGGATCCAGCTCTGATATAAGTACCGACTCAGAAGATCGTGGTACAGCGGCCCCTTTAGTTTCGCGTCCTCTCACTTTTCTTCACGAATTTCAAATACTAAAACAGAAAAAAGAACAAAACCAGGTGAACAAGCCCCAAACGAGAGGACAAACAAGAGGAAGGGGGCAAAGAAGAGGAAGAGGACGAGGGACAACAAAAGAAAAAGACTAAAAAGGAACAAACACGGAACCTCGCATATGTCAATTTCTTATATGGATGACCAAGCAATAAACAAGTCAGTTGTAAACCTATCTGCTAGAAATCTCAACGAAGCGGAAGTCTCAGTACTACAGCTAGGCCTGTCATTCTGCCCAAACAGTAATTTAAACTATACGAATACCAGAATTGACTTATTCCTATATATCCGCAAACTCAAATTACTGAAAATGTATGAAACACGTGTGAAAACCAAGGTGAAACAATCATCATCTACATCAGATAGTCCTGAATTATATAATCTACAAGTCCAGGATATGGAATTTCTGAAAGTTATGCATGACTTAGAAATGGGTGAAAATAAGGATGAAAGTGAGCATGGCTTACTACAAACATGTGGAACTCTAAATGAGCACAGTGGACTGAAAAGGAAATCCAAATTTAATCCCAATGTACCCTACGACAACATTGAAGCATACAGCTCTGCTGTCATCACTGAATTAAAGAGAATGAGAAATACATTTCAAAATTCTAAATGGGATAATCTAACAAGGGTGCAAAGAAATGCACTTAAGACCTTGGAATCAGATCCCACGATTGTCATCAAGCCTTCTGACAAAGGGGGCAATGTTGTGGTAATGAATGTCGAAGACTACAGATCAGAGGCTATGAGGCAACTCATGGATGAAACATGTTACGAACTCATCGACTGGAGCCGATATAAACAGACCATCTTGGATTATCATAGACTCCTAAGCAATTGGTACTTTCTAGGCCTAATTGACAGTGATGAATTTAATTTCTTAAGAACTGAGAAACCACGTGTACCATGTGTGTACTTCCTGCCGAAGATACACAAAAATGCCACTTCACCACCAGGGCGTCCAATTGTCTCCTCAAATGGGGGACTCTTAGAGAATACGTCTATTTTCCTTGATTCATACCTGTCTAAATATGTGTTAAATTTAATGTCGTATTGTAAAGACAGTTCAGATTTCTTGCGCAGACTACATGATGTGCAATGGGAAGAGGGATATATGATGATCAGTCTGGATGTCTGCTCTCTTTATACATGTATTGACCAACACAAAGGGGTAGCGGCATGCATGTATTTTTTGAAAAGTAGAAACATTGATTATTGGGAGCACAACAGAATGCTAGAAACAATGATGCTTTTTTGCCTCCAAAATAATATCTTCCTTTTTGAGAAATCACTGTACCGACAGCGGTCTGGTACCGCGATGGGTACTTGCTTTGCCCCTAGTCTAGCTAACCTTTTTCTGGGGTGGTGGGAGGAGCAAGTGGTATGGACACAGCATCTACAGAAATACACTGATCACATACTAGTATGGATCAGATATATAGATGACCTGTTCCTTATATGGAACGGTTCAAAGAATCTAGCCAAGGAATTCATCGAGCAATTAGGAATCAACAATTTAAATCTACGATTTACACACACCATAAGTACAACTTACTGTGAATTCCTGGACATTGCGGTAGAGATAAAGGAGAAACGGATTACCACCCGTCTTTTTCGTAAACAAACCGCCGGCAATACACTATTACACGCTGTGAGCCACCACCCAGTACCATTGAAAAGCAGCATACCATATGGGGAGCTGCTGAGAGCCCGCCGTGCATGCAGCACTGATGAAGATTTTCTGCAGGAACAACAGACCATGTTGACCCGCTTTAAATCAAGGGGATACAAGGAACGAACCCTGACAATAGCTAAAAATAAGGTCAAAGATCTGAAACAACATGACCTATTATTTAAACCATCGAGAACGAGTACTAGGAAGAAAGAGGATGAGGAGACCAAGTCCAATGCACCTAGAATGATAACACAGTACAGTAGGGGTGCATGGACATTGGAGAGGATCATGAGCAGGCATTGGAATCTATTAACTGCAGATCCAATTATTGGTGATCGTATAGGATCAAGACCACAGATAACCTACAAAAAGGCAAGATCACTGAGAGACAGACTAGTCCACAGCTTTCAGAATGAGGACATGAGTTCACAGTGGTTGAAAATGCCCAATGGCTTCACCACGTGTGGTATGTGTAAAGCTGACCGAAATGGCAAAAATTGCAAAGAATACATTACGGGCTCTGGACAAATACGTCCAATCAAACATATCATTAACTGTACCAGCGATTTCACTGTCTACGTCCTGGAATTCCCTTGTGGCCTCCAGTATGTGGGCAGTACAAAGCTGCCCTTAAAACTAAGAATTCTACAGCATCAACGTGCCATCACTAATTGTGATCACAATTATCCTGTGGCACGTCACTATTCAGAACTTCACAACAGTGACAGCAGCAGTTTAAGGTTCTATGGAGTTGAGAGAATTTTGAAACACAAACGGGGAGGTGACCGAGAAAACAATTTAAGAATACTTGAGTCCAAATTTATTATCGATCTGGACTGCAAGGCACCCAAGGGACTCAACAGTGGGGAGGAACTTGCGACCCACATAGGGCTATAGCTTGCCACTTTCGCCGTATTCTGCAATCTCGTAATTAGTAGTGTGTCTTTTCCCAACCTATGTGGGCTGGGATTTTAATGGTAATGGTATTCTATTTCTTATTTTACACATTTTATTCAGTTAGGGTAATAGGATACCGATGGATTGTGTTATATACCCCAATAGGGGTAACATGTATTACTAACCACAATTGTGGTAGATGTAGTCTGTCCATGGCATGTCCTGATACCCTTTCCTGTTTCACTTGTAATCATGCACTTCACTCCCACACTTCCCCATCACTTCCCCTATCTAGCACTTAATAAAGGCTTCTTCCTGCTTTCCCCGCAGCTGATACTATTGCAGGGCACTCACCCACATGAACTATTATACATGAACGGGGTTAAGATAATTGCGCAATTGCGCCCTTACCCCGTTATTGAGATTTATGCTCTATTTATTTTCACTGGTGATGTACTTTGCTACGTTAATATCTTTTACCATGGTACCCCATGTTAAAAAATTAAATAAATGCAAAATAATCCAAAAAAATGACAGAAACATGGCAAAAGTAGCATATGTATTCATGTTGAAATCGAGTTTGATTGAATTTGTATAACTTTATTGCACATGAAATTGTTAAAAACATTTGTCAGATGAGGCATAGCTTGCAATTATATTGCTATTGCCTATCGAATACACTTGCATGAGTCCCTAATGTAATTTTATATTAGGCCATGTCATGACCATGAGGGACTCAATACTTTGTCTATTTTTACAGCACATGACCGCATTGAATTACGACAATATTTTGGTATCATTAGAATATTTTCAGTTTCAGTCTATGAATTTGTAAATAGATTTTGACTGTCATTGATGGATGTGAACTGAATTATAGAGGATGACTTTCTGGTTAAATTAATGCATTTTTTACGCTATGCTTAAATCAATAGCAGTATTTTCTTTATGTCTATCAACCATGTCCGTGTATTTCTATGGCTTGTGGGAACACAGGAAGTTACTTGACAAAGGCTAACGCCGAAACGCGTCGTCCTGAATTAAGCTAGTGCACAAATAAAGTTATTTTGTGCTGTTTCCTGGTGTGCTGTCCCTTTTCTCTCTGGATTCATACTTTGAGGACAGGATCGTAATCATTTGGAGTGGTTACTGCTACCACTGACGGCACCAGCGTCGTAGGCACGGGGAATGCTTTAGCAGTGAACCAATGAAATCTGATGACTTATGGTGATCCCCGCCGTTCCCGACCGAACCCACATCGCATCATCCACTACGGGTAAGCCTGTGTCTTGACGATAGAGTTTTGTGTAAAGTTAATAATTCCTGTCGAAGAACGGGGAATATTTGGCCAAACGCAACTCTCGTGATGCTCGACACGGAGCCTCTGCCCTGAGTGCTGAGTCCAGCGTTTGAATTTGTGGTACGGGTTACAGACGCGACTGCCGCTAAATAAGTTGCGACGTCAGTGAACTGATGAACTATGAGCAATTGGGAGAATGAAAGAAGAGCAGAGGCGATCTCATTGTTTAATGAGGAGCAGGACGAGCCAATAATTAAATCTACAACCAGTTCAGTCCCCGTGGGAGCTGATTCATCTCTCAAACAGAAATTACTTCTACTGGAAAAACTGAGCAAACGTGAAATAAACAAGTGGTGGGAAGTTGCCTCCCTAACGAACTACGTGGAGGTTGGCCGTGTACCAAGGGGCTTGAGAATTACAATCGTACAAACATACGATAATCCAAACCAGGATCTGCTTACGGAATGGGCCCAGTTTATGGCTAAAACATGTAAAGGCATGCTGGAGATGCTTATTAAGTAAGCGCAGATAGATCTTGAAACAACGAGAAAAGAACTGGCAACACTCAAAGCTGACCTAGAAAAACACATCGACGAAAGTGCCACAGTGGAGTTCATGAAAACACTCCCTAAGAAATTAAAGGAATACGAAGACGCAATAAAACAAAAGAAACAACGTAAATTTCTCAGAGACAAACGAGATTATGCAGAAGGGCGCATTCTGACATATGCGAGAAAATACGATTGGGCCCAGAGAAATTTAAAAGTTACAACCTCTGAACGCACAACCGGATTATTATCAACAGGATCCAGCTCTGATATAAGTACCGACTCAGAAGATCGTGGTACAGCGGCCCCTTTAGTTTCGCGTCCTCTCACTTTTCTTCACGAATTTCAAATACTAAAACAGAAAAAAGAACAAAACCAGGTGAACAAGCCCCAAACGAGAGGACAAACAAGAGGAAGGGGGCAAAGAAGAGGAAGAGGACGAGGGACAACAAAAGAAAAAGACTAAAAAGGAACAAACACGGAACCTCGCATATGTCAATTTCTTATATGGATGACCAAGCAATAAACAAGTCAGTTGTAAACCTATCTGCTAGAAATCTCAACGAAGCGGAAGTCTCAGTACTACAGCTAGGCCTGTCATTCTGCCCAAACAGTAATTTAAACTATACGAATACCAGAATTGACTTATTCCTATATATCCGCAAACTCAAATTACTGAAAATGTATGAAACACGTGTGAAAACCAAGGTGAAACAATCATCATCTACATCAGATAGTCCTGAATTATATAATCTACAAGTCCAGGATATGGAATTTCTGAAAGTTATGCATGACTTAGAAATGGGTGAAAATAAGGATGAAAGTGAGCATGGCTTACTACAAACATGTGGAACTCTAAATGAGCACAGTGGACTGAAAAGGAAATCCAAATTTAATCCCAATGTACCCTACGACAACATTGAAGCATACAGCTCTGCTGTCATCACTGAATTAAAGAGAATGAGAAATACATTTCAAAATTCTAAATGGGATAATCTAACAAGGGTGCAAAGAAATGCACTTAAGACCTTGGAATCAGATCCCACGATTGTCATCAAGCCTTCTGACAAAGGGGGCAATGTTGTGGTAATGAATGTCGAAGACTACAGATCAGAGGCTATGAGGCAACTCATGGATGAAACATGTTACGAACTCATCGACTGGAGCCGATATAAACAGACCATCTTGGATTATCATAGACTCCTAAGCAATTGGTACTTTCTAGGCCTAATTGACAGTGATGAATTTAATTTCTTAAGAACTGAGAAACCACGTGTACCATGTGTGTACTTCCTGCCGAAGATACACAAAAATGCCACTTCACCACCAGGGCGTCCAATTGTCTCCTCAAATGGGGGACTCTTAGAGAATACGTCTATTTTCCTTGATTCATACCTGTCTAAATATGTGTTAAATTTAATGTCGTATTGTAAAGACAGTTCAGATTTCTTGCGCAGACTACATGATGTGCAATGGGAAGAGGGATATATGATGATCAGTCTGGATGTCTGCTCTCTTTATACATGTATTGACCAACACAAAGGGGTAGCGGCATGCATGTATTTTTTGAAAAGTAGAAACATTGATTATTGGGAGCACAACAGAATGCTAGAAACAATGATGCTTTTTTGCCTCCAAAATAATATCTTCCTTTTTGAGAAATCACTGTACCGACAGCGGTCTGGTACCGCGATGGGTACTTGCTTTGCCCCTAGTCTAGCTAACCTTTTTCTGGGGTGGTGGGAGGAGCAAGTGGTATGGACACAGCATCTACAGAAATACACTGATCACATACTAGTATGGATCAGATATATAGATGACCTGTTCCTTATATGGAACGGTTCAAAGAATCTAGCCAAGGAATTCATCGAGCAATTAGGAATCAACAATTTAAATCTACGATTTACACACACCATAAGTACAACTTACTGTGAATTCCTGGACATTGCGGTAGAGATAAAGGAGAAACGGATTACCACCCGTCTTTTTCGTAAACAAACCGCCGGCAATACACTATTACACGCTGTGAGCCACCGCCCAGTACCATTGAAAAGCAGCATACCATATGGGGAGCTGCTGAGAGCCCGCCGTGCATGCAGCACTGATGAAGATTTTCTGCAGGAACAACAGACCATGTTGACCCGCTTTAAATCAAGGGGATACAAGGAACGAACCCTGACAATAGCTAAAAATAAGGTCAAAGATCTGAAACAACATGACCTATTATTTAAACCATCGAGAACGAGTACTAGGAAGAAAGAGGATGAGGAGACCAAGTCCAATGCACCTAGAATGATAACACAGTACAGTAGGGGTGCATGGACATTGGAGAGGATCATGAGCAGGCATTGGAATCTATTAACTGCAGATCCAATTATTGGTGATCGTATAGGATCAAGACCACAGATAACCTACAAAAAGGCAAGATCACTGAGAGACAGACTAGTCCACAGCTTTCAGAATGAGGACATGAGTTCACAGTGGTTGAAAATGCCCAATGGCTTCACCACGTGTGGTATGTGTAAAGCTGACCGAAATGGCAAAAATTGCAAAGAATACATTACGGGCTCTGGACAAATACGTCCAATCAAACATATCATTAACTGTACCAGCGATTTCACTGTCTACGTCCTGGAATGCCCTTGTGGCCTCCAGTATGTGGGCAGTACAAAGCTGCCCTTAAAACTAAGAATTCTACAGCATCTACGTGCCATCACTAATTGTGATCACAATTATCCTGTGGCACGTCACTATTCAGAACTTCACAACAGTGACAGCAGCAGTTTAAGGTTCTATGGAGTTGAGAGAATTTTGAAACACAAACGGGGAGGTGACCGAGAAAACAATTTAAGAATACTTGAGTCCAAATTTATTATCGATCTGGACTGCAAGGCACCCAAGGGACTCAACAGTGGGGAGGAACTTGCGACCCACATAGGGCTATAGCTTGCCACTTTCGCCGTATTCTGCAATCTCGTAATTAGTAGTGTGTCTTTTCCCAACCTATGTGGGCTGGGATTTTAATGGTAATGGTATTCTATTTCTTATTTTACACATTTTATTCAGTTAGGGTAATAGGATACCGATGGATTGTGTTATATACCCCAATAGGGGTAACATGTATTACTAACCACAATTGTGGTAGATGTAGTCTGTCCATGGCATGTCCTGATACCCTTTCCTGTTTCACTTGTAATCATGCACTTCACTCCCACACTTCCCCATCACTTCCCCTATCTAGCACTTAATAAAGGCTTCTTCCTGCTTTCCCCGCAGCTGATACTATTGCAGGGCACTCACCCACATGAACTATTATACATGAACGGGGTTAAGATAATTGCGCAATTGCGCCCTTACCCCGTTATTGAGATTTATGCTCTATTTATTTTCACTGGTGATGTACTTTGCTACGTTAATATCTTTTACCATGGTACCCCATGTTAAAAAAGTAAATAAATGCAAAATAATCCAAAAAAATGACAGAAACATGGCAAAAGTAGCATATGTATTCATGTTGAAATCGAGTTTGATTGAATTTGTATAACTTTATTGCACATGAAATTGTTAAAAACATTTGTCAGATGAGGCATAGCTTGCAATTATATTGCTATTGCCTATCGAATACACTTGCATGAGTCCCTAATGTAATTTTATATTAGGCCATGTCATGACCATGAGGGACTCAATACTTTGTCTATTTTTACAGCACATGACCGCATTGAATTACGACAATATTTTGGTATCATTAGAATATTTTCAGTTTCAGTCTATGAATTTGTAAATAGATTTTGACTGTCATTGATGGATGTGAACTGAATTATAGAGGATGACTTTCTGGTTAAATTAATGCATTTTTTACGCTATGCTTAAATCAATAGCAGTATTTTCTTTATGTCTATCAACCATGTCCGTGTATTTCTATGGCTTGTGGGAACACAGGAAGTTACTTGACAAAGGCTAACGCCGAAACGCGTCGTCCTGAATTAAGCTAGTGCACAAATAAAGTTATTTTGTGCTGTTTCCTGGTGTGCTGTCCCTTTTCTCTCTGGATTCATACTTTGAGGACAGGATCGTAATCATATATATATATATATATATATATATATATATATATATATATATATATATATATATAGATATATATATATATATATATATATATATATATATCACAAATAAACATAGGTTTCTGGGGTGCTATAGTTAGCTGGCCATTTCACACATACAAAACCATAGAAATTCCTCCGTTATAGTAAGTTCTTCTAACTATAACTCGCGCGCCCGCAATGCACTGCTGATGATGTCACATATTGCATCATTCATGACATGCCATCTTGTCACTAAACTACATAGAAAGAAAACTGCTGGCAATAACATCTTGCATGCCAGTAGTTCACATCCTCGACACACGATTGACAACATTCCATTTGGGGAGTTGCTCAGGTTGAAACGAATTTGTAGCACTGATCTTGATTTACAGGCCTGCACAAATGAAGCCCTAGACAGATTCAGATGTAGGGGATACAAAGAATCAGTCTTAAAAACTGCCATCCAGAAAACCAATGCTAGAACCCGTGAGTCTCTGTTTACTAACAGTGAATCAATTGCATCAACTGATTCAAGGGAGGAACAAACTCCCAGGCTTATCACCGGGTATAGCAAACAGGCCAGACAAATTAAATCCATCATAAAACAGCGCTGGCCTGTTTTAAAAACAGATTTGGTTCTGGCCCCCAGGCTTCTAGACAACCCTGTGGTTACTTATCGGAGGGGACCCTCCTTTAAAACCCAGATCAGTCACGAATTCCCTGAGCTAGCAAAACAAGAGGATTGGTTGAAATCCCGGCCGGGATTCAAGCGTTGCTCAACTTGCAGAGCTTGTAAATTTGGAAAAAACACTTCCCAATACTTGACACCGTTCAGTCCTATTGCCATAAACATCAAGGGCACATTTAATTGCAAAACTGATTTTGCTGTCTACATTCTGACATGCACCTGTGGCCTCAGATATGTGGGCAGCACTAAGCTACAGGTGCATGCCAGAATACTCCAGCATTTACGTGCCATCGTTAATAACGATGGCACTTATCCTGTTGCCAGACATTTCAAGGCAAGACATAACAACAACTTACAATGCTTGGAATATTATGTCATTGCCTCAGTCCCTAAATCTAGACGGGGTGGCGATAGGGAAAAAATGCTCAGAAGACTTGAGTCACAATTTATTATTGAGTTAGACAGCAGATTCCCCAATGGATTGAACACAACGGAAGACTTACATGTTTTTTTATAACCAATCCCTGTTTAATGATTTGTTTTGGGCCATTATCTGCTCTCTCCGCCTTTACCCTATTAATTTCATTATGAATTTTATTACACATACTGTATATCATCCCTTTTTTTAGTATCACATGCACAATTGATTTTTTTCACTGGTTCAATGGATTCACATTACTTTTCCCATTTAAGTTTTGGGACACAGACATCAAGATAGATTTAGTTTGTTTCCTCCTTTTGAATCACGTATAGAGTAAAAAAAATTTTTGGAAGGTGGTCGATATTTGTTGCTTTATCTAAATATATATAAAGGAATTGATTGTAAATCATTACGATCCATATTGTCGTTACATGTCTATTGCATTCATGCAGTTAATTGAGAGATTGCAAAGGAGTAAAACATAGATGATATTTTTATATGGTCATATGCCTAGCATCAGGTTTCATGAATTGAGAAGCTTAGATGATTTTAATATGAAATTATTTATAAATATTTATATTTATTTATATGCTATGCTTGCACAGAATATTTTGCATTATTTGCACAATTGCATTTGCACTTTATCTACGCGCATTGCACTTTTTCATGACAAATGACCACCAGTAACACTGTGTCTTTTTTTTGCAATCTATTATATAAGCGCATTTATGCGGATATCATGTGCCATTTTCAATGCACACTGACAATAATTGTCTGATATAAAATTTACAAAATATATAGCATGGCAACTCACAATGGAATGTTAACACAAATTTGGGCAACAAAATGTAAATATTGTAATTATACCTCCCGTTATTCGATTTATATATATCAAATTGTGATTTAGAAAACAGACTATCTATGTTAGCTATATGTAGTGTGTCCTCAGTTTTCAGTTTCTAATCACATGGTGTTGCAAAAAGAAAAAAATCACTAATTAAATTCGTGCAATGTACCCTTTAAAAGGGATGTTCTTTCATTTGCCTGACGATCTGTGACCAAGGGCGGACGCCCGAAACGCGTCAGATTTGGTGAACTTGCCTTTTTAAATAAACTTGCCGAAAGAAGACTGGGACTTGCGTGGTTTTTCCTCGTTGCTGCCTGCCTGGTGGTTCTGTGGTGAAAGACTTCTGTTTGCGCATATATATATATATATATATATAGATATATAGATATATATATATATATATCACAAATAAACATAGGTTTCTGGGGTGCTATAGTTAGCTGGCCATTTCACACATACAAAACCATAGAAATTCCTCCGTTATAGTAAGTTCTTCTAACTATAACTCGCGCGCCCGCAATGCACTGCTGATGATGTCACATATTGCATCATTCATGACATGGTCAGTGACATCACTGATGACATCACTGATGACATCTCAAATGACATCACTGATGACATCACTGATGACATCATCCAGTGAAAGTGGTTTAGTTTGAAATTTAAATATGTATTATATATATACCAATCTGTATTGAGGATTGAGTGGACATATAACTCTCTGGATGGAGGATTTAGTAGCTGTCTGACTGTCTGTTTAAGTGAGTAATTAAAAGTGTCTCACTTAATACATGGATTAGTAACTAAACTATGTGAATGTGTGCATCACTGTCTCTGTTGTTGTATAACATGCTGCATCAGTTGGTCACTAACTACATGAGTGTGTATATTAGGTATTGATTAGTTGGGTGAGTATTTGTATGGGACACTGAGTTTGTGTGAGGTTGGATGGGGTGTGTGTAACTATGCATAGATGTGTGAATGATTGATTGACTAGGTGTATAGGTTTAAGAGTGCATGTGGAAACAGTTGTTTGAGTGACTGAGTGTATTTATTTGTGTGTTGGTGAGCAAATATATGTTTTAGTTGTACATCTTCAACAAAGTAAAAAAATAAAAGGCATTGTATGTGAGAGTCGGTGTATATAAATAAGTATGTGCAAGAGTCAATGATTTTGAGAGTAACTATATTGAATGAGTGTATAATTGTAATGGTGATTTCTTAACATATTAACTATGAGTTACTATATGTTTGAAGAAATGAGGTGTTGTTGGATAATTGTGTAAGTGAGTAAATGTAAGTGTGATTAATTTTTTTTATGAGTCAGTAGAATGACTGCATAACCGACTAAGATGACGGCTGATGTGTCAATGTCTATATATGTGTATAAGTGCATTTGATAGTGTTCTATTAATTAGTGACTGCATATATAAATGATTCTGTTGTTGAATGGGTAGTTGTGTGTGTAGACTTAGGAATCAGTGAGTGGGTATGTAGTAACTGGTATTGGTGTGTCAATGGTTTCAAATATGGTACTCTGTATTTTACAGTGAGTGATGAAAGGTTATACTAGTGTATGATGAGATGTATCAGATTGTCATGTGGATGATGTCATCAGTAATGTCATTTGAGATGTCATAATTGATGTCATCAGTGATGTGACTGACCATGTCATGAATGATGCAATATGTGACATCATCAGCAATGCATTGCGGGCGCGCAAACTAATTATAACGGAGGAATTTCTATGGTTTTGTACGAGTGAAATGGCCAGCTAACTATAACACCCCTGAAATCTATGTTTTTTTCTGTGAAATTCTAAGGTTTTTTAAATGCTAATTTCTAACTATAACGTCTCTGAAACCTATGGTATTTTCAGTGAATTTCAAAGCTTTTATAAATGCTAATTTCTAACTATAACGTCTCTGAAACCTATGGTTTTTTTCAGTGAATTTCAAAGGTTTTTTAAATGCTAATTTCTAAGTGTTATAGTAGTTATACCTATTGTTTTGTACTGATTTTCTACAGTTTTTGAACTGTTTATTTATAAATATTTTATTCATTAAATAACATTATATATTATTCTGAAAATTGCACAAAAAAAAATTAAAACATTCAAACTGAAATATTGATTAATTTTTTTGTTTTCATTTTTTATTTGAAAATATTTATATTATTTTCTTTTTTTTAAAAATGTTTCCAAATTTTTTTGGGAGTCGCGCACTCAAAAGCGCACACATCACGGTGGGTGAGCGGATTCTAGCCGCTGCATGTTTTTCAGTTACATCATATACATATAACATTACGTGATGTGCGCGATTGGTATGCGACCAGTCCGCGACTCCTGCTCCTGCGCATTCGCGACACATGCGCATTACGGTATGAGATGCTTGCGCGGTGGCGGGTTCCGCGTGATGTCATATACATGCTGGGGCGCGCTGGGTGCGCGACTCCCGCAAAAATAATTTATGTTCCAAAATGATATGTATGTGTCTTTAATACATATATTAGGGCAAGAGATTACGAAGATATTCATAAAAATAATATATTTGTACTAATAATAAACTTATACTATTTTTAAATATATTTTCGCGAAGTCGGGTGCATGCATCGTGAGTGCAGAGAACCAGGTCAGCAGAGCTGCTGTAGAGCCAGAGAAACCATGTCAGCAGAGCTGCTCTAGAGCCAGAGAACCAGGTCAGCAGAACTGCTTTAGAGCCATAGAACTGGGTCAGCAGAGCTGCTTTAGAGCCAGAGAATCAGGTCAGCAGAGCTGCTCTAGAGCCAGAGACCCAGGTCAGCAGAGCTGCTCTAGAGGCTGAGAACCAGGTCAGCAGAGCTGCTGTAGAGCCACAGAAACCAGGTCAGCAGAGCTGCTTTTGAGGGAGAGAACCAGGTCAGCAGAACTGCTTTAGAGCCAAAGAACCAGGTCAGCAGAGCTGCTCTAGAGCCTAAGAACCAGGTCAGCAGAGCTGCTCTAGAGCCAGAGAACCAGGTCAGCAGAGCTGCTGTAGAGCCAGAGAAACCAGGTCAGTAGAGCTGCTTTAGAGGGAGAGAACCAGGTCAGCAGAGCTGCTTTAGAGGGAGAGAACCAGGTCAGCAGAGCTGCTTTAGAGCCAAGGGACCAGGTCAGCAGAGCTGCTCTAGAGCCAGAGAACCAGGTCAGCAGAACTGCTTTAGAACCATAGAACCGGGTCAGCAGAGCTGCTTTAGAGCCAGAGAACCAGGTCAGCAGAGCTGTTGTAGAGCCGGAGAACCAGGTCAGCAGAGCTGCTCTAGAGCCTAAGAACTAGGTCAGCAGAGCTGCTTTAGAGGAAGAGAACCAGGTCAGCAGAGATGCTTTAGAGCCAGAGAACCAGGTCAGCATAGCTGCTCTAGCTGACACTGACTGATTGACACTGACTGACACTGATTGACTGACACTGACACTGACTGACTGACACTGATTGACTGTCAGAATTTTTTAATGAAATAGAAGAGGATTTGAGAAGTCAAAATGTGCCCTAATTTCTCTTTCTGCAGCACTAATCATAATTTCTGTGGCAAAATGAACCCCCTCATTTTGTTCCTTTGCAAATTAAATTTTGTAAGTGTTACCGCTTTATTCCAATCAAGATGGCTTCAGGTGTGCCATACTTTTGTCATAAGTAAGACTGTTAGCGCTCTAGTTGTTCTTTAGAACACTCTGGGACATTCTGTCATTGGGCTATACTTGGGCTACATCTGGGTGATATTTGTGCTACATTTGGGCTCTTTTGTCTCTGGTGGCCATCTTGGGAGACTTATTTGTTATGAAGTTTCCTAATTTCCTCATTTACTACAGTCTCCTCAGTAGGAAATACTTTCAGTTTTTACTTTGATTCCATCAAGAAGGCATTCAGATGTGTCACACATTTGCCATAAATTCTGAATGTTAGCACTCTAGTTGCTCATTAGATCACTGTAGTAAAGCTACTGCTCACCAGGGAAGTCTGCTGCTGGTATTGAAAGTGCATGTTTCAGTCTGCATGTCAGAATTTTTAATGAAATAAAAGAGGATTTGAGAAGTCACTCAAAATGTGCCCTAATTTTTCTTTCTGCAGCACTAATCATACTTTCTATGGCAAAATGAACCCCCTCATTTTGTTCCTTTTTAAATTAAATGTTTTAAGAGTTACCGTTTTATTCCAATCAAGATGGCTTCAGGTGTGCCATACGTTTGTCATAAGTAGGACTGTTAGCGCTCTAGTTGTTCTTTAGAACACTCTGGGAAGCTGCAGTAGAACACAAAGGAATCAACTGACAGTCTCTGCCCTTGTTGGATGTACATGTTTTATTAAGAATGTCAGACTTCATTCTCACATGACTGAGAAAGATAATGTGAATTTACAGAAAATATGCTCTCAGTTTAGCTTATAGATCACCTTCCAAACCTCTGTGGGAAAAGCATGAGAAAATAGTTTCTCTCAAACATGATTCATGATATCCCAGCAGAAGGCTTTTTCACATGGTAAAATCACCTTAGAACACACCACAATTCCTAAAATGAGCATGGTACCATCAACAAATGATTTATAATGTAACTAAAGTCTTAAAACCTTCTATTAACTGCAATGCTTTTTAATGAGGTGCTATCATGTATATTGGTCCCAAGATGGCTGCCAACACTTCTTGGATGAAGTGCTGACAGCCAATCAGATCTCACGATGAGATATGTGGTTAGGCTCCGCCCAGATATTTCTATGATTTTACTTTTGATGTTCTCAGTAACTACTGAATGGATCTACACCGTTTAACCAAAAGGCACGAGTGTGAACCAAGGGCTACCTTTTTGCCAAATTTGGTGTAATTCCGTTCAGCAGTTCGGGCTGTAACTGCGATTAAAGGTTCCTATGGAAAAGTGCATGGGGAAAACACGTTTTGGGACCCCCTTTTTTCTCGGCCCCTGCTTGACAAATCACCCCAAGACTTTTAGGATAGGAGCGGACCGGAGCGCCCCACCAGTTTTAAACATTTCGCGAAGATTCGTCAACCGGCGCCAAAGTTATTCCAAATAGAACGTTGCAGATTTTCTATGGATAATAGGTCCTACCTATAACTACCTATTGGCGAGAGCCAGTAGGTAACATATATATATATATATATATATATACATATATATATTCACTGAAAAAACCATAGGTTTCACACATGTTATAGTTAGCGGAAATTTTACTGATAAAAAACCAATGAAATTCCCCCGTTATAGTTAGTGCAGGCAACTATAACTCACGCGACCGCAATCCTCTGCTGATGCTAATACTGTATTTAGACACTTATTTGCCCATGTCTTCTTCCATACATTTTTAGCTATACATATATTACAAATATTTTTTTTTCATAAAGACACATATGTCATCAGCAGAAGATTGCGGTCGCGTGAGTTATAGTTGCCTGCACTAACTATAACGGGGGAATTTCATTGTTTTTTTATCAGTAAAATTTCCGCTAACTATAACATGTGTGAAACCTATGGTTTTTTCAGTGAATTTGCAAGGTTTTTTAAATGCTAATTCCTAACTATAACGTGTGTGAAACCTATGGTTTTTTCAGTGAATTTGTACGGTTTTTTAAATGCTAAGTTACTTTACGCCATTCGTGGCGTGCGCGCCCACTTAACGCAGTTCGTTCCGTGCGCGCACGGTGCGCTTCGCGCACTGTGCGCGCACAGTAAGCACGCGGTGCGCTTCGCGCACCGCGCGCCCACTTTACGCAGTTAGTGCCGTGCACGCGCGGTGGGCACGCGGTGCGCTACGCGCACCGCGTGCCCACGTTACGCTAGATGGGCCATGTACGCACGATGCGCTTTGCGCACCGTGCGCACATGGAGGACATATGATGCACTTCGTTTTGAAAGGTAATATTTTAATTTTTCGTAATTTTTATAAGCCATGCACAAATGGTGCCCTTCGGGCACCATTTGCACACGGGGTGGACAGAGTGTGGATAATTTTTTTTTTTATTTTTTTTTTTTTAAATATTATAGTTTTTCTCTTCACTTATAAGCCATGCACAATTGGTGTCCTTCGGCCACCAATTGCACACGGGGTGGGGAGAGTGTGGATAATTTTTTTTTTTATGTAATTTTTTACCGTACGCGTACGGTAAGCGTAATCGGCGAAATTAGCGAAAAAAAAAAAATTCCGTTTTTGGCCTTGGGGGATCTTTGGGGACCCCCCCACCTTGGCTATGTGTGTGGGAGCTGTCTAAACAGCCCCTTTACATGTTTTTGTGCTTTGTATTTTCATCATCACTCTCAGTGCGAGAGAGAAAATGGCAGCCGCCGCTTCCTGGTTTCGGCCGATTCGAATGTTTACTAAGATCTAAGAGCCAATCAGAATCGCGCTCGCGCACGCCACCGTACGCGTACGGTAAGCGTACCGTAAGCGCACCGTAAGCTGGCTCAAATATATATATTGATTTAAAGGCTATTTTCTCAGAATCTACTGAACAGATTTACACCAAACCTACAAAAGGCACTTCCTTGACCTGAGGACTACCTCTCTGCCAAATTTCAAGTAATTCTGTTCAGCCGTTCGGGCTGTAGCCCTGTCTAAAGGTCCTATGGAAAAATGCATGGGAAAAACGCGTTTTGGGACCCCCCTTTTATCTCAGCCCCCGCTTGACGAATCCCCCCGAGACTTTCAGGGTAGGAGCGGAGCGTAGCGCCCCACCTATTTTGAAAAATTCGCGAGGATTCGTCGACCGGCGCCAAAGTTATTCAAAATAGAATGTTGCGGATTTCCTATGGAAACGTGGTCCTAACTATAACTACCTACTGGCGACCGCCAGTAGGTAATATATATATATATATATATATATATATATATATATATATATATATATATATATATGTACATATATATATATATATAGATAGATAAATAGATAGATAAAATTCATTTTAACTGCAAAGGCTAATATCCCTTATCCTGAAATAGTTCTAAATATATCAAAAAAACACACTACGAAAATATATGTGTTAATAGCAAGATAACATCTAAATAAGCAGAAAACAGATCAACATATGATTCTTACAACCGTTCCAATTATCATAAGTGTACAGCCATTTCTTCACTTGAATGAATTTTTATTGAGGCGGATGTCTCTATTTCCCGTAATGTAGGACAATGTTAAAAGTACAAGATGAATTGTCTAAGAGATTTCAACAGCAATTGATTACTGACAATGTTTGCATAGATAATGAGCCCAATGTCATTTTGGCCCACTTGGGCGAGACAGAACGATGTAGGTTAGTAACAGTACCAAAATAACATGACACTTTTTGCCTTAAGTCAACACCAAGATCAATTGAAACGTAAACTTATTGTGGTTTAAAGTTCCTTGAGTTGATATTATTGGGTTGATCATTACAAGAAGGATAACGTTTTTCAGCGCAATTGTGATAATATTCAACATGAGTATCACTCATGAAATAGGTTGTTCAATCGTGTATATAACTTAATTATGTGATCAGTTGCAAAGTTTGAGATAACTTTATTTTAAAACATGACCAGTCGTATCAGACTGAGTTCCTTTTCTGGCATTGCGATTCGGTGTAACCAAAGCCCACTTGGGCATGAAATTCAAAACGTCAATAATGCTTTATTGACAATCAGTAACTGACATTGGACTCAATTCTTCCGTATGCACCATGATAAGTATATGACTGTGCCAACACAAAATGTTGTGATATTGATTTGTTTTTGTAACTAGGTCTTAATATTTTATTTATGACCCTTGTTATGCTGTTGTATCTCTTATATTGCGCATTAATTTCGCTTTAGTTAACAACATGCCAAGATGGCGCTCATACTCACAACATAATAACATTGTATGGATTCAGTCCCACCATTATGTCAACCTTCGAGGTAGTATGTAAACAGGGAAAACGAGACTGCCGCCATACCGTGAAAAAGCTATTAAGCGAAACGCGTTGGTGAGGCGTGACACAGCCCAATAAATCCTTTTCTAACGAATCCTGAGAGTCCTGGTATTTCTTTCGGAACTACGAAGGTGTGCGTGTGGAATACAAGGGAAACGGAGCCCATCCGGGACCGCCACGTGAGAAGCTCCAGACTTCCGTATCTCAGCGTTCGGATATATATATATATATATATGTATATATATATATATATATATATATTCACTTAAAAAACCATAGGTTTCACACATGTTATAGTTAGCTGGACATTTCACTCGTAAAAAACCAATGAAATTCCCCCGTTATAGTTAGTGCAGGCAACTATAACTCACACGACCGCAATCCTCTGCTGATGACGTCAGATATTACATCACTGTATTTAGACACTTATTTACCCATGTCTTCTTCCATTAATCTTTAGCTATACATATATTACAAATATTTATTTTTCATAAAGACACATATGTCATCAGTGATGTAATATCTGACGTCATCAGCAGAGGATTGCGGTCGCGTGAGTTATAGTTGCCTGCACTAACTGTAACGGGGGAATTTCATTGGTTTTTTACGAGTGAAATGTCCCGCTAACTATAACATGTGTGAAACCTATGGTTTTTTAAGTGAATTTGCAAGGTTTTTCACCGTACGCGCACCGAGCACCCACGGTTCGCAGTGCGTGCCGTGCGCGCGCGGTGCGCGCACCTCGCGATTTAAAAAAAAAAAAAACTTGTTTTTTTCTCCCTTGGGGGTCTTTCTGTGACCCCCTGACCAAGGCTAGGGGGTCAGGAACTGTCCACTCTGCCCCCTTTTCACATTCTCCGCCTTTTTTTTCACCCCCTCAGACTGCGAGAGACAAAATGGTGGCCGACACTTCCTGGTTTCGACCGATTCGAATGTTTACCGACATCTAACAACCAATCAGAATTGCGCTCGCGCACGGCAGGGTGCGCGCACAGTGCGCGCACGGTGCGCGCATATAGATATTGATATGCTTTTAAATACTATTTTCTCAGGAAATACTGAACAGATTTACACCAGACCTGCAAAAGGCACTTCCTTGACCTTATGGCTACCTCTCTGCCAAATTTCACATAATTCTGTTCAGCCGTTCGGGCTGTAGCTGCGACTAAAGGTCCTATGAAAAAATGCATGGGGAAAACGTGTTTTGGGACCCCCCCTTTTTCTCGGCCCCCGCTTGACGAATCACCCCGAGACTTTCAGGGTAGGAGCTGAACGGAGCGCCCCATTTGTTTTGAAAATTTCGCGAGGATTCGTCAACCGGCGCCAAAGTTATTCAAAATAGAATTTTGAGATTTCCTATGGAAACTAGGTTGTAACTATAACTATCTACTGGCGACCGCCAGTAGATAATATATATATATGCACATATCACATTCCCTTTGATCTAGGACTACACCAGTGTCATGTAGTATCTAACGTCCTAAGTAGAGGGCGAGTGACCTCATTTAAGTATCGGTGCATTAAGGCATGGATATTTTCTAAATAAAACAATCAAACATCTAAAATAGATTGGCTATAATAGACACATCTATGGTGAAATTACAATTAATCGCTCTACCTTTCCGCTTGTCATTCTGCCTACATTAGAGCGCATGGGTATTGAAACCATGATCCAACAAACATCAAGTATCCCCCAACTAATGTAACAAATAATTCAATTTCACTGAATTATCGCATTATCGCGCAGCACATACACCTAGGCTTCTTTGCACACATTTTGCACTTTACACTCAAGCACTTTTTTTCAAGAACAATTGTTGTTATTTATTGTTATTGATTTTACCTTGATCGTGACGCATAAAACAGAAGATAAAACATCAATCATGTTTGAAGACAGCATACTAAGTAAAAAAACATGTGATAGAGCTTCTCAATAATTTTATGAGATTGTTACAAAATATATATGCAGGTTGACATTTTATGTAATTTTACCTGTCTCGTCACCGATATATGCTGTTCTTGTTGTTTATGTCCATTACGAGATTATCGCAGCAAGCTGATCACGTGGTCACGATCATACTGGCACTGTCACTTTAAAAAGGTGCTATCTCTCTTAGACCACTGTCATGTGATCAAGGCTCAGGCGAGCCGAAACGCGTAATGGCGACAGAGGAATAAAGATTTTTTGCACTACAAGTTGGGTCCGTGCCTTTCTCTTCAGGAGAGCCGTCAGTTCAGAAAGCTACGGAGGAATAATCGTGATTTCATTGGTCGTTTGCTGGTCTCGCACGACCATTCACGGACCCCCTTCTCGTCAACGGTCGACGGCGCAGTGAGACTTCTCTTCCCGGGTGACCCGGAAGCCTGCATTCATTCCGCACAGGATACTAGCCGCCGGACCCCCCGCAACCCTAAAAACCAGCCCGGAAAACCTGACGATCTTGGTAGGAGGCGAGTCGGAGGACTCGACAAATACGGAAGTTAGCAGGTAGGCGCCCAAGTGGGTATTGCGGGGTGAGGAGGCATACAAATACTTCATTGAAGACAGCTATATACAAAACTGTTTGAACTGAAGTATTCAAGTATTATTTGACTCATGTCGGCCGACGTGGCAAGAGCACGGGAGGCTGCAGCAACAGAGATGTTCTCTGACGCTCTCCCATCAACGAGCAATATGACGGAACCTAGGTTGAACAAAACCAATGTCAACAATTCAGTAAGGGATTTATTTAAAAAACTGGAGAAAAAAATGAAAGCAGAAATGACTAAGTGGTGGGAATCTAAGTCATTGCAAGGATACATCGACGTCAATAGGATCCCACGGGGCTTGCGCATACTAACGGCACCGAGTTACGAAGAACCCAACCCAGATTTAATGAAGGAATGGGCGGAGTGCAACTTAGAATCCTCAAGGAAACTAACTCTCATCCTAATCAAATACGCTGATATTGACAGAGCCAAACTACTGGGGGAAATTGATGATATAAATGAGGAGTTGGAAAAACATGAAGATAAGGATGAACAAAGGAAGTTAAGAAATGAAATGATGGCTCGCTTATCAAAAGAGGAGGAAAAAATTAAATCAAGAAAAGCTTATAAATTCCAAAGAGACAGAACTGACTATGAGATGGGCCAAATATTTACCTTCGCCAAACGTTATGATGCACTGAGGAAGTCAAAATTCCGCACTGAGCAAGCACCAGCAGTCCCAAATGTGAATGGAAATCGTGGGGCTAATACCACCCAATCAGAAGGCAGCTCTGGGGCAGGCAGCGAATCAGAATCAGAAATGCGCACCGCTGCGATGATGGGATCAAAGTCGAAGCCATCTCCGGGAGAAGAACTCAATTTTTTATGTCAAGAGCGCAGACAAACTCTGCGCCCAAGACCTCAGGCAAATCTGGTTACATCAATTTCAAACGGAGACAGAGGCGCAAAGCAAATATCAAACGAGCAAAGACAAGGCAAAAGGATGGGACGGGGATATTGGCGCAACAAACAATAATGGATGAGCAGGTAGAAAATACCATAGTGAACCTATCTAACATCGAGCTCACAACACAGGAGAAAAACATTCTAAGATTGGGTCTATCATTTGCTCCGCGCAATAACTTTGATTATGCTACAACAAGAATTGATGTATATAAAGGAGTACGTAAATTGAAACTAAAAAAGCATTTCCTTATAAATACACCCAACCAAACAACTATGGGTGAAATCTCTACTCCAGATACCCAACGGGGAACGAACACATTAACCCAATCAGATACATCGCTTTTACAAATTATGCAGGATCTCAGCAATGAAAGCAACCCAACTGATCTAACTCTTAAAGCAAGTCCATTCAAACCCAAATCCTCCTTTAACCCAATCATGATCAGAGACTCCATCGATATCTTCCACGAAGCGGTGACCACCCAAATGAAGGAGTTGAATAGGAAAATACAATCTAAAACGAAGCATTATAATAAAGTTGATCGGCAATACAAGCAGTTAACATCTAAACTACAAAAAAACAACAAGGAGATTGTAATTCGCAACAGTGACAAAGGTGGAAATATTGTCATTTGGCCAATGAGTGCATACAACAAGGAAGCATATAAGCAACTCAACGATCGCACATGTTACACACGAACAACTATCAGTGACATGAAAATCTCCTATAAAGATTTCCACTTTAAGCTCAACAAATGGAAAAATGCCAATCTGATCAGCAACGATGAATTCAAATTCCTAAAAAATGACAGTCCTACTACACCAACTATATACTTCATCCCGAAGATTCATAAAAACTACAACGATCCTCCTGGCAGGCCAATCATCAGTGCCAGAAACAGTCTGACGGAACATACAACCAAATACATTGACTATTATCTGCAGGAGTTTGTACAGAAATTACCATCTTATGTAAAAGATACCAGTGACTTCCTCAGAAAAATTTTGAACTTTGTGTGGCAGGACAATTATTTGCTTATTGCATTAGACGTAACATCTTTATACACTAGCATTGAACACGTGTCTGGCTTAGCAGCGATCCAACATTACCTTGCACAAAGATCTGCGCAGCATCTAGAACATAATCGCATGCTGGTTGAAATGACAGAATTTTGTTTACGGAATAACATTTTTATGTTTAACAGTCAACTTTACCAGCAAACTAGAGGCGTAGCTATGGGGGCCAGCTTCTCACCGAGCTATGCATGCCTGCACATGGGCAGATGGGAGGAGCTGGTCCTCAAGCAAGAACACCATGAATATGTCAATACTAATGTCAAAGTATGGTTAAGATATATTGATGATCTTTTTGTTATTTGGGAAGGTACTAGCCAGCAAGCTTTTGACTTTATTGAAAAGATTAATGCCAATATCATGAATTTACATTTTACTGCCACAGTCAGTGCCACACAAATTGAATTCTTAGACACCCAGGTGTATATAAAGAATGGTAAAATTGAAACCCGTCTTTTCAGAAAGAAGACGGCAGGCAACTCTACACTTCATGCGTCAAGTGCGCATCCTAAACATCTCATTAATAGCATCCCCTATGGGGAAATGCTAAGGATCAGACGCATTTGTAGCAACAATGATGATTTAGTGGCAGCACAAGAAGCAAGCAAACTTCGCTTCAAACAACGTGGCTACCAATCACATGTCATTGATAACGCCATCAAAAAATCTATGACGTTGAGTAGAGATGAAGTCATAAGGGACAAGAAGTCTGTAAATATTTTGACTAATGCAAACTCCACTAATACCACATGTATTAGCAATAAGGAAGACAATGAATTTCGCCTGATTGTGCAATATAATCAACAGCACAAAGCGTTAAGCAAAATTCTTCAGCAGAATTGGCCTTTGGTACGAAGTGACCCAGTGATAGGACCCCTGTTACCGCAGAGGGTGTCCATCACGTACAGCAGGGCTCCCTCAATGAGGGATTTGCTTGTCAGAACAAGCCCTGAGGTGATTGATAGCAATAGTTGGATACAATCCATGAAAGGATTTTTTCGATGCAAAACATGTAAAGCATGCATCCAGGGAGTGAACACCAACACATATCAAACCCCCTTCAGCGATCAAAATCACGTTATTTCCAAGCTACTCACGTGTAAAACTGAATTCGCGATATATGTACTTACATGTCCCTGCAAGCTGCGCTACATTGGCAGCACAAAGCTACCCGTGTACAAACGTATCCTTCAACACCTCAGGGCCATCACAAATCAGGACAATACCTACCCTGTCGCACGACATTTTAAAGAATGTCATCAATCCGATAATCGCAAAGTAAAATACTTTGTAATTGACACCGTACCACCGAACAGGAGGGGAGGCAACCGAGAGAACAAACTTAGAAAACTCGAAACTCGGTACATTTTACAGTTAGATACCAAACACCCTGCCGGTCTCAACGCTACTGAAGATTTATACACATGCTTGATTTAACTCAAAGAGAGGTAATATACGGTCACCATATGATTAGATTATATATAGCATTCAAAGACATTCCCCATTTAGATTTAGAATATTCAGTCTTAGCACCCATCACTGACACTTGTATATAGCAAATATTTTTTAACTTTTTAGTCCTACAAGTTCGCAAATGGAAGACAATAATAATTTTTTATGTGGTTATGTATTTTGTACAACTGTTTTAAGGTATTAATAAGATCTTGAATTCTTAGTCTTTTAATATATTTATTGTAAATTTGTTCTTAAATTGGCACCTATCCACATGTCACATTACAGGGATAGGTCAACAGATAGATAGTAATTTTAAAGGTTTTTTAACACCTTTTATCTATTTATTAGCAATTTGCACTATGCTACGACAATGACTTATATTCATTTTACAAATGACATTTAGTCTAATGTGTTTAGTCGTAGACGAACCTTAGTTGAATTTGTACAGACTATGTAACAGCATTGATGCACATATCACATTCCCTTTGATCTAGGACTACACCAGTGTCATGTAGTATCTAACGTCCTAAGTAGAGGGCGAGTGACCTCATTTAAGTATCGGTGCATTAAGGCATGGATATTTTCTAAATAAAACAATCAAACATCTAAAATAGATTGGCTATAATAGACACATCTATGGTGAAATTACAATTAATCGCTCTACCTTTCCGCTTGTCATTCTGCCTACATTAGAGCGCATGGGTATTGAAACCATGATCCAACAAACATCAAGTATCCCCCAACTAATGTAACAAATAATTCAATTTCACTGAATTATCGCATTATCGCGCAGCACATACACCTAGGCTTCTTTGCACACATTTTGCACTTTACACTCAAGCACTTTTTTTCAAGAACAATTGTTGTTATTTATTGTTATTGATTTTACCTTGATCGTGACGCATAAAACAGAAGAGAAAACATCAATCATGTTTGAAGACAGCATACTAAGTAAAAAAACATGTGATAGAGTTTCTCAATAATTTTATGAGATTGTTACAAAATATATATTCAGGTTGACATTTTATGTAATTTTACCTGTCTCGTCACCGATATATGCTGTTCTTGTTGTTTATGTCCATTACGAGATTATCGCAGCAAGCTGATCACGTGGTCACGATCATACTGGCACTGTCACTTTAAAAAGGTGCTATCTCTCTTAGACCACTGTCATGTGATCAAGGCTCAGGCGAGCCGAAACGCGTAATGGCGACAGAGGAATAAAGATTTTTTGCACTACAAGTTGGGTCCGTGCCTTTCTCTTCAGGAGAGCCGTCAGTTCGGAAAGCTACGGAGGAATAATCGTGATATATATATATATATATATATATATCCACTACTTTCCGTAATTTCGTCGAGTCCACCCGCTTCTGGTGCCGGTCCCCAACAATACAGACACGGACCTCGGTCTTAGTGCAATTTTTTATTTACAAATCTTGCGTGCTAGTCGCCATAACGTTTCGGCTCCTCCTGAGCCTTGATCACATGACAACGTGTAAAATAAAGATCCACCCATTTATAGACGGAATACACTCTGCACGTGATGCTGGTAAACACGCATAAACATGGTAGATAGACTGTGAATAGTATATCATTCCGTTTTGCAATGCTTTTACAATTGGTGGGTTTAAAGGTTTACAACACGAAAGCGATAATTGTTTCAATTTAAGCAATCCATGTATAGTTAAATCTAAAACACCGGTATGTAAATACATTCTTATTGTATACATTTTCTGCTTTCGACTATAATCAAAGTAATACAATGAATATTGAATGTGCCATTCGTGTTGATACTTCCAAACAATCAATCAATTTGCTACCACCAATTAATTGCAGTTCTGATGGGTTAAATCCCCCTGTATTCCAACTATTTGATCAGCATCATCATTATTCTCCTGATTCCTGCAGCTAAGTCAACATAAAAGGGGTGTAATAAAGTGCAATGTGCCTAGTGATGTGTGAATAGCAAACAAAAGTGCTTTACATATAATACTTAAACTTTAAAAACAGAATAGCAGCAGTTACTTTTTTAGCAAATAGATATAGGTGCCAATTACGATCCGGTAAAAAAATTCCCCGTACGACTCGTATCCGGTCTTTTTACCGTACGAATCGTACAAGTGCCGTACAAACTGCCAACTATGATTCGCATGGGAAAAAGTCCATACGAATCGCATTGGGAATAATTCCCCACACGTCCTCGGGTCGGAAAATGTGTCCGACACGTCCCCGGACGATTTACCGTACAAATGTGAAATGTGAAGTCCGACCGCGGAATCACGATCCATCCCGTGCGTCCGATGTTACAACCGTATGGAAAAAACACCGTCCGCACCGAACACCCATAGCAACCATGGAGACATGTGCCCGCATACGCGCCGACCCCCCCCCGCCCCCGTACGTTCGAGTCGAACCCCCCCGTGTATGTACACCCCACCCGTGTATGTACACCCGTGTACGTACGAGTCGAACCCCCGTGTATGTACACCCCCACCCGTGTATGTACACCCGTGTACGTGTCGTACCCCCGTGTATGTACACCCGTGTACGACCGAGTCGTACCCCCACCCGTTTATGTACACCCGTGTACGTCCCGTACCCCCCGTGTATGTACACCCGTGTACGTGTCGTACCCCCCGTGTATGTACACCCGTGTACGTTCGAGTCGTACCCCCCGTGTATGTACACCCGTGTATGTTCGAGTCGTACCCCCACCCGTGTATGTACACCCGTGTATGTCTCGTACCCCCGTTTATGTACACCCGTGTACGTGTCGTACCCCCCGTGTATGTACACCCGTGTATGTTTGAGTCGTACCCCCCGTGTATGTACACCTGTGTACGTTAGAGTCGTACCCCCCCGTGTATGTACACCCGTGTACGTTAGAGTCGTACCCCCACTCGTGTATGTACACCCGTTTACGTCTCGTACCCCCCGTGTATGTACACCCGTGTACGTCCGAGTCGTACCCCCACCCGTGTATGTACACCCATGTACGTCCCGTACCCCCCATGTATGTACACCCGTGTACGTGTCGTACCCCCCGTGTATGTACACCTGTGTACGTTCGAGTCGTACCCCCACCCGTGTATGTACACCCGTGTACGTGTCTTACCCCCGTGTATGTACACCCGTGTACGTTCGAGTCATACCCCCCCCGTGTATGTAAACCCGTGTGCGTTAGAGTCGTACCCCCACCCGTGTATGTACACCCGTGTACGTCTCGTACCCCCGTGTATGTACACCCGTGTACGTGTCGTACCCCCCCGTGTACGTCCGAGTCGTACCCCCACCCGTGTATGTACACCCGTGTACGTCCTGTTCCCCCCGTGTATGTACACCCGTGTACGTCCGAGTCGTACCCCCACCCGTGTATGTACACCCATGTACGTTCGAGTCGTACCCCCGTGTATGTACACCCGTGTACGTTCGAGTCGTACCCCCCGTGTATGTACACCCGTGTACGTTAGAGTCGTACCCCCACCCGTGTATGTACACCCGTGTACGTCCTGTTCCCCCCGTGTATGTACACCCGTGTACGTCCGAGTCGTACCCCCACCCGTGTATGTACACCCATGTACGTTCCGTACCCCCCGTGTATGTACACCCGTGTACGTGTCGTACCCCCCGTGTATGTACACCCGTGTATGTTCGAGTCGTACCCCCACCCGTGTATGTACACCCGTGTATGTCTCGTACCCCCGTTTATGTACACCCGTGTACGTGTCGTACCCCCCGTGTATGTACACCCGTGTATGTTTGAGTCGTACCCCCCGTGTATGTACACCCGTGTACGTTAGAGTCGTACCCCCCGTGTATGTACACCCGTGTACGTTAGAGTCGTACCCCCACTCGTGTATGTACACCCGTTTACGTCTCGTACCCCCGTGTATGTACACCCGTGTACGTCCGAGTCGTACCCCCACCCGTGTATGTACACCCGTGTACGTCCCGTACCCCCCATGTATGTACACCCGTGTACGTGTCGTACCCCCCGTGTATGTACACCTGTGTACGTTCGAGTCGTACCCCCACCCGTGTATGTACACCCGTGTACGTGTCATACCCCCATGTATGTACACCCGTGTACGTTCGAGTCATACCCCCCCGTGTATGTAAACCCGTGTGCGTTAGAGTCGTACCCCCACCCGTGTATGTACACCGGTGTACGTCTCGTACCCCCGTGTATGTACACCCGTGTACGTGTCGTACCCCCCGTGTACGTCCGAGTCGTACCCCCACCCGTGTATGTACACCCGTGTACGTCCTGTTCCCCCCGTGTATGTACACCCGTGTACGTCCGAGTCGTACCCCCACCCGTGTATGTACACCCATGTACGTTCGAGTCGTACCCCCGTGTATGTACACCCGTGTACGTTCGAGTCGTACCCCCCCGTGTATGTACACCCGTGTACGTTAGAGTCGTACCCCCACCCGTGTATGTACACCCGTGTACGTCCTGTTCCCCCCGTGTATGTACACCCGTGTACGTCCGAGTCGTACCCCCACCCGTGTATGTACACCCATGTACGTTCGAGTCGTACCCCTGTGTATGTACACCCGTGTACGTTAGAGTCGTACCCCCCCGTGTATGTACACCCGTGTACGTCCGAGTCGTACCCCCACCCGTGTATGTACACCCGTGTACGTCCCGTACCCCCATGTATGTACACCCGTGTACGTGTCGTACCCCCGTGTATGTACACCCGTGTACGTTCGAGTCGTACCCCCACCCGTGTATGTACACCCGTGTATGTGTCGTACCCCCGTGTATGTACACCCGTGTACGTTCGAGTCATACCCCCCGTGTATGTAAACCCGTGTGCGTTAGAGTCGTACCCCCACCCGTGTATGTACACCCGTGTACGTCTCGTACCCCCGTGTATGTACACCCGTGTACGTGTCGTACCCCCCCGTGTACGTCCGAGTCGTACCCCTGATAGAGATCAGGGTGTGTATAATATTCCCACTTCCACAGATAGAGTAATCTCACAGTTACACGCACATACATTCATCATACGCTAGGGCCCATTTCACTAACATACGCTCAGATACTCTACCAGCAATAAACCTGTGGAAAGAAAACTCCTAAACACCCTGCATCTATATCGAGGTCGATAAGACCTGGTTATTGAGACTGTCCATAAACATAATCTATACAACCTATATGGCAATAATCAAAATATAATACACAATAATTGACAAGAAATAATATCTAACACCATGTTCAAATTATATTGCTTTATCTAAAATTAGTCAAAATGGGAAACAATCAGAATAAATCATTTTTCTCATAGTTACCTATTCTAGCTAAATGTCAGAACGGGTCAGGACAAGTCTCTCGGTAAAGTCTCTCAAGACGAAGTCCCTTCAGCATCAATCCTCAGCAGCGCAGATTCGGTACGCGGCAAAGGCAAATGGCAAGTGGCAAAACCCTCTCTAGGCTAACAATTCTTATACTAAATTGAACAAAAGAAAGATACATAGAAAAGTTGTAATGTCCGCTGGACCGCTGAGCAGAGCGAGAAGGAAAGGATGTAACATTGCTACATTCGAAAATCTCCGCTCAGGAAAAATCACAAAATAAAGACTACGGAACAGGAACCAAGAATCACAAATGTATCTTGTTAGTTCTACTTCTCCTCGGCAATGAGACCAATGCTCAGAGTCTTTCTCTAAGGCTCCTTTGTCTTCCCAAGGCTGCCAAGGACGTTCCATTTCACTCGAAGATTACCCCGGCTGCTGATGTCCTCACGGAAAATTTCACAAGGCAAGCAAGGACTGTGGTCAGCTGACTTCAGGACCATATTCAGCAGGGCTCTCTTCCATCACAGTTTTCTATTTTCAAATCGAGGCCAGGCTTACAAAATCGACCATCTTTAACTAGGCCACCATAGGCCACAATAGACCATCTTAATTAAAAGAAACAAAAACAACGTTACCACAGCATAGTGATTAAACAGTGTTAACCCCACTAATACCCTTATGTGTATGCATCTATCTAGCACTTGCAACATAGGAAAAGCATTAATTCGGAAAGCATTTTGTGCTAAAAAATAAACAGCACATAGCAACGTTTAAACATGAAAACACGCACGTTATTGTTAAACAGCACATTTATGCGCACCCACGTGTAACTCTCTCTTATTAGGACAAACGGATTGATTAATATAAACACACTTGCACAAGACAAATAATTAAATATTAGTAATTAGAAAATTAATATGACAAATCGACATGCCAGAGCTTCAAAAACCAGCGAATTTTCAAACAGAAAACTCTGCTCCAGCAATCCCCCCTTTAGTGATTTATCACCAAATAAACCCCAAAAAAATATTAATGAAAATTTAGTCCCATTTTAGGAGAAATCGGAAATGTCTTTTTCCCCTTACACAACATTACACACCAGTCACTCTTTCATCATCCCTTTTTGTCTCTAAGTAAACACTCTCCCTCAATTCTTCTAATTCAATTTCTTGAGGTTCTCTTTTCAACCTCTTGTTTTTCTTCTCTTTATTCAATTTCTTCCTCCCTCCCCTGTTTTTACAACACACACACACCAATCCTATTATCAATAAAGCAACAATTATACAAGTTAAAGGAAACAATATTCTACCTATAATAGTACTACCTATTTTTGCAATAAAATCCTTAACAGCTATCATTTTGTTAGCTATTTTAGTCCATAAATTCTCAGCTTCAAGTGGTACTAATTCTTCATGCAAATCAGTAATATTTTTGATATAGACCTTCAGGTCTTTGCTTTCATCTGGAATGTAAGTGCAACAATGTTGAACTTTTAGCATTCCACAGACTCCACCCTCCTTGGCCAATAGAATATCAAGGGCAAGTCGATTTTGCATAGACATGGCACGTACGGCACTTAATTCCGTATTCACCAAAAGAAACCCTCCAGGGGTATTTGTCGATAAGCGATCAACCACAGTGGACAGTTTCCGAATTCCATAAGCATTCAAAGAAATTCCCACTGCTGGAATCAAAACTCCAAAAATATCACCCACTATTTCAGACCAAGGGGCAGATTTATGAGCCCCTTGCGCCACTTTTGCGTCACTTTTAACATGGGAAAAGTGACGCAAAAGTGGCGCAAGGGGCTCATAAATCTGCCCCCAAGTTCCTCTCTTAAAACGCATTAGTAAATTAATATGTTCTACATCTGTTATTTTATCTATATGAAAAATCTTTGGAAAAACCAGGCCCACATAACACGTGCCATACCAATGGTCAGGCAACTTGTAATAAGCCTTGTTTCCACAAACATAATATACTCCTGGAAAAATCGTATCTTCTCCACCTCTAAAACCCCAACCTGTTGCAATGAAGTATGTATCATGGCACTCACTAGTCCCAACAAAATATGTATCATATTGGGATTTCCTTCTTGTAATGCAAAGTTTACCCTTCTGTGGTGCATCTAAAGCTAAAGTTGGACTAGCCCCATTCTTCAACTCTTTTCCCATCTCAATGTCCCAAATTGTCTCACTCACTTTATATTTTCCTGCTTTCTCCTGCATGTTCAATCTCCTTTCTTCTACCATATTCAGGAAAGCTTTCTCCTCTCCCTTCAAACTGCAAGTTAAATTATTCTTAAAAATGTAATCTAATGTTAATCCTTTTTCTTCAATAAAAATTTCACCAAAAGTGTTAGCTTCTTTAGCTGGATTCAGCTCTTTGTTCATTGGCAAGTGCCCAAAAATACTATCTCTGTTAGACATCTTATAATCTACTTTCCCTAACAAATAAAAAACACTACTTAAAATACTACAAGAAATACCATATGTAGCTGGTAAATGATGATAAGTAACACACTCTGAAACGGATGCAGGTAATTGCATACAAACGTAGCAATCCCTTACTTCCATTGTTTTCACATATTCATATAACAATTTTGAAAAAACATTACTAGAAAAGTTATTAATTGACCTATCTTTGTGTATGTAAGTATTACTAATTCTAATTGGAACTACTTTTTGCGAATTCTTCTCTACATTTGTCACATTCTCTGTATGCATCTCAAACTCTACTTTAAAAGTAACTAATAAAACTAAAACACCCCATAGAAGCATTAATAATCCAGTACAGCAGCAGCACATTCTACACCACCTTTTAAAGAAGGCACATCTACTTCTATTATCCTCTATGTTAGCCATTTTACTACTTTAGTTTAGCCTCTACTACTCCACTACTGTCGGAATTCTTAAATTCTTCAGCAATTCTTCAGCTTTTCAGTTTTTCCAAATGATCCTTTCGTTCACTTAATTCAAGTGAATCCTTCCTTTATTCAATTTGGATACTTGTCATTCTTCACTTCAATTTCTTCAACATCAAATTGTATTAGATCTCCAACATCAAAATCCTCAGTACTCGACTCTTCTCCAATGTCAGTCAAGAGTACTTTCAAAATTTCACCAGTATCTTCCTCAACCACTTCTCTCAAGATCTCTTCCGGATTATCTCGAGTCACTGTTTCTTCTTTTCCTCCTTCAGACAGTGCCACATAAGACCATTCCGGTGATCTGTACTTTTGGTTGGGTCTTCTTACTCTTTTTATTTCCACTGGTTCTTTTGACTCCTTTGATTCTTCTCCTTCAGCTTTTGAACTTTGACTCGATACTTCATTCACTTGTTCAGCTTTCGATGTACTTGCTCTTATTATTTTCTATCTCAGCCTCTTAACTCTGTTGTTAGGCCAACGATCTCCTTTTATCACCTTTTTCGGATTTATTTCTTTATTACTTCTTTCTCCAATCCAAGTTCTCTTTCTCAGAACTCGACCCTCTGTTTGTTCATTCTCATCATCCAATTCTACTTCAAGTGCCTCTTGTTTTCGTTTTCTAGCAGCTTTCTTCTTTTCCACAGATTTTTTCACCACTGTTTGAGATTTCCCTACTTCCTTCCCTCCTCGAGTCTCCGACACGCAATCTTCTTGCTGTCTACTTGTCCCTTCACCTAGCTCATCAAGAATGTTCCCTACACCTCCTCGGGGGTCTTCCGCAATCTGTCCCTCTCTATCTTCTTCTGACCCTACTTCTTCAAGTATAATCTCAAGTGGTTCTTCAATCTCCTCCTCTTCTGATTCAGGAGTAGTTTCTGTGAAATTTCTCTTTTCTTTTCTTTTTCCTTCACTGCTTTTTGAAACTTCAGGCTCTCTTACAGAATCTGATCTCTCCTCTGATACTCGCAGTGGTTCATTCGAAGCTTTTCCTACTTCTTTCCCCACTGATTCTGTATCTTCATCATCACTGGAATCTGACTCTTTAAAATACTCCTTACCAGTCCCTTCTTTTGGGTTCGGAACTCTCAGAGTATGACTTGCATGTACCCAGTGTCTCACTCCAGCACACTTTACTGCAGTCGTCGTAGTCAGAATAACTTGTCTTGGCCTTCCCCACCTTGGAACCAAGCAATTTCTTCTTCTGTGTACTTTAATCCTCACCCAGTCTCCTGGACTTAGATCATGGGCTTGCTTCTTCTCAAGTGTGGTAGCTTCTTCTCCAACCTGGTGAAATACAGAATGAACTGCGTCAGCCAGGCCTTTACAGTAATCCAAAATCATGTCATCAGTTATTGTCACCAACTTATTGACAGGCACGAATGCATGGCGCATTGCACGTCCCATGATTATCTCGTGCGGACTCAAACCAGTAGTTCTATCTGGAGTAGATCTAATAGTCATCAGCACTAGTGGTAAAACATCTGGCCATTTCATGCCAGTGGCTAAGCACATCTTTCCAATTCTGTTCTTTATTGTGCCATTAATCTGCTCAACCACACCAGAAGCCTCTGGTCGGTATGCACAATGTAGCTTCTGCTGTATTTTCAATGCTTCACAAATCAAACCCATCAGTTCATTTTGAAAGTGTCCACCTCTATCAGACTCAACTGTTACTGGAAGCCCGTACCTAGGAATCAACTCCCTTAACAGTAACTTTGCCACTGTTATTCCATCATTTCTTCTAGTCGGGTAAGCTTCCACCCACCTTGAAAACAAACAGACTACCACTAGAACATACCTCAGTCTGTTTACTTGGGGCATCTCAATGAAATCAATCTGCATTCTTGTAAAAGGACCTCCTTCTCTGCCTATTGTTCCCAAACTCACCACTGTCTTTTTCCCAGTGTTAAATTGCTGACAAACCAAACACCTTTGACAGATGCTTTCTGCAATTGTCCTGAACTTTGCATTGTACCAGGTCTGTTTAAATGACCTAACCATCGCATCCCTTCCCAAATGTCCCTGGCCATGATACATTCTTGCCATTGACGACAAAATGGAGTTAGGCATTACTGGTCTGCCATCTCTGTAAACCCAAACATGGTCTGTTTCTCTTGGAGCACATCCTGCCTTAATCCAATCTTTTTTCTCTTCTTCTCCTGCCTCATCCTGCAACTGTTTCACTTCATCCCAGGTTTCTAAGACATTAGTAAACATCACAGAGAGAAAAGACATTTCCCCCTCTCGGTCCCGATTTATGGACTGATTTGTTTTAGCACAGTATTGCGCAACATCATTGGCGTAACGGTTTCCAACCGTGATAAAATCTTCTCCCGGTCCATGGGCAGCACATTTTACAACTGCTAACTCTTTAGGCAGCTGTATCGCCTCAAGCAATTTACCAATCATTTCAGCATTCTTTATTGGAGTTCCACTCGATGTCAAGAAACCTCTTTGTAGCCAAAGCTGGCCAAAATCATGCACCACTCCAAATCCATACTGACTATCAGTTAACACAGTCGTCCTCAAATCTTTCCCAATTTCGCAAGCTTTTGTCAATGCTATCAATTCAGCAACTTGCGCAGATTTCACTCCTTTCAATGGTGATGCTTCCATGACCTCTGAAACTTTACACACCGCATATGCTGCACATAGCACACCATCATCATTTCTCAAGCATGATCCATCCACAAACAACACATGATCACTCTCATGCAAGGGAAGATCCCTTATGTCTGGTCTCGGTTTTGTACAGTACTCAAGCACATCCAAACAATCATGATCATCTTCCATTTTCACACCCACATTTTCAATATCCGGCAAGAGTGTCGCTGGATTCACATTCACACATCTTTCAAGAGTCACATTTGATGCTCCCAGAATCACTTTTTCATATTTAGTCAACCGACTATGTGACATGTACTGGGTTCTGCTTCTTGTCAAAAGAATTGCCACATTGTGAGGTACGAATACCCTTACAGGATATCCCATTATGATTCCCTCACTTTGTTCCAGACTCCTGCATGTTGCAGCCACAGATTTCAGACAACCTGGTAAACCCACAGCTACAGGGTCAAGTGTCGATGAGAAGTACGCAATAGGCCTTCTCAGTAATCCATGCTTCTGAATTAACACTGAAAGTGCACATCCATTTCTCTCACTGCAGTACAGCTCAAACTCCTTTTCGTAGTCAGGCATACCCAAAGCTGGAGCCTCACACATTTTATTTTTGAGCTCTTCAAATGCTGCCATTTGTTCTGCATCTAGATCCAATGGATCTGTCATCTCACTTTTTGTCAGTTTATTCAGTGGCTTTGCTATCAAGGAAAAATTAATTATCCACTGACGACAATAACCCACCATACCCAGGAACATTCTCACTTCCCTCTGAGTTTTTGGTGCTTTCATTTCTCTGATTATTCTGATCCTGTCATCCATCACTTTTCTCAGACCCTTTTCAATATTGTGTCCAAGATAATGCACCTCTTTCTTGCAAAATTGCAATTTGGCTGGAGATACCTTTAACCCTCCATCTGCCAGATGATTCAGTAAAGCTATGGTATCTACTTCACAAGCTTCACGTGTCTTTGATGCCACAAGTAGGTCATCAATGTATTGCACTAGCACTGAGCTCTCAGGCATGATCAAACTCTCCAACGATTTCTTCAATAACTGATTGAATATCGAAGGACTCTCCGTATACCCCTGTGGGATTCGACACCATGCTAAGATACGCTGGCCAAACCTAAATGCAAAAATCGGCTGGCTATCATGATGTAATGGAATTGAAAAGAACGCATGACACAAATCAATTACTGTATACCACTCGGCATCATGTGGAATTTGATACAGGATCACTGATGGATTTGGCACGATAGGACAACATGCCACCACAATTTGATTAACTTTTCTCAAATCCTGTACGATTCTAAATTTCCCATTAGGCTTTTTTAGTCCCATTATCGGTGAATTACACGGACTACTCAGTAGTTCTCTCAGGACTCCCTGCTGAATCATTTTCTCAATTATAGGAGTTATCCCTTCAATTATTTCTGGTGTCATTTTGTATTGAGGAATGTTAGGATATGTAATTCCCTCTTTTACTGCAATTTTCACTGGATCTACATTATTCATCAATCCCACATCCTCTCCAGTAAAATCCCAAACTGTCCTTTTCACTGTGTCTCTCAGCTCTCGAGGCAAATCCTCCGGATTAAACACAGCAAATGCACCAATTAACTCACTTTCTCTATTCTCTAGAGTCACTCGGTACAAAACATCCTCATCTGGTGTCTCAAAGGCTATTCCATCCGGTGTACAAAAAATTGTGCAGTTCATCTTGCACAACAAGTCCCTACCTAACAGATTCACTGGACTCGTGTCACAGACAATAAATCTGTGCATGTCTGAAAATTTCCCTATCTGTACTCTTACTGGTTCAGTAAGACGTGTTCTGATTTGCGTATTGGCTACACCAACTACTTGGATTGCTTCATCCGAGAGAGGAAGATTTCTAACATCTGTTGACCTGACAGTTGATCTTGTCGCACCTGTGTCTACCAAAAAAGTAACACTCTCCTCATTTATTTTCCCATCCACAAATGGTCCTGCCTGGTCTATTTCTAGAGTTGCACCAAGTATGCACTCTTCTTCCTCTCCTCGGCACCGTCAATAATCACCCTCAGATTCACTCCTTTCACTCTTTAACAAGTACTGTTGTACCTTGTTTGAACGTCTTGGTTTGTTTACCTGTTCATCATTGTAGAATCCTGAATCCTGATTATACTTTTGTAACCCTTTATTCTGCGGCAAGGGCGGTTTTGGCTCTTGACTCTGCTGTCTCACAACTTTCTGTTGTTGCTGCTGTTGATTATTTCCTTCATTCTGCACCTGTTGATTTAAGGATTTATTCTCATTACTCACTAATGGTGGATTAGGACACTCTGATCTCCAATGCCCCAATTGGCCACAGTTGTGACAAGGAAACTTTTTTTTCGCTTCCTCAAGACTTCCTTTTCCTTTCCCTGCATATCTAGGTCTATTCCCTGCATTGTTTCCTGGATTATTCGCCTGTTCCACTAACTGTGCTTCCTGTCTTTCCGCAACTTTCACTTGTGCCCACATTGCTTTCTCTTTCAGCTTTCTTTGTTTTGCTTCAATTTCATCACTGAAGTATTTCGCATGTCTCAGAATCTCATCTACTTTCTTACTCTGCCAATCCACTGTATGCTCACGAATTCTCTCACCAATTTCAGGTCTCAGGCCATATACAAATCTGTATACAAAATGACTCAAATCTTTGTCACCCAGGTGTTCATCTCCACTGAATTGTTTAAATGCTAGTATCAGCCTCTCGTAAAAAGCATGCACTGATTCTTTCGCTTCCTGTTGTGTTCGATCTATCTTTACCCAGTCTGTCTCTTTTGCAGGAACTTTACTCTTCAGGTATACCATCACCTGATCATACTTTCTCATTACCTCTGGATCTGGTGCCCCTGTTCTTGGGTCTCTTGGATATTCCTCAGTAGGCCAACTCACAACTATTTTACACTCAGTCCACAAGTCTGCTGGAACAATTATATCAAACAGACTATTCAGGTCAACCCACAGCACTTTTGACAATTTCACAAACCTGTCTACCTGCCTATACCACTCGACGGGCTTTTCTCTCAATCGAGGGAAATCATTCGTGAATGATAAAATATCCTGTCTGGTCCATGGAACATGTACATATCCTCCTCCAGGTATTTCTCTCATAGGATAATTATCCACTGGTTTCTCTTTTTCTCTCACTGGAAATGCTGAATAAGTTGTTCTATCTTCTGCTTCATCTCTTTTCTTATACCACCTATCCTTCCACTTTTCTACATCACCCCATCTTCGCAATAATGCTACCATTTCCTTAATCTGTCCTGTTCTACCAGTAGCATTCAAATTCTCAATATCCTTCTCTGTAAAATCCATCCTGTAGGGTTTTTGTAAAGCTTTCACTTTATCAATGTCAACTCCCTGCTCATTCGCTATTGCTCTTAGCCTGTCATGTGTATTTCTTGCTCTCCAGGTAATGTTCTTGCACATAAACATTAGCTCACCATCATGATGACTCTTCAGAATTTCTGTTGGAACTGTTCCTGTAACAAGCTCTTCTAGTTCTACACGCAACCTAGCCACGTCAATTACTTGTGAATCTTTATCCTTTTTCTGTAGAACTTTCATCCAATCATTCAAATCCTCAACTGTTATTTCAGCAGTTTTTCTCACTGGAACCACTCTCTTTTGCGGTTCTAAAATTGGCATCCCTGAACAACTAGCTTCACTAGCATCCAGTATTTCACTACATATGTCATGTCTTGATTGTCTCAGGTCACTTCTTTCTGCTCTTTTGCCTGAATCTCCTGAAGGACCAACTGAATTTGTCAAATTATTCCCAACATATGGAATCACCAGTCCATTTTCACCTGTCCTTTGTTTGTCAAACACAGGCATTACCTGACCTATTGTTACAGGCACCGTAACAGCTTCCAGATTCTTCGTTAACTCCCTAATCTTCTCAGTCAACTCTGTTGTAGTTCTGGCTAATTGTCTGGCATTCTCATCAAGGTAGTGATCACTTCTTAACTCAGGTGTCTCATTTTCTGTCTCACTGACACAAACTGTATCTCTTATCAGAGACACAACTGGTGTACTCTTATCCGGTTCTGGTCTATATGGAGGTGGTCTCTTGTAAATCATGTCATTCAAGACCTCATCCTCATACTCATTAACTCCATATTTTCTCATTTCTGACTCAGGAACCCTTTCTGCTCCTCCTTCAACTGTTCTCATCGGATATAATCCCTCTGACATACTAACATCTCGCCACCTTTTCATTCGATCATGATGAGTCTCACGATCATGTCTCCTCCCAAACATATATCTGTAGTACCCTCCAGATCTCTGTTTTTCTCGCTCATGTACTTCCTCTTCCTATTCCACTAAAGCCTCAAACTGTGTAGGTCTTGGTTTCGGGTCTAGACATAACATCTTTTCCCGTAAATTTCTCAACACGGCCAAATTAAATGAACCATGTTCTGGAAATGCTAGAACACCATCTTCTTTAGTATACCTAACCCAATTCTCCAACCATATACAGGTATGAAACCCATATTTCGCAGCCATGAAGGATGCAGGTGTTTTCGTTGGAGGTAACAACTCACCCTCTCTCGTTTTAACATTTTTATCCTTGTTAAACCACTTTTTAATTTTACCAAAAAATGTTTTCTTCTTTTTCTCTTCTTGGTAATACATTTTAGCGTTTACCAAAAACTCTCTACTCTTTCCGTATTATAAATATACAATACGAATTTTCAACCAATAGCAGCGCGACTCACACTAACGCACCAATCCTAGAGCGTCTGCGTCACTAAATAGTTCTTCCAATCCTTGCGCGGCTCACACCAACGCACCAATCCTAGCGCGAACACTATTCTGATCCACTATCCAATCAGAGCGCGGTCTTTCTGACGTCAACAGTCGCTGCAGTCGCTTGTCTCCTGTCTTCTGTCACTCGTCTACCCCTCCTTTACAAAATCTTCTCAGTAGACTTCGTGTCAAAATTTCTACAAACTCTATTAGTTACAACATAAAAACATCTCCATTGTCTGCTTCGCTAATCACAGAATAGTAAAAGAGAATCTATTTCACAAGAAACTTCTCGTTGACACAGTAGCACATCCCTCTACTCTGCCCTTCTAACGTACATTCATTAACTGTTTCCTCTAGGACTTGTCCAAAGAGTCTTACAATCAACTAAATGTATATGTGCATTCACGCACATTCATACAAGAAAATATAGTTCATACACACAGAATCCTGTTTCCCGAGAACAGCAAACAATCTGCTCCACTACAGAATTATAACATACATCAACTAAACAGCTTTCCTCTGTCCAGTTTCTCAAACAAGCTCAGAGAATACCTATTATTTCTCCCGCGATAAGCTTTAACGGTAATCCTTACGGATCCCTGGGACTTAAGACCAGAGTTTCACAGATAACCTTCACTATCATACACACTCCTTATATACCAGAAATATCTAATAGTAACATATGATAATGTCACTGATTCCGAACCCAGACAATGTGACGCGCAACTTCAATTGTCACACGTTATTCCTTACAATTCCGTCTTTCCCGAGAGCAGCATATACTTCCCTCTGCCCTACTACGGAACTACTACCAGCTCCCAAGTTCCAGAAGCACTACATACAACTCAACATTACGACTCCAACATATAGTATTAGTACATATACCAACATCAACCAATAATCAATAATCAATAAGCTAATGTACAAGCAAACTTATCAGATCAAGACAATCATCAATAACCATCCTCTGCTACCAGGAAATTGATAGAGATCAGGGTGTGTATAATATTCCCACTTCCACAGATAGAGTAATCTCACAGTTACACGCACATACATTCATCATACGCTAGGGCCCATTTCACTAACATACGCTCAGATACTCTACCAGCAATAAACCTGTGGAAAGAAAACTCCTAAACACCCTGCATCTATATCGAGGTCGATAAGACCTGGTTATTGAGACTGTCCATAAACATAATCTATACAACCTATATGGCAATAATCAAAATATAATACACAATAATTGACAAGAAATAATATCCAACACCATGTTCAAATTATATTGCTTTATCTAAAATTAGTCAAAATGGGAAACAATCAGAATAAATCATTTTTCTCATAGTTACCTATTCTAGCTAAATGTCAGAACGGGTCAGGACAAGTCTCTCGGTAAAGTCTCTCAAGACGAAGTCCCTTCAGCATCAATCCTCAACAGCGCAGATTCGGTACGCGGCAAAGGCAAATGGCAAGTGGCAAAACCCTCTCTAGGCTAACAATTCTTATACTAAATTGAACAAAAGAAAGATACATAGAAAAGTTGTAATGTCCGCTGGACCGCTGAGCAGAGCGAGAAGGAAAGGATGTAACATTGCTACATTCGAAAATCTCCGCTCAGGAAAAATCACAAAATGAAGACTACGGAACAGGAACCAAGAATCACAAATGTATCTTGTTAGTTCTACTTCTCCTCGGCAATGAGACCAATGCTCAGAGTCTTTCTCTAAGGCTCCTTTGTCTTCCCAAGGCTGCCAAGGACGTTCCATTTCACTCGAAGATTACCCCGGCTGCTGATGTCCTCACGGAAAATTTCACAAGGCAAGCAAGGACTGTGGTCAGCTGACTTCAGGACCATATTCAGCAGGGCTCTCTTCCATCACAGTTTTCTATTTTCAAATCGAGGCCAGGCTTACAAAATCGGCCATCTTTAACTAGGCCACCATAGGCCACAATAGACCATCTTAATTAAAAGAAACAAAAACAACGTTACCACAGCATAGTGATTAAAGAGTGTTAACCCCACTAATACCCTTATGTGTATGCATCTATCTAGCACTTGCAACATAGGAAAAGCATTAATTCGGAAAGCATTTTGTGCTCAAAAATAAACAGCACATAGCAACGTTTAAACATGAAAACACGCACGTTATTGTTAAACAGCACATTTATGCGCACCCACGTGTAACTCTCTCTTATTAGGACAAACGGATTGATTAATATAAACACACTTGCACAAGACAAATAATTAATTATTAGTAATTAGAAAATTAATATGACAAATAGACATGCCAGAGCTTCAAAAACCAGCGAATTTTCAAACAGAAAACTCTGCTCCAGCACCCCCACCCGTGTATGTACACCCGTGTACGTCCCGTTCCCCCCGTGTATGTACACCTGTGTACGTCCGAGTCGTACCCCCACCCGTGTATGTACACCCGTGTACGTCCCGTACACCCCGTGTATGTACACCCATGTACGTGTCGTACCCCCCGTGTATGTACAACCGTGTACGTTCGAGTCGTACCCCCACCCGTGTATGTACACCCGTGTACGTCTCGTACCCCCCCTGTATGTACACCCGTGTACGTCTCGTACCCCCCGTGTATGTACACCCGTGTACGTTAGAGTCGTACCCCCCCGTGTATGCATGGAGCGTACCCCCACCCCAACATCATCACCTTCACACAACATCGCGCATGTACGAGTCGTACCAAGCCAGACACAAGGACAGCACTTTACAACAAAATGGCCCATGTACACACCGTACACACGCTAAAAACGCACGTACACAACCAGGACAAAGCAAAACAACACAAGAATACACCGTTCAAATGGCACAAGGCCACAAAACATGTTCAACAAGCACAAATACAACACATTCACTGACCTGCAACTGCCAAAATCCCAAACAGAGGCCCAAAACACAACCACTCCTTATAACACACCCACCCAAACTTCAAACACAGCCACACCCACCAATGGACCAATAAAAAGGGCCCACACACACAAACCATGAGCCTTTGCTACAGACTCACTGCTGCCAGACCCCACAGACAACCTACAGCACCATACTAGAACCTTAACTACACCTTACACTTGAACACCTTCACACACACACCTTCACAAACACCCCCTCATCACATTCACACACACCCACAACCACCCACACCCACACCCCCCACAACCATCCACACCAACACCCCCCACAACCGCCCATACCCCCCACAACCATCCACACCCACACCCCCCACAACCATCCACACCCACACCCCTCACCATGCCCACTAACAAGAATCCAAAGTTCACTAGCCGAGAGTTGGAGGTCCTTGTCGATGAAATCCTCAGAGTCGAGCCACACCTCTTTGGAACATTGGTCAGACAGACCAGCATCTCCGAAAAAACTGGCATGTGGCAGAGGATCATCGATGCTGTCAATGCTGTTGCGGCCACCAGAAGGGCCAGGCAGGAATGCCAAGCCAGGTGGTACGATCTGCGGAGGAGGGTCCGAGCCAAAATGACCGACGACCACAACCAGGCCAACGCCACTGGAGGAGGGCCGCCCCGCAGACCCGTACACTACCAGCCCTGGGAAGAGAGGGTGATGGCCATACTACCGGTGGTGGCAGTGGACGGATTAGAAGGACTCCGTGACCCGGGTGAGTACACAAACAACTCACCTCACATGGGGGAATGTCATCCACAACCAAACTCACAATCAGGCACGCAACCACCCCAAGCTATCGCATGACTCAACCACACTCCATGAACACGCACATGCCACTGGCGCCACCATGCCACATGCACCCAGCAGGACAATGCAAAGTCACAGGCCACAGAAAACACCAACACAAGACACGGGAACACGGATGGCGAGAGTGTGGGCCACAAAAATAACATACTGCAACTCAGAAGCAGACAACAATGCCCCCTGCCCATATGGCCTAGGTCACAGCCAGACAAACAGTGTGTCCCCACACAGGAAAGACTTGCCAGCAAATGGTGGACGCCTTGCATTAACACATGGAGGTGACGGCACGTTTTTGCACATGACAGCAGCTAATGAACAGCCAACACTGTGAAAGAGTGGCAGCACACACCACCACAGCAGCAGTACAGACACAGACACTACACCCAATGGGTGCCTGGAGTTCAGAAACAAACTCACATCAACAATCCAAGGGCCATTCAAAGATCTGCCAACAGTGTGTGCCCAGGAAGCTGGGCTGAGGTGACAGAGGGTGACACACAGAGGGAGGGAGAGGGGGACAGAGAGGGAGGGAGACACAGGGAGACGGACAGAGGGAGGAGGCTGACACACAGAGGGAGGGAGAGGGGGACAGAGAGGGAGGGAGACACAGGGAGACGGACAGAGGGATGAGGCTGACACACAGAGGGAGGGAGAGGGGGACAGAGAGGGAGGGAGACACAGGGAGACGGACAGAGGGAGGAGGCTGACACACAGAGGGAGGGAGAGGGGGACAGAGAGGGAGCGAGAAAGGGACACACAGGGAGAGCAAATCAGCCTTGTGGTGTGTGGGAATGTCTGCTCGTCAGCAGGTGGACTGCGTGCATGTAGACAAGGGTGGCCAGTGCCAGAACCCCCCCTCTTCTCCATGGCAAAACACAGGGCCATGTCACAACCTGTGCACGAGCACAACAACAGGTTCCTGCATCATATAAGTGTGTGGAACAACTCCATGTGCCCACGTACAGTGCTACACGGAAGGCGCCAATGCATGGCTCGCCACACCTGCCCACTCCACTGCTGACTGCAGTCACAATTGACGCAGCAAGTAAGACTGTGCCACACATAGGTAAAGTTGCAAAAGCTGTGCCCAAGGGACATACCCATGCACAAGTGCACTGTGAGTGGAATGCAAGACATATCCAAATTCCCAGAGCAAATGTGCCAACTTTGAAACCAATGAAACATGGATGTTGCATGGAACAAATTTAACATTGTCTCTCTCACACACAGGCCAACGTCGTGGATCACCCCCCAACACTGGGGGGGAAGACTCACAGGACCCGGCTCGGTGGGATGACGGAGCCACCGGCAGCGACGACTCTCACCACTCTGTGGACGAACCCGACCCCGACCAACCTGGCCCCTCTGGTGTCCAACGACCTGCAGCACCTGCGTCAGGTACAACTGGGCCAACCACCACCCCCACTCCTGCCACATCCCAGGAGACACCCTGGATCCCTGCCCCACCACCACAATGCAGCCAGGCTGGCCAGGAGGGACACGGTGTCCCGGGCACCCAGGAGGAGGCAGGCGACAACGCCAATGCCACCCCTCAGGGGTCCCGGAGACCCGATGTGCCCACAAGGGCAGGCCAGGTGCAAGTGGGCAGGGGTGGTGGGAGTGGAGGACGGTGGAGGCGCGAGCCTGACCGGTTGGCTGGGGAACCGGTATATTCCCATGTCCGAAACATCCTGGACACATACCGGCAGGACACCACGGGCATGGCCCAGGTTGTGTCCATCCTCAAGGAGATCAAGACCCAGCAGGCCCTGCAACATGCGGAGCAACATGCCTGTCTACTGCAACACCAACGGCGGATGGAGGACAGACAGGCTGAGCTCGTGACGGTGTTCACGGGAATTCACAGTACACTCCGTCGGATGGCCGACAACATGGGCAACCCTCCCTGTGCCACCAGGCGTAGAACATCACCACCCACAGGGAGGGATCAGGAGGAGGAGGAGGAGACATCCGATGGAGCATCCCAAACATCGTCACGGCCTGCTTCTGAGGGTCCCCGCAGGAGGGCGGGTCGTCCACGGAAAAGACCGTGAGGGTCGGCGCAACAGCACCATCTCCCAGGACACCTGGCCGGGCACCTGGCCCACTGGAGCAACAGCAGCACAGCAGCAAAAGACATTCTCTGCCACATGGACTTGCTGGTCACTGTCTGAACAATGTTGACTAAGACTGTGGCATGGACTCTGAGGATTTCAAATGGCAAGGACACCAACTCCCCTAGTGAACTTTGGATTCCACACACCCGGAAAGCCCCTCATGTCAAACCCCCCCCCCACCCCAACCAAAATAAAAAGTCACACCATGAAGAGTAGATGCCTAGTGATTGCATTATTACCTCACATGTGTCTTGTAAAGTCTAACCATGCCTGAGTTCTCATTTGACTTCAACCATCCACACCCTGGGGCCTGAGTCTGGCACCGAACACACATGGGTGACATTGTATTAGGCCAGACAGACATGGAGCACCATACACACCCGTGATGGGCCCAACCAGCTGAGGGGGTGGCCGCACAACCGTGCCGACAGACATATAGAATACAGCGACAGCCATGCGCAGAGGTCAGGGATCAAGTGGAGTGTCCTGGGGGGCACCCAGGTATGTGTGGACAGGTGGCAGAACCTTGTCCTGCAAGCTTGAGTCAGGTGGATGCAGAGAATGGTGGCCTGGCCAACGTTGGATGCATGGGGATGGCACATGTCACAATACCCACACAGTCATGGACATCATGCACAATACACAGTCTAATCCCACACAAACAGCTTGCATCTTGCTACTCTACACATAGACACATAGCCACTATCACGGAAAACCATGCCAGAGATGCCGGATGCACCGTGGCAACACACCAGCATTGACTGAGAAGAGGCACCTTGGAGGCATAGGGACACCTTTATTAGTCATGTATTCGGGATTGCAGAGGCAACTCGGAGTACACATGAACGGGTCATGTGGAGTTACATGTGGGTCCAACACTGGCACCCCCCTTCTGCAGCACAAATGCGTGATAGCCATGGAACTGGCACACAAGTGTCGGCTAACACCTAAACACCCCCTGCTGCTCACGGAGAGACTGCCATACACCATTGATCCGCTGATGTGGAAGTCCCACACCATGTCAAGCCAATGCAAACCGTATGTGTCCGAGGGCAGTGTAACACACATTGATGCCATCATCACATTCCACAATCCCATCACTGATGACTGTCAACAAGTCTGACCATCTATTCAGGTGTACCCAGCTGCATGTCATGTGTACCATGGTGATGCGACATGTCTGCAGAGGAACCAAACATCGACAGGGGCAGTGTGCATACATCGTAAACAACTGCCACACCCAATACACCCCTGATGCATCCCTTACCCTAAGGAGACTTCCAAACTTGTCCGTGCGTGTAACGCTGGGTCAGCACACGATGACGTGTCCATGAGGAATAGCAGTGCCACAACAATGCAACCAGCAGACGGCATGCGCAAGTACCTGGGGATGAGAGACACACAAGAAGTCAGCCACAAAAAGCACAGCCACTTGCATGTGCATGTACTCGACACATGTAAGGATGACAACATGCCAGGTCACAATTATGACTGGGGATATACACTCATCACTGGCACCATCACTCCAGTGACACATCCACACACACCTCTGACTCACGTGCCATACATGCAGATGGACACACACATCGCAACACATGCCACACGGGGACAAATGCGTGCACACACAGACACTGGTACTCACCACTAAGCAAAGGAGTCGCGTATGAGCCGACTCCGGATGTCCTCTTGCGGCTCCACATCCTCCACATCACTAGCCCCATTGCCAAGACCTTCGTCCTCCATGGGTGGATGGTCCTGATCATCTTGATCCAGGATGAGTGGCACAGCTTTCTCAACTGCCATGTTGTGCAGCATGCAGCAGACCATGAAGATTTTGCAGACCTTTGCCGGGGCATATGGGAGGGCGCCGCCGGTCTTGTGGAGGCATCGGAATCGGCTCTTCAGGAGGCCAAATGTCCTCTCTATCACTCGCCTTGTCCGGCCATGGGCGGTGTTGTAGCGGAGCTGGGCCGGCGTGATGGGGTTGCGGAGAGGTGTGATCAGCCATGGCATGTTGGGATAGCCAGCGTCCCCTACATGGAAAGCACATGGACATAAGTAGGACAGGAGAAGCGGTTGCGCTGGAAGTCTACGCAAAATACAGGACAGACAGAGTGTACCCACCAACAACACATGCTCGTTCGTTGCGCAGCTGCGTCATCATTTCAGGCACCCTGCCACGCCTCATGATGTAGGCATCGTGTGCTGATCCTGGAAAACGAGCACAGACATGTGAAATCACCATGTTGGACAGACACACCACAAGGGCATTGATGGAGTGGTAGTGCTTGCGATTCCTGTACGCTACCTCCTGTGCCTGTGGTGGTACCAAAGCCACATGTGTCCCATCTATGGACCCAATGACATGGGGCATCCCTCCCAGGGCATAGAATCCACGCTTGACACCAGTCAACATTTCAGGGGTTGGGAAATGGATGAATTCATCCAGGTGAAGCAACATGGCCTCTAAGAAATCATGCAGCACACGGCAGAACATGCTCTGGGACATGCCACCAACATGAGCTATGGTATTTTGAAAGGTACCCGTGGCAAGAAAATGTAGGGCTGCCATTACCTTCAGCTTGGGTGTCAGTGCCGTAGGATACCTGTGCAGCGGTTGCAGGTGTGGTGCCAGCCTCGCCGTCAACTCCAGAATCAACGGTTGGGGGAAGCGGTAGCACCGGATACAGTCATTCTCCCGCATGGCAGCCAAGTCCGGAATAGCTCGGGGAAGAGGCGGCGATCTGCAGTAATTTGGAAGTGACAAGGAAGAGTGAGTGCACTACAACAACAATTTGTTGGGGCTGAGCACATGTTAATCTGTCAATACACATATGCGACATACGGAGTCAGGTATGTGCCATATGCCCTGGACACGTATGGCTGCCAGGTGACACTCCTACCAAGACCCAGCTACACACGGAGATTGTGAACCTCCACATGCCATGGCATGGGATTAGCTGTGTCCCAGTGTAAGTGAACAGCCAGACGCAACACAGGAGTGACATACATCCACACATCAGCAGAAGTAGGATGTCGATTGCAGAGACTGGTAGCGGGACAATAGAGCCACAGGTCACATGACATTACACTAGGACAGCCCACACACCTTGCCATGAAGGTGTACATGTGATGACTCACCACACATACATAGAGAGGATGCAGACATGTCCTTGTTACGCTACTCCGTGTCCCATGCATACATACGCACCTCACATCCGATACCACATGTGGCCTGGTGTGCGGAACAGTGTGCTATGTCCATCTACACACAGACACATGTTGGTTGCTGCAACAGCTGATGCTTTTGAGGGAGCTCCAACATCAACCTAATGGGAACCCCCCACACATACATGACATAGTCACATCGTGCACCGTGGGTAGTGACATGTCTGGTCTGGTAACCCCTGTACCGGGCATCAGGGGTCACTTGCGTGTGTTGGTGACCGTGCCATGCCAGTGACGCTCATCCCAAGTGTGCAGTACGACATGCACACATGTCAAGGGAGTTAAGGGCATGCCTGGCACACATTGCACCGTCACACATAACATCTGTACACATCTCATCATACATCTGGTGCCTTCTCCACTCAGGAGTAATGTGCCACATCACAGCCTTTCACACCTGTGCCCCACACATGTAGTACTGGCCAGACAATGCCTTGATGTCCATCCATGGACAAGTATGTCAGCCCTATTCCTTCCTGTGTGCTGTCTGTCACCACTGTGATGTGTGAAAGGCACCGTACATTCGCTAAGAGGGCCTGTGTACGTTCCCTATAACTATGGGAGTTCTGGCGTATGCGTACTCATAGTGATAGTGAGCGTACAGGCGTGTGTACGGTCCGTACCACTATGAGTACGCATACGCGAGAACACCCATAGTGATAGTTAGCGTACAGGCGTGTGTACGGTCCGTACCACTATGGGTGTTCTGGCGTATGCGTACTCATAGTGATAGTGAGCGTACAGGCGTGTGTACGGTCCGTACCACTATGAGTACGCATACGTGAGAACACCCATAGTGATAGTGAGCGTACAGGCGTGTGTACGGTCCGTACCACTATGGGTGTTCTGGCGTATGCGTACTCATAGTGATAGTGAGCGTACAGGCATGTGTACGGTCCGTACCACTATGAGTACGTATACACGAGAACACCCATAGTGATAGTGAGCGTACAGGCGAGTGTACGGTCCGTACCACTATGGGTGTTCTGGCGTATGCGTACTCATAGTGATAGTGAGCGTACAGGCGTGTGTACGGTCCGTACCACTATGAGTACGCATACGCGAGAACACCCATAGTGATAGTGAGCGTACAGGCGTGTGTACGGTCCGTACCACTATGAGTACCCATACGCGAGAACACCCATAGTGATAGTGAGCGTACAGGCGTGTGTATGGTCCGTACCACTATGGGTGTTCTGGCGTATGCGTACTCATAGTGATAGTGAGCGTACAGGCATGTATACGGTCCGTACCACTATGAGTACGCATACGCGAGAACACCCATAGTGATAGTGAGCGTACAGGCGTGTGTACGGTCCGTACCACTATGGGTGTTCTGGCGTATGCGTACTCATAGTGATAGCGAGCGTACAGGCGTGTGTATGGTCCGTACCACTATGAGTACGCATACGCGAGAACACCCATAGTGATAGTGAGCATACAGGCGTGTGCACGGTCCGTACCACTATGAGTACGCATACGCAAGAACACCCATAGTGATAGTGAGCGTACAGGCGTGTGTACGGTCCGTACCACTATGGGTGTTCTGGCGTATGCGTACTCATAGTGATAGTGAGCGTACAGGCGTGTGTACGGTCCGTACCACTATGAGTACGCATACGCCAGAACACCCATAGTGATAGTGAGCGTACAGGCGTGTGTACGGTCCGTCTCACTATGGGTGTTCTGGCGTATGCGTACTCATAGTGGTACGGACCGTACACACGCCTGTACGCTCACTATCATTATGAGTACGCATACGCCAGAACACCCATAGTGAGACGGACCATACACACGCCTGTACGGGCCGTTGATATGCATTTGGGGTGCCCTAGGGCCCCCGGACGCACCGTACCTGTGTGTGAAGATCCAAATTACATAGGGGACACATGAGGGACAAGTATAAAGGCCTACATGCATGCTGGTTGTCATGGAGACCAATTTTAAAGTTTGAATTTTTCCGGAAGGTGCACAGCAGAAGTCAGTTTGAATGAATCTACTTTGTTGCAATGTGGTTCTGGAGTTGACATCATGCTGAAGAAAAAAACACTATAAAAAACCAATGACTGTGATAGGTTTGAAGGGATTGGAGGAAACATAGGATGCAAATGTGAGTGACCAATCACTCTGTACTCCTGTGCATGAAACAGGCCAGCAAGGCAGATATAAGGCAGCCAGGTCCCATGAGGGAGCACTTGCCTGCACATCTTTGTATTCGACGACCCAGCTGCTGCTACTGATTCCCTGGAACCATGTCAAGGTCTGTGGAGAGGTCACAGCCATTCACCCTGGAAGAGAACCTGGCTTTACTGGATGTGATCCTCCCACAGTACCCCATGCTGTATGGGCGACCAGGGTATCAGGTGAGTGCAGAGTCTACTAGCACAGACTGTGTCCCTTGTTTGTGACTGTGACTTCTGCCATTGTGTCCAGGTGTGACACACATGCTATGTACTGTAGGGGGGGTCCCAGGGGGGGGAATGCCTGATTTCTCCCAGCCAGAGCATGCTGTGGTGCATGTCTGCCGTCCTCACTTGCATTGTGTTTACTGTGACAATCACTGCATGGTGCATGCCACATTCTGCCTGTCTAGTCCTCATGTGATTATGTGGTCAGCCCAGTGTGACAGGTGACTGTACCCACAGATGTGTGTTAGTTCTCTGTACCTGTGCTGAGAGTGTCCACATGTTGTGTTCGTACCCTGGACATCGGTGTGTGTGTAAGTCCCCTGTCATGTGGGTGGGTGCATATGTGGAGTGTGGCACCCGGGCTGCATGAGGGATGGATATACCCTGCCCATGTGATGTGAGCAGGGAGCATTGCAGTGTGTCTGATGTGCAGGGCCAGCCCCACACCTGTGAGCCCCCCCGTCTAGTGGCACATGTGCAGAGTGAGGTTTGTCGCTGCATTTGGCAATGGCAGGTGAATGTCCTGTGCCTGTGTGTGTCTGTGTACTCTGCTGCGGTAGCGTCAGTGGCCTGTGGCATGTGACTGCTTAGAGGTGCTGCACATTCTCCTGGTGTAGCTTGTGATGCACAGTGTGAGCCTGGATCATTGATTGTGTAGTTGCACTCATTCCACCTGTGTACTTTCAATGGCACGTACTGCTTTTGCCCTTCCCCAGAGGATCATGTCCCTATGACAAAGGTGCAATGCGTTGGATGCATACTATGCCTTGTTGTAAACAGCAAAATTGTTCTAAAATGTTTCTCTGTGACATGTGCCTGGTGTATTGATGTAGTGTCACTTGTTCATCCTCACAGGTAGGCGCCACTGCCAAGAAGCAGATATGGCTGACCGCCGTCAGTGCCGTGAGGAGTGTGGATGGTCGCAAGCGGCGCCTGTCCCAGGTGAGGAAACGCTGGCAGGATATCCGGTGCTGGACGCGGAGGATCGCACGGGTCCTGCTAGGGGACTCACCTGAGACCCATAAGAACCGGGGGCGCCGCCGTCTGACCCACATCCACATTCGTGTGCTGGCGGTGGTATTTCCAGACTTGGAGAGGCGCTTACAGGAGAAGCAGCAGCAGGAAGGGGGTAGGTACATGTGTGTTTGTTGTGTGTCACCAGCATTTGTAAGTGCACAGTTGCATGGATACACTGCCAGGGTTTAAAGGTGCTGTGCAGATCCAGTTACCCACAGTATAGCTGTGCTCTCCTGCTTCCCTTCCCCTCCTTGCAATGTGTTCCCTGGTCTGTGTGTATTCACTCCTTCACAAGGTAATGTGGGCTGGCGCTTTCTCCACGTGAACTATGCCTGTAGCATCATGTGTGGGGGTGGTGTGTAACAGGTTTGGGGACCTTGCCTGTGCCCTGTCCAGTTCAGTACATGTGGGTTCCATGTCAGTTGGCACTGATGCTGAGTCCAGACATGGGAGTTAGTCTCTCAAGTGTCATGCCTTACAGCGCGCATGTCCTATGTTGTGGCCTGTGACATGATGTGCATGAGTGTGCGATACGCATAGTGCAGGGATGGTGGCGTGTGTTGCAGTCATTCCCATTCAGGACCATGGAGTTGTGTGGCCACTACTGTCCCCTGGGGCATATTTTCATAGGTGTCATGTGTGTCAGCACAAAACGTGGACACTCTCAGTGTCTACAGCATAGGTTGTGCTCTGTGCCATTGTCCCCTGGCACCATGTATATTGACGTGAAATGTAGTACAAGTGTCCACTGTACAGCCTGACCTGATTTTCCTGGTTCATAGTCACAGTGGCCAGTGCCTGTGTGTCTTGTTACAATCATCTGATGATGGCCATTTGTACATGATTATTTGGACAGGCGCACCTTGGGTATTTGGCATCCAATCTTGCATTAATGCAGCCCCTGTGTATTTCACCCAGACTAAGAGATGTAAGTGCCACCTGTGTCTCCACAAATTGTCTCATGTAGGGGGTGGTTGGTGCCGCCAAGCCTACATGTCAAAACCAGATTTCTCCTTGCTAGGTCTGGCCAGTGTGTGATGTTTGTCTGGACATACACTCAAGGTGCAGTGAGCCAGTCATGGTGGGAATGTTTTCAGTATTACCTATGCAGCATGTGCCTCAAGTTCATGGATATGGTCCCTCCTCATCCCTATTTTCAGCAACGCTGTGTGGTGCAGATGCAGTGCTGGAATGTCCCCAGGGCCTGGCTCCTATGTCAAACTCCATTTCATGTCATTTGCTATTGTGTCATGCTCTCCATGGATTTTCATTGGCATGGTGGGTCAACCAACTGTGTGTTGCATGCCCTACATCTGTACCTTGTTTTGTAGATGTTCCTGATCTTTCTTTGCAGGCTATGCACTGTGACCTATGTAGATTGGACTCATGTGACATATGTATACAGGTGTGTGATTAATTGCTGTCTCTTCACCTTGCCCACAGCATCGTCGGGGGACACGGAGGGAGACATGAGCACAGACGGAGCGGAGGGACCGAGCACCAGTGCCAGCGGTGACATCATGGCTGACACAATGAGTGGTACTGAGGCGGAGGAGAGTGAGGCCGAGGACCTGTCCACTGGCACGACAGAATATGAAGCTGACGGGTCCGAGGATGATCTCTCCGAGTGGGCGGAGGCTGCACCAGCAGCTGACAGCTGCACAACATCGCACCCCGCCCCTCCGTTGCCATCAGCCGCCTCCCACTTGCTCGTGTCCCTTCCCAGCGTGCCCGGTCACCACATGTCTCCTTCCTGCCAGGCACCGCACCCCCTGCCCCTGTCTCCACTGCTGCCGCCAATGCCGAGTCTGTGGACATCCAGCGGCAGTTGCAGGTTGGTCAGGCTGCGATCCTTAATGTCCTCCATGGCCACAGCCAAGTGCTGCACAACATGGAGGCATACTTGGAGGGCATTTTTTCATCGCAGGCTGACCAACGCCAGTTGCTGAGGTCCATAGACTCGACACTGACTGCAGCAGTGGGTCTCCTGCAGCGCTACGTCCCACCCCCTACCCCTGCCCCATCCACACTTCCCACTCCCATGCCTGTCCCACGTACACCCAGACGTCAGCATGCACCCACCACAACAGACACAGGCACCACACCAGCAGGGAAGGTCATACGCACACCTCCTGGCACGCACACACAGGGTGAAGTAGGCACACCCACTGGGTCGGGGGGCAAACGTAAGTCATGCAGCCAGAGTGGGAGTCCGCATTCCACCCAATCCACTCCCTCCAAATCCCCTCCCCTCAGCTCTCCTGGCCACATATCCGGCAAGGACTCCTTCATGGCCGCTCTGTCCCTGAGCCCCACTGTGACACCACCCCGCAAGCGGTCAAGGGAGTGCCCGGTCAGGGTGGTTGAGTCCCCCCCTGTCCACACCCTCCCACAGTGGCGCTGCGACCCATCCCTCCGCCCCCCCCCCCCTCCTTGGGGCCTGTGGTTCCTTCGGGTGCAGGGGAGACGCTGGAGGACCTTGCTAAGGTGTGCAGCGAAATCCTGGCCTCCGCCTTTGGCCCTGCCCCACCCCCTGTGGTGGAGTCCTCCATCCCTGCACCCACAACGCCTACCCTTCGCCCTCATGTCCCTGCGGTGCCTGGTCCTTCCCCCCCACATGATGCCCTCCCCGCTGTGGAAGACGAAGGAGTCTGAGTGTGCAGGCAAGCTAGGGGACACGCGTCCCACTGTGTCCCCCATCCAGCTGTGACTCATGGACTGCCCTATGGGCTTTGTAAATATTGAACTTGATCCACACACACATTATTTGGAAATGCTGAATAAAGCCTTTTTTTTTCCTTAGAACACTACTGCTTTTGTGGTGTTGCTGTTGGTGGGGCTGCTCCAGGATGGGTGGTGATCATGTGTTGGGTGTGTGGGAAATGTAGTAGTGTGCTGGTCATAGGGGGGACCCTGGTATCTGTGTGCCAGCACAAGGTGTTAGCTAGGTTTCTCGGTTCATGTAAGCAGTTACTGCATGGTGAAATTGTCCCAAGGTGTATTCCTTCCTCTGTGTACCCTGACATCTTCCCTGCAGGGTGTTCCCAATATTTAGCGCTGAGCTGTGTGTACATTAGCTGGGTGTGTGACGGACCCCTTCAACTTTGGCCATGCATGCAGAGCAATGTCTCCACCTGCATCATTCGTGGCATCCTTGGTGATCACTGTACTTGTGTATGTAGTCTGTTGACATGACTTCATGTGGACATGTCCCCTTTTAGGCTGTATGCATGTGTGTACTCCCAGCCTCGCACACATGTGTTACATGTACTGCAGGGTCTTTGTGCACCTGACTGACAATTGTGGCAATTGGATCTGTGGGTACTCCACCCTTTTTTTGGCCATGGCCAATGCTGGGGGCCTCTGCACCCACCCCTCCTGTCTCTGGGCACTGCTGGGAGGACTCTGCACCCACCCCTCCTGTCTCTGGGCACTGCTGGGAGGACTCTGCACACACCCCTCCTGCGTCTGGGCACTGCTGGGAGGACTCTGCACCCACCCCTCCTGTCTCTGGGCACTGCTGGGAGGACTCTGCACACACCCTTACTGCATCTGGGCACTGCTGGGAGGACTCTGCACCCACCCCTCCCGTCTCTGGGCACTGCTGGGAGGACTCTGCACACACCCCTCCTGTCTCTGGGCACTGCTGGGAGGACTCTGCACACACCCCTACTGCGTCTGGGCACTGCTGGGAGGACTCTGCACCCACCCCTCCTGTCTCTGGGTACTGCTGTGAGTGTTAGGCACCCACCCCTACTGCGTCTGGGCACTGCTGGGAGGACTCTGCACACACCCCTCCTGTCTCTGGGCACTGCTGGGAGGACTCTGCACCCACCCCTCCTGTCTCTGGACACTGCTGGGAGGACTCTGCACACACCCCTCCTGTCTCTGGGCACTGCTGGGAGGACTCTGCACACACCCCTACTGTGTCTGGGCACTGCTGGGAGGACTCTGCACCCACCCCTCCTGTCTCTGGGCACTGCTGTGAGTGTTAGGCACCCACCCCTCCTGTCTCTGGGCACTGCTGGGAGGACTCTGCACCCACCCCTCCTGTCTCTGGGCACTGCTGGGAGGACTCTGCACACACCCCTACTGCGTCTGGGCACTGCTGGGAGGACTCTGCACCCACCCCTCCTGTCTCTGGGCACTGCTGTGAGTGTTAGGCACCCACCCCTCCTGTCTCTGGGCACTGCTGGGAGGACTCTGCACACACCCCTCCTGTCTCTGGGCACTGCTGTGAGTGTTAGGCACCCACCCCTCCTGTCTCTGGGCACTGCTGGGAGGACTCTGCACCCACCCCTCCTGTCTCTGGGCACTGCTGGGAGGACTCTGCACACACCTCTCCTGCGTCTGGGCACTGCTGGGAGGACTCTGCACCCACCCCTCCTGTCTCTGGGCACTGCTGGGAGGACTCTGCACACACCCCTACTGCATCTGGGCACTGCTGGGAGGACTCTGCACCCACCCCTCCCGTCTCTGGGCACTGCTGGGAGGACTCTGCACCCACCCCTCCTGTCTCTGGGCACTGCTGGGAGGACTCTGCACACACCCCTACTGCATCTGGGCACTGCAGGGAGGACTCTGCACCCACCCCTCCTGTCTCTGGGCACTGCTGTGAGTGTTAGGCACCCACCCCTACTGCGTCTGGGCACTGCTGGGAGGACTCTGCACACGCCCCTCCTGTCTCTGGGCACTGCTGGGAGGACTCTGCACCCACCCCTCCTGTCTCTGGGCACTGCTGGGAGGACTCTGCACACACCCCTCCTGTCTCTGGGCACTGCTGGGAGGACTCTGCACACACCCCTACTGCGTCTGGGCACTGCTGGGAGGACTCTGCACCCACCCCTCCTGTCTCTGGGCACTGCTGTGAGTGTTAGGCACCCACCCCTCCTGTCTCTGGGCACTGCTGGGAGGACTCTGCACACACCCCTCCTGTCTCTGGGCACTGCTGGGAGGACTCTGCACACACACCTACTGCGTCTGGGCACTGCTGGGAGGACTCTGCACACACCCCTCCTGTCTCTGGGCACTGCTGGGAGGACTCTGCACCCACCCCTCCTGTCTCTGGGCACTGCTGGGAGGACTCTGCACACACCCCTACTGCGGCTGGGCACTGCTGGGAGGACTCTGCACCCACCCCTCCTGTCTCTGGGCACTGCTGTGAGTGTTAGGCACCCACCCCTCCTGTCTCTGGGCACTGCTGGGAGGACTCTGCACCCACCCCTCCTGTCTCTGGGCACTGCTGGGAGGACTCTACACACACCCCTACTGCGTCTGGGCACTGCTGGGAGGACTCTGCACCCACCCCTCCTGTCTCTGGGCACTGCTGGGAGGACTCTGCACACACCCCTACTGCGTCTGGGCACTGCTGGGAGGACTCTGCACACACCCCTACTGCGTCTGGGCACTGCTGGGATGACTCTGCACACACCCCTACTGCGTCTGGGCACTGCTGGGAGGACTCTGCACCCACCCCTCCTGTCTCTGGGCACTGCTGGGAGGACTCTGCACCCACCCCTCCTGTCTCTGGGCACTGCTGGGAGGACTCTGCACACACCCCTCCTGTCTCTGGGCACTGCTGGGAGGACTCTGCACCCACCCCTCCTGTCTCTGGGCACTGCTGGGAGGACTCTGCACACACCCCTACTGCGTCTGGGCACTGCTGGGAGGACTCGGCACCCACCCCTCCTGTCTCTGGGCACTGCTGTGAGTGTTAGGCACCCACCCCTCCTGTCTCTGGGCACTGCTGGGAGGACTCTGCACACACCCCTCCTGTCTCAGGGCACTGCTGTGAGTGTTAGGCACCCACCCCTCCTGTCTCTGGGCACTGCTGGGAGGACTTTGCACCCACCCCTCCTGTCTCTGGGCACTGCTGGGAGGACTCTGCACACACCTCTCCTGCGTCTGGGCACTGCTGGGAGGACTCTGCACCCACCCCTCCTGTCTCTGGGCACTGCTGGGAGGACTCTGCACACACCCCTACAGCATCTGGGCACTGCTGGGAGGACTCTGCACCCACCCCTCCCGTCTCTGGGCACTGCTGGGAGGACTCTGCACACACCCCTCCTGTCTCTGGGCACTGCTGGGAGGACTCTGCACACACCCCTACTGCGTCTGGGCACTGCTGGGAGGACTCTGCACCCATCCCTCCTGTCTCTGGGCACTGCTGTGAGTGTTAGGCACCCACCCCTCCTGTCTCTGGGCACTGCTGGGAGGACTCTGCACACACCCCTCCTGTCTCTGGGCACTGCTGGGAGGACTCTGCACACACACCTACTGCGTCTGGGCACTGCTGGGAGGACTCTGCACCCACCCCTCCTGTCTCTGGGCACTGCTGGGAGGACTCTGCACCCACCCCTCCTGTCTCTGGGCACTGCTGGGAGGACTCTGCACACACCCCTCCTGTCTCTGGGCACTGCTGGGAGGACTCTGCACCCACCCCTCCTGTCTCTGGGCACTGCTGGGAGGACTCTGCACACACCCCTACTGCGTCTGGGCACTGCTGGGAGAAAAAAACACTATAAAAAACCAATGACTGTGATAGGTTTGAAGGGATTGGAGGAAACATAGGATGCAAATGTGAGTGACCAATCACTCTGTACTCCTGTGCATGAAACAGGCCAGCAAGGCAGATATAAGGCAGCCAGGTCCCATGAGGGAGCACTTGCCTGCACATCTTTGTATTCGACGACCCAGCTGCTGCTACTGATTCCCTGGAACCATGTCAAGGTCTGTGGAGAGGTCACAGCCATTCACCCTGGAAGAGAACCTGGCTTTACTGGATGTGATCCTCCCACAGTACCCCATGCTGTATGGGCGACCAGGGTATCAGGTGAGTGCAGAGTCTACTAGCACAGACTGTGTCCCTTGTTTGTGACTGTGACTTCTGCCATTGTGTCCAGGTGTGACGCACATGCTATGTACTGTAGGGGGGGTCCCAGGGGGGGAATGCCTGATGTCTCCCAGCCAGAGCATGCTGTGGTGCATGTCTGCCGTCCTCACTTGCATTGTGTTTACTGTGACAATCACTGCATGGTGCATGCCACATTCTGCCTGTCTAGTCCTCATGTGATTATGTGGTCAGCCCAGTGTGACAGGTGACTGTACCCACAGATGTGTGTTAGTTCTCTGTACCTGTGCTGAGAGTGTCACATGATGTGTTCGTACCCTGGACATCGGTGTGTGTGTAAGTCCCCTGTCATGTGGGTGGGTGCATATGTGGAGTGTGGCACCCGGGCTGCATGAGGGATGGATATACCCTGCCCATGTGATGTGAGCAGGAAGCATTGCAGTGTGTCTGATGTGCAGGGCCAGCCCCACACCTGTGAGCCCCCCCGTCTAGTGGCACATGTGCAGAGTGAGGTTTGTCGCTGCATTTGGCAATGGCAGGTGAATGTCCTGTGCCTGTGTGTGTCTGTGTACTCTGCTGCGGTAGCGTCAGTGGCCTGTGGCATGTGACTGCTTAGAGGTGCTGCACATTCTCCTGGTGTAGCTTGTGATGCACAGTGTGAGCCTGGATCATTGATTGTGTAGTTGCACTCATTCCACCTGTGTACTTTCAATGGCACGTACTGCTTTTGCCCTTCCCCAGAGGATCATGTCCCTATGACAAAGGTGCAATGCGTTGGATGCATACTATGCCTTGTTGTAAACAGCAAAATTGTTCTAAAATGTTTCTCTGTGACATGTGCCTGGTGTATTGATGTAGTGTCACTTGTTCATCCTCACAGGTAGGCGCCACTGCCAAGAAGCAGATATGGCTGACCGCCGTCAGTGCCGTGAGGAGTGTGGATGGTCGCAAGCGGCGCCTGTCCCAGGTGAGGAAACGCTGGCAGGATATCCGGTGCTGGACGCGGAGGATCGCACGGGTCCTGCTAGGGGACTCACCTGAGACCCATAAGAACCGAGGCGCCGCCGTCTGACCCACATCCACATTCGTGTGCTGGCGGTGGTATTTCCAGACTTGGAGAGGCGCTTACAGGAGAAGCAGCAGCAGGAAGGGGGTAGGTACATGTGTGTTTGTTGTGTGTCACCAGCATTTGTAAGTGCACAGTTGCATGGATACACTGCCAGGGTTTAAAGGTGCTGTGCAGATCCAGTTACCCACAGTATAGCTGTGCTCTCCTGCTTCCCTTCCCCTCCTTGCAATGTGTTCCCTGGTCTGTGTGTAGTCACTCCTTCACAAGGTAATGTGGGCTGGCGCTTTCTCCACGTGAACTATGCCTGTAGCATCATGTGTGGGGGTGGTGTGTAACAGGTTTGGGGACCTTGCCTGTGCCCTGTCCAGTTCAGTACATGTGGGTTCCATGTCAGTTGGCACTGATGCTGAGTCCAGACATGGGAGTTAGTCTCTCAAGTGTCATGCCTTACAGCGCGCATGTCCTATGTTGTGGCCTGTGACATGATGTGCATGAGTGTGCGATATGCATAGTGCAGGGATGGTGGCGTGTGTTGCAGTCATTCCCATTCAGGACCATGGAGTTGTGTGGCCACTACTGTCCCCTGGGGCATATTTTCATAGGTGTCATGTGTGTCAGCACAAAACGTGGACACTCTCAGTGTCTACAGCATAGGTTGTGCTCTGTGCCATTGTCCCCTGGCACCATGTATATTGACGTGAAATGTAGTACAAGTGTCCACTGTACAGCCTGACCTGATTTTCCTGGTTCATAGTCACAGTGGCCAGTGCCTGTGTGTCTTGTTACAATCATCTGATGATGGCCATTTGTACATGATTATTTGGACAGGCGCACCTTGGGTATTTGGCATCCAATCTTGCATTAATGCAGCCCCTGTGTATTTCACCCAGACTAAGAGATGTAAGTGCCACCTGTGTCTCCACAAATTGTCTCATGTAGGGGGTGGTTGGTGCCGCCAAGCCTACATGTCAAAACCAGATTTCTCCTTGCTAGGTCTGGCCAGTGTGTGATGTTTGTCTGGACATACACTCAAGGTGCAGTGAGCCAGTCATGGTGGGAATGTTTTCAGTATTACCTATGCAGCATGTGCCTCAAGTTCATGGATATGGTCCCTCCTCATCCCTATTTTCAGCAACGCTGTGTGGTGCAGATGCAGTGCTGGAATGTCCCCAGGGCCTGGCTCCTATGTCAAACTCCATTTCATGTCATTTGCTATTGTGTCATGCTCTCCATGGATTTTCATTGGCATGGTGGGTCAACCAACTGTGTGTTGCATGCCCTACATCTGTACCTTGTTTTGTAGATGTTCCTGATCTTTCTTTGCAGGCTATGCACTGTGACCTATGTAGATTGGACTCATGTGACATATGTATACAGGTGTGTGATTAATTGCTGTCTCTTCACCTTGCCCACAGCATCGTCGGGGGACACGGAGGGAGACATGAGCACAGACGGAGCGGAGGGACCGAGCACCAGTGCCAGCGGTGACATCATGGCTGGCACATTGAGTGGTACTGAGGCGGAGGAGAGTGAGGCCGAGGACCTGTCCACTGGCACGACAGAATATGAAGCTGACGGGTCCGAGGATGATCTCTCCGAGTGGGCGGAGGCTGCACCAGCAGCTGACAGCGGCACAACATCGCACCCCGCCCCCTCCATTGCCATCAGCCGCCTCCCACTTGCTCGTGTCCCTTCCCAGCGTGCCCGGTCACCACATGTCTCCTTCCTGCCAGGCACCGCACCCCCTGCCCCTGTCTCCACTGCTGCCGCCAATGCCGAGTCTGTGGACATCCAGCGGCAGTTGCAGGTTGGTCAGGCTGCGATTCTTAATGTCCTCCATGGCCACAGCCAAGTGCTGCACAACATGGAGGCATACTTGGAGGGCATTTTTTCATCGCAGGCTGACCAACGCCAGTTGCTGAGGTCCATAGACTCGACACTGACTGCAGCAGTGGGTCTCCTGCAGCGCTACGTCCCACCCCCTACCCCTGCCCCATCCACACTTCCCACTCCCATGCCTGTCCCACGTACACCCAGACGTCAGCATGCACCCACCACAACAGACACAGGCACCACACCAGCAGGGAAGGTCATACGCACACCTCCTGGCACGCACACACAGGGTGAAGTAGGCACACCCACTGGGTCGGGGGGCAAACGTAAGTCATGCAGCCAGAGTGGGAGTCCGCATTCCACCCAATCCACTCCCTCCAAATCCCCTCCCCTCAGCTCTCCTGGCCACATATCCGGCAAGGACTCCTTCATGGCCGCTCTGTCCCTGAGCCCCACTGTGACACCACCCCGCAAGCGGTCAAGGGAGTCCCCGGTCAGGGTGGTTGAGTCCCCCCCTGTCCACACCCTCCCACAGTGGCGCTGCGACCCATCCCTCCGCCCCCCCCCCCCTCCTTGGGGCCTGTGGTTCCTTCGGGTGCAGGGGAGACGCTGGAGGACCTTGCTAAGGTGTGCAGCGAAATCCTGGCCTCCGCCTTTGGCCCTGCCCCACCCCCTGTGGTGGAGTCCTCCATCCCTGCACCCACAACGCCTACCCTTCGCCCTCATGTCCCTGCGGTGCCTGGTCCTTCCCCCCCCCACATGATGCCCTCCCCGCTGTGGAAGACGAAGGAGTCTGAGTGTGCAGGCAAGCTAGGGGACACGCGTCCCACTGTGTCCCCCATCCAGCTGTGACTCATGGACTGCCCTATGGGCTTTGTAAATATTGAACTTGATCCACACACACATTATTTGGAAATGCTGAATAAAGCCTTTTTTTTTCCTTAGAACACTACTGCTTTTGTGGTGTTGCTGTTGGTGGGGCTGCTCCAGGATGGGTGGTGATCATGTGTTGGGTGTGTGGGAAATGTAGTAGTGTGCTGGTCATAGGGGGGACCCTGGTATCTGTGTGCCAGCACAAGGTGTTAGCTAGGTTTCTCGGTTCATGTAAGCAGTTACTGCATGGTGAAATTGTCCCTAGGTGTATTCCTTCCTCTGTGTACCCTGACATCTTCCCTGCAGGGTGTTCCCAATATTTAGCGCTGAGCTGTGTGTACATTAGCTGGGTGTGTGACGGACCCCTTCAACTTTGGCCAGGCATGCAGAGCAATGTCTCCACCTGCATCATTCGTGGCATCCTGGGTGATCACTGTACTTGTGTATGTAGTCTGTTGACATGACTTCATGTGGACATGTCCCCTTTTAGGCTGTATGCATGTGTGTACTCCCAGCCTCGCACACATGTGTTACATGTACTGCAGGGTCTTTGTGCACCTGACTGACAATTGTGGCAATTGGATCTGTGGGTACTCCACCCTTTTTTTGGCCATGGCCAATGCTGGGGGCCTCTGCACCCACCCCTCCTGTCTCTGGGCACTGCTGGGAGGACTCTGCACCCACCCCTCCTGTCTCTGGGCACTGCTGGGAGGACTCTGCACACACCCCTCCTGCGTCTGGGCACTGCTGGGAGGACTCTGCACCCACCCCTCCTGTCTCTGGGCACTGCTGGGAGGACTCTGCACACACCCCTACTGCATCTGGGCACTGCTGGGAGGACTCTGCACCCACCCCTCCCGTCTCTGGGCACTGCTGGGAGGACTCTGCACACACCCCTCCTGTCTCTGGGCACTGCTGGGAGGACTCTGCACACACCCCTACTGCGTCTGGGCACTGCTGGGAGGACTCTGCACCCACCCCTCCTGTCTCTGGGCACTGCTGTGAGTGTTAGGCACCCACCCCTACTGCGTCTGGGCACTGCTGGGAGGACTCTGCACACACCCCTCCTGTCTCTGGGCACTGCTGGGAGGAATCTGCACCCACCCCTCCTGTCTCTGGGCACTGCTGGGAGGACTCTGCACACACCCCTCCTGTCTCTGGGCACTGCTGGGAGGACTCTGCACACACCCCTACTGCGTCTGGGCACTGCTGGGAGGACTCTGCACCCACCCCTCCTGTCTCTGGGCACTGCTGTGAGTGTTAGGCACCCACCCATCCTGTCTCTGGGCACTGCTGGGAGGACTCTGCACCCACCCCTCCTGTCTCTGGGCACTGCTGGGAGGACTCTGCACACACCCCTCCTGTCTCTGGGCACTGCTGGGAGGACTCTGCACCCACCCCTCCTGTCTCTGGGCACTGCTGGGAGGACTCTGCACATACCCCTCCTGTCTCTGGGCACTGCTGGGAGGACTCTGCACCCACCCCTCCTGTCTCTGGGCACTGCTGGGAGGACTCTGCACACACCCCTACTGCGTCTGGGCACTGCTGGGAGGACTCTGCACCCACCCCTCCTGTCTCTGGGCACTGCTGTGAGTGTTAGGCACCCACCCCTCCTGTCTCTGGGCACTGCTGGGAGGACTCTGCACACACCCCTCCTGTCTCTGGGCACTGCTGTGAGTGTTAGGCACCCACCCCTCCTGTCTCTGGGCACTGCTGGGAGGACTCTGCACCCACCCCTCCTGTCTCTGGGCACTGCTGGGAGGACTCTGCACACACCTCTCCTGCGTCTGGGCACTGCTGGGAGGACTCTGCACCCATCCCTCCTGTCTCTGGGCACTGCTGGGAGGACTCTGCACACACCCCTACTGCATCTGGGCACTGCTGGGAGGACTCTGCACCCACCCCTCCCGTCTCTGGGCACTGCTGGGAGGACTCTGCACCCACCCCTCCTGTCTCTGGGCACTGCTGGGAGGACTCTGCACACACCCCTACTGCATCTGGGCACTGCAGGGAGGACTCTGCACCCACCCCTCCTGTCTCTGGGCACTGCTGTGAGTGTTAGGCACCCACCCCTACTGCGTCTGGGCACTGCTGGGAGGACTCTGCACACGCCCCTCCTGTCTCTGGGCACTGCTGGGAGGACTCTGCACCCACCCCTCCTGTCTCTGGGCACTGCTGGGAGGACTCTGCACACACCCCTCCTGTCTCTGGGCACTGCTGGGAGGACTCTGCACACACCCCTACTGCGTCTGGGCACTGCTGGGAGGACTCTGCACCCACCCCTCCTGTCTCTGGGCACTGCTGTGAGTGTTAGGCACCCACCCCTCCTGTCTCTGGGCACTGCTGGGAGGACTCTGCACACACCCCTCCTGTCTCTGGGCACTGCTGGGAGGACTCTGCACACACACCTACTGCGTCTGGGCACTGCTGGGAGGACTCTGCACACACCCCTCCTGTCTCTGGGCACTGCTGGGAGGACTCTGCACCCACCCCTCCTGTCTCTGGGCACTGCTGGGAGGACTCTGCACACACCCCTACTGCGTCTGGGCACTGCTGGGAGGACTCTGCACCCACCCCTCCTGTCTCTGGGCACTGCTGTGAGTGTTAGGCACCCACCCCTCCTGTCTCTGGGCACTGCTGGGAGGACTCTGCACACACCCCTCCTGTCTCTGGGCACTGCTGTGAGTGTTAGGCACCCACCCCTCCTGTCTCTGGGCACTGCTGGGAGGACTCTGCACCCACCCCTCCTGTCTCTGGGCACTGCTGGGAGGACTCTACACACAACCCTACTGCGTCTGGGCACTGCTGGGAGGACTCTGCACCCACCCCTCCTGTCTCTGGGCACTGCTGGGAGGACTCTGCACACACCCCTACTGCGTCTGGGCACTGCTGGGAGGACTCTGCACACACCCCTACTGCGTCTGGGCACTGCTGGGATGACTCTGCACACACCCCTACTGCGTCTGGGCACTGCTGGGAGGACTCTGCACCCACCCCTCCTGTCTCTGGGCACTGCTGGGAGGACTCTGCACCCACCCCTCCTGCCTCTGGGCACTGCTGGGAGGACTCTGCACACACCCCTCCTGTCTCTGGGCACTGCTGGGAGGACTCTGCACCCACCCCTCCTGTCTCTGGGCACTGCTGGGAGGACTCTGCACACACCCCTACTGCGTCTGGGCACTGCTGGGAGGACTCTGCACCCACCCCTCCTGTCTCTGGGCACTGCTGTGAGTGTTAGGCACCCACCCCTCCTGTCTCTGGGCACTGCTGGGAGGACTCTGCACACACCCCTCCTGTCTCTGGGCACTGCTGTGAGTGTTAGGCACCCACCCCTCCTGTCTCTGGGCACTGCTGGGAGGACTTTGCACCCACCCCTCCTGTCTCTGGGCACTGCTGGGAGGACTCTGCACACACCTCTCCTGCGTCTGGGCACTGCTGGGAGGACGCTGCACCCACCCCTCCTGTCTCTGGGCACTGCTGGGAGGACTCTGCACACACCCCTACTGCATCTGGGCACTGCTGGGAGGACTCTGCACCCACCCCTCCCGTCTCTGGGCACTGCTGGGAGGACTCTGCACACACCCCTCCTGTCTCTGGGCACTACTGGGAGGACTCTGCACACACCCCTACTGCGTCTGGGCACTGCAGGGAGGACTCTGCACCCACCCCTCCTGTCTCTGGGCACTGCTGTGGGTGTTAGGCACCCACCCCTACTGCGTCTGTTCACTGCTGGGAGGACTCTGCCCCCCCCCCTGTCTCTGGGCACTGCTGGGAGGACTCTGCACCCACCCCTCCTGTCTCTGGGCACTGCTGGGAGGACTCTGCACACACCCCTCCTGTCTCTGGGCACTGCTGGGAGGACTCTGCACACACCCCTACTGCGTCTGGGCACTGCTGGGAGGACTCTGCACCCACCCCTCCTGTCTCTGGGCACTGCTGTGAGTGTTAGGCACCCACCCCTCCTGTCTCTGGGCACTGCTGGGAGGACTCTGCACACACCCCTCCTGTCTCTGGGCACTGCTGGGAGGACTCTGCACACACACCTACTGCGTCTGGGCACTGCTGGGAGGACTCTGCACCCACCCCTCCTGTCTCTGGGCACTGCTGGGAGGACTCTGCACCCACCCCTCCTGTCTCTGGGCACTGCTGGGAGGACTCTGCACACACCCCTCCTGTCTCTGGGCACTGCTGGGAGGACTCTGCACCCACCCCTCCTGTCTCTGGGCACTGCTGGGAGGACTCTGCACACACCCCTACTGCGTCTGGGCACTGCTGGGAGGACTCTGCACCCACCCCTCCTGTCTCTGGGCACTGCTGTGAGTGTTAGGCACCCACCCCTCCTGTCTCTGGGCACTGCTGGGAGGACTCTGCACACACCCCTCCTGTCTCTGGGCACTGCTGTGAGTGTTAGGCACCCACCCCTCCTGTCTCTGGGCACTGCTGGGAGGACTCTGCACCCACCCCTCCTGTCTCTGGGCACTGCTGGGAGGACTCTGCACACACCCCTACTGCGTCTGGGCACTGCTGGGAGGACTCTGCACCCACCCCTCCTGTCTCTGGGCACTGCTGGGAGGACTCTGCACACACCCCTACTGCGTCTGGGCACTGCTGGGAGGACTTTGCACTCACCCCTACTGCGTCTGGGCACTGCTGGGAGGACTCTGCACACACCCCTACTGCGTCTGGGCACTGCTGGGAGGACTCTGCACCCACCCCTCCTGTCTCTGAGCACTGCTGGGAGGACTCTGCACCCACCCTTCCTGTCTCTGGGCACTGCTGGGAAGACTCTGCACCCACCCCTCCTGTCTCTGGGCACTGCTGGGAGGACTCTGCACACACCCCTCCTGTCTCTGGGCACTGCTGGGAGGACTCTGCCCCCACCCCTCCTGTCTCTGGGCACTGCTGGGAGGACTCTGCACACACCCCTACTGCGTCTGGGCACTGCTGGGAGGACTTTGCACCCACCCCTCCTGTCTCTGGGCACTGCTGTGAGTGTTAGGCACCCACCCCTACTGCGTCTGGGCACTGCTGGGAGGACTCTGCACACACCCCTCCTGTTTCTGGGCACTGCTGTGAGTGTTAGGCACCCACCCCTCCTGTCTCTGGGCACTGCTGGGAGGACTCTGCACCCACCCCTCCTGTCTCTGGGCACTGCTGGGAGGACTCTGCACACACCCCTACTGCGTCTGGGCACTGCTGGGAGGACTCTGCACCCACCCCTCCTGTCTCTGGGCACTGCTGGTAGGACTCTGCACACACCCCTACTGCATCTGGGCACTGCTGGGAGGACTCTGCACACACCCCTACTGCGTCTGGGCACTGCTGGGAGGACTCTGCACACACCCCTACTGTGTCTGGGCACTGCTGGGAGGACTCTGCACCCACCCCTCCTGTCTCTGGGCACTGCTGGGAGGACTCTGCACCCACCCTCCTGTCTCTGGGCACTGCTGGGAGGACTCTGCACCCACCCCTCCTATTTCAGGATATGTACGCTTAGAACATACACGGGTGTGGGTTCGCTACATGCATACGAGGTGGGGGTACGGGTCGTACATACACGGTTGGGGTGGTGGTACGCTCCATACGTACGCGGGTGTGGGTACGGGTCGTACTTGCACTGTTGGGGTGGGGGTACGCTCCATACGTATGCGGGTGAGGGTACGGGTCGTACTTACACTGTTGGGGTGGGGGTATGCTCCATATGTACGCGGGTGAGGGTACGGGTCGTACTTACACTGTTGGGGTGGGGGTACGCTCCATACGTACGCGGGTGAGGGTACGGGTCGTACTTACACTGTTGGGGTGGGGGTACGCTCCATACGTATGCGGGTGAGGGTACGGGTCGTACTTACACTGTTGGGGTGGGGGTACGCTCCATACGTACGCGGGTGAGGGTACGGGTCGTACTTACACTGTTGGGGTGGAGGTACGCTCCATACGTACGCGGGTGAGGGTACAGGTCGTACTTACACTGTAGGGGTGGCGGTACGCTCCATACGTACGCGGGTGAGGGTACGGGTCGTACTTACACTGTTGGGGTGGGGGGTACGCTCCATGCATAGGGGGGTGGGGGTACAGTCCGTACATATCCGTCCCCATGCTATGTGATGCTTGTGCGGGCCGTACCCAGGCCTTTGCCACGTGGGTACAGCCATACCGCCATTGTTGGGGTGACGTAGGTGTGGGCGTGGTACGACTCGTACCCATGCTCTTAAGGCGTGGGTACGGGACGTACCTGTATTGTTGTGTTGCCGGTTCGCATCGTCAGGCAGTTCCGTTGTGGCGGACGCTGGCTTTGCTGGACACGCTCCCACCCCCTCGTCGTGACCAGGGCCTGGGGGTCAGGTATGTCCAGGGCATGTGTGCTGTGTGACTTTGGTGGGGGTTTTGTGGCCTGCCCCTGGTCTTGCCCCCCCCTTTCCCCCCTCCCTTTGTTGTTCTGACCTTCTGCGGCGTCTGCGTCAGAACCTGTAGAGGAGGTCGACTGCTATGAGGGCCGGGATGACACGTAGGTTCGGGTCCATGTCTGTGCGTCGCGTACAGGTACTCCTTGTTCGCGTCATCCTGATTTCCCGGCAGTTTTTGGCAGCCGGAAAATATTCACCGTGCGGGATGACGTCGGTGCGAATCGTGATTCCTGGTTCGTGAATGGCAGGCTGCGTGCGTCCCGACGTCACGTCGGCGCTTTCCCGGATCACATTTGCATGTTTATTTTCGTCGCTCTGGGTTTTGTACGATTCGTACGGAAATGGTGTTTCCGTGCGAATCGTAATTCCATGTTTGTATATTTTGACGACCGGGTACGCGTCGGACGGAGAATATGCTCCGTCCGACGGTTCGTACCCGGTTTTTACAGGATCGTGATCGGCACCATAGTGGGTAGACTGAGCCCAGTCATACCAACAATATATTTGTATGAGCTATTAGTAATTAGTTAACTGATAAACATGGTGGGTTTTTAAGGATTCTTTCCATATAATAACATATAGTTATTTATCGCTATACGAATAAGCAGATACTACTTCAATCATGAGGTCCATTAAGAATAAAGTGCATCAAGATCCAAAGTGCAAAGTGTAAAGTGTGCAAATATGCCATGGTAAAGAATATCACGCATTCATTAGTTGTATCTTGATATGTAGATCCAAATATAGATCATAAAAATCCACAACAATAAAACCTAATATTGATGATCATTATTTTCCATAAAATAATAAATAATACATAAGAAGATAAAATGCCAACCTCTGCGTGTTAAAAAACCCTTAAAATGATATTGCTAAAACCTAAGGATAGAACAAGACAGTGTTTGCCAAGACGTCGCGTTAAACAGTAGCCCACTTGCATATGCAGAGTACAAATAGATTTCTGATTCTAACAGAGGCCAGTGTGCAAATCCTCAGTAACATTCAGACCAGCCGGCCATTTAGTATCAAGGCGGAATATGTACTTAGTCTCTAACCTATGAAGCAACGCTTCCCTATTACCTCCTCGCCTGCTTGCTGGTATTGCATCAATGACAAAGAATGATAATTCTTTGTTGTTACTGTGGTGTGTCTCCTTAAAATGACGAGCCACCGGATACGTGTTATCTTGGTTCGTAATTGCCTTAAGGTGTTGTAGAATGCGTTTATGCACTTCTAACTTGGTGCTGCCCACATATCTAAGTGCACACGGGCATTGAAGTACATATACAGCGAATTCCGTTTTGCAGGTTAATACCTTCTCAATTTTGTGTTTTCTTTCGCTGAATCCATCTTTATAAGTTTTGGAATTAACCCCGTGTGTGCATGCTTTGCATACCTTACATCTGTAAAATCCCCCATTGGTTTGCAACCACGTAGATTTTTGTATGGTCTCAGGGTTAGTGTTAACAAGTCTATCCCTCATTGAGGGGGCCCGACTAAAGGTGAGAGTGGCCCTGCGAGGCAGAGTAGGACCTAGAACAGGATCACTTTTCAATGCAGGCCAATTCCTATTTAAAATACGGTGCAATTCTCGATGTTGTTTGTTGTACCCTGTAATGAATCTAAATTCATTAAATGATTTAGCTGTATTAGCAGGGTCCAAGTGACTGGTAACAGGTTGACCATATTTCACCATATTTCACCAATAACCCATGTCTCTCCCTAGCTCGAGATTTAATAATAGCTTTGTCAATCATTGACTCTGAGTAGCCGCGTTGTAAAAATCTAATCTTGCTTGATGCCTGAGCTTTATCCAATTCCACCTCATTACTGCAAACTCTACGAAGGCGCAGCATCTCCCCAAATGGTATGCTTGCAATCAGGTGTTGTGGGTGGGTACTGGCCGCGTGAAGGATAGTATTGCCGGCCGTTGCTTTCCTAAATAATCTAGTTTCAATTGCTCCATTTTCAATGTATACCTCAGTGTCTAAAAACGTAACATTCGTTTGGCTCATGGTTACAGTAAAATTAAGATTCAGTGTGTTAATGTTGATGGCTTTAACAAATGTTTCAGCTGATTCCCTGTCACCCTGCCAGACTACAAATAGGTCATCAATAAACCGATACCAAACAATAATATTAGTTTTCATAACCTCTTCAAATTGTACTTTAAGGACCAGTTCCTCCCAAGCTCCCATGTGCAAACATGCGTAGCTTGGAGAGAAACTGGCCCCCATGGCTACTCCCTGTAACTGACGGTATAACAAGTTATATATATATATATTATCTACTGGCGGTCGCCAGTGGATAGTTATAGTTAGGACCGAGTTCCCATAGGAAATCTGAAAATTCTATTTTGAATAACTTTGGCGCCGGTTGACTTATCTTCATGAAATTTTCAAAACTAATGGGGCGCTCTGCTCAGCTCCTACCCTGAAAGTCTCGGGGTGATTCGTCAAGCGGGGGCTGAGAAAAAAGGGGGGTCCCAAAACATGTTTTCCCCATGCATTTTCCCATAGGACCTTTAGTCAAAGGTACAGCCCGAACGGCTGAACAGAATTACTTGAAATTTGGCAAAGAGGTAGTCCTCAGGTCAGGCATGTGCCTTTTGCATATATGGTGTCAATCTGTTCAGTAGTTCCTGAGAAAATTGCAGTTAAAAGTACATAAATATCTATATGTGCGCACCATGCGCGCACTGTGAGCGCACCATAATGTCCGCGAGCGTAATTCTGATTGGTGGTTAGATGTCAGTCAACGTTCGAATCGGTCGAAATCAGGAAGTGTTGGACGCTATTTTGTGTGTGACAGTGAAAAAGAAAGGTGGAGAACGTGAAAAGGGGGCAGGGTAGAGAGTTCCTGACCCCCTAGCCTTTGTCAGGGGGTCCCTGAAGGACCCCGAAGGGTGAAAAATACATTTCTTTTTTTTTAAAAAAATCGCGGGGGCGCGCATGGTGAAAAACCCTTAAAAAAAAAAAATTTTAAACTGTTTATAGGTTTATAGAAGATATTAACTATGCTGTTCAAATTTATCCAAATTCAAAAAAAAAGAGCTGAGCCATTCCATATTACAGGATACAGTCAATCTATAACTATATACATAGGTAGTTTATTGTAAAATAAATATATAAAAAATATAATAATACATACATAAATTAGCATTTAAAAAAACCTTACAAATTCACAAAAAAAAACATAGGTTTCACACATGTTATAGTTAGAAATTAGCATTTAAAAAACCTTGCAAATTCACTTAAAAAACCATAGGTTTCACACACGTTATAGTTAGGAATTAGCATTTAAAAAACCTTGCAAATTCACTTAAAAAACCATAGGTTTCACACATGTTATAGTTAGCTGGACATTTCACTCGTAAAAAACCATTGAAATTCCCCCGTTATAGTTAGTTCAGCTAACTATAACTCGTGCGACCGCAATCCACTGCTGATGACGTCACATATTACATCACTCATGACATGGTCAGTGACATCAGTCATGACATCACTGATGACATCTCAAATGACATCACTGATGACATCACTGATGACATCATCCTTGTGATAGAGTGGCAGTCGTGCGAGTTATAGTTAGCTGAACTAACTATAACGGGGGAATTTCAATGGTTTTTTACGAGTGAAATGTCCAGCTAACTAGAACATGTGTGAAACCTATGGTTTTTTCAGTGAATTTGCAAGGTTTTTTAAATGCTAACTCCTAACTATAACGTGTGTGAAACCTATGGTTTTTTAAGATATATATATATATATATATATATATATATATATATAGATATATATATATATATATATATATTATCTACTGGCGGTCGCCAGTAGATAGTTATAGTTAGGACCGAGTTTCCATAGGAAATCTCAAAATTCTATTTTGAATAACTTTGGCGCCGGTTGACAAATCCTCGCGAAATTTTCAAAACTAATGGGGCGCTCCGCTCCTTCCCTGAAAGTCTCGGGGCGATTCGTCAAGCGGGGGCCGAGAAAAAGGGGGGGTCCCAAAACGCGTTTTCCCCATGGATTTTTCCATAGGGACTTTAGTCGCAGCTATAGCCCGAACGGCTGAACAGAATTACGTGAAATTTGGCAGAGAGGTAGCCATAAGGTCAAAGAAGTGCCTTTTGCAGGTCTGGTGTAAATCTGTTCAGTATTTCCTGAGAAAATAGCATTTAAAAGCATACATATATCTATACGCGCGCACCGTGCACGCTGGGTGTGCGCACCCTGCCGTGCGCGTGCGCAATTCTGATTGGTTGTTAGATCTTAGTAAACATTCGAATCGGTCAAAACCAGGAAGTGTCGGCCGCCATTTTGTCTCTCGCACTCTGAGGGGGTGAAAAACAAAGGTTGATAACGTGCAAAGGGGGCCGGCTGGACAGTTCCTGACCCCCTAGCATTTGTCAGGGGGTCCCAGAAGGACCCCCAAGGGCCAAAAAAAGTATTTATTTTTTTCGCGAAAAATCGCGGAGTGCGCACGGTGTAAACGGGAAAAAATCCGCGTACTGTCTGCACCGTGCGCGCACCGTCCGGACTGCGTAAAGTGGGTGCGCGGTGCGCAGAGGATTGCGGTCGCGTGAGTTATAGTTGCCTGCACTAACTATAACGGGGGAATTTCATTGGTTTTTCACGAGTGAAATGTCCAGCTAACTATAACATGTGTGAAACCTTTGGTTTTTAAAGTGAATATATATATATATATTCACTGAAAAAACCATAGGTTTCACACACGTTATAGTTAGGAATTAGCATTTAAAAAACCTTAGAAATTCAGTGAAAAAACCATAGGTTTCACACATGTTATAGTTAGCTGGACATTTTACTCGTAAAAAACCAATGAAATTCCCCCGTTATAGTTAGTTCAGCTAACTATAACTCGCGCGCCCGCAATGCACTGCTGATGACGTCACATATTACATCACTCATGACATGGTCAGTGACATCACTCATGACATCACTGATGACATCTCAAATGACATCACTGATGACATCACTGATGACATCATCCTTGTGATAGAGTGGCAGACCTCCTCTTCCCCTAATATAACCTTTGATACACACATTCAAAAATAGAGACTAAAATTTTCAAAACAATGGACATACCAATAACAGTTACAACAACCTCTTCAGTAATTCTAAGATCCACATACACATCCACTCATTCACCAACAGTCCTATATAGTCACTCATACATGTACTCACTTATCATATGTACTCATACACCTATACATCCTGTTACACAATGCCACTCATCCATAGAGCTACTCACACACATAGTCACTCATGCTAATAATGAATCAAACATACATTTACTTGCATATACAGTTATACACACACCACCACACTTACTTCTACGGAAACTTACACATACTTAGTCTTTTAAACAATCACTTATAGAAACACATACTTATTCATACAGGAACTCTTTCAATCTCTCACTCTCACATATACTCACATATATAAACCAATAGTCACATATACTAGTTTTAAACATATGTAGTTACTCATAAAGACACTATTGAGACAGTCATTCACTCACTAACACACCCATACACACACTCATCCACCCATGCAGTCCTGCACACATGCTCTGTTCAACACATACAAACAGTGAGTCACTCATTCATGCACCTATGCACTACGTCATACCCCCCCACCGAACCATGCAGACACTCAGACTAATACTCAAAAAACCAACTAATAACCTATATAGACACCCATGTAGGCAGCCACTTATACACAAAGTGAAAAAATGATACAGATATTTACATATTTAAACATTACTCACTAAGCCATGTATTCACTATGATACACTTAATCAGTTAGTTACACAATCAATTTTTCAAAAAGAAATCATCCATTTAGACAGTAATATACCCATTTATTCTTCCATCAACCTTGAGATATACATATATAAAACATATTTAATTTTCAGAAAAACACACATTCACTGGATGATGTCATCAGTGATGTCATCAGTGATGTCATTTGAGATGTCATCAGTGATGTCATGAGTGATGTCACTGACCATGTCATGAGTGATGTAATATGTGACGTCATCAGCAGTGCATTGCGGGCGCGCGAGTTATAGTTAGCTGAACTAACTATAACGGGGGAATTTCATTGGTTTTTTACGAGTAAAATGTCCAGCTAACTATAACACTTGTGAAACCTATGGTTTTTTCACTGAATTTCTAAGGTTTTTTAAATGCTAATTCCTAACTATAACGTGTGTGAAACCTATGGTTTTTTCAGTGAATTTGCAAGGTTTTTTAAATGCTAATTCCTAACTATAACGTGTGTGAAACCCATGGTTTTTTCAGTGAATTTGCAAGGTTTTTTAAATGCTAATTTTTTTTTTTCTTCTATTTTTGTTAAACATTTTTTTTTTTAATTTTCTTACCTTTTATAAAGACTATGGTTAAATTTTTAAAATTCTTTAATATGTTTTTTTAATATATTTTTTAAAATAAACGTAAAATTTATTTGCAGTACATTTTTTCTATTTTTTTTATTATTTTTTTTAGTACGCGTACCGTAAGCTTACGGTAAGCGTACGGTTTACGCAACGCCCGTAATTTTTCTACGCTGCTTGCGTATAGTTACGCAATTTGCGTAGCCGCGCGTACTCCGCGTGGGACGCGTGCGCGCGTACGCTACACGCGCACGTTACGCGGAAGTGTCGGGTAGTGACTGTTATGCGCATGCGCGCAAGCGCGTGTCTTTTTTACGCGCATGCGCACTTTTGCCGTAAGCGTACCGTAAGCGTACCGTAAGCGTACGGTAGGTCATGTGATCATGAAACACAACTTTTGATTGGTTGAAACTACTTTCAGTTCTAGAACTCTCCTACACCACACCCATTCCTCTCATTTCTGCTTGTGATCCCTTAGGAGAAGGAGCTGGGTTGTCTTTGTGATACGATGGCAGAACAGCAGAGCTCTTCTGAGAGTGAGGCTAGCACTAGCAGCACTACCTTGAGGCAGAGAGCGAGGTAACAAAAGCCCTCTTATGTATGGGATTATTTTACTTTTCCTGAAGGCCAGCAAAAGGTAAATGCACCTTTAGTAACTTGTAAGCTGTGTAAGCGTGTACTTTCAAGAGGTAATCCTGACAAGAAGTATTCCTTTGGGAATCATACCATGAAGAGACACCTCAAGGATGTACACAGAAGGACACATGCTCGACTTTTTGGAGGTAACTCTTCAGAAAGTCAACCAAGCACATCCACAGCAGCTCAGCCTGGACCATCATCTGCAGGGCTGACTCCTTCTTCTGCAGGTCAGGTGAGCCCTTCATCTGTGGGGGGAGCATCTCCTTTTGCTGGCCCTCTGGAAATTAACCCTCGGTTTGCGAGGGTTGAAGTACGGTGCGCCCATTGTCACGATCTAATTACTTATAGGGAGACCAGTGTTTCCCTAGTGAACAGTAAAATAGATCAGCACACTTGTCGTACCGTCTAATATTCCCAATCTTTCTTTCCTCTGTCCCTGCATGAACACAACGGCTCTTTTAAGAGCCAACCTTATCTTTCATCTTTTTTTTACATATGTTTTTTAAAAACTTTTTTTTTTTTTTTTTTTACCGTACGCGTACGGTACGCGTAATTTTTTTTTTTTTTTTTTAAAAAAACACTAAAAATCAATTATCACATTACAAGGTCCTTGAGAGACTACAATTATTATTATTGACTTACCATACCCACTCAAAAAAATATTTATTCATTTGTTTTTAAAAAAAATTGCTTTAAAAATGGTTCTAGTTTTCGAAATTTTTCTATATCAATCTGAAAAAAAAGAAAAAAGTATTAATATTTTTAAAACATTTTATAATACAGTACACATATTTATATATTTTTCAAAAAATATTTTTGCCTTATTTTTGCTGTTTTCAGAATATATTGCATTTCACTATAAATTGTGAAAGCAATTGCATTCATCATTTTACAGCGGGCAAAAAAAAATAACAATCTCAAAGATTGTATTAAAAAAGCCCAGAATCTCTTTTTACTTAAACTTAACATTATAGAAATGCATAATATTCTAAAAAAATATCATCTAATACCAATACTTATTTCTTTAAAATACCGTCTGATATGTTTGTTTCAGAAGTATAATCACAATATTATATCTCAAATAACTCCACAATACATCTGATTCCATTTCCTTTAGGCCAAATAGTAATTTTTAAATTTTTTTTGGAATAAATTTCCAACGGTAATCCAATAAAATTCTAAAGTTTAATTTGTCCAGATCTCACCGATTCTCTGTAACATTTTGGTTCACGAAAATTTTTTGAATAATTTATTAAGTCCACAATAGAATTGGTTACTTTTCCGCATGGCCAAATAGTAATTTTTAAAATCATTTTTGATAAAATTTCCAATGGCACTCCAATAACAATCCAAAATTTAAATTGTACAGATGTTACCGATTATCTCTAAATTATTGGTTTTTGAAAGTTTCATTAAAAATTAAAAAAGTCCACATTACAATTGGTTATCTTTCCATTAGGCCAAATGATAATTTAAAAAATCTTTTTTTTACAAAATTCCAATGGTAAGCCAGTAAAATGGTAAAATTATTTTGTCCAGATCTTGCCAAATCTCTCTAAAATTTAGGTTTCAGGAAGATTAGATAGGAATTTGCTAAATCAAAAGGCAAACGTTGTTTGAAAATCAATTGGGAATCATTACACAGTGTCCAGCCTTTTTCACATTTAAGATAAACTGTGTAATGTCCAGAAGTAACAGTAGGTCCATCATGGAAAATTATTGCAAAAGTTACAAAAGTTTTTCCTGAAATTGATAATTGCTGTCCTGTAAACTTCTTTATTAAAGTATCCAATTTTGAACCATCAGCTCTACATCGTTGCATCATTAAAATTACATACTGTCCGTATTCCTTTAAAATTAATGTTGAAAACATGTCAGATTTACACTCACCGCATTTCATGCTATGATTAGCATCTTTAACTAATTTTGCAAAAGTGACTGTTTTACTCTCTGGCAATGTCAAATAAATAAACCTTTCATTATCAACATTAGAGCCACATATATTATAACAGTTTTCACAACTATGTTCCCATTTATAAGAGAGACCAAATAAATTTTCAATGGGAACCCCTTCTTCTTCCAGTACCTGAAGAAAATACATCAAAAATTCGTGTGCATCTTGCTGTTCATTTTGAGAAAACTGTGTTCGTCCTGAACATATATCTAAAAGTTTTCTAATTTCAGTAGCACTTTCTATTTGAGTTTTATCTTTACTCAGCTTTTGAAAAAGGAGACTCAGCTCAGAACAGAATCTTTTTCCCTGATTTACTATTATCTGCTCTTGCAAACTTTCCAGATAAAATGCAACATTCAGCACTACATTTGCGTAGCAGTTGACACCAGAGCTATTTTCAAAATGACATCCTACAACCTGTTCTTCATTTTCCTTTTTCTTTTTGCTTGCAATTACATCACTCCTCTTTTTTTCCTCTTCTCTACATCTTCATTACAGATATTCTCATTTTTTCTTTTACGAGAAACTACACGTTTCTCCAACACAGGATACTGACCTAAATGAGGAGCATAGCTTCTTCTTAATCTATTATACTCCTTTACACAGTTTGTATCAGCACTAACTTTTGAATCATCAAAGTGTATCATGAATAAACCTGATAATGTTTTCACTCGTGACAAAGCAACATATGCCATACCTTCTTTGAACACAGTTGAACCAATGTTCACAAATGCACAATCTACAGTCAATCCTTGAGACTTGTGAATAGTTACAGCATATGCTAGAGAAAACGGAAACTGCTTCCTACGTACATATAAGTCTTTCACAAGCATGAAACGAACTGTACAACGACAAATATCTTTAACTTCTTCTATCTGATCAAATTTTATTTTTAAACATTCAATTCCATCTTTTTTCTGATAATTAATAAAACCCACAACTCTTCCCATAGCTCCATTAACTAAACCTTTTTCAACATCCAAATTTCTTCTTAAAAATACTCTACAGTTCATGCAAACATATAGATTTTTTTCTAATCCAACTGTTTTGGAGATGTTCTTCTCTAGAGAGTCCAATTTATTTTTCAGTTTGCCTGTTACTGTGACAGTAATTCTTCCATCCTCAATTTTGTCCACTGCTTCCAATTTCCTGATCTCTTCCTTTTCCAATTTCAAAAGCTCCTCATTAAATATTGAGCATTCACGTAGAGTTGGCATTAAGCAGATGACACTTTTGTTTTCTGCAATATTCTTGTATATTTTCTCTGCAACTATTTCTTCCTTTGGAAATAAATTATGTAGCAGCCGACTCTGTAATGCTTTTTTGCCAACTTCTGTGAGTAGTCCAATTCTGATATCTTTCAGAATACTTCCATATTCTTCATCGCTTGCTTGCCTCATATTAGTAGTAAGTTCCTTGTACTCAAAGAAGGACCAAATATTTGTATTTCCGATGCTTCCTAATGACTTCTTCGTGTCTTCATGTGTGACAGTATTAAACACTGGTTGTCCTTTAACTGGAGTAAGTTGCAAAAGATCTCCAAAAACTATGACGTGTTTTCCACCAAATAACATGTCATAGTCTGTCTTCAAAATTTGCTGCATTCTTAAATGCACAAAGGCAAGCATTAAGTTTGATACCATGCTCACCTCATCAATAATGAGAACTTGCATCTTCTTCAATATTCTTGAAACTTCCAAGGATGCTTCTCCAGTTAGCTTGTTGTATTGTATTTTGTTCTCATGCTCCACTGGTAACATTAGCAAACGATGTAAAGTGATTCCTTTTATGTTATATGCTGCTAACCCAGTTGGAGCAGTAACCACACAAGACAAAGTAGAATCTGTTTTTTGCTGTAGGTAGCTTCTGATGACTTTTATAAGGAAACTTTTTCCAGTTCTAGCTTGTCCGCTTACATACATCCTGATTGGATGAAATGATGTGCATGAGCACTCTTTTTTTTCATGTAGAAATCCGTGATCAATTTTGTTTTTGATCTCTTCATAAATTTGTTGCTGCTCTTGATTCAGTTGTCTTTCCAAATTTTCTAAGTCTATAAATTCTTCTTGAGCTTGATTCATAGCCGTTTCCACTTCATTCATGGCTATTGATGCTTCATTTTCAACGATTGGTTGTCCTAGGGGATCTTGACTGAGTGTTCCTGAACTTTGGCTGTCCTGAGAACTGTCTCTAGCTATTTCTGCTGCAATTGTAGTTTCCTGTTCAATTTCTTCATTTAACATGTGCAGATAAGTTGAGAATGTACTGCATTGTATGCTGTCTTTGCAAGCATTAAAAGAATCTTCATAGCTTTGAAATTCTCCCAGTAGTTCATCCTCTGTACGCCATGGTTTAAACAACTGTAAAAGAGCCAAGTAGTAAAATTCCTTCTTGTCAGTAGTGTCGCAACTCAGCTTCCTGTGATTTATCAAACTTCCTTTTGTTTGCTTCACCAAACATCCTTCTTCACCAACGACTTTATATTTTCCATTGTTGATGTCTTCTGCGGCTTTCCGTGAATAAATGTAGTTCTGCAGCACTTCATAGAGACACATGTTCTCCAGATGTTGACTTCTCTTGGGATAATAAGTGTCCAACATGTTTGATTTCAAAATATCTGTACTTTCTGGGTCATTCTCGGCCAAATATTCAATTTCTCCTACAGATTTCAGTACCCGATTTCTCATTGCTGCAAGGCCTAAACTTGCCCAAATTATTCTTCTTGACTTCGAGTAGAGACTTGCAGAAGATAACCTATCTGAACATTCGTAGGATCCAATTTCTCGATGCGATAACATCTTCAAACTGAAACTGTACAGCTTCTTACTGACAGTCTTCTCGTGAGAAATCTCTTCCCACATTTCCTTCAATTCTGTTTTTTCTGATTTCGTAATGTAAGACGTTACATATCGAGCAACAGCAATGGAATTGTCAGCTACATACTGTATATTCATGTTAGCGTTCCACATGGATAAAATGACTGGGTTGTAGTCATTTATATTTTTTGATTCTTCTTTTCTTTTAAGGTTGTAGGTATTCTTAGGTGATTTTCTTGTGATAGTATGTCTCACAGCTGACATAAAACTGTTAACTCTTCCATTTGAAAGAACAGGTCTAGGAAATCCAAATCGACATTTAGTGTAGTATTTTTCTTTGCTCTTGTATTTCCGTCGACAGTATTTTCCACACCGATGACTTTGGAAACGTAAAACTTGCTCCTTTAACTTTTTCTCTTCTGTGCTTTTTGGTATAGCACATGTTGCATATTCTTCAATGTAAGATAACACTGCTTCATCAGTATCTGTTCCAAACTTTGGGGCATCTTTGATCCACAACAGCATATGAATATGAGGAGCACCTCTTGCCTGGTACTCTTTTCTCCAAAAGAAATCCACTACTTCTCCAAGAGGTGGATTTTTTTTATTGCAGATGAAGGACATCATAGCCTCAAATCTATGATTGAAATATCTGCAAACATTAACCGGATCCAATGAGCACAGTTCTCCTGCTGTCTTGTATTCGATGTTTTTAATGTTTGAATTTGCCTCTCGTAGAAAATCCAGTAAATCATCCCAAGCGTACTCGGCACAGCTTAGGGTAAGGAACCATGTTGGAGTTCCTAAATTCCGTAACATGCATTTTAATTCACCATGGCGTCGGTACCAATATTCATTTGTCCCACGCTGACAAGCCATCAGATTGATCAGTTGTGTTTCCAAATGATCATCTCGGTGCTGCACTTTCTCCATAAAATCCTTAGCAGACACATTTTGTAAATGTACTCCACTTTTTAAAATGTGATTTACTGCATAAGACAGTGCAGACAAGTCGCTTTCAAATAAAAGATGGAACAAATAAGGAATACTTTGTCAAAATCTGGGATCTTCAGCATATAGTCTTGTAGTCCGATACTCAGAAGCTGGAATCTGTTCTGGACGTTCATCGTATCGTCCTCCTTTTCCTTTAGGAAACAGCTGGGGAAAACATCGAGCTTCCAAGCTCTCCTCCCATACACTCACGGGAGTCCCTTTTGCTTTCTTCATCTGAAAGAGATCAATATTGTCTCCCATAACTTCTTTTGAATGAAGAGGATGTATGCTAAAATGTTCATAAATTTCTTCTTCCTTTGACTTGTCCACTTTTTCAATTTGTCCAGTTGGTGTTTCTGTGTCTTCTTGTAAATCTTCTTCTTCTTCTTCTTCTATATAAATTGATTCATACCATTTGTTATTCCTTTTCAAATACAAATTTGCTCTTTGTACTTTCCGTACATCTACCAGCTCCTGCCAAATCTTCTTATTCTTTGTAGGTACACCATTAACCAGAATAACTAATGGTTCAGTTTCCAAAGTATCCGCATCAATAGTTTCCATATTTTTTTTCAAATCCAAGGGCAAATACACCACTCTACCTTTTAAACCTCTCAGTAAATCAGAAGGAGGTAATTTACCAGTTTTGGGCTCCATACGTACTATGGTCTGGAACGGATGAACACATTGAATAAGTATAGACTCATAAGTATTTAATTCAGAAAGTTCAGCAGGAATAGCATCCAATTCTAAATTATTATGTACAGCTCTGGTCGGCATTCTATTTTCTTCTAACTTGTTGTAACAGTATTTACAAATACGCTGAACTTCACCCAATTCAAAACAATTTTCAAGAAATATATATGTGGCAAAATCCTTCCACTTATAATTATCTTCATTTTCACTCTTTCTGTACAGATCAACATACCTGGTTTGTTTTCTATAATGAGTTCTGCGGCAACAAATACAAGTAATATTTGGTCTTTCATTAGAGATTTTTTCAAATTTTGTTATGTGATCATTAAATGTCTTACTTACAAATGGTTGTACATTCTCTTCCACTTCTTCCTCATTTAGTGTGTCCTTCTCTGCACTGTTTTGTTCAGGACCAAAGTAACAAAACTGAATTTCATCAACAACCTTCTCTACATCTGATACCGTTCCTCGGAACAGAGCCCTATTCAATTCATTTAACTTTATTGCTGGACTTTTAGCAAAATACAACCGTCTCACAAACTTTCTCATTTCAGTATGATGAACAGCCAGCATCCTAAAATGATGGAAAACACTATTGCACACTTTTCTAGATAGACAAGCCAGAGAATGACCCTGCAAACCAGTATTCTCTCTCACTCTGCATGGATCCAGACTTTGAAGCACCTTAATCTTCTGTTTTATACTTTTTTTACTATATTCTCTTAGAAACTCTCGAAATTTGTCAATAGATTCCTGACGCACAGTGCAAATACTACTACAATTCCAAGTGTACACTGGGGCTTTAGGACGTCTCCCCATTGCCTCATCTGCCATCACTTGTACCTCATCTCTTGGAACCATTATCTCCTTCTCCATTATGCAACCATTTTTTACTTCGTATGAACGACCTCTGGTATCAACTGCATGCAGCAAACTATTACTTTGAAAATAGCTTTCTTCATTAAAAAAAGGTTCACTACTTGAACTATGCATCCACTTGCCTAAAAACACTTTACAAAAGTTTGTTCTGTTCACTACTCTTTTCCTTTTGCTATGTGATTTCAGTACATTAACCATTTTGTCTAATGTACGCATCCTATTCAAAATTAATATGAATAGTTTCCTTTTTAATTCTAATGCCTTTGCTGCAATGGCTTCTATTTCTTTTTTTCTTTTATAAAACTTTGTCTTTTTCTTATATTTCTTCACATCCTTCATCAAATTAGACATAACTCTTCTCTGAAACATTTTTCTACGTATCTCTTTAAACGCTGTTTTTCTATTTATATAAATCTTTTCAGTTGCTGAAGGTATATTTGCATTAACTAAATTGTCAATTTTTTCCTCTCCTTTTTTTTTAAAAACATCCTTTCGAGTACAGACATTTTGTACATTTTTCATTCTTTTGAATATATTTTTAAGAAATTGTTTTTTGTGCTTACCAGAAGATTTTTTCTTTTTCCCAACATCAGCATCTTCTACTAACTTTGGTCCTCTAGTTGTCTTCAAATATAGGTTTTTTTTAGCGTTTTTTGAACTCTGGATTTTGTAGGCATCTTAAATTTTGTTCACTGCTCTTCAGCAATACCTGAAAAAAACTAAAAAAAAAATTCCTTTATTTTATTTAAATATATTACTACATTTCTTTTCACAATAGTCACAAAACGAAATTTCTTTGCCAATTTGAATGCACACTTACTGCTCTTTTTTTTTGGCAAGTGAAAATCACTTTTACAGACTGACACATTATGAAACCACTTTTCAGATTTTTTAAAAAGCCCATGTCCAGACTGCTACACTCCAGCAAGGGCAACCAGCCTTAGTGATGCTGAATGTATTTGCATTACAGACTGAAACCTCAAAACCCCACTCGCTTCTAAATACTGTGCATGATTATACATGGAAAGGAGCTGGGTGTGTGCTAAGAGTCTGCTTCTGCACCAAAAAAATCGCTCCCCCTTTTTCCTACTAATGCAACTGTGAAATCACCAGAGCAAAACGCAATAAATCTCTGCCTGTAATTCCTATTTGCACACAGAGTCATGTTTTCACATTAGTCCCAAAACGAAATTTCTTTGCCAATTTGAATGCACACTTACTACTCTTTTTTTTTGGCAAGTGAAAATCACTTTTACAGACTGACACATTATGAAACCACTTTTCAGTTTTTTTAAAAAGCCCATGTCCAGACTGCTTTTTCAGACCACCACCATGTGTATCCTCGGTGACTACCTACACTCCAGCAAGGGCAACCAGCCTTAGTGATGCTGAATGTATTTGCATTACAGACTGAAACCTGAAAACCCCACTCGCTTCTAAATACTGTGCATGATTATACATGGAAAGGAGCTGGGTGAGTGCTAAGAGTCTGCTTCTTCCCCCAAAAAATCGCTCCCCCTTTTTCCTACTAATGCAACTGTGAAATCACCAGAGCAAAACGCAATAAATCTCTGCCTGTAATTCCTATTTCCACACAGAGTCATGTTTTCACATTAGTCCCAAAACGAAATTTCTTTGCCAATTTGAATGCACACTTACTGCTCTTTTTTTTTCGCAAGTTAAAATCACTTTTACAGACTAACACATTATGAAACCACTTTTCAGTTTTTTTAAAAAGCCCATGACCAGACTGCTTTTTCAGACCACCACCATGTGTATCCTCAGTGACTGCCTACACTCCTTCAAGGGCAACCAGCCTTAGTGATGCTGAATGTATTTCCATTACAGACTGAAACCTGAAAACCCCACTCGCTTGTAAATACTGTGCATGATTATACATGGCAAGCAGCTGGGTGTGTGCTAAGAGTCTGCTTCTGCACCAAAAAATCGCTCCCCCTTTTTCCTACTAATGCAACTGTGAAATCACCAGAGCAAAACGCAATAAATCTCTGCCTGTAATTCCTATTTGCACACAGAGTCATGTTTTCACATTAGTCCCAAAACGAAATTTCTTTGCCAATTTGAATGCACACTTACTACTCTTTTTTTTTGGCAAGTGAAAATCACTTTTACAGACTGACACATTATGAAACCACTTTTCAGTTTTTTTAAAAAGCCCATGTCCAGACTGCTTTTTCAGACCACCACCATGTGTAACCTGGGTGGCTGCCTACATTCCAGCAAGGGCAACCAGCCTTAGTGATGCTGAATGTATTTGCATTACAGACTGAAACCTGAAAACCCCACTCGCTTGTAAATACTGTGCATGATTATACATGGCAAGCAGCTGGGTGTGTGCTAAGAGTCTGCTTCTTCCCCCAAAAAATCGCTCCCCCTTTTTCCTACTAATGCAACTGTGAAATCACCAGAGCAATACGCAATAAATCTCTGCCTGTAATTCCTATTTCCACACAGAGTCATGTTTTCACATTAGTCCCAAAACGAAATTTCTTTGCCAATTTGAAAGCACACTTACTGCTCTTTTTTTTTGGCAAGTGAAAATCACTTTTACAGACTGACACATTATGAATCCACTTTTCAGATTTTTTTTAAAAAAGCCTATGTCCAGACTGCTTTTTCAGACCACCACCATGTGTATCCTCGGTGACTGCCTACACTCCAGCAAGGGCAACCAGCCTTAGTGATGCTGAATGTATTTGCATTACAGACTGAAACCTGAAAACCCCACTCGCTTGTAAATACTGTGCATGATTATACATGGCAAGCAGCTGGGTGTGTGCTAAGAGTCTGCTTCTTCCCCCAAAAAATCGCTCCCCCTTTTTCCTACTAATGCAACTGTGAAATCACCAGAGCAAAACGCATTAAATCTCTGCCTGTAATTCCTATTTCCACACAGAGTCATGTTTTCACATTAGTCCCAAAACGAAATTTCTTTGCCAATTTGAAAGCACACTTACTGCTCTTTTTTTTTGGCAAGTTAAAATCACTTTTACAGACTGACACATTATGAATCCACTTTTTTGATTTTTTTAAATGCACATGTCCAAACTGCTTTTTCAGACCACCACCATGTGTAACCTGGGTGGCTGCCTACATTCCAGCAAGGGCAACCAGCCTTAGTGATGCTGAATGTATTTGCATTACAGACTGAAACCTGAAAACCCCACTCGCTTGTAAATACTGTGCATGATTATACATGGCAAGCAGCTGGGTGTGTGCTAAGAGTCTGCTTCTGCACCAAAAAATCGCTCCCCCTTTTTCCTACTAATGCAACTGTGAAATCACCAGAGAAAAACGCAATAAATCTCTGCCTGTAATTCCTATTTCCACACAGAGTCATGTTTTCACATTAGTCCCAAAACGAAATTTCTTTGCCAATTTGAATGCACACTTACTGCTCTTTTTTTTTGGCAAGTGAAAATCACTTTTACAGACTGACACATTATGAAACCACTTTTCAGTTTTTTTAAATGCACATGTCCAAACTGCTTTTTCAGACCACCACCATGTGTAACCTGGGTGGCTGCCTACATTCCAGCAAGGGCAACCAGCCTTAGTGATGCTGAATGTATTTGCATTACAGACTGAAACCTGAAAACCCCACTCGCTTGTAAATACTGTGCATGATTATACATGGCAAGCAGCTGGGTGTGTGCTAAGAGTCTGCTTCTGCACCAAAAAATCGCTCCCCCTTTTTCCTACTAATGCAACTGTGAAATCACCAGAGCAAAACGCAATAAATCTCTGCCTGTAATTCCTATTTCCACACAGAGTCATGTTTTCACATTAGTCCCAAAACGAAATTTCTTTGCCAATTTGAATGCACACTTACTGCTCTTTTTTTTGGCAAGTTAAAATCACTTTTACAGACTGACACATTATGAAACCACTTTTCAGTTTTTTTAAAAAGCCCATGTCCAAACTGCTTTTTCAAACCACCACCATGTGTAACCTGGGTGGCTGCCTACATTCCAGCAAGGGCAACCAGCCTTAGTGATGCTGAATGTATTTGCATTACAGACTGAAACCTGAAAACCCCACTCGCTTGTAAATACTGTGCATGATTATACATGGCAAGCAGCTGGGTGTGTGCTAAGAGTCTGCTTCTTCCCCCAAAAAATCGCTCCCCCTTTTTCCTACTAATGCAACTGTGAAATCACCAGAGAAAAACGCAATAAATCTCTGCCTGTAATTCCTATTTCCACACAGAGTCATGTTTTCACATTAGTCCCAAAACGAAATTTCTTTGCCAATTTGAAAGCACACTTACTGCTCTTTTTTTTTGGCAAGTGAAAATCACTTTTACAGACTGACACATTATGAATCCACTTTTTTGATTTTTTTAAATGCACATGTCCAAACTGCTTTTTCAGACCACCACCATGTGTAACCTGGGTGGCTGCCTACATTCCAGCAAGGGCAACCAGCCTTAGTGATGCTGAATGTATTTGCATTACAGACTGAAACCTGAAAACCCCACTCGCTTGTAAATACTGTGCATGATTATACATGGCAAGCAGCTGGGTGTGTGCTAAGAGTCTGCTTCTGCACCAAAAAATCGCTCCCCCTTTTTCCTACTAATGCAACTGTGAAATCACCAGAGAAAAACGCAATAAATCTCTGCCTGTAATTCCTATTTCCACACAGAGTCATGTTTTCACATTAGTCCCAAAACGAAATTTCTTTGCCAATTTGAATGCACACTTACTGCTCTTTTTTTTTGGCAAGTGAAAATCACTTTTACAGACTGACACATTATGAAACCACTTTTCAGTTTTTTTAAATGCACATGTCCAAACTGCTTTTTCAGACCACCACCATGTGTAACCTGGGTGGCTGCCTACATTCCAGCAAGGGCAACCAGCCTTAGTGATGCTGAATGTATTTGCATTACAGACTGAAACCTGAAAACCCCACTCACTTGTAAATACTGTGCATGATTATACATGGCAAGCAGCTGGGTGTGTGCTAAGAGTCTGCTTCTGCACCAAAAAATCGCTCCCCCTTTTTCCTACTAATGCAACTGTGAAATCACCAGAGCAAAACGCAATAAATCTCTGCCTGTAATTCCTATTTCCACACAGAGTCATGTTTTCACATTAGTCCCAAAACGAAATTTCTTTGCCAATTTGAATGCACACTTACTGCTCTTTTTTTTTGGCAAGTTAAAATCACTTTTACAGACTGACACATTATGAAACCACTTTTCAGTTTTTTTAAAAAGCCCATGTCCAAACTGCTTTTTCAAACCACCACCATGTGTAACCTGGGTGGCTGCCTACATTCCAGCAAGGGCAACCAGCCTTAGTGATGCTGAATGTATTTGCATTACAGACTGAAACCTGAAAACCCCACTCGCTTGTAAATACTGTGCATGATTATACATGGCAAGCAGCTGGGTGTGTGCTAAGAGTTTGCTTCTTCCCCCAAACAATCGCTCCCCCTTTTTCCTACTAATGCAACTGTGAAATCACCAGAGAAAAACGCAATAAATCTCTGCCTGTAATTCCTATTTCCACACAGAGTCATGTTTTCACATTAGTCCCAAAACGAAATTTCTTTGCCAATTTGAAAGCACACTTACTGCTCTTTTTTTTTAGCAAGTGAAAATCACTTTTACAGACTGACACATTATGAATCCACTTTTTTGATTTTTTTAAATGCACATGTCCAAACTGCTTTTTCAGACCACCACCATGTGTAACCTGGGTGGCTGCCTACATTCCAGCAAGGGCAACCAGCCTTAGTGATGCTGAATGTATTTGCATTACTGAGTCCAACCTCAAACCCTTAAACTATTCTTTTTTTTTCCAGTACACCTTAATTTATCGTGAAAACATAGTCCATATTATTTTACATGTTCCTCACATTTAAATTTCTCCCAAAACAGAAAATGATAAACGCAACTTCAACAAAAGGATTTCCATTTCTATTATTCATTTCTTAATTTACCATATACATCTCCTCTCAAACTCTAACCTCACCTTTAAAATTAGTTAGTTGTGAAAGAAATGTGGCACTCAAACAGCAGATTAGCAGAGCCAGGATCTCAGAGCTGTACACCTCTCTCCTCTCAGCAGAACCAGATAATGGCAAACTTTCCCTCTATTTTTCCACACATATACATGTAAGTTTCAAATCTCAGTGCTTCCCCCTTTTTTTCAAATGTAATCACACATTTCTATTGGTTGAAAACCAACCCTTTTCCAAAAGTACCCTGCCCCCAACTTGACTTCTGCCTAGTACCCTTCCCCCAACTTGACTTCTGCCTGCTACCATAGCAACAGCTCATGGAACACTGCTGTGTGGAGTTAGGTCAGAAGTTCGCCACACAATGTTTCAATTCCACAGAGCAAGAGTGCTTGACTTTTCAAACCTAACAGCAAATCCATAGTACTGTTCTTTGGTAACACATTTTTTTGTACCAATACAAAACATGCTTCTATTAATTTACACATACAGCCTAGTTTTTATTCTAGAATGGTATGAAACAGCCAATCAGTTCTTTTTGTTTTGAAAAAAATATGTATGCCTCCATTTCCAAACTGTCTTTCTTTTCATATTGCCATTCTACTGAAAGACACCTCCTGAGTGCATCCAGTTCTCCTTTGAAGATGTTCACAGTGTGGATTGTAGGGCACAGCTATGTCTTCTGGAGTAAAAAGTTTGCAGAGAAAACAGGTATGGTGAGAGACCTTGCTTTGCCAAATGTAGACATTAAATGGATTGGTCAGAGAGGGTTAAAGTGGCACCAATTGATGCCATTGGTGAAATCCTTCATGCAAATCCAACACCCTGACCTCATAATAGTGCACTGTGGTGGCAATGACCTAGGCACTTTGACTGGGGTAGGTCTGGAAATGCTTATGAAGGACACCTTTGCACAACTGTTTTCACTTTTCCCTAAAACTGCCTTTGTGTTTTCCAACATATGCCAAAGGCAAAAATGGAACTGGTCCAATCATTTCTGTCCGCAGATTGACAAAGCAAGAAAGCACGTCAACAAATCTGTTTCTGCTTTCCTCCGTGACTATGGTATGGGTGCCATTTACCACAACAACTTGCGTTATGACATGCAAGACATTTATAGAGGAGATGGTGTGCACTTCAATGATGAAGGGAACAGAGTCTTCCTCTTGAACCTTAGACTCTGCATCGGTACTTACTTGTAGGTACCACTAAAAAAATGACTTCATAAACACAACGGCTCTTTTTAGAGCTCCCTAATATCTAAACTCTTAAATCTGCATTTCATTTCTTTTTTAATTTATTTTTTCTTCCGTACGCTTACCGTAAGCTTACCGTACGCGTACCCCGTGATTTTTTTAAAAATCAATAAATGTTTTCTTTGAACTTTACAGTCCTTCTTTGACCCCCTCACAAATGTAAGGGGGTCTGTAACTCTCCTCCTTGCCCCCTTTTCTTGTTTTCACTCTTTTTTTTTCTGAGTGAAACACACAAAATGGCGGCCGCCGCTTCCTGGTTTCGGCCGATTCGAATGTTTACTAAGATCTAACAGCCAATCAGAATCGCGCTCGCGCACGCCACCGTACGCGTACGGTAAGCTTACGGTACGCGTACCGTAAGCTGGCTCAGATATATATATTGATTTAAAGGCTATTTTCTCAGAATCTACTGAACAGATTTACACCAAACCTACAAAAGGCACTTCCTTGACCTAGGGACTACCTCTCTACCAAATTTCTAGTAATTCTGTTCAGCCGTTCGGGCTGTAGCCCTGTCTAAAGGTCCTATGGAAAAATGCATGGGAAAAACGCGTTTTGGGACCCCCCTTTTATCTCAGCCCCCGCTTGACGAATCCCCCCGAGACTTTCAGGGTAGGAGCGGAGCGTAGCGCCCCACCTATTTTGAGAAATTCGCGAGGATTCATCGGCCGGCGCCAAAGTTATTCAAAATAGAATGTTGCGGATTTCCTATGGAAAAGGGGTCCTAACTATAACTACCTACTGGCGACCGCCAGTAGGTAATATAAATATATATATATATGTACATAGATAGATAGATAGATAGATAGATAGATAGATAGATAGATAGATAGATAGATAGATAGATAGATAGATAGATAGATAGATAGATAGATAGATAGATAGATAGATAGATAGATAGATAGATAGATAGATAGATAGATAGATAGATAGATAGATAGATAGATAGATAGATAGATAGATACTTGTTTGCTTCTTCCTCAAAGAAAGCATGCCGAGCCCAATTCCGTAAGCGTGAAATATTTTACTCAATACAGTGAAAATGCATTTCAGAGCAGCCACTCCTTGTTCACCCGTTAACAAGGAGTGGCCACTCCAAAACGTGTTGGGCGTTTCCGCTGTATGGAATAAAATACTTCAAGCTTAAGAAATTTGGCTCGGCCTGTCTTCTTTGAGGAAGAGACAATTGAGTATATGAGAGGCTCGCTACCTCGCCGTGAGCCCGCCGCCAATTGAAGTAGGATAATCAGCAACACATTTGGATTGAAGATATATATATATATTTATATAGTGTTTGTACTACAGTATCTACTTGTATCTATACTTTGTGCTGATCTCTCCCATATCTTAGAAGCCATATTCGATTCTTTATGCCTTTGCTCTCCGTGCACGTGTAAAGCGCTCTGATACCACCATGGGTCATGTTCGCACTATATAAAACGTTAAAAATAAAATAAATAAATAAATAAATATATTCTGATAACATTTCTCCTCAAATCACTAATGAATATATCAGGATTTCACAGGCACCATAATACAATTGTACTTTGGAGCATCTGACACTATGTGTAACACCTCTGTCTTTACTTTTAATGTTTTAAAGAATCCCACAGTCCACAAGCTCCTATGGATTGTTTTTCTACTACTATTTGAAAGTGTTGATTTTTTATAACCTCTGCACTGCATGAGAAGCATGCATTGTATTTGGAGTGCTGGAGGTATCAAAGCACAAAGCAAAGTGAAATTACAGTTAGATTCAAGAGTGTTAGGCATATCTGCATCTAGTGTTGCACTTTCTGAATTTCGAAACTAAAAAAGTAGAACGCTGAATCTCAACATACATTCAAATTTCAAAGTCGAGGCTATGTTTCACAATTCCTTAATTTTATTGCCTTACATTTTCAAAGCGTTGTCATGCTAAATAAATGAAAATCTACAAAGTAATCTTTCTGGTTTGATGTGCTGTTGCCTGAAGAGAGTCCAAATCATTTTTATACGATGTATGGTGATCAAAAATAGTAAAGTGTCAGACACAATGTCTGGCAAACGAAAGAGATCCCTTCCAATCAATTTTGACCTTGCAGCTTCTCACTGTTTCCAGTGTGAGAGAACCTTCCAGAGTGCTTGCCTAAGTTTGGTGTTTCCCAGAATCAAAATGATGGATTTTGTAGGTGTAGTCCAGTAAATGATGAACCAGAATGTGGAAGTAAGCCAAAGAGTCTCGAATTGTAGTATCACACACTCAGACAGTAAACATAAAATATTGACCAGAAGGAGGGAACCCACCATCCTGGCCGCCCCAAAGTGAGCCTCTAGCCGGGGTTGGCTGAACTCTGATGTCCTCTCTTTCATCCGTCTGGTATGTCTACAGAGGGAGACGAGGATGAGTGTGATGGAAATAATGACAAACACAATGGGCAAGATGAAGGCAATGACGTTAATTCCATAAAAGTACACACATTGTGAGTTCAGGTCACCCTTTGTAACTGTGGAGTCAGCTGTATCATTAGCTGTTGTGTGGGTAGAGAATGCTATACATGGGAACCAGTTTGCACTGATGCTGAGGACCAAGGAACCCACAGCCGTTCCGAGGAGCAGCCAGGGTACCACCTTGCAAAGCCTCAACTTTAACCAGAAGAAGACATGGTGGTTGAAGTCCACGATCTTCACGCAGTAGAAGACACACAGACAAGCAGTAAACCAGATATTAGAAGAGTCAATCCATGTTTCAAGCAGAGTTAGGACTGGAATCTGGAACTCCATGAAATGAGCTTCACTCAATGTAAAAACTGCATACATCTGCACCAATAGGATACACTGAGAACAAGTGGAGGACAGTCCCAGAGCCAGTAAGATCAAGTCGCAGGTGCCCAGGCGTTTGCCTTTAACCACATCCAGGGAATTCAAAGCCACCATAAAGGAACTGGCGAGAACTCCAATCACATTTAGGACTGATGTTATGGTAGCAAAAACAACTCTAAATGTATGTTCCATTTTCTCTACTTTTCCTTGCAGGTCTATTGGCAATTTCACAAAATGAAGTCTTGCTTTCAGGAGAGGTTGTGAGTGAGTATCATGAACAAGGATGCTTTCCATAAACTTAAAACCTGCAGGTGTTCATGGTTAATGTTACCAACACTACCTTTCCCATCAAAACCATGGCTTTGAATGTATACAAATGCAGCAGGCTTTATGTTTCTGGTTCCTCTAAGAAATAAAAAAAACATGCTAGATCACTTATTGACCCATGGCAAACATGTTTTATATGGTTTATAGACTGCTAGTAATTCCATTCTTTAATATTAATATTCTAAATAAATACCAAAACTGTATGTGAGTATCATGGGCAGGGATACTTTCCAGAGACTCTTGAAATGTGCAGGTGCTTCTATCTTGTGTTAATACTATCTCCCTCACCAACACTTTGATTTGGATGGATTCAATGTATTGGAGTTAATGTTTCTGTTTCCTCAGAGAAATACCAAGTCCAGGCTGTATAAAGGATCATTTAAATGTACATATGCCCATAATGCAATTTCAGTTGTGAATTTTTCCATCTTTTGCTATTAGAAACCAGAAATAATCATGAAAACAGAAAGAGTATATAACATTCTCTTCTCATCTGAAGTACATAAAATAGTAACACATTTCTTTTAGGAGTATTTCTCGCTAAATTGTTTTCCCTGCATCACACCATCTCCTTACAAACTCAATGTATCCAACAAAATGGAACTCTTTCGTTCATTGAAATAGTCAGGAGCGTTCCCATGTATGTTTAAACACACTTCCTATATATTTATAAATTTAAAGTTACTTAAATGGGAAACTGAAAATAGAAAGTTATCTTTATTTATCTACCTTCTCAATATTGTGTTAAACCATATTGTGACTGGAACATTTTTGTAGGACACATTTGTTCTATGTGTTTTCCTGTCATACTAGCAAAAAAATGTGATTTGTTGATTGCAAACAATATCTAAATCACAAAATCACATTTACAATCCCTCGCCATTACCATTTTACTATTGCTTAATGTTGGAAACCAGGTCAATGATTGAGGGTGGTGAAACTCTACTCAAGCAGCAGCACAATTTCTGTCAGGGTGTAGTCAAAAGAAAATCCCAAATTAACCTTTGGTTGCTTAACGCTCTGGTAGCTCGTCGCGTAAGCAGTCAGACTTAACTTGGAGGAAATGTGTGAAGTATTTATGCAGCAGTTAAAACAGTTATGAAATGAAAATATGACACGAGAAAATTCCCACACCAATTTAGAGAAATAGAATTTAATAAAGTATTTGATACCAAAATAACAAAAATTCAATCAGTACAAGCAGAGATAGCCCGTATTAAAGATTTAAGTGAAAATAGTTAAACACTTCATGTTTACGAATGAAATGAATAAAAAAGATACTATTGATCAGCAACTACATCCTCTGAGTGCGGTAACTATTCAAGAAATCATTGACACTAGGCTACTTTTGTCACTAACAGATTGTGAAGATGAAATTACAACTGCAGATATTGTCATGCGTGATCTGAATGTGATAAGTGATGTACGAGTAGAAAGTGGCTTAAGAGAAAAATCTAAATGGGTACCAACGTTACAGAGTGGGAACAGTATAGACATTTTCCACAAACTTGTCAGCAGCGATTTAGACAGATTTGATCTAAAGAAACGCACACCACGACTAAGGAATGATAACCTGACATATGGGGAAAGACAAGCATTATATAAGTTAAGAACTGATGACAACATTATTATAAAGGAGGCGGACAAAGGGGGCAACATTGTCATCATGTCCAACCTTGACTATGAGAAACAAATTCTCTCCCAATTGGGAGACTTGGAATGCTATGAACACCTTTCCAGCAATCCAATTTGGAAATTGACAGAACACATTAACAGACATTTAAAACAATGGTATGGCATGGGTATTCTAGATCATGATGAGTACAGCTATCTGCAGGTTAATAAACCAAGATACCCTTGCCTGTATACACTGCCTAAAATACATAAAAACCTTCCGTTCCCTCCGGGTAGACCTATCATTTCGGGGATAGAGGGCCCCACAGAAAGAATGTCAGAATATGTTGACATTTTCCTAAAACCACTGGTATGCAACCTCCCATCATATATACGGGACACAAAACATATTTTGGGACTCTTATCGGACATTACATGGGGACCAGAAATGATACTAGTGACACTAGATGTCACGGCCCTCTACACCAGTATCAATAGAGAATGTGGATTAAGAGCGATCAAAAAAATCTTAAGCACCAGATCAGCAAGCACATGGGAACACACAGAGATGTTGATTACCATGATAGAACTTATCCTTGACAACAACGTATTTTTGTTTAAGGATAGGTGGTATCGTCAAAAACAGGGAGTTGCCATGGGCTCCAGATTCTCTCCTTCATACGCCAATCTGTTCATGGGATGGCTTGAGGAGGAGTGGATCTGGGGCCAACATGGATCGGAATGGACAGAGTTTATTCTCTTTTGGGGCAGATATATCGATGACTGCCTGATGATCTGGACAGGAGATGAAGAAACACTCATGAAATTTGTGGAACACCTCAACAATAATACATGGAATATCAGATTCACACACGAGCATAGCAAGGTGAAAGTCACATTCCTTGACATAGAATTGTACGTAGGGAACAATCAGATTAATAGCAGATTGTATCGCAAAGACACGGCGTGCAATGCAATATTGCATGCCACCAGCGCGCACCCTAGGCACCAGATCAATGCGATACCCTATGGAGAATTTGTCAGAGCCAGACGCAACTGTAGTCTGGACGCTGAATTTACAAAATGTACTGAAGAAATGACTGAACGCTTTAAATCCAGGGGTTACAACACCAACATTCTAAAAAAAGCAAAAGCTAGGATCATGAAGATTAAAAGAGAAACGACCCTCAGGGATATTACCAACAGGAAGACAGATGATAACAAAGTAAGATTTATTACAAACTACAATGACATTTCGGATGTGCTAGTTAAAAGTCTTAACAGACACTGGCATTTCCTCAAAAAAGACGATACCATGACAGGGGTTATTGGCAACAAACCAGAAATCACCTATAAAAAAGGAAACTCCCTTAGAGGTCTCCTTAGCCTCAGCTATCCAATAGCCACTACCGGTAAAAACTGGTTGACTACACATATGGAGGGCTTCCATAGATGTGGACACTGCTCAGCGTGCAAATGGGCTTACAATAAGAAATTGGAATTCATGGGTCCTAACGAGAAATGTTACAAGATTAGGACGAATATCAATTGCAACACTAATTTTGTTGTATATATTATCGAGTGCAGGTGCAACAAAAAATATGTGGGCAGCACGATACGCCCCCTACGTGTCAGGATAGGGGAACACATGAGGGCAGTGAAACAGGGTGATGAAAGATACCCCATTGCGACACACATCCTGGAATGCCACTCGCAGGGAGTACACAGGGACTTTACATTCTATGGTATAGAGCAAACCATGAGAAACCCTAGAGGGGGTAACAGAGAACTCATGCTTCGTAGAAATGAAGCCTCCTGGATATTGAAATTACGTACGACTGAGTTAGGGATCAATGTTGATGATGAAATGCATTATTTTCTTGGTAAATGAAGTCAGACACTATATACGGCCATATTATTATATCATCTCCTAAGAGTATTGGACAGTGTACAAATACATAGATGTTTTTCTTCTGAAAACATTTGGTTGTTGTATAAATATGGTTCTATTGAAGAGATTATGGGAATTCTGCGAAGTATATGTTTCATGATGTCACTCACCCATTCACCATAAATCACCTTTGGTTATATGTGGTAAGCCACTATTAATTTTATACACATCACGGTATGTACAGTCTTTGAGTTCCGGAAATTCCTTGGATACTTGACAAACAAATTTTCAGTTTACTACAGGCACGCCTCATGTTCCTTAATTATGATAGTTTCAGATTTTTTATTCGACTATTCGAGATATGTATATGTGGCCCTATACTTACGCTTTTATAATATACACTCGATAACTGCCTACAGTGCAGCCGTGATTTCTGTGCACTTTGGGCCCGTCATAAAGTTTTCTTTGCCTTCACTATCTTAGGCATGTCCTGACCCAAGATGGCTGCCAAACTTGCAATTCAATATATGCTTAAATGACTTTGCTATCAGTGATACAATCACAATTAGATACTCTGAGTTTGGTCCTTCCTTTTACAACGCGAATGCGTAATGCAATATTTTCTACCGATTTATCAAATCGGTTACGAACATGATAATGTCACTCGCACTCATATCGGGTCTGGAATGTTGATAAAACATGGTTTAATCGCGTCTTATTCATTTAGATAATACTGAAAATAGAATTCGGTGAGATTTCGACCCATTCTATACCATCCAGACGCAACCTTCTTAAATATGGCGCCTGTGGTTTTCGGTGGTATGCTTTCCGCAGCTGCCCGCTTTCCGGTCACGTGACCTTCCACTCGTGCATATACTTGCCGAGTAAACGCACACCGACAACTCTAATTTGGAGCCAGACGCGGTTGGGGGGAGATACACTTCATAGACCGAAAGGTAAGAGGAGAACGAATAACGAGGCACGCTTTGTCATTTTACCATAACCCTTTACCCTTTACAAAGAGCAAATACGTTTATATATACAGACCGAGAGGTAAGAGGAGAACGAATAACGGGGCACGCCTTGTCATTTTGTCATAACCTTTTACTCTTTACAAAGAGTAAATACGTTTAGAGATTACGAGCCAGACAGTGAGAACACAAGGATATCTATTTGTTTCTAACGAGGATTCTTTTTGATTGAACATAGATAACTTTGGAATGAGGAGTTTATAAAATTTATTGTTCTTGTGTTCCCTAGTTTAAAAACAAATGTGCATGGGCACACCAAGATTTTACTCGTGTATACTGAGACTAGAGTTTTTAATTTAATTTTATTCTATTTTCGTTAATAGCAAATGATATTATGGGCCTCCCCCTCCCTCGTCGCATGTTAAGATTATACTCTACATGTCTCGGGTTCTAAAGACTAGATGCTCTAATATTATACATAGACGAGACGTATACGGGCCTAACAAATTTATGCATAGCTCATCTCGGCATTGCCGCAGAAATGTAATTTCTGACAGACAGACCAGTTATGTTGTCTGTTGACAATACTGAGACAATCTATCTTTTTGTTTCAGACGAGGTGCTCAAATTTCGAGCACAGCTGAGATGTGAAAGCGTTTCACCCAGAAGAAATTCTTTAACCTCCCCCTCCCTCGTCGTTTGATTGTATGACCTGGAAATATCGTCATACTAGACGTATGTATATGAATTTGGACAAGAACTCGTCCACTACTCAAGCATTTTACAAAGTGTCTATATAGTTACCAATGTTGACACTTTTCTTATCTTGATTACATTTTTACAGACTTTGCATATTAAACCGTATTCAGGTCAGTTGTTTTATTTGCGTCACCTGCTTTTTCCATTTGGCACATTTTTTATCTCTACTCATAAATTCTTTACGACAATAGTCTGCGTACTTATTGTGTTTTTTCTGACTTAATGGACTGTTCATACCGCATGCGATATCGGATTAAATTCAGACTGGAATGAAGTTCCAGCACATACAGGATTGTCTCACATACGTCACTCACACGCTAGTTTGTAGAAGATCTGACAATCACCAACTGATATGATATGGCTAGTGCTCACCATACCTCACGGTGTTTGATAGTACACTATAGCCTTGTGATACCATCTATGGATAAATCCACCCATAGTTTTTACACCTACCCTGGGAGCACATTTGTTTACGTTGTTTACAAATGTTTGCATCTTGTAATAACATATAAACTAATGTAATTACCATATCAATTTGTACCTAGCCGTGAACAAGTCGCATGTAAAAAACTACTAAAGGCGACGAAACACGTGTTGGCTTGGGAACCATTTTGAAGACTGTGAAATACATTCTGAGAAAAGAATATTAAACCGAAGAAACTCAAAAGAAAGAGACGAAGATCTACTTGTGTTACTTGTTTATGTATATTCTAACTGTTTTGACCTTGATTTTACGTGTGCTTGGGTACCCTTATCTTAAGTGAAAATAGTGCCTAGAAGTACAAAGCGATAACTGTGATTATCTGGTCATGCAGACTGGGACAAAGTTACAAGTTCAGGCCGACCACAATGGAGCGTGGGCTGGATACAATGAGCCAGTTAGGCTCGCTGAACAACCTGGTTGTGGAGCATTGCAAGATCCGGCTTAGACTATGGGTTGCGCAGCTAGGGTGATGCAAGCTCCTGGAGTGGAGATGCGTCGCACAGCATTGGCTCCGAGAAGCTGCGATGCTTCAATCGAGGTACTGCATAGTCATCGAGGATGCCATCAATGAGGGGCTATTGTTGCTAACTCCTGCATCTGAAATGTGTTGCGCACTGAATGGTTCAGAAGTACTAGCTGGGCTTGTGATGCTGAATCCTGCATCTTCGTTGCGGATAACATCGACGAGGGGCATGCCATGAGCTGGTCTGCATCGTGGATGTGTTGCACAGCAGTGGTTCTGAGAAGGCTACAGGGTACAATTAAATGTCCAGTTTAAGGATGCATCGCGCAGCAATTTTTGATGGGGAGTTCTGAGAGAGGTGACGCATTGTGCTGCTTGTACAATGCGGAGTTTGAGGGAGGCGATGGGTCATGCTGCATTAGTTCTGTTGATACCGCAGCTGGGCTGGTAAAGCACCTTCAGAGACACGTCCAAGCATCCAGGATTGGGGTGGCACATCTTGGGAGAGTAGGATTCACAGTTGACAAAGTCTAGTGGCCGGGTTCTAGGTGATTTGAACCTTCTGCTCCTGAGGCTGTTTTCAGGAGGTCAGCCAACGAGCCTTTGGCCTGTCACTACTCCCCCATGACACTACCCCACCATAATCGGAAGGGCACTGCGAGATAAGCGCTTTGGCCTGTCACCATTTCCTCCTTGACACTACGCCACCATACTTGGCTTCCTGGGTTCAAGATGCAGGTCTAGTCCTTCTCATTCAGGCAGGAAGGTAGTAGGGCAGCTGGACAGCACAGCAAATGTAAAAAGATCAATCAACGGATGAAATGGTGATTCTGTTTTCCATTTTCTTCCTACAAAAACAGAATATAGCCAAACAATTTAAAAGTTGCGTACTCGTCAATAAATCATAGCAGTCATTCTTCACTATATTCTGTAAAGATTTCCACATCTTTCACTCACAATCACATATTTAGAGTGTAACAATAACTTGTTATTCCTTTCTCCAGATAAATTCCACACCCTCACCCAGTGTATTTTTTTCACAAATAAATTAGAACATGCCATCAAACCTGATTTCATAAAAGTGTATAAATTAACAACGTAAAACACTTTCCTCCCGAGACACCTTCACTAACACCGAGCATGGTTTTTCACTCTAGAAATAGCAATATCACCACTCAAATATCTCATAGGGCTAAAGTGTATGTACAGTGAGGTTCATAAAAACACCAAGTCATATATCAACACAATCCATTTCCTTTGCTTTATAATTTTAGAAACACTGCGTCCTTTACTTGCAAATACATACTGCTGGAACACTTTGTTTTTCAAAACAATCTACAATACTTGCTAATATTGCTCTACATTTTAATGTATACTTCTAAAAAGCTATATTAAGAGATCTATACCTCCCCAATCAGCTTTTTCACTCTGTAAACATGCTGTAAAATAAGTTTACGAAAATGAGTTCACTTACTTACACTTCACAACATAGGTGCAGACTACGATGTCGTGGGGAAAGGCTCTGACAGACAGTCCGAATCAGCAAGACTGTGACGGAACCCATCCATCTGACTCGGTTGGAAACAATTCCGACAGACCAATTATCATGCTCACGGTCGGAAGGGGAACCACTCGGTCATTCCGAATTGGTTCCCACGGGCAAACGGAGAATCCAAGTCGGTCGGAACCAGTTCGTACAGCTCTACGGACAGCTTTTCCGACCGACCGATTCTGATGTTAGTCTGTCTGACATGAATAGGCTGTCGGAAACTGACTTTGGGGCCCCTAGCAAGCCCCCTTCATCCTGAGGCCTCTGGTTGGGGGCCATGGGGTGCCCAAGGGACCCCCTGTGAGACAATGCACTGTGTGGAAGGCACCATGGGGTGCCCACCACAGGGTGTACATTTTTTCACAGAAAACCCTTTTCCCCATGGGAGCCTGTGTTGTCCTCAGAACACAGGCACCTATAGATGTCAATGAGAGTACTTATGAACGGTGTTCGGAAGCTTCGTAATCGGTTGTGTGGAACAACCGACCGCGAGTCGGTCGGAACCGAATCCGACAATGAGTCAGGCAGAAAGTTTCGGCACAACATTGTAATCAGCCCTAAAGTGTATAAAGTATATGAATACGTACCTAAGCTTGTTCTTTATTTAAATGTAGATGAAGACACCAGTCTCTTTAAGCTCTAAATAAATTTCCTTCTGCTGGGCACAACTCAAACAGACTTCCTTCTCCTCCAAAGCACCAAGAACAAACTGAGCTATCTCTGGTTCTGTACGCAATCACAACTCAGCACTTCTTTACCCATGCAATAAGAATGGTAACTATTGGTTGAGCCTTGGCTCTTTTTTACTTCTCCCATATGATGTCACAAGACTCTCGCGGTATTGTAAAACGCCTCGTGGCAGGCCCAGTAATTATCCATGTGAGTCCTATGAGATACTTGCAAGACTGACTGAACCTCATGCAGCACACTTCAATCCGTGAAGCTTCCACACTACTCTTGTGTGTCTCTCTTGTGGGATCACAACAGAATTGTAGGACAATAGTAGTATATGGGAGTGAATAGCCTCTCCACTGATAACCCTCTCTTGGATAATAGTTATGCAAACTAGGGTGTGACGAAGGACAACCATCTCCTTTCAAAGCTCTCTCTTAAATTACACGTATGCATAGTAGTGTGTGGTGAGGTACTGCCCTTTCGTGTCAGACTTCTCTCAGATGATGGGCATGTGTATTATGGTGTATACATGGACTGGCTTCTCCTGTCAAACCTCTCAGTTGATGGGTGTGTATAGTAGGGTGTGTGGATGGATTGGCCTCTCCATTGAGACCTCTCTCTCAAAGGAAAGGAGTGCATAGTAGTGAGTAGAGAGGGACTGGCCTCTTCTTTCACACCTCTTTTTCAGAATACATTTGTTTGCAGTAGGGTGTGTGGATGGACTGGCTTCTCCTTTGAGACCTCTCTCTTGGTTGATGGGAGTGTGTAGTAGTGAGTGGGGAGGGACTGGCCTTTCCACTGAGACCTCTCTCTCAGATGAAGAGTGTGCATAGTAGGGTGTGTGCATGGACTGGCCTATTCTTTCTGACCTCTCTCTCAGATGATAGGTATGCGTAGTAGGGTGAACGGGGAACAACAGACCTCTCCTGTCAGACCTCTCTCCAAGATGATGGGTGTGCTTAGTAGGGTGTGTGGATGTACTGGGCTCCCATTTAAGACCTCTCTCTCAGATGAGGAATATGCATACTAGGGTGTGTGGAGAGAGACTGGCCTCTCTGCTGAGACCTTTCTCTTGGATGACATGTGTGCATTGCATGCTGCGTCAAGGGAATGTCCTCCCCACTAACAACCTTTGATGATAGGTGTGCATAGTAGGGTGTGGGAAGAGCCTTAACTCTACTTACAAGTCTCTTATAGACACTGTTTTCAGACAGACTCCTTCCTTCAGGAACAGCTGCGCTTACCAGATTGTATTCAAACATCACCTTCTTCTTCTTACTTTTCACAATCCCGCTCAAGTCTGGCAATTTATTTTTATTTTTTAGAAAAAGCATTAACATTCTAATCATTACAGTATTTATTTCTTACACATTTCCTCTAAAAAACGGGGACCACAATATGCATTCCTACTAATAAAGTGTATTGAGAACTCATCTACTCACAATTCTGTGAGAGTCCTGTAAGATAGTGAAAATTATTTTAAAAACAATATACATTTGTTTTCTTCACAGATATTACCCCCTAGACTCCTCCTCTCTAAGTCTAGGGGGACAGCATGCCTTTCTACTGTCCCCTTATCTAGTTGTTTTACTTCATTTACACAACACATCCAATTTTCACAGTAAACAGTAATTGCGGCCATTTGATTTCTAAAATTCCAACAGCTAGGAAATCAGAGTGCTCACTCTCACAGGACTCGTGGAGGCCTTTTGCGAGAGATTGAAGGCTCTCAGGAAAAACAGGCCTCTCAGCCAATCATGGGACTTCATTTTTTTATTCATGCTCTCGCTGGACGTTCGTGGGACTCTCGCATATCCAACTGCCTAAATATGAAATTATTTTTGACCCTTAATATCTCAAAAACTACTGAACAGATTTACACCAAATCAAAAAAAAGCAAAATCTGCGGACCAACATCTAGCTTCCTACTGAATTTGGTGTAACTCCATTCAGCAGTTTTTGCTATGACTTGCCTTAAAGAAGTCTATAAAAAGAGGAATGGGGATTTTATATTTTCATACTCCTCTTTTTTTACCGGTAGGTATATATATATATATATATATATATATATATATATACATATATATATATATATATATATATATGTATATATATAGAAACACTGCAGTGAAACCGGCCTCATCCACACTTGCAGGGCTGGTGCGAGTATACGAGTGCATAGCCCGTAATGTATAAGGTAGAACCCAAGAAATTATCAATCAGTATCAAAGAGGATTTCGCACTCCACAGTTCAATCCAAGAAGATTTATTTTATTTGCAGCCACGCGTTTGCCCCGAGCCCAGGCTTCGGCACGCGCAAACCTTAGTGCAACATGCCCCATCACGTTATAAAACAAAACCAGGGGCTGCCGTGGCATAGACATAGAAAACAATATTCAAAATAACAATATAGCATTACTTTCTGTCTCAGCAGGTTTTCAAAAACCGATGCAGTAAATGAAAAACTTTGTTTTCCACAATTTTTAATACATCTAACTAAATGAATTTCCAAGTGAAAAATGAAACATTTCATTTTGACACATTGAGAACAAGAAAGAAAGAATGGATTCAGCATTTTATCAATGTAAAACAATGACATATACCGACAAATATTGTATTGTTGTTACTGGCAATTAAATAATTCAAGTGAAAAATGAATACATTGGATTATGATACTTTATAAAATCAATTAAATCCAGCATTTTACCTATGGTTAACAGTAAAACCAGAAAAAGAAACCACACATGATAAACATTAATTTATGGTGATTACTGGCAAGTGCCCTGATAGACAATTAAGTAATAGATGCAAAGATTGATACTTGCCTAGTCAAACAAAGTCAAACCAAGTGGCTAGTGTTCCAGATACATCATTTGCAACCTCAGAGAGTATTCACACCTATCTCAAGTTCCAAGATTCAAGGTCTTATCTTTATCAAACAAAAGCCACAGAAAAGATAATATCAACATCTATCTCTGTGATAATCTAATCCTGGTATAGGTAATCCCCGCATCCTCATACAAACAAAGGCTGCTAAGAAAAATGAAATTACAAATACAAAATGATGTAAAATGACACACAATCTATAGGCATGAACCCCTATATCTCTTTGTAAAAAACACCACATGCCCAAATGTAGACTGTTTCAGGATATTACAGTTAACAACACTGAATGAAGGAAATTTGCAGAAAGGTTAGGCTCTAATCAGTCTAAAATGCTTTGAGGACCAGGGAGGCAAAATGTCGGTATACATATCAAAATGATCCAAAAAAAAGAGAGAGACAGGAGGGAACTAAACTCACAACTCCCAGATAACACAAGGTGATTGCAGGGAAGAAATATGACTCTTGTTGACTCCAAACAACTGCTTAATAAAAACAACTTTAGAAAAACAATTTACTCATTAAAATGCAGTCACACAGACAATTACGGGCAAGTGCCCATCCCAAGAAAGTGCATAGTGCATCTGTGTAAATTGGTACAAAATATACACTTAAGTGTATACAATCACAGAATCAAAAGAAACCTGTTCTTTTCACAAATTTATATTGAGGTGTCTAACAGGAGCACATCACAGGATAGATCATATTGAAACATCATCACTACTGTTGCCTATGTCTATCTAAGTCATTGTCAATATTAAGTTGACATCCGACAAACCCCCCCAAAAACATACCAAATTGTGAAAAGTGTTAAGTGGAGTGATAACTAACCTTCTAACCATTATTAATGACAACGAATTAAATCTTCTTCGATATTTAACCCTGACGGATTTTTGGTATTAAATCTAAGAATGTGTTTGGACTCTAGTTGCCTCAGATATCTTTTCCTGCTACCTCCTCTAACTCTATTGGGCACTTGATCTAATAAAAAATACCTTAGGTCCTTTGTCTTAATTCCATGTACTTCCTCAAAGTGCCTGGCTACAGGGTATGTCTGAACTTTATGTTTAATCGCCCTGTTGTAAAATACGTAAACTGACTTTTAGGATAGTTCTTCCTATATACAACCTTGAGCAGGTGCATCTTAGCACATACACAGGAAACTCACTCTTGAAATGTTATGATTGATTGATTGATTTTCCAAACCCCATCTGAAAATGGCAAAGCCAATTGTGAGGTGTTAACTCCATGTTTACGTGCTTTGCTTTAGTGGTACTTTCTACAACCTCCACTACCCATAAGCCTTGTGCCACCCTGCCGCATTTTCGGAATGCTGACCGCCAGGTCATCTCTCATTGACCTTGATCTTTGGAAAGCTCTCAGGGGTCTGCAGTCAATCTGTGGGCCTATAATAGGATCGCTACGAAGTAAGTGCCAATGCTTCTGGAAGATCCATCTCACTTGCATGTGTTGGATACTAAATCCTGTAATGAGAGGGGTGTCCTGTTGCCACTCTTCTCTCAAATGTTCAGAGAACAGCACTTCATCTTTTGTTTTGGAGTTTGCTTTACTCCTAGCAGCTTGTACCACCTTCTCACCATAGCCACATGCAAGAAAACTGTCGCTCAATTCCTGTTGTGCTACTTCCAACTGTGCATTACTGCTACATTTTCTCCGCATGTGGAGATTCTCTGCATAGGAGATACTGTTTTTCAACTTATTTGGATGGAAGCTTTGGCCATGCAATAGTGCATTGCCTGCAATGCTCTTTCAGAAGGTTTTTGTGTGCAGTTTATGTTGATCAATATATATATAGTGGGATCCAAAAACTAAACTGCCTCTGTGCTTATGTGGAAAGTAAAGTGTAAATTTTAGTCATTGGTATTGATTCTCTCAACAAATTTCTTTTTTGAATCTTTCAATCATCGCCAGATGATAAATAAATTATCTATATATCGTGCCGATAGGATCACGTTTTCTGTCATCTCTTGGGCAAAATCCTATGCCAGCACCTGCTTCTCCTACCAGCCCATATGCAAATTCACATAGCTAGGGCCGAAGATGGTGTCCATGGCTGCCTCCTCAACTGGCAACTATATGCTATACATGCATGAGAGTCTGTGAGTAGGTGCAGGAGTCTCTGAGTGGGTTTTTGAGTGGGTATGTGAGTCTCTGAGTGGGTCTGTGAGTCAGTGCATGAGTCTCTGAGTAAGGCTGTGAGTGGGTTTGTGAGAGTATAGTGGGTCTGTGAGTGGGTGCATGAGTGCCTTAGTTGGTTTGTGCATGGGTGTGAGAGTGTCTGAGTGTTTCTGTGAGTGGGTGCATGAGTGTCTATGTGAGAATGTCTGAGTAGGCCTGTGAGTGGGTGTGTGACCAGGTTTGTGAGTGTTTGAGCGGGTCTGAGTGGGTGTATCAGTGTCTGCCTGGGTCTTTCAGTGGTGTGTGAGTGCCTGAGTGTGTGAGTGGATTTCTTAGTGTCTGTTTAGGTGTATTAGTAGCTGTGGCAGTGACTAGGCCACAACAGAACCGCACCTGCCCCTTTATCCAAAAAGAGTCCACAGTTTTGCACAAAATATCTACCTAAGTGGAGTACTTTCTACTGCTACTTCCTTGGGTAAATGGCTTGTGCATATTCTACACCTCTATGTGATGGAGCACAACAAAATGTCACCAGTGACCTTGTGTGTGTGTTGGCAATGTGATTGTTCCTCGTGCATCTTTATCCAGAAATGTGTGATAACATGAATTTTCCTATAGAGAAGACAACGAGAATACAAAGAGTTAAATATCCACCAAGGCAAGGGTCTTTTTTCTTAACTATATGAAGTAAGTGATTCCTCGACATCAAGAACATGTCACTAAAATTAGCAAGAAACGCGCTGGGGGCCTCTAGTTAAGCTGTGCATCATCTTGACAAAAGGGAGGAAGACCTTTGCATACTACTAAGGTGGGCGGGGCCAAATGAGCTGAGCTTCCATGTGATTTTGCACATTTGAATATTCATTGCAATTTAAGGGAAAACCATGGACTCTGCTCTCACCAGGTAAGGATGAGTAAGAACCCACTTGTCACTGTCACTACAGATTACGCTCCAATAAATCAACGATGCATTCACCTCCACAAAGCATTTCAGATTTTTTTTTTTTTTTTTAATCCTCATATGACCTCCGTAGCTATAGCAACCTCTCACCCTGATCCACCCCGGCTGCTTATAACTTGGGGATTCCAAGCTCAGCTAATGTTCTTACGAGAGCCACCGCAGTACACATTATGAGTTGACCAAGAGGTATAATCATTAGACTCTATCATGTAGCTTAATCAGGATCTCCAAGCTCTCCATGTTGGGGGTACCACATGACTCCATAATTTACAGATCTCCCTCCTGGCCAAATAAAACACCAATTTATTCTGTACCCCTGAAAGGCTTGGCACCCCTTCGGGTGACAAAATAATGCCAAACAAGATAAGAGAAGGGCTTTCCTCAATCTCGAAGCCCAAGGCATCAGTCAGAGTCTTACCCACTTTGCCCCAGAATTCTTGAATCAGTGGGCAGGATGGAAACACATGAACATCATCTGCCAACTGAGCACCTCATCTTGTACATCTTGCTTCTCCGCTGCCCTTTATTTTGGATAGTTTGAGGGGGGACCAATATATTCTGTGGAGCGTAAAGAAGTGGTTTCTTCTTAGTGAGGCAGATTTAATCGCCAAGTAAAGTGTGTCTACAGATACTTGCAAAAGATTTTTCGGCTCCTCGCTCGAAAAGCTCTTCTCCCAGACCAGATGTGAATACTCTAGCTTCCTGTCTGCTGCAACCAAAAGGTGATTATATATCAGAGTGCTACTTCCTTCTTTTTTGGAGCCAGATCTTATAGCTCATCTTCCATGGGGTTGTCCTCTAATAATGGCCAGTGGTGGCTCTTACACCAAGATGAAATTTGGTAGAACTTAAATCTAGAGAGAGCTCCATTAGTAAGATTCCTCCAGAAGTCCCAGGGTAGACATTTATTACCAGCCACAACATCTTTCCAGTAAGTAACACCTGCGGCGTTTAGAGGTTGAGCCAGAGCATCCAAGAGGCACTCTAGTATCCCTGGGGAGTTTCAAAGTGGAGCCCATTCACTATAATAAGACAGTCCCAAACAGGACTGACAGTCCGACCAAAGTTTGGCCGCTGCAAACAGTACCTTCAGCTGAACTTTTTTGTAAAATGTAGGGGCACCAAATTTATACATGAATCCTACCTCCCCTACATCCCTCAACATAGCTGTAAACATACGGCCAATCAGAGAAGTGTCTGGGCTAAGAAGTGTTTTAGTTGATACGCCCAACACTACAACTGGAAGTCCGGTAGACTCATACCACCTTTATGGAGTTTACACCTTCATTTTTTCCAACACAACCTGATCCCCTTACCTGCCCAGATAAATGAAGAGATCTTACCCTGTATTTTAAGTAGCTCAGCTTTATTGAACTCCAGGGGGATATTATTAAAAAGATATGCATATTTGGGAAGGACACACATGTTAACCAGGTTGACCCGCCCATAAAGGAACAACGGGATATTCTGCCACCTCTTCAGTAAAACATCCGTCTCCTTTGAGACTCTCTCAGGGTTGGTTTTAGTAATATCTTTAAGATCTTAAGTTAATATTACTCCGAGGTATCTTAACTCCTTGGATAGCCTAACTCCTTGATCTACGATGTTCCAGGCCATGATCTCAGTTTTATCATTATTGACCTCATAGCCAGATAACCTCCCAAAAGTCTCCACTTCCTCTTGTAACTCAGCTAGGGCAGAATTAACATTTGATGATTATAAAATCAAGTTGTCAGCATATAATGCTAATTTTCTCATAAACCCATTTACAGCAAAGGGGCGATCTTTTCATTCTGCCTTAAGCTCTAAGCCAAAGGCTCTATATACAGATCAAAAAGAATAGGGGACAATGGGCACCTCTGCCTAGTACCACACTCTATCAGGAACCCTGCAGTGAGGCAGCCATTAACCAAGATCTGAACCCAGGGAGCATCATAGATTTTCCTGAGAACCCCCTAAACATATCTCCAAAGCCGAAAGCCTTCAAGGCCCTGTTCAAATAGTACCAGTTGACTCAGTCAAAAGCTTTTGCTGCGTCGACAGATCTGATGGAGAGGGGGGCGCTCTGTGCAGTTGCCAGGTCAACCACACCAATTGAGGTGTAGACCAAATCCAGCATCTGCCTACCCGGGTGGAATCCCTTCTGATCTTCTTGAACTATCGACCCCGCAATCTTACAGAGCCGGGCATTCAAAATCCCTGCAAAGATCTTGTAATCACAGTTTAACAGGGATATTGGCCTATAATATTGGCACTATGTTGGGTCCTTCCCTGGTTTCAATATTAGTGTAATAACAGCTTCTCTCCATGATTCAGGTAAAGGGGAAATGCCTCCAAGAATTTCATTAAACAATTTCAACCAGATCGGGATAATTTCTTCGAATATTAAGACACAGACCTCTGATGGAACCGCATCAGGTCCAGCAGCTTTCAGTTTCTTTTCCTTGTTTAAGATATCAGATAACTCGCTCCCTGTTATATCTTGAGTAAGTGTTTTTTGAATATCCGAATTCAGTTTAGGAAGCTGTTTCCCATTAAACCACCGATCTATTACCTCCTTCTCAACAGATAGATCCTCATGGTCTAGATCTTGAAAGAATTTCATGAAGGCCTGTTCGATACGACCTTTATCCTCCATAACCTGGTTACCCACTTTGATCTTACTAATATAACTAGTTGACCATTCTACTCTACTCTTCATAGCAAGGAGTTTACCACAATTCTCACCTTGATCAAAATCCCGCATTTTACTTACTTGCCACTTCTGGGGCATAATCTCTTCCATTTTAAGTCTGAACTTCAACTGGAGATCTTCAAACCTCCCTAGTAAGCTTTCTTTCTCCATACCATGAGCCTGATCAGACTTTAATACTGCCTCAGCTTCTGCTAGCCGCCCCTCCAGATCTGCCATCTCTTTTTTTTCGGATCTAGCCCAACCTATAGCTATGTCCTTCAGCGTCCCTCTCAGCCAGGCCTTAAAGGCATCTCATACTATATATAGGGGGCACAGTCCAAATTGTGCTTGAAAAAGATAGCTGTTTCCCTCTTTATTAAGCCAGAAAGAAAGGTTGAAGGAGAAGTCTCTTATTCACGGTCCATCTCCTTAAGGTGTGCTCTGGCGGAAGAACCAAGTTAAAAGCTATAGCCCCATGATCAGAGAGGTGAATAACCTGACATTACCTAATTCCGGGAGTTCTATGAAAATGTAATCGATTCTAGAGTAATGACCATTTTTTGGCTGTAAAAAGAATACTCCTTAGCACCGCCCATTTTTTTCCACCAAACATCACAAAGATTGAGATATTTTAATATTGTAGCAAGATGAGTTCTAACCCGTGGTGCCGCTATCTGCATTCTGGGGGAAGATCTGTCTAGTTTATTATTTAAAGGAACATTGAAATCTCCACCTAGTATCAGGGGGGCCTCAAAATCTGCAAGAGCAAGACAGAGGTTATTTAGCGGATAAATATCGTCCTCATTGGGACCATAATAGCTGGCTAAAGTATATTTAGCACCCTGACACCTGACCTCAGCTATTACCCAGCGTGCTCTGTCATCCACCTGCGACCTAATCAGCTCTATACCAGAATTTACCTTCAGGATTATGGCCACCCCCTTCAAACAACATTGTTTATCAGAAGCTACAAACTTGGCCACCCATCTTTGTTTACCAAACAATGCCTTACATTCAGACTGTAACAAATGCGTCTCTTGAAGCAAGAGGATCCTGGCTGGGCTATCTTTAAGGTATTGCATAACCAGACGTTACCTTCTCTTAACTCTTAGCCCATTCACGTTCCAGCATAAAGCCTCCAGGCATCCACCACCCCCGAGACTAGATGTATCCTCCATCAATATCCTGGTCCCCCCCTTGCTGCATCTACGGACGATTGTTAAATCACATGAGATCACTATTATAGATTTTTTTTTATTTTTTCCCAATGCTCCCCACCTCCACATGTGCCCCTCTCCCCTGCCCTCCCATCCCCCCCATGGGAACCCTCCCTGACTTCTCATTGGCAATTTACCAATTGCCACTTTGAGCTGCAACCCACTAACCTAAAAGAAAAAAAAATGCAATTCATTATCACTAGTAACTGGGCTCCCTCCAAGTACTTAAATATGACCCACAAGCTAAGGTGTATTAAGTGCCAGAAAGCTGTCTACTTCCTCAAGGGATCTAAAGTTGTACGTCTTGTTAGCCCACATTACTTTCAAGAAGGCAGGAAATCTTAATTGGACTTGTGCACCAAGCTCTCTTAGCGAGTCCATCTGCTTACCCAGTTCCCACCTTCTATCCTCTGTAATACGGGATATGTCTGATCTTATTCTAAATGAAACATCTTGAACCTGTGAACTCTTAAGTTTAAGACCAGCCCCAAGCAGTTGTTCTTTAAACTGGTACGATTGGATATAAATAAAAAATTTCCTAGGCTTTTTTCATCCCTGATTCAACTTAAGGAGTCCCTATGAATTCCTTGAATCCCTGTTTCCCAAACAGATGCCAAGGCTACCTGCGGGAAAGCTTTAGTTAAGAGATCTATAATGAAAGTTTTAATAGTATCTCCTTCCAGACCTTCTCTTGAATCCAAAATCCTGATGTTATTCCTCCTCAAATTGTTTTCTAGTCCCTCCAACCTTTCAGAGAGTTCCCTTTCTCTTTCCTTCATCCTGGTCACTTCCTGAGTATCGCCCTTCACCTCCAACCTCAGCTCCCCCACTTTATTTTCAAGATCCTCCATACGATGCGGCAGCTCAGACAAATTCTCTTCCATGCTGGTGCAAGTGTCCTGGATCTTTTTTTGGTTAATTTCTGAGGTGGAGAAGCGTTCCCTGATCTCCAGAGACAATTGGCTCAACATCCCTTGTATTTGATCAGAGCCTTGTGTTGTCACGAGGGCCCCCTCTGGAGCTGCATCACTTATCCGGCCACCCTCCTCCTGCCTGCCTCCCCTGATATAGTGGGTACCTCACTCAGAGGAGAAAATCTATTGGATACCCGGATAGATGGGTTTATTAGTGGGGAGGTCCCCGATATAGATGCACCTTGCTTGGAGTTTTCCATAACACCCTGCGTATTGAGTTTGAAGCAAAATCTAAGTTAGGGGGTCACCATTGCGGGCACTAAAGAGGGCTTTTTCTTTCTCTCCTTTTTTTTTAAAAAGGATATGTGGAGTATGCAGTAGGAGGTGATTCTAGCTAGGGAACATGGCGGCCAGCTAGGAAGTAGGTCGCGAGCCGCTCCCACTGACCTGGAGGGTATGAGCTCCCGTGAAGTGCTGTAGTACCAGCTTGATGCGCCTCTCTCCCCGCTTCCCTTTCCTCGTTCTTTACCATGGCCGTGGTTTGACCGGGGGCTCAGGCAGCGTTGTGAGGAGTCACCGTCTTGTTTGTGAGGCTCGGCTCAGCAGTTTTTGTAAAACAGCAAAAGGTGAACGGTGGTAAACGCTGACTTTGCTCTCTGCCCCTCGTGTTGCGTGCTGATGCCGTGCTGTGTCTCGGAGGAGGCGCTGAGTGTTCAGACCTTCGTGCCATTGTTGGTCTACATTTTCTTCACTTTGTCCACTTTGAATCGGCACAGGGGGTGCACAGGAGTGCCTGAGGTGGAGGAGACGAGGAGCATGTTGTGAACACTGCTTGTTACCAGGAACTAGGGGCCTCCTAGGCATGTCGAGTCCTGCCAGTGAGAGCTTTGAGCTCCCAGTGTGGATCCAGTGTTTGCCATATTGGTTTAGAGAAAAAAATAACAATCTGCTGTAGCAGTGTTGTAGCAGTGAGCAGGACTATACACCCATGCTCATTGCAACTCGAGCCTGGATTTTGGATGTGTGGCGGATCAACTGTTGCGCTCCTGAGGGCAGTAGGAGCGCTACGGGAGACTCGCTGCGCCTGGTGTCGCACCTTGGAGCTGTCTGTTTTTTACTAGGTGGACTCTGGCGGGGACAGTTCTCGCTGCTTGCGTCGTCCTCTAGTGAGAGCTCAAAGTACTCAGAGTACTCATCAATCATTGACTAAGGAGCACAATTCATTGCAAGGTACTTTAGAAGGCCCCCTCTAGAAGATTTAAGCCAGCTAAACCAGGACAGGGTAGGGATTGGTATGGTCTTTAGGTCCATGGAGTTAGCCTCTCAGCAAGGTGGAGGAAAACAATCGCTCTCTAGGGGGATACCTCAATTCCACCATGTAAGTCGCTGTCAGTTCTCCCCTCCAGCCTTACCCCACACAGTGAGGCTATAGGATGCAAAAGATATAAATTAAGATCTAGTGCATTCCTCTATGTTTATATGTTTCTAAAGCGCTCGAATGCCAAAGCGTCTTGGCGCTGGAAATGTAGTGGCACGGGGAGCAGAACTCAGCAGCTTATGTAGCTGCGAAAAGCTTGGTTTTTAAATTTTTTCTAAACAACTGGAGATTGGATTGGAGCCTCATGGCCTGGGGCAGCGTATTCCAGAGTCTAGCAGCGCAGTATGTAATAGTCCGGCCACCCCAGCCTTCTCGTCTGATCTTAGGCACTCTAACTCAACCTTGGGTGGCCGATCTTAGAGTGCGCCACGGGACACACGGTACAAAGAATCTTTCCAGGTCCTCAGTGGCCCCACCATAAATTGCCTTAAGCACATATGTAAGCGCCTTGAATTCTATGCGCTGCTTTATAGGCAGCCAATGGAGGGATCGTCCTCCCAGCAAGACAAGTGGTCAAGTCAACTTCCTGGGGTCTCGCAGAACAAACATAAGCTTAGGAACCTTCCAGCTAAATCAGGGAAAGTTACCCTTGTAAGGGAGAAAAAGGAGACAAAGCATTTCAGATTGTCTTTCAGTGTGGAATTGCAGAGAAAACACACTTGCTTTGCCATCATCAAGCCCACGAAGCCAGGATCATTTCTCTTTTAAAGAAGTGAAGCTTGAATTGGGTACCTGCGGTGTTTCTATACGTAAGTGCTTCAGGTTGGGGGAGGAGGGCTGCGTGGCCCCCTCCCCTAGCCAATTTCGGCCTCAGGGACCCCAACCCCCATGTCTCGTCTAAAATTCATAGGGAGAGAGGGGCAGTTATGGCCCCAGGGACCCCAATTCCTCAGAGCCCAGATACGTCTACCCAGTGTGCTTTAATGGAGACAGCGGGGGGAGCCTGCAGGAGCCGACATAGTTCACACACTCAGGGAGCTACTAAATAGGTAGCTCCCTGCGTACAGGAGCAATATTTTATCTGTTTCTCTGCCTGCATGATTGCGGGCAGGGAAACAGATGAAACCTCAGCTGCCAGCAAGGGGGAGTAGTTTGACAGCTCCCACTTGCTGGGTGTGGAGTTAGTGTTTGTTAACAGCTATCACCCAAGATTGGGCATTACAGGATATAGCAGGAGATGGCTCTAGGGGGCGGTGCCTCCCAGGGTCATTAATATCTCCAGAAGGGGGGTCTGCACAGCCCTCCTTCTTTAGTATGAACGGACCAGTGCCAGGGACGTGGTGGTCCCCTGAGCCAAATCTGGCCAGGACGGGGGCTGTGTGCCTCCCTCACTTGTTTTAGTTGTTTTGTGCCCAGGGGAGGTGGCTTCACCCTTGGCAAAATTCTAAGGGGCCTATTAAGATGGCGGGTGGATCGCCACCGTCCGGCCGGTGGTGGAGATCCACCCGCCATCCCAACTACATTTACCCCCGCCATGTTACCATATTACTGGAAAGTCCGTCTGCTGCTTTTCTGCCGTTCGGCAATCCGCATAATTGCCGGCCGGGCAGAAAAGGCCCACAATATGGTGCCGGTGCCTTTCAAGCACCACCATCCAGTAGGGCATATGGTAAATCACTTTGGGGGTCCATTGCGGGCCCCTGGGGGGTGGAAGGTGGTTGGCTGCACTTGGGGGGTACCATTGCCACGCACAACGTGGCAGGCACGGCAAGGTGCCTGTCACATTGTGCATGGCAATGCACAACATGTCACTTTAACATTGCGGCGGTTGCTACTTACAGTACTGCCTGCTGCAATGTTAAAGATGCTGGAAGCGACCGCCAGGGTGGTGGTCGCATCCTAATTGGCCTCGCGGGACCGCCGCACCTCTGGCAGTTGGTCCAGTTTTCCGATACGGTTGCCATCGTAATGGGGCCCTAAGTATGAGGTGGGTCCACGCAGCTCCACCTCTTTTATAAGTTATAAGCCCCAGGGAGGTGGAGGTCCCCGGGGCATTAAGGCCTGAGGAGGGGTGGCCGTGCGGCCCCTTTCAAATGAATAAATAAAGCCTCAGGGAGATGGCAGCCCCGGAGGTTCAAACTGAATTTAGGGAGAGGGGCTGCATGCATCTCCCTCCCCATTTGTAAATAATATGGATGCCCCCGAGACTTGGCCTACCCAGGGACTGTTTTCCTTTGAACTTTTTCCCACGGATTTGCAACGTCATCACGATTGTGGGGCAAACACTTCAAAAAATGCTTTTGTGCCCTGGTTTGGTCCCTAGGTGGCCCCAGCAGCAGAGTTAGTTGGTCAGGGTATTCCTATATTCCTACTCTGCAGCCTTTTCTTCTTTTTTAACTTTTATTTTGGACTCAGCTGAGGTCTGTCCCCCAGGGAGCCCAACCCAGTGACATAGCAGTTTCCCTGCCTGCAAACAGTTCAGAATATTGCTCCTGCCCTCCCCGATGAAGTGGCATTAGTAGCTGCTCCCTCTGGGTGGGCACTATGTCGGATCTCACTACACTCCTCGTCGACCGCGCAGCGGACGCGCGCAGTGTTGCGCCGAAGGCGCGCCGAAGGCCGCGGCCGACGGGGGCCTGGGGCCATAACCCCTGGTCGCTGCTCCATCCTGAGGCAAACATACACTTCAGATGCCCTGTTCAGCCTCCGACCCCCCGTTGAAACCAACTGCCGCCATATCTTCCACCCACTTGATGTTCCCGCTATCTGCCAGACGTGTAACGTAAACCTTAAACCTGAGCCAAAGGAAGACGCCTCTAAAGTCATTAAAATGTCTCTTCTAAACTGCAGGTCCCTTCCAAGACACGCTACGGAAATCCTCTTATTGTTGGAGGATCTTGCACCCGACGCCATTTTCCTAACAGAAACTTGGCTAATGCCAGATTCCGACCCCGACCTAGTACAAACACTTCCCCCGGGCTATCAGATCATACGCAGAGACCGTGCCCAGGGAAGAGGCGGGGGACTGGCGATAATCTATAAAACACAATACTCATGTCTATGCACCTCAGAATCTATCCCAGATTATGAAAGTCTACCCTTTTCTATTAAATTCTCTCCCAACAATTGCTTCTCAGGGACTCTTATTTACCGCCCCCCAGGACCCCTGAATCAATTTCACATACCACTACCCTCCTACGTAGCTGAAGTGTCGGCTTCGTCCTCTAATTTTACCTTACTGGGCGACCTTAATATTCATTTCGATGACAAGTCAGACAATGTTGCCACTGAACTGACGGCAAGTCTGGCCGCAGTTCAGCTGTCACAACTAGTCCCGGTCCCAACACATATCAAGGGACACTTGTTGGACCCGATATTCAGTAACAGCACAGAGCTTAAGATAGAGCCCCTTATCCATCTTCCTTGGACGGATCATTCTCTAATTCCCTTTCACTGGTCTGTGGACAAAAGTGTCTCCGTCATTCCCAAGCCACGCAAAATGAGAAATTGGTCAAACTCCCTCTGGATCTATGGATCAATCATCTGATAACTAACAGACCCCTTCCCTCACAGAATGTTTTAGTGGATAAATGGAAATTCAATGACTGGATAAGCCGTGCGCTTGACTCAGTACTTCCTGTAAAGGAAATCAGTCTAAAGAGGGTGCGAGAAACAGCCCCATGGTATACTGAAGAGCTTAGAACTTTGAAGCGGCACTGTAGAAAGCTCGAAAGGAAATGGCGGTTGGGCTACTCCTTTACAGATAAAATCACCTACACAGAGGCCATCAGAGCATATAAATTAAAAATTAAATCTAGCCAAGCCGCATACTACAGCACCAAAATTATGAAGGCTCGGTCTAAACCTAGTGAGATCTTTCACATTATTAAAAATCTCACTAAACTCCCCTCTCCTGTGACACCCAGTGACAATACCCTATCCCGCTGTAATGAGCTAGCAGAATTTTTCTACCAGAAAATTAACAAAATGTATTCTTCATTTGTAGTCTCTGATCAAGAACCCCTTCCTAAGAACTTGTCTCCTATCCTGGAAGAGACTCAATCCACACGTATAACTCTAGATCACTTCCCCCTGATCAAACAAGACACACTAGAGACTCTCATACAGCAAGTGAAATCTGGCTCCCCACGTGACCCCGCCCCCCTTGCACTATGGTCTCGGTCAGTCAAATTATTCTTCCCACTTTGTTAGATTTGCTTGACACCTCCTTAACAACCTGCACTGTTCCACCCACATGGAAACAAGCCATGGTAAAGGCACTGCTGAAAAAGCCTACCTTCGACCCCACGGACTACAGCAATTATCGCCCCATCTCTTTGCTACCTTGGGCAAGTAAAATTCTGGAAAAATACATAAACTCACATCTGACTGTATTTCTCGAGAATAATAATTTACTGGACACCTCCCAGATGGGGTTCCGCCCTAAACATGGGACAGAAACGGCCTTGTTGGCCGTAACAGAGGAAACCAGGCGAATCTTGGATCGGGGAGGATCAGTGGCAGTAATCCTCCTCGATCTAAGTGCAGCCTTTGATACAGTTAGTCACAAAACCCTACTGGATCGACTCCTTGATCTGGGAGTTTCAGGGAATGCTTTAGCCTGGTTTAGATCCTTCCTGTCTGGAAGAACCTTCCAGGTTTTTGATGGAGACTGCTTTTCATCAAGCAAACCCCTGGCTTGTGGGGTTCCGCAGGGCTCGTCACTTAGCCCAGCCCTGTTCAATGTGTACATGAGACCCCTGGCTGAGATTGTTCACCCATATGGTATCAAAATCATTACATATGCGGATGACACTCAGCTCGTGGTCTCCCTTGCACAGGAGAACAGTGGCTCGGCTCAGACCAATCTGACTGCCTGCATGGAAGCAATTAAAATCTGGATGACAGCTTCGTCCCTCAACCTCAACGGTGATAAGACCGAACTCATGCTACTTGGACCATCAGCACCCGCTACCTTGGACCTGTTATTGCCCCCTAGCTTGGGTGCCCCGCCCATCCCAAAAACCAACATAAAAAGTCTGGGAGTCTGGTTGGACGACTCTCTAACTCTGAACACCCAAGCAACTAAGATCTCTGCAACCTGCTTCGGAATAATTAGAATGCTAAGGAAAATTCTTCCGCTCCTACCTTTGGAAGCCAAGCAGGTTGCGATACAGGGCCTAATTCAATCCAGATTAGATTTTAGTAACGCCCTGGACCTAGGTTCCCCAGAATACGTATTGCTGAAATTGCAACGCATCCAGAATTGCGCTGCCCACCTCCTGCTACAACTCCCTCATAAAACATCAGTGGAGCCAGGACTAAAGAAACTTCACTGGCTCCCTGTGAGGGACAGAATCAAATTTAAAGCCCTTTGCATTTCGCATCAGGCATTTTGGAACACGGGTCCAAGGATTAACCACTGTCTTCTAGCCCCGTATCAACCAAGTAAACAACTGCGATCTGCTAATGCTTTCCTGGCTGTAGCCCCCAGGATTAGGAGATCAAGAGCAGGAGGCAGATCATTTTCTCACAACGCGGCCAAGCTTTGGAATTCCCTCCCTTTACAACTCAGACGTGACCCGAACCTGCTTTCCTTTCGAAAAAAGCTCAAAACATTTCTCTTTCACTGACTAATCACCCCCGGTGTCTCTGCATTATGAGGTACTATCTTCTTCTTGTAGCGCTTGGACGCCCCTGGGCATCAGTCGCGCTTTATAAAACTCCTTTTCATTTCATTTCATTTCATGTTCGGAGACAGTTTAGGCCTTGGGGTTCCCCCTGCTGCCCCAGCAAGTATATTGTGGGTGCCCTGGTTTGGGGCCAGTGCACCCACTTTTAATACTGTGGGCCCTTGCGGATGGGGGCCCTGGGGACAGAAAAGGCCAGAATGTTCCAAGGACTGCAGGTTAAAAACCGCTGCTTTAGGGCATAATACCCAGATTTAGCAAGATTTAACATAGCAATTGTTTCAGCAAACTTCATAAAATGTCAAATAGAATTATATATATATATATATATATATATATATTTAGCTCACAGTTCCATCGGGTAATCGTACCCATCACGGACGACAGCACTCACGGGGGAGAGTTCAAAAAAGATTTATTGCTTGAACCCTGGGCAAAGACGCGTTTCGGCACTCAGCCTTCGTCAATTTCTGCAATGAAACGCGGCGGCCGTTACACATTTTTAAAGCACATTCGAAATTTCCGGTGTGGAGACAGAAAACAGACTAAACATAAATCGGCGACAAATCATTCCGCCATCTTTGAACGTCTGAAAAGGAAGGAGATTAGTGCAATAAATATAGCAATAATTCCATGAAAATGTAAATATATGCAGCCTACATTCTATATACGAATTCCTTGTAGGAAAAACATATAATTTGATTTAGCCCACAGATGGGCATTAATATACTGCCTCAAAGATACCACCAGAACTAAGTAGAACACAATAACATAGGGGAGTCATACGTGAATCATGCCCACAGATGGGCTCGTATTCTGTCTCCTATGACAGGGCTCGAAAATTCACACCACATATACATACACATATAGTACAAATTGTGTCCAAAAAATGAAAATACAAAATTCAGACTTTATACAAGGATTAGAGGGAAATCAGAGGAAAAAATCCATCATAATTTAGCAATGTGAATCAATTCATCCTAGATGCACAGCAAGTTCTTCACTACTATTCAAACCCAGTGGATTCTTGCTTTGTAAGTCGATGATGTAGCGTGATTCGAAACGCCTAAGTTTCTGTATCCTATCACCACCCCTAGGGCTTTGTGGTACATGATCTAAACAAAAGAAAGATAGGAGATCCTTGTTGTGACAATGCATCTTGTTATAATGTCTCGCTACTGGGTAGGATTCATCTACATTGTTTATCGCCCTCATATGTTCAAGGATCCGAATCTTAACTGGATGAATTGTGCTCCCGATATAACGGAGCCCACAAGGGCACAATAAACAGTGTATAGCATAAAGAGTGGTGCATGTAAGAAACTTGGTGATCTTTTTAGGTGTGCTAAGACCAGGTACATCATACGTTAAAGTGCGTTTGCTTTTCTTACAGGCTTTGCACTTACCACATGGGTAAAAACCATTAAGTGTTTTAAAAGATATCCTTGTGGGTTCTACATCATGATAGCTGTGGACCAAATGGTCTCTTAGTGATCTAGCTTTCCTGAACGTAACTAAAGGATTCGTTGGTAGATCCTCTTTAATGATGTGATCAGTGAGGAGGATATGCCAGTTCTTGCGCATTATCCTCTTCAATTGATTGGCATTTTCAGAAAAAGTGGTGATAAAGCAGAAAGCGCCATTTTTGGACTTATTGACAACTTTCTCCGCAAGTAGATCTCTTCTCGGGATCTTATTCACTCTATCTAGGGCAGATCCCAGAACTGCTTCACTATAGCCTCTCACTCTAAAGCGTTGCATACTCAATTCTGCTGCCTTTTTGAATTCCTTATGGCTGGTGTTGTTCCTTTTCAGCCTAAGTAACTCCCCATATGGGATACTATCAACCAGTTTTTTAGGGTGGCTGCTAGTAGCAAAAAGGGTGGAATTCCCTGCGGTGGTTTTCCGATAGAGTTTAGTTTGTAGCTGACCATCATTTACATACACAGTGAGGTCCAAATAGTTGACCTCCTTAGTGCTAACTTCTCCTGAAAACTTTAGATTCACATTGTTACAATTTAAAACCTCAATATATGATTTAGCCAAGTCAGGTGGACCATCAAATACAATGAACAAATCATCAATATAACGATACCAAGCCTTTATCCTCAAGTTCCAAAATGCATTAGGCTCCGCCCAGGCCACCCGCTCCTCCCACCAGCCAACGAACAAGTTTGCATAGCTGGGGGCGAAGCAGGTTCCCATGGCGGTCCCCAACATCTGTCTAAACATCTGTTTTTGAAACAAAAAAATGTTGTGAGTCAGGCAAAAATTGACAAATTCCAAAATCATCTTATTATGTTCATAAAATCTCAAATCAAGAGTTTCTAAAAAGAAACGTATAGCCTCTAGACCATCAGTATGTGCAATGCATGTATAAAGGCTCGTAATGTCAAGAACCATAAGACAGTAACTAGCTTGCCATTCGATCTCATCGATGTGTGTTAAAAAATCTTTTGTATCTCTCAAATCTGATTTCAAAGTAACCACATGTTGAGAAATAATAAAGTCGACATACATAGAAAGGTGTTCTGTAAGACTACCTTGAGAGGCAATAATAGGTCTCCCTGGAGGGTTCTTAATATCTTTATGGACCTTGGGCAGGTAGTAAAAAGTAGGAATGATAGGATTCAAACATCTCAAAAACAGATGTTCCTCTAGATTAAGTTTATTCTTTTTATACCAGGAAGAAATCAACTCATGATAATCAGTAATGCTCTGATTGTACATCTGTGTACTAGTTCTTTCGTAGCATACAGTGTCATTTAATTGACGATATGCTTCAGTTTCATACTGGATTTTAGTCAGTAGGACTATATTCCCTCCTTTGTCCGATGGCTTACAAACCAGAGAGGTGTCCTTAGATAAATCATCCAACACCTTCTGTTGCTGCTTGGAGAAGTTCGTAGTACTCTTTTTATATTTGTTATCATGACGTAAGCGAGTGAGGTCTTTAATCACAGCATCTGAGAATGTGTCAATCGCATCGTTGGCCATTTGTGGAAGAAATACTGATGCTGGTTTAAATGGACTTAATCCTCCACTTTGTTGTATTTCATATTGGGCCATGAGTTGTGTAGAATTGATGCCAGTGTTATCAGTCTCAGTTGTTTCAGTTCTCAGATCCTCCAGTACTTTCAGAGTTGCAATATCTCTACCAGTCAAAGCATCTGGTGTAGTTGTTCTCTGACTAGGATTCATATTTTGCCTGGTAGAAGGTTTCAATTTGAAGTACTTGTGAAGCTTCAGCTTACGAGTAAATTTAAACAGGTCAATCCTTGTCTGGGTAAATTCAATACTCCTCTGTGGACAGAATGAGAGACCAAGTTTCAGAACCGATTCTTCTTCCATGGTTAACACTCTAGGAGTCAAGTTGATTATCGTCAAGTTTTGTTCATTCACTTCCGTTTGTTGAAATACTTCCTGCTGCGGGTCATGGGTGGCGAGCCTTCGAATTTTCTGGCCCCTGCCCCCCCGCCTCGTCTTCCCCTTACTGCCTGTTCTGGAGGCTTGCCTCTGCCTCCCTGCAATTGCTGTTTCCTGATGAGTCGAAATTCCTCGTGAAAAGGAGGTGCATCCATTAGTGCCCCACTCACTGCATCTTCATTGGAGGATTCATCTCCTGTAACCTCCGATTCTGATGTATCTGGGGCCACTGTTAATGGTTGAATTGGTTTTTGTCGTAGTTCTCTCCTGGGATTATCATATTTCTTGGCGAATGTTAGTATTCTGCCTTGGCTATAGTCTCTTTCATCCCGGTCGAACTTCTCTTCTTTACGCTGCTTAATTTTTTGTTCGTATGTTTTCAATCTCTTTTTCATTTGTTCACGTTTTGTGTCCACGTTGGTTTGATCTTCTTCCTTGAGCAAATCATCCTCTAATTCTTTAATCAATATTAAGGCCTTCTCGCAGTCGCTCCATGCAAACCGTACAAGTATTTCAAGCATTCCCTTGCAGGCCGTGTGTTCCGCCCATGCATCCAGCAACAAGGGATCCGGATTCTCATAGGCCGGTACTGTGTAGATTCGAAGGCCTCTTGGAACTCTGTCTACCTCCAAATAATTTTGCAGGGAGGTGGCCTCCCACCACTTCCGGATCTCTCGCTCGTAGAGACGCTCTAAGTTGGAGAATTTGGAGGCTAGGTTTGACGTCACAGGCGTTCCGTTATTGTTTCTTGCATTTCTGTTAGTTCCATTTTGTTTTTTGAAAATGCTTGCGGCCGCTTCTCTGCGTTCCGTTTCGCAGAACATATTGTAGGTTCTTAAATAGTTGTGTACACAACTGTAATGTTCGTGCCCTTCTCCCCCTTGTTCAGTGAAAAATGCGGAGAATAGATGGAGTCTTTGTGCCTACGGCACCTTACCGGGCTAGAAGTTGTCTCAGCCGTCTGTCACCAGACTCTCCAACTTAGAGCGTCTCTACGAGCGAGAGATCCGGAACTGGTGGGAGGCCACCTCCCTGCAAAATTATTTGGAGGTAGACAGAGTTCCGAGAGGCCTTCGAATCTACACAGTACCGGCCTATTAGAATCCGGATCCCTTGTTGCTGGATGCCTGGGCGGAACACACGGCCAAGTCCTGCAAGGGAATGCTTGAAATACTTGTACGGTTTGCATGGAGCGACCGCAAGAAGGCCTTAATATTGATTAAAGAATTAGAGGATGATTTGCTCAAGGAAGAAGATCAAACCAACGTGGACACAAAACGTGAACAAATGAAAAAGAGATTGAAAACATACGAACAAAAAATTAAGCAGCGTAAAGAAGAGAAGTTCGACCGGGATGAAAGAGACTATAGCCAAGGCAGAATACTAACATTCGCCAAGAAATATGATAATCCCAGGAGAGAACTACGACAAAAACCAATTCAACCATTAACAGTGGCCCCAGATACATCAGAATCGAAGGTTACAGGAGATGAATCCTCCAATGAAGATGCAGTGAGTGGGGCACTAATGGATGAACCTCCTTTTCACGAGGAATTTCGACTCATCAGGAAACAGCAATTGCAGGGAGGCAGAGGCAAGCCTCCAGAACAGGCAGTAAGAGGAAGACGAGGCGGGGGGCAGGGGGGCAGGGGCCAGAAAATTCGAAGGCTCGCCACCCATGACCCGCAGCAGGAAGTATTTCAACAAACGGAAGTGAATGAACAAAACTTGACGATAATCAACTTGACTCCTAGAGTGTTAACCATGAAAGAAGAATCGGTTCTGAAACTTGGTCTCTCATTCTGTCCACAGAGGAGTATTAAATTTACCCAGACAAGGATTGACCTGTTTAAATTTACTCGTAAGCTGAAGCTTCACAAGTACTTCAAATTGATACCTTCTACCAGGCAAAATATGAATCCTAGTCAGAGAACAACTACACCAGATGCTTTGACTGGTAGAGATATTGCAACTCTGAAAGTACTGGCGGATCTGAGAACTGAAACAACTGAGACTGATAACACTGGCATCAATTCTACACAACTCATGGCCCAATATGAAATACAACAAAGTGGAGGATTAAGTCCATTTAAACCAGCATCAGTATTTCTTCCACAAATGGCCAACGATGCGATTGACACATTCTCAGATGCTGTGATTAAAGACCTCACTCGCTTACGTCATGATAACAAATATAAAAAGAGTACTACGAACTTCTCTAAGCAGCAACAGAAGGTGTTGGATGATTTATCTAAGGACACCTCTCTGGTTTGTAAGCCATCGGACAAAGGAGGGAATATAGTCCTACTGACTAAAATCCAGTATGAAACTGAAGCATATCGTCAATTAAATGACACTGTATGCTACGAAAGAACTAGTACACAGATGTACAATCAGAGCATTACTGATTATCATGAGTTGATTTCTTCCTGGTATAAAAAGAATAAACTTAATCTAGAGGAACATCTGTTTTTGAGATGTTTGAATCCTATCATTCCTACTTTTTACTACCTGCCCAAGGTCCATAAAGATATTAAGAACCCTCCAGGGAGACCTATTATTGCCTCTCAAGGTAGTCTTACAGAACACCTTTCTATGTATGTCGACTTTTTTATTTCTCAACATGTGGTTACTTTGAAATCATATTTGAGAGATACAAAAGATTTTTTAACACACATCGATGAAATCGAATGGCAAGCTAGTTACTGTCTTATGGTTCTTGACATTACGAGCCTTTATACATGCATTGCACATACTGATGGTCTAGAGGCTATACGTTTCTTTTTAGAAACTCGTGATTTGAGATTTTATGAACATAATAAGATGATTTTGGAATTTGTCAATTTTTGCCTGACTCACAACATTTTTTTGTTTCAAAAACAGATGTTTAGACAGATGTTGGGGACCGCCATGGGAACCTGCTTCGCCCCCAGCTATGCGAACTTGTTCGTTGGCTGGTGGGAGGAGCGGGTGGCCTGGGCGGAGCCTAATGCATTTTGGAACTTGAGGATAAAGGCTTGGTATCGTTATATTGATGATTTGTTCATTGTATTTGATGGTCCACCTGACTTGGCTAAATCATATATTGAGGTTTTAAATTGTAACAATGTGAATCTAAAGTTTTCAGGAGAAGTTAGCACTAAGGAGGTCAACTATTTGGACCTCACTGTGTATGTAAATGATGGTCAGCTACAAACTAAACTCTATCGGAAAACCACCGCAGGGAATTCCACCCTTTTTGCTACTAGCAGCCACCCTAAAAAACTGGTTGATAGTATCCCATATGGGGAGTTACTTAGGCTGAAAAGGAACAACACCAGCCATAAGGAATTCAAAAAGGCAGCAGAATTGAGTATGCAACGCTTTAGAGTGAGAGGCTATAGCGAAGCAGTTCTGGGATGTTCCCTAGATAGAGTGAATAAGATCCCGAGAAGAGATCTACTTGCGGAGAAAGTTGTCAATAAGTCCAAAAATGGCGCTTTCCGCTTGATCACCACTTTTTCTGAAAATGCCAATCAATTGAAGAGGATAATGCGCAAGAACTGGCATATCCTCCTCACTGATCACATCATTAAGGAGGATCTACCAACGAATCCTTTAGTTACGTTCAGGAAAGCTAGATCACTAAGAGACCATTTGGTCCACAGCTATCATGATGTAGAACCCACAAGGATATCTTTTTAAACACTTAATGGTTTTTACCCATGTGGTAAGTGCAAAGCCTGTAAGAAAAGCAAACGCACTTTAACGTATGATGTACCTGGTCTTAGCACACCTAAAAAGATCACCAAGTTTCTTACAATCACCACTCCTTATGCTATATACTGTTTATTGTGCCCTTGTGGGCTCCGTTATATCGGGAGCACAATTCATCCAGTTAAGATTCGGATCCTTGAACATATGAGGGCGATAAACAATGTAGATGAATCCTACCCAGTAGCGAGACATTATAACAAGATGCATTGTCACAACAAGGATCTCCTATCTTTCTTTTGTTTAGATCATGTACCACAAAGCCCTAGGGGTGGTGATAGGATACAGAAACTTAGGCGTTTCGAATCACGCTACATCATCGACTTACAAAGCAAGAATCCACTGGGTTTGAATAGTAGTGAAGAACTTGCTGTGCATCTAGGATGAATTGATTCACATTGCTAAATTATGATGGATTTTTTCCTCTGATTTCCCTCTAATCCTTGTATAAAGTCTGCATTTTGTATTTTCATTTTTTGGACACAATTTGTACTATATGTGTATGTATATGTGGTGCGAATTTTCGAGCCCTGTCATAGGAGACAGAATACGAGCCCATCTGTGGGCATGATTCACGTATGACTCCCCTATGTTATTGTGTTCTACTTAGTTCTGGTGGTATCTTTAAAGGCAGTATATTAATGCCCATCTGTGGGCTAAATCAAATTATATGTTTTTCCTACAAGGAATTCGTATATAGAATATAGGCTGCATATCTTTACATTTTCATGGAATTATTGCTATATTTATTGCACTAATCTCCTTCCTTTTCAGACGTTCAAGGATGGCGGAATGATTTGTCGCCGATTTATGTTTAGTCTGTTTTCTGTCTCCACACCGGAAATTTCGAATGTGCTTTAAAAATGTGTAATGGCCGCCGCGTTTCATTGCAGAAATTGACGAAGGCTGAGTGCCGAAACGCGTCTTTGCCCAGGGTTCAAGCAATAAATCTTTTTTGAACTCTCCCCCGTGAGTGCTGTCGTCCGTGATGGGTACGATTACCCGATGGAACTGTGAGCTAAATATTTGAAGCGGGAACACCCCCGCTTGGCGTGCACCCGTTCGAGAGTGCAACTGGCTGGTGTTGTGGAGCATGAATATATATATATATATATATATATATATATATATATATATATATATATATATATATATATATATATATATATTATAAATCAGAGAGACTGCCTCCCGTGATCAAGGCTCCTAGAGCAGAAACGTTGGGAATTGAAAGCCTCTTGCCTTCGTGTCTCTTCACCATTAAAGTGTTCGACTGGCAACCCAATCAGTGTCGGTGTACCTTCTTTTAATGAAAAGGAGGAATGGTTGGAATTTTTACTGCAAGCCTCGCAGCAGATGCACTGGCCGCCCTCTGAAGGTTCGGGTTTTTTGCGTGGCAATTGTGGTGGATTGTAATTGTTTGGAGCCCGACCTGCTTGCCCCCTGAGATTATGTTCCAGTAGTGTGGCGAGTTTGGGAGCAACAGGATGAATTCCGAAGTTGCAGATTGGAGTTGCTCGTCTTTCAAGTGAGTGAAAAAAAGAAAAACGAACTGTGCAATCAGGCTGACTTCATTTCTGTGCTCAAGGACTGGCATATAAATAATAAGAAGTTTGGGTGCAATATGGTTATGAACATTTAAAGAACACTAAAATAACAGCACCTGTTACCTTTAAAAGCCGTAATAATGTTCCCTGTGCGCACTCTGTGTGAATATACGGCCCGCGCTGATAAAAGGAAATCACATGGGCTGTTTGAAAATCAGAGAGATGCACTGGCCGCCCTCTGAAGGTTCGGGTTTTTTGCGTGGCAATTGTGGTGGATATATATATATATATATATATATATATATATATATATATATATATGAGTACACGGGATGGATCCCTTTGTGACGCCGGCGCTCAGTTTTTTGCGCGGTGCAAAATCCATGCGACAGGATCCAGTCGTTAAATATTCAAAAGTGGGTTTCTAGTCCTTTGGTTTTTGGACTAGAAAAGGATTGCACTCACTCGTAGTAGTTAGATGGAAAGGTCTTTATTCTTGCCAATAAACCCAACGCGTTTCACCTCGTCACGGAGGCTTGATCACGGGAATCAAGCCTCTGTGACGAGGTGAAACGCGTTGGGTTTATTGGCAAGAATAAAGACCTTTCCATCTAACTACTACGAGTGAGTGCAATCCTTTTCTAGTCCAAAAACCAAAGGACTAGAAACCCACTTTTGAATATATATATATATAAAACAAATTCACTGAAAAAAACATAGGTTTCACACACGTTATAGTTAGGAATTAGCATTTAAAAAACCTTGCAAATTCACTTAAAAAACCATAGGTTTCACACATGTTATAGTTAGGTGGATATTTCACTCGTAAAAAACCAATGAAATTCCCCCGTTATAGTTAGTTCAGATAACTATAACTCGCGCGCCCGCAATCCACTGCTGATGACGTCACATATTACATCACTTATGACATGGTCAGTGGCATCACTCATGACATCACTGATGACATCATCCTTGTGATAGAGTGGCGGCCGCGCGAGTTATAGTTATCTGAACTAACTATAACGGGGGAATTTCATTGTTTTTTTACGAGTGAAATATCCACCTAACTATAACATGTGTGAAACCTATGGTTTTTTAAGTGAATTTGCAAGGTTTTTTAAATGCTAATTCCTAACTATAACGTGTGTGAAACCTATGGTTTTTTCAGTGAATTTGTACGGTTTTTTAAATGCTAAGTTATGTATGTATTATTATTTTTTTTATATATTTATTTTACAATGAACTACGTATTCAAAAAATTTTAAAACATTTTTTTTTGGGGGGGGGTTCACCGTGTGCGCACGGTGTGCGCACCCCCACGATTTAAAAAAAAAACAATTAAAATGATTTTTTCTGCCTTCGGGGTCCTTCAGGGACCCCCTGACAAAGTCTAGGGGGTCAGGAACTCTCTATCCTGCCCCCTTTTCACGTTCGCCACCTTCCTATTTCACTCTCGCACTGAAAACAAACAAAATGGCGACCGACACTTCCTGATTTCGACCGATTCGAACGTTGACTAACATGTAACCACCAATCAGAATTACGCTCGCGCACGTTAGGGTGCTCGCACGGTGCGCGCGCGGTGCGCGGCTATAGATATGTATGTGCTTTTAACTGCAATTTTCTCAGGAACTACTGAACAGATTGACTCCATATATGCAAAAGGCACATCCCTGAGCTGAGGACTACCTCTCTGCCAAATTTCAAGTAATTCTGTTCAGCCGTTCGGGCTGTACCTTGGACTAAAGGTCCCTATGGAAAATTGAATGGGGAAAACACGTTTTGGGACCCCCCTTTTTTCTCAGCCTCCGCTTGACGAATCCCCCCAAGACTTTCAGGGTAGGAGTGGAGCGGAGCGCCCCACCTATTTTGAAAATTTTGCGATGATTCGTCAACCGGCGCCAAAGTTATTCCAAATAGAATGTTGCGGATTTCCTATGGAAACACGGTCCTAACTATAACTATCTACTGGCGACCGCCAGTAGATAATATATATATATATATATATATATATATAAATTCACTTAAAAAACCATAGGTTTCACACATGTTATAGTTAGGTGGATATTTCAATCGTAAAAAACCAATGAAATTCCCCCGTTATAGTTAGTCCAGATAACTATAACTCGCGCGCCCGCAATCCACTGCTCATGACGTCACATATTACATCACTCATGACATCACTGATGACATCATCCTTGTGATAGAGTGGCGGTTGCGCGAGTTATAGTTATCTGAACTAACTATAACGGGGGAATTTCATTGGTTTTTTACGAGTGAAATATCCACCTAACTATAACATGTGTGAAACCTATGGTTTTTTAAGTAAATTTGCAAGGTTTTTTCAATGCTAATTCCTAACTATAACGTGTGTGAAACCTATGGTTTTTTCAGTGAATTTGTACGGTTTTTTAAATGCTAATTTATTTATGTATTATTATTTTTTTTATATATTTATTTTACAATAAACTACGTATTAAATTTTTTTTTTTTTTTTACCGTGCGCGCACGGTGCGCGCACCCCCGCAATTTAAAAAAAATAAATAAATAATAAATTCTGCCTTCGGGGTCCTTCAGGGACCCCCTGACAAAGGCTAGGGGGTCAGGAACTCTCTACCCTGCCCCCTTTTCACGTTCGCCACCTTCCTTTTTCACTCTAGCACTGAAAACAAACAAAATGGCGGCCGACACTTCCTGATTTCGACCGATTCAAACGTTGACTAACATGTAACCACCAATCAGAATTACGCTCGCGCATGTTAGGGTGCTCGCACGGTGCGCGCACAGTATAGATATTGATATGCTTTTAAATGCTATTTTCTCAGGAAATAAGAACAGGTGTACACCAGACCTGCAAAAGGCACTTCCTTGATCTTATGGCTACCTCTCTGCCAAATTTCAAGTAATTCTGTTCAGCCGTTCGGGCTGTAGCTGCGTCTAAAGGTCCTATGGAAAAATGCATAGGGAAAACGCGTTTTGGGACCCCCCTTTTTTTTCAGGGTAGGAGCTGAACGGAGCGCCCCATTAGTTTTGAAAATTTCGCGAGGATTCGTCAACCGGCGCCAAAGTTATTCAAAATAGAATTTTGAGATTTCCTATGGAAACACGGTCCTAACTATAACTATCTACTGGCGACCGCCAGTAGATAATATATATATATATATATATATATATATATATATATATATATATATATTCCATCATTCAATCCTTTGCTCAAAAAAGATTGCGCCGAGCCCCAATTTAGTTGATAACAGCGTGCTTTATTCGATCAGGTTTGTGGCAAACAACACCCGACGCGTTTCGAAACCCTCCGGTTTCTTGGTCACGGGTCGATATGATGTTGACACTCGTCACATGATATAGTACACAATGTGTGAAAAAAATTATATAAACAAAGGACTACATTGCTGCCAGGTTCACATAGCTAGCATGAGCGCCATCTTTGAATTGTAAAAAGATACTGGATTTCAATGATTAGCTCACAGCATATTAACTTAAAATTCAACACATTCAGTTGGACAATCCATTAATATATATATAATGAAATTACAAGTGTAAATTTATCTAATTGTTCAATGGTTGCGGAACATAAATAATAAACGATTTCCTCATCGTAATTAAACTGGTCATGTCCATTAACCCAAGTTGGTATGCTGTGATATGTGATTCATTTAACAGCCCCAGTGGGCAAACGTTTATCAATTGAAATTCAATCCTTTAGTTCATTTTTCAACAGATTGCTAACGCTGCATATTTCTCAACCTCTGGCAAAAGCTCCGTCTCCTATAAAGAATAATAAATGTGTATCAATAAAATAGTATAGTATATACCAACATTTTTTTAAAAAGACATTTTGAACATCATATCCCAGGAGGCAACGTGACTTCATCATAATTCTATTTACATTCTATTTACATAACAGTTCATGAAGTTCAGAAAAGGCCAGAAAGACTTTTATCAACCAAGGTGGACTGACAGTTCCTCATCTTTGTTGATGCCCACCGGATGTACCGTATCATATTTTATAATCAATCTAGATTCTAACCTGCGCACATCTTGGATTCTGTTCTCTCCCCGTTCGGATAAAGGAATTCTATCTAGGGCACAATATCTCAATAGACTGATGTCTTTGTTATGGCATTAGAAAAAATATTGGAATGTATTAAGAGTTGATAGTACTTTTGAAAAGAGTTTTGAAAGTTATCCTAGTATTACATTCCGACGATGTCCAGCACTGAAAGATCTTTTATGTAAAAGTATGTTAACTGATGAGAAGGATCCCCATTTTAAAATTCAGGGATTCTATAAATGTGCTTCTTGCAAAGCTTGTAAGAATAGTTTGAACTGCAAACAGATAGTTTTGTCAAAATCTTTAAAACCATTTGTCATTTCCAAACACCTAAGCTGTAAGTCAGATTTCTGTGTCTATGCCCTAGTGTGCCCTTGTGAACGGGTTTATATTGGTAGTACTATCAACCAGGTGAAATTGCGCATTTTAGAACATATGCGGGCAATAGTAAATGAGGACAAACAGTATCCAATTGCACGGCATTTTAAGGAATGCCATAACAAAGACATCAGTCTATTGAGATATTGTGCCCTAGATAGAATTCCTTTATCCGAACGGGGAGGGAACAGAATCCAAGATTTGCGCAGGTTAGAATCTAGATTGATTATAAAATATGATACGGTACATCCGGTGGGCATCAACAAAGATGAGGAACTGTCAGTCCACCTTGGTTGATAAAAGTCTTTCTGGCCTTTTCTGAACTTCATGAACTGTTATGTAAATAGAATGTAAATAGAATTATGATGAAGTCACGTTGCCTCCTGGGATACGATGTTCAAAATGTCTTTTTAAAAAAAATTTGGTATATACTATACTATTTTATTGATACACATTTATTATTCTTTATAGGAGACAGAGCTTTTGCCAGAGGTTGAGAAATATGCAGCGTTAGCAATCTGTTGAAAAATGAACTAAAGGATTGAATTTCAATTGATAAACGTTTGCCCACTGGGTCTGTTAAATGAATCACATATCACAGCATACCCACTTGGGTTAATGGACATGACCAGTTTAATTACGATGAGGAAATCGTTTATTATTTATGTTCCGCAACCATTGGACAATTCGATAAATTTACACTTGTAATTTCATTATATATATATATTAATGGATTGTCCAACTGAATGTGTTGAATTTTAAGTTAATATGCTGTGAGCTAATCATTGAAATCCAGTATCTTTTTACCATTCAAAGATGGCGCTCATGCTAGCTATGTGAACCTGGCAGCAATGTAGTCCTTTGTTTATATAATATTTTTCACACATTGTGTACTATATCATGTGACGAGTGTCAACATCATATCGACCCGTAACCAAGAAACCGGAGGGTTTAGAAACGCGTCGGGTGTTGTTTGCCACAAACCTGATCGAATAAAGCACGCTGTTATCAACTAAATTGGGGCTCGGCGCAATCTTTTTCGAGCAAAGGATTGAATGATGGAATAATAAGGGTCGCGTCCTTGCCGGCAGCCCGCCACCAATCTGAGGCAGAGGATATCGCGAAACAAGGTTTGAATTCATATATATATATATATATATATATATATATATATATATATATATATATATATATATATATCAAATATATATATATATATTTATATATATATATATATATATATATATATGTTACCTACTGGCAGTCACCAGTAGGTAGTTATAGTTAGGACCTATTTTCCATAGGAAATCCGCAACATTCTATTTAGAATAACGTTGGCGTCGATTGATGAATCTTCGCGAAATTTACCAAACTTTTGGCCAGCTCCAGTCCGCTCCTATCCTGAAAATTTTATGGTGATTCGTCCAGCGGGAGCTGAGAAAAAAGGGGGGTCCCAAACGCATTTTCCCCATGCATTTTCCCCTAGGACCTGTTGACACAGCTACAGCCCAAAGTGCTGAACGGAATTACACCAAATTTGGCAAAGAGGTAGTCCTCAGTTCAGACTCGTGCCTTTTGCCATAATGGTGTAAATCCGTTCAGTAGTTCCTGAGAAAATCAAAAGTAAAATCACATATATGTCTGGGCGGAGCCTAACCACACATCTCATTGTGAGATCTGATTGGCTGTCAGCACTTCATCCAGGAAGTGTTGGCAGCCATCTTGGGACCAATATACATGATAGCACCTCATTAAAAAGCATTGCAGTTAATAGAAGGTTTTAAGACTTTAGTTACATTATAAATCATTTGTTGATGGTACCATACTCATTTTAGGAATTGTGGTGTGTTCTAAGGTGATTTTACCATGTGAAAAAGCCTTCTGCTGGGATATCATGAATCATGTTTGAGAGAAAACTATTTTCTCATGCTTTTCCCACAGAGGTTTGGAAGGTGATCTATAAGCTAAACTGAGAGCATATTTTCTGTAAATTCACATTATCTTTCTCAGTCATGTGAGAATGAAGTCTGACATTCTCAGTAAAACATGTACATCCAACAAGGGCAGAGACTGTCAGTTGATTCCTTTGTGTTCTGCAGCAGCTTCCCAGAGTGTTCTAAAGAACAACTAGAGCGCTAACAGTCCTACTTATGACAAACGTATGGCACACCTGAAGCCATCTTGGTTGGAATAAAGTGGTAACTCTTAAAACATTTAATTTAAAAAGGAACAAAATGAGGGGGTTCATTTTGCCATAGAAAGTATGATTAGTGCTGCAGAAAGAAAAATTAGGGCACATTTTGAGTGACTTCTCAAATCCTCTTCTATTTCATTAAACAATTCTGACATGCAGACTGAAACATGCACTTTCAATACCAACAGCAGACTTCCCTGGTGAGCAGTAGCTTTACTACAGTGATCTAATAAGCAACTAGAGTGCTAACATTCTGAATGTATGGCAAATGTGTGACACATCTGAATGCCTTCTTGATGGAATCAAAGTAAAAAACTGAAAGTATTTCCTACTGAGGAGACTGTAGTAAATGAGGAAATTAGGAAACATCATAACAAATAAGTCTCTTAAAATGCCCACCAGAGACAAAATACCCCAAATGTAGCCCAAATATCACCCAGCTGTAGCCCAAGTGTAGCCCAATGACAGAATGTCCCAGAGTGTTCTAACGAACAACTAGAGCGCTAACAGTCTTACTTATGACAAAAGTATGGCACACCTGAAGCCATCTTGAATGGAATAAAGTGGTAACACTTAAAACATTTAATTTACAAAGGAACAACATGAAGGGGTTCATTTTGCCATAGAAATTATGATTAGTGCTGCAGAAAGAAAAATTAGGGCACATTTTGACTTCTCAAATCCTCTTCTATTTCATAAAAAAATTCTGACATGCAGACTGAAACATGCACTTTGAATACCAGCAGCAGACTTCCCTAGTGAGCAGTAGTTTTACTACAGTGATCTAATGAGCAACCAGAGTGCTAACATTCAGAATTTATGGCAAATGTGTTACATATCTGAATACCTTCTTGATGGAATCAAAGTAAAAAACTGAAAGCATTTCCTACTGAGGAGACTGCAGTAAATGAGGAAATTAGGAAACTTCATAACAAATAAATCTCCCAAGATGGCCACCAGAGACAAAAGAGCCCAAATGCAGCACAAATATCACCCAGATGTAGCCCACATGTAGCCCAATGACAGAAGTGTGCAAAACACTTATTTTTTGTGTATTTGCAGTTTTATATAGTGCAGACTTGTCAGGTATTGGTGTGCTTTACATGAGCATTGGTTACATCACACAAGATCAAATACATTTTGGTTGTAGACATGGGGAGATTAAGTGATTTGACCAGAATCACAGAATGTTGAGCTGCAGCAGAAACTCCAACCTGGTTCCCCAGTTGCAAAGTCTGCAGCTCTAGAAGTAACACCACACCCTCTCCCCTAGGTGCAACATTTAATCAAGTGGTCAACTGGATAAAAAAACATAAAGATTACAAATAATTTAAAAGTTCTTTGTCGCTATTTGAAAACTCAAAAAATATGTCCTCATTTTAGTTTTTTAGAGCACTAACCATAATTTTGATGCAAATAAGACCCTCTCATATATGTAATTTCTAAAGGAAATACTCTAGGTATTACAGTTTTGATTACATCAAGATGACGTCAGGCGTTCCACACTTTTGTAATAAATATAGAATGTTAGCAATCTAGTTGTTCATTGGGATACTGTTGAGAGGCAGAGGCCAGGGGCACGGACTCTGAAAATTGAAGGCAGGTAGGAGAGTGCAGAGGCAACCATTTGACCACACTGGGCAGGCAGGAAGGGCAGTGGCAGCACAACAGACTATGGAGGGCAGTGTAAAGGGGGGCAGGGGCAACAAATCAACAATACAGGACTGGCAAGAGAGGCTGTGGCAATATAATAGACCATTGTGGGCAGAAGGAAGAGGCAGTGGTAATACAACCATACATGTCAACAGACCCGTTTCAGCCAGGAAACGTCCAATGTTTTTAAGCTCAAATGGGCTTTATTTGATCTGTCTCCTGTCTACAATCTCCTCTTTTTCAATGTAACTCAAAGGGGAAAATCAATACCCCAGTTTTTTTTCAAAATCTCCCTCTTACCAAGTTCAAAATGTTCGCAAGTATGGTACATTGGATCATGGTGGGCAGGAGGAATTTGGTAGGGACATGGACTCGGATAACAGAGGACAGGAGGGACATGGAGAGGTGCACCAAACTGACCCTACAGGGCAGGCATCAGGGATTGCAGCAGCACAATACACCACACAGCGCATGCGGGACGGGAGTGCAGCACAACAATCCATAGAAAGCAATAGGGAGGGGACAGGACCATGCACATGGACAACAGAGAACAGAGGGGAAAGAGGCAATGGTAGCTGGCTGACCATAATGGACAGACAGGAGAGAAAGCTGCAGCATAACAGACCATAAAGGGCAGGAGGGACGGATCAGGGGCATTACAATGGAACAGACAAGCCAGGAGGGAGGGAATAGGGGTCTGCGCATGGAAAAAGAGGGCTGGGGGCAAGGGGGCAGGGCAGGAGCAGCAAGATGACCATGGAGGTCAGGCAGGATGGGCACTAGAAACAAGACACACCATGGAGAGCAACAATGAGACTATGATGGCATATACACAGACCATGGAGGGAAGGTGGGAGGGGGTCAGGGGCAGCTAGCTGACCACACAGGGAAGGTGGGAGGGGCCATGGCAGCACAGAAGACCATGCATGGCAAGCGGGATGGTTAGTGGCAGCACAATAGCTATGATGGGCAAGAAGGAGGGTGCAGGGCCATGCACAAAGGACCATGGAGGATAGAAGGGAGGGTCAGGACCTGGGCACAGACAAGAGAGTTCAGGGGAAGGGGCCTCACAACAGACCGCGCAGGGCAGGCAGGAGGAGCAGTTGCAGCACAGCAGACCAGGATGTCAGAAGGGTGTGGCAGTAAAATTGACCATGGAGGACAGGAGGAAGAGGATTGGGGCATGGCATGTGGAGAGGCAGGGTGGAGGTGGCAGGGACAGGTCACAGTCATCTGACAATGCTAGGCAGGTGGGAGGGGAGTGGCAGCTCAACAGAACACTCAGAGTAGATAGGAGTGGCAGGTCCATGGGACATGGTGGGCAAAAAGGATGGAGCAGGGGCATGCACAAAGACATTGGAGGGCAGGGGGAAGGAGAATAGGGGCAGCAAGCTAAGCACAGAGGCTAAGCAGGAGGTCAATGATGGGCCATAGAATTGGGCAATGGAGGGCAGGAGGAGTGGACTGGTACATCATGCTAAATGGAGGGCAGTGGCAGAACATCAGACCATGCATGGCAGGAGGGAGGAGGCTAGTCCATGGATTCAGACAACAGAGGATAGGGAGGAGGTGGATGGGGCAGCAAGCTAACTGTTCAGAGAAGGTGGGTATAAGGAACTTTATTGTTTTTAAAATGTGTGTCTGTGCGAACTACTTAAAATATGAACAAGTATGCAGCATAATCTCACTTTTATTCAGGAAGAAGAGGACGTTTGTGACTGTGACTCCGGGCTCACTTGGCAGAAACACCCCCTGACCCTCCACCCCCATCACAAAATGTAATGCCCGTGAAAAGGGTAGGTGGACGCAGTGTTATATAGAACATAGTCCTGAGAGCACGATTGAAAATGAAAACTAGATATAGTATATGGTATAAACTATGCACCAAAAAGTGTGATATAAGATGAACCGGGGCATGAAATATAGTATGCAATACATTGTGTGCAATGACAGATTCATTGGAGAGTGCGAGATAGCACAGGCACTAGCGTGTGCTATGCAATATGCGCCTTGGAGTTTAATATGCACAGGGCAGTGTTGTGTAACCTAACTAGTTTCTAAAGTTGTAATATAAAATATGTGCTGGGTCGTGTAACGTTGCATATGCACTGTGACAAAGATATGGATCCCAGATTGTAATATGTATGGCATAGCGCTGTGCGTTATAACATAGCCATCGAGGAAGGCACGTTAGATTGGGCAATATAACCCATGCGAAGGCAAGTGTGGCATGACATATTCACGGGGTGGTGTTACAGTGCACATGGGCTAGAGAGTGTCATAGCATACGCACTAGCTGGTGGAATACAACACAGAGGTGTGAGGCGCTCGGCGGGCACTGGTGGGTGTAACACAGCATTGGGCTCAGCCAGGAGCACGCTGTGACTCTCAAGTGAGGTTCGGCTCCTTTCCGGGGAGTAAAATAAAAAGTATTACACATCCGGCGGTGGATGTGTGTTTTATTAACCGTGAGGGGGTTTCTTGCATAGTTTGGTCGAATTTTTGTCGAATCCCCTTTGAATGGCTTGGTGTGCGTGTATATTAAATGTGCCCATCAATAGCTACCCATGTTTGTATAAATAAACAACAAGGGTGTCTACTTGGAGAGTACCCACCGGCAGGGGCGCAGGGATTAGGCACGGTAGGGCGTCAGACACGTCAGAGCTTCACTAGCGGTGTAAATACATTCCATGTGGATTCATTCTATGCATAGTCGCCTTTTAATGAATATCACGCAAATCGTCATGCTGATAGGTACATACGGTTTGTCCAGCATGTCCTAGGTGTTTCTATAAATATATATTTTTTTAAAATAATAAAAAACAAAGGCCGGCCCCGGGGAGGGGTCCCCGGGGCCATAAGTGGCCTGAGGAGGGGGGCAACGCAGCCCCCTCCTAAAGAATTTTTTTTTAAAAGGCTATGACCCGGGGGTTGGGGTCCCCGGGGCCGATTAAGGCCTTGGGAGGGCCAAATTTATTTTTTTCAACAAAAAAAATTAGGGTGCAGGCCCTGGGGGATGGGGTCCCCAGAGCCAGTAAATTAGAAAAAGAAGGGGGGCCACACAGCCCTCCTTCTTAAAAAATAAAAAATAAATAAAAGACCGGCATCGCGCTGGAGGCCACGCCCCCTCCTTGCAGCACTCTGCAAAAGCGCCCCCTGGCCAGTTGTAAGTTGGGGAATTAATTCCCCTTCAATACTGAGGGTCCCTGAGGGCCAACTAGCCCAACAGGTATCTCCAGTATGCGCCAGGGAGCTGCGTTGCAGACAGGTATTCTGAGGCCACGCCCCTTTTTACACCTCTATGCAATGCAGCTCTGTGGCGCTTACTGGAGGTACCTAGTGGGCTAGTTTGACCCTAGGGACCCTTAGGATTCAAGGGGACTTAATCTCTCAACTTTGAACGGCCACAGGGTGCGTTTACACAGTGGTGAAAGGAGGGGACGGGGCCTGAGGTGACATGTGCAAACACGCCCTGTGGCGCGTTTTAAGTTGGGGAAATAATTCCCTTTCAATCCTGAGGGACCCTGGGGGCCAACTAGCCTACCAGGTGCTTCCAGTAAGCGCCACTGCTCTGTGTTGCAGAGAGGTGGTGCAGGCTGTGCCCCTTTTTACACCTCTCTGCAATGGCGCTTACTGGACGTACCTAGTGGGCTATTTTGCCCCTAGGGATCCTCAGGATTCAAGGGGACTTAATCTCCCAACTTAAAAAACTGCCACAGGGCGTGTTTACACAGTGGGGAAGGGAGGGGACGGGGCCTGAGGTGACGTGTGCAAACACGCCCTATGGCGCGTTTTCAGTTGGGGAAATAATTCCCCTTCAATCCTGAGGGCCCCTGGGGGCTAACTAGCCCACCAGGTGCTTCCAGTAAGCACCACTGAGCTGCGTTGCAGAGAGATGGTCCAGTGGGCTAGTTGGACCCTAGGGACCCTCAGGATTCAAATGAACTTAATCTCCCAACTAAAAACGGCCACAGGGCGTGTTTATACAGTGGTGAAGGGAGTGGACGGGGCCTGAGTTAACGTGTGCAAACAAGCCCTGTGGTGCGTTTTAAGTTGGGGAAATAATTCCCTTTCAATCCTGAGGGACCCTGGGGGCAACTAGCCCACCAGGTGCTTCCAGTAAGCACCACTGCGCTGCGTTGCAGAGAGGTGGTCTAGGCCGTGCCCCTTTTTACATCTCTCTGCAATGCAGCTCTGTGGCGCTTACTGGAGGTACCTAGTGGTCTAGTTGGACCCTAGGGACCCTCAGGATTCAAGGGGACTTAATCTCCCAACTTAAAATGGCCACAGGGCGTGTTTACACAGTGGGGAAGTGAGGGGACGGGGCCTGAGGTGACGTTCGTTTTAATCCCCTGCCCTATTATATACTAGGGGCCTACAGAGGAGGTCATGCTGATCACAGGGGGACCCCAACGCATAGTGTTCCCTAGTGTATGTAGGTGTTTTCACTGTATTCTGAGTGTCTTTTAACATAGCACTGGCTCTAGGACTGGTTAGTCAGACTCAGTTACCACCACCAGTATCCGTCTGAAAAAGTTGAGGGTACAGGATGATTTTGCAACAAGGCTTCTTTCTGCTCTTCTGTTTGTTCTTTCTGCACGTTATCCTTCTTCCTGCACTTTTCTTCGTCTTTGAGGACTTCTGTTGCTTCTTTCTGCATTTCTTTTTTTTCTTTCTGTGCGTTTTTTCTTCTTTCTTCACATGTCCTATCTCTGTAGGCATAGTTAGAAATTAGCATTTAAAAAACCTTTGAGGACACCAGGGGGCGCCGGACCGACATGGCCGCCTAACGAAGCGGCTCCGAGCGCCCGGCCCCGTCTTCTCCGACAAGGTCCGCTCCTAGACGCCCTGGCCGGGAGCTGATGGGCGCATCGAGACGCGGAGCAGTCCCGCAGCCTGGGGGAGAAATTTGAAGCGCTCCGGTCCTCCCCGGGCGCCGCCAGCCATGTTTGAAGCGGGCCCGGGGTGCGGACGCGGAGCGCCTGGAGACCAATCCGGCGGCGAGGACTACTGGAGCCCGCGGCGCCCACGAGGTATCCGGGCCTCCAGGGGCACAGTGGGAGCAGCCTGTTTGCGGCGATCGCAGGGGCCCTCCCCCCCATTCACTTCATGCCTACATTCTGTGGACCCTGCTTGCCAGTTGGGGAGTGGAGCTGCTTCAGAGGGGCGGATTGGCGCTGGGTAGAGGCCGGTGAGTGCGGCGGCATTAGCGCGGACGGCATTGCCATGGAGGTGGTGCGGGGGCTCCTGTGGTGCATCTGGGGGGGGGAATCTGTGATTCCCTGGCTACCTTCCCTCCCTCCCCCCCCTCAATTGCTGCAGCCCCTCCGGGAGCACCCGCCTGGACCCGCGAGGATGCGCTGTGGGGCCTGGGACCATCCCCGAGTGTCGGGCCACGACCGGCGGTCGGGAGGCCCGGCTCCCTCTTCTCTCCCCCCTCCGTCCTTGCCCCGGAGGCCCGGGTGCCCGCCCTGCAGCGTTTGCCCACTGGTGTGGAGTGGAGAAATACGGAGCCTTACAGGCGGTGACGGCATCGGCTGCGGGCGGAGTGAGGTGGCGGCGTATCATCTTGGACCCCGACGGGCCGTGGAATGGCGGCGGTCCCTGGGGAGGGCTTGGCTGTCACATCGGGCAGCGCCCCTGGAGGCGATTTGCGGGGCCTGGGTCTGCCAGTTGCCCAGGTGAGTGGACACCCTACCTACCCATTCCTCCTCCTGCCGCCTGGATCCCCGATCCCCCTGGGCTTGCCGGGATCCTCTGCGGGGCCCACCGGTGGGTGCGGTTGTCCCCCACGGACTGCTTGAGGCCATCATGGGCAGGGACAGGGCCTCCAAGCCGGCCCCTGCGGCGACCCAAACCAGGATTGACCAATTCACGACCTCCGAAAGGGGTCCTGGCTCGAATGGGGAGGCGGCATCGCCCCCTGCCACGGCTTTTGCGGCCATCTTGCAGGCCATTAATGCATCCCGTTCCTCCCTGGAGGGCATGGTAGGTGAGGTCAAGGTGGACGTTGCCCTTCTCCGCTAGGACTTGCGCAATGCTACTACCCGCATTTCTGAGGCCGAATCGCGAATCTCGACAGCGGAGGACGACATCCGTCAGCTGCAGGATCAGGTTTGGGAGCTCACCACCCACTCTAAGGAGCTACACCGCCGGGCTGAGGATGCGGAAAACCGGGCGTGTCGCAGTAACCTCCGCTTGGTGGGGTTTCCGGAGGGGGCTGAGTCGGGCCGGGCCGATGACTTTTTGGAGGGTTGGTTCCAATCCTGGATGCCAGCGGACAGCCTATCGGCCTGGTTTGTTGTTGAGAGGGCCCACCGCTCCTTGGCCCCGAGGCCTCCGGGGGCGCCCCCCTGCCCCTTCATTCTTAAGATCCTTAACTTCAGAGACAGGGATGCTATTCTCCGAGAGGCCAGGCGTGCTGACTCTCTCAACTTTCAGAACCATAAAATCAGGATCTTCCCGGATTACACTCGGGAGGTCCAGGAGCAGCAGCGATCCTACGCGGAGGTGAAAACGAAGATGCGGTCCCTGGGCCTTCAATACCAGCTGCAGTTCCCGGCCCGCCTTCGGGTCATCTTTCAGCATAAGGCCATCTTCTTTGAGACGCCTCGGGCCGCTTGGACTTGGTTGACGGAGGAACATCCGCTGCATCGATGTGGACAGGGCTCACTGCCGAGTGGTCTACATCCAGGCCGTCCAGGAGCCGTCGTAGGAGGTGCACCGTGCCCCGGGGACGTGCTGAGGGGGAGGTGGTGGTCACACGTTCCATGGGACGGCCGCGTCGGGCCTCTGGAGCCTCCCCTGCCTCTTCGGTCGCCCTCGCCAGCCCTGTTGTTGCGGCCTGCCGGGCCAGGTCCCCGGTGCGGTCGGGCTCTGTGGCCCCGCCTGCTGGACAAGTGGACACCTCGGACCTCTCTTGCAGTCCCGTTATTTGACTCGCCCTTGATGCAGGTGGTTTATTTGATTGCTGGGGGACTGGGGATGGTTTACCGGGCCGCCAATGTTAGTACTTGGACTTCCGTGCTCCATTTCAGAGATAGCTTTCGGCCAGGGCGGGGGATTGGGTCATTATCCGGTTAATTGGGGATCCACTAGGTGCTCAAGCCCGAGCGTTTTAACTTGGTCGTTGTTCTTCACATTTAGGGCGACAGATGCTTCCGTTCTCGAAGTATAGGGTGGGGGGTGGGGGGTTGGGGTGGTTTTGGGGTTCTTTCTTTCTCCTATGGAGGATTTTGTTGGCTGGAGAGATCCTCCTCAGTGTTATTGTTCTGTGGCATCATTGCGTTCTTGACCTTCCCGCTGGCCTGCTTGCCCATGGTCTCTCCCCTTGGGGAGCCCCGGTGCCTGCGTCCCCCCGATCTCCGTGTTGGGATCACGCTCCGGGGACGTCCCCCCTCTGCGTACACTAGATGCTCCGACCTGGGGTGATGGCTGGCACTAACCTTCTTAAGGCCGCCATGCGCATTCTGTCTTGGAATGTCAATGGTCTTCTGGACCGCTTCAAGCGCATGGCAGTCCTTAAATACACGCAGCGTCTGGGGATTGATGTCCTTCTTTTGCAGGAGACCCATCTTCTTGGCAACAACTGTTCCTTTCTTGCTCGCTACGGGTATGACAGGGTGTGGCACTCGGGCTTCGCTAGGGGTTCCCGGGGAGTGGCTATCCTGCTTCGGCGGACTTTTCCCTTCGTTCTTGCCCAGGTGCATTTCGACTCCCAGGGCACAGCGGTTGCGGTTTCTGGCGCCCTTGAGGGGCGTCCCCTAGCCTTTGTCTCTCTGTATGCGGCCCCGTCCCAGTTGCAGCCCATCCTCTCGTACACTGCAAATTTACTTCCCACACTCCCGGCGGGCGCGCTTGTCTTGGGGGGGATTTCAACGCGGTGTATACGCCCAGCATGGACGCGACGGGCCCGGTCTCCCTTGCCAGGGCTACCCACTCGAAGCTGCTATCGGGCTGGGCCGAGGCCCAGGGTTTGTGTGATGTGTGGAGGGTCTGGCACCTGCAGGCCCGCAGGTGTTGGGATCAGGTGGTGCGGAGCTGCAGTGCTTGGGGCGTGAGGCTAGGGAGACCCTCGACTCGCCCGTTACTCTGCAAGAAATTGATGATGCCATCAGCCACCTGGCTCCTGGGAAAACCCCGGGTCCGGATGGCTTCCCACAGGAGGACTATGCCCACTACCGTGAGACCATCGCTCCGCAGCTTTTGGGCCTTTATGCAGAAGTGATAGAGAAGGGCTCGTTCCCACCGGAGGCGGACATGGCTACGAAAGTCGTTCTCCTTAAGACGCAGCCTCCGTTGCAGTCCTGCTCGGACTACCGACCGATATCTCTTATTAACACTGAGATCAAAATATACGCACAGCGGCTGCGTCCTTACCTCGACTCGCTGATCCACCCGGACCAGTGTGGGTTTATGCCGAACCAGGGAACTCGACACTGCTTGCGGCGCCTGCATCTCGCCATGGCTCACTGAGAGCGCCTCTCTCCGTATCTGGCTTTGTTGTTGGTCGACTTTGAGAAAGCCTTTGACTTGGTGGGGTGGGTCTACCTGGACGAGGTGTTGGAGAGGATGGAGTTCGGTCCTCAATTCCGCGCCATGGTCCGGATCTTGTACGCGGCTCCACGGGCCAGGGTGTTGGTGAATGGGGCTCTATCTCGCCCGTTTTCTATCGGGAGAGGGACGTGTCAGGGCTGCCCGCTCTTGCCCCTCCTCTTTGCCTTGGCACTGGAACCTTTGGCTGTTCTGGTCCGCTCAGACCCTGCTCTTCCTGGGTGGGACTGGCCGTGCATGGTCCCCGATAAAATAGCTCTGTATGCTGACGATGTCCTCCTTTACCTCTCCGACCCAGCTACTTCTGGCCCTATCATGCATGGGATTCTTCGCCGGTTTGGTCGGGCGTCGGGTCTCCGTCTCAACCCCAAGAAATCGGTCTTGGTCCCGCTGCACCCGGCTAGAGATTGCTTCGATTGGCAGTCCGATATCCCCCTCCGGAGACTATCTTTTAAGTATCTGGGTATCTGGGTCACCCTTCTACCGGAGCTCTGTTGGGCCCTTAACGTGGCTCCTGTAGTCAACAAGGCCAGATCAGACCTGGCGAGATGGCAATCGCTCCCATTGAATCCGCTGGGGAGGATTGCTCTCTATAAGATGATGATCCTTCCCAAATTCCTGTACATGCTGCAAAACATGCCCTGCTCTTTCCCTCGTCCGTGGTTCCGGGACTTGGCTAGTATGGCGACCAAGTTTCTATGGGGTGGCGGTAGGGCACGTCTGGCCCTCGGCCGGTGCCGGATTCCATCACACGACGGAGGTATGAGCATGACCGACCTATACTTATACTACCTTGCGACTCGGCTCCTGGTGGTCCATGACTGGTTCTCAGGCGGTTGGGACGATCCGGCATACAGGCTGGAGGTACAGATACTGGGGTTCCCCTCTATTCAAAATATGCTCTACGGGGCGATGCTTCCTCGGTCGCTTCCTGATGTTGTACGGGCCCCCTTTTTGGCTTGGCGTGCGGCTCTACGGCATACCCGGTGGTCGGGGAAACTGACCCGCGTTACACCACTCTGGCATGGCACTTGGCTGCGGGAGGTCACGGGCTTAGAAGGATTTCGGGTGTGGGACCTCCTTGGGATCTCCTGCTTAGGCGATTTGTGGCGGGGGAGTCGTATGTGCTCCTTCCGGGAGCTTCAGGCTCGCTTCTCGTTGTGCCCCTCACAGTTTTACAAATATCTCCAGCTGCGCCACGCGGTTCGGTCCCACGTCCCTCTAGATTCGCGGATCCCTGACCATAGCCCGCCAGAGGCGCAGGTGATGATGGGGTTTCTGGGTAGGGGGGTATCTCCCGTATTTACCGGGCCCTGGTCAACAACACCCCAATGGACTGGGAGGACACGAAACTGCACTGGGAGGTCTGGGTGGGACCACTGGATGAGGCCGATTGGAGGGACGCCCTTATGGCACCTAGGACAATCACCTCCTCGGCCAGGCTGCGGCTCATCCAACTGTACTACTTGCACACCGCCTATCTGACCCCGGAGCGCCTTCGCCACGCGGGTCTTTCCCCAGATGCTTCATGTGCACGTTGTGGGGCGGACCCGGCCGACTTCTTCCACATGGTGTGGACCTGCCCGCATCTGGGAACCTACTGGGGCAAGATTGAGGCTGAACTAACTGAAACACTGGGGTGGGCAGTTCCCCATGATCCCAGAATGGCCCTGCTGGGGATAACAGACGGTTCCCGTCATGAGACATTTTTCCTTACTACAGCTTTGGTGGTGGCGAAGCGAGATATTGCTGCCGCCTGGAAGCGGCCGGACCCCCCCAAGTGTGCTACGTGGAGGAGGGGGGTGGACTGGTGCGCAACGCAGGAGCGCATGATGTATTCGGCACGGGGCTGCCCTAAGAAGTTTCACAGAGTGTGGGGGAAGTGGCTAGGGGGTATGATTTAGGGGTGTCAATGCGGGTGGGGGGAGTGAAGTGGTCGGGGAGGGGGTGGGAGGTTGTGCTGATGAAGGTCAATGAATGTATAAAATATCTTTTGATGCCAGTTCGCTTGGACGGTTGTCCATGTATTTTTGTTTGTTTAGTTGCAAAAATAAAAATTTGCTTATCAAAAAAAAAAAACCTTTGAAATTCACTGAAAAAACCATAGGTTTCAGGCACGTTATAGTTAGGAATTAGCATTCAAAAAACCTTAGAAATTCACAGAAAAAACCATAGGTTTTAGGGGCATTATAGTTAGCTGGACTTTTCACTCGTACAAAACCATTGAAATTACCCCGTTATAGTTAGTTCAGCTAACTATAACTCGCGCGCCCGCAATGCACTGCTGATGACATCACATATTACATCACTCATGACATGGTCAGTGACATCACTCATGACATCACTGATGACATCTCAAATGACATCACTGATGACATCATCCTTGTGATAGAGTGGCAGACCTCCTCTCCCCCTAATATAACCTTTGATACACACATTCAAAAATAGAAACTAAAATATTCAAAACAATGGACATACCAATATCAGTTACAACAACCTATTCAGTAATTCTAAGATCCACATCCACTCATTCACCAACAGTCCTATACAGTCACTCATACATGTACTCACTCATCATATGTACTCATACACCCATACATCCTGTTACACAACACCACTCATCCATAGAGTTACTCACACACATAGTCACTCATGCTAATAAAGAATTAAACATCCATTTACTTGCATATACAGTTATACACACACCACCACACATACTTCTACAGAAACTTACACATACTTAGTCTTTTAAACAATCACTTATAGAAACACATACTTATTCATACAGGATCTCTTTCAATCTCTCACTCTCACATATACTCACTTATATACACCAATAGTCACATATACTAGTTTAAAACATATGTAGTTACTCATAAAGACACTATTGAGACAGTCATTCACTCACTAACCCACCCATGCACACACACATCCACCCATACAGTCCTGCACACATGCTGTCTTCAACACATACAAACAGTGAGTCACTCATTCATGCACCTATGCACTACGTAATACCCCCCACCGAACTATACAGACACTCAGACACTCATACTGATACTCAAAAAAACAACTAATATCCCATATAGACACTCATGTAGCTACTCACCAACCGATGCAGCCACTTATACACAAAGTGAGAGACTGATACAGATATTTACATATTTAAACATTACTCACAAAGCCATGTATTCACTAAGATACACTTAATCAGTCAGTTATACAATCAATTTTTCAAAAACAAATCATCCATTTAGACACTTATATACCCATTTATTCTTCCATCGACCTTGAGATATACATATATAAAACATATGTAATTTTCAGAAAAACACATTCACTGGATGATATCATCAGTGATGTCATTTGAGATGTCATCAGTGATGTCATGAGTGATGTCACTGACCATGTCATGAGTGATGTAATATGTGACGTCATCAGCAGTGCATTGTGGGCGCGCGAGTTATAGCTCGCGCGCCCGCAATCCACTGCTCATGACGTCACATATTACATCACTCATGACATGGTCAGTGGCATCACTCATGACATCACTGATGACATCATCCTTGTGATAGAGTGGCGGTCGCGCGAGTTATAGTTATCTGAACTAACTATAACGGGGGAATGTCATTGGTTTTTTACTAGTGAAATATCCACCTAACTATAACATGTGTGAAACCTATGGTTTTTTTAAGTGAATTTGCAAGGTTTTTTAAATGCTAATTCCTAACTATAACATGTGTGAAACCTATGGTTTTTTCAGTGAATTTGTACGTTTTTTTAAATGCTAATTTCTTTATGTATTATTTTTTTTATATATTTATTTTACAATAAACTACGTATTATAATTTAAAAAAAATAAAAATAAAAAAAATATATAATTTTTTTTTTCTTTTTTGGTTTTTCACCAAGGTTTTTTAAATGCTAATTCCTAACTATAACGTGTGTGAAACCTATGGTTTTTTCAGTGAATTTGTACGGTTTTTTAAATGCTAAGTTATGTATGTATTATTATTTTTTTTATATATTTATTTTACAATGAACTACGTATTCAAAAAATTTTAAAACATTTTTTTTGGGGGGGGGGGTTCACCATGCGCGCACGGTGCGCGCACCCCCGCGATTTTTAAAAAAAAAATTTAAATGATTTTTTTTGCCTTCGGGGTCCTTCAGGGACCCCCTGACAAAGGCTAGGGGGTCAGGAACTCTCTACCCTGCCCCCTTTTCACGTTCGCCACCTTCCTTTTTCACTCTCGCACTGAAAACAAACAAAATGGTGGCCGACACTTCCTGATTTCGACCGATTCGAACGTTGACTAACATGTAACCACCAATCATAATTACGCTCGCGCACGTTAGGGTAGATAACGTGTGCTGCAATTCATGTTTTAATAAAGGACTTCATCTCCCAAAATGCAACACATTTCTCATTTAAGAGTTGCCTATTCAGGCAGCTGATCGAGCATATTTAATTGGCAGGTGGAGCCACTTCAGCGCTTTCTGGCTGCATTCCTTTGAAGAAGAGGTGAACTCGAAACACGTCTGGTTTGTGGCCACATGGAACATTTGCAGGTGACCTTTACTGTTCGTACCTGTGATTCAGCTTTGGGGGAGCTCCTCGCTGCTCGAGTGCGGTTCGTCCGAGTGACACTCCCCACCGAGCTTGATATATATATATATTTATAACCAAGAAAACGCCACACTCAGGATTCTTCATTTTGATGCTTTAATTGACAAACCGAGCCAGTCTGTCACACCGAAGTCACCAAAGTGTTTCGGCCACACAGGGCCTTGCTCTCGGTTGGAGGACATTACCCATAATTCTGTTTTTATACCACTCCCAGCTCAGCCCACAATGTAGCCTTCTGGGAGATGTAGTTCTTGACAATGCTACAGTCCTTACTATAGAAGACAGACTTATTCACCATTGTTAAGATGGGGTTCGCTCACATACAAAACAAATAACTATAAAAATTAAATTGGTATTGTTACTGTTTGTAAGCAGAATGATATCATTATTCTCTAATTGATGTTAAGTGCATAATGTCTGGTGTCAAGATTTTATGATGTTTGGTGCATTGTGCCAAACCCGCAAAAGTACGTAGGTAGCAACTGGTAATAATCTCAATTATTAATCCATTGTTCAACACAGTGTTGTCAAGAACATACCTTCAAGTAGAGAGGGAGAGAGATGGAGAGAGAGAAGAAGAGAAGGAGAGAGAGAGAGAAGAAGAGAGAGAGAGACAGAGAGAAGAGCGGGAGGGAGAGAGAGAGGGAGAGAAGAAGAGGGAGAGAGAGAGAAAGAAGAAGAAAGGGCGAGAGAGAGAGAGAAGAAGAGAGGGAGGGAGAGAGAGAGAGAGAGGAAAAGAGAAAGAGAGAGAGAAGAAGAGAGGGAGAGAGAGATCGAGTGTCTCCCCTGCGCACCCAGGCCACACTGCTCACCTGCTGCCACCAGTGTGTCTCCAACCACGTGCCAGTATGTATAGCAGTACACCAGGTCACACATCTGAGTCCGAGCTGTCAGCTGAAACAGAGTCCAGATATATGACTGGCACAGGACACACACTTGCACAAGACAACATCGCCTCCCCGCCCATGCACACCCAGGCAGACGCACCTCAACCCCTCCCTCTGCCCCTCGGAGCATGCCCGCCCATGCACACCCAGGCCTCACTGCTCACCTTCCGACACCGGCGTGTAGACAGAAGGTCTCACCACATGTCGTTGCAAGCCACAAGCCCGGGGCATGCGGACATCGCACCCTCCACACCATGCGGCCACGCTCCGCTCATGTTTGGTTCCGGGTCTTGATTACTCCATGGCATGGGACATACCAGTGCACCTGGCACCATCGCAGGCTGCACACCCACTCAGCCCATTGGGTGCCACTAACTCTGGGAACCCAGAAGCGACACCATGTGGCTGTAGGCCCGCGCTTCCCGCTGCCCACTGGCTTTGGCCTACACTGGGGTCCAGCAGGGCACACAAAACCTGAGCTGTCCGGACCGCCGGGACGGGGCATCATCGCAGGCTGCACACCCGCTCAGCAGCTTAAGGTGCCACTGACTTAGTGCACCCAAAGTCACCGTCGGCGGTGTGCCTGTGCAGTCCACAAGGCACTTGGGTGCCTCTAACCCTGTGCAACCCCAGTCTGCGTCATGTGGTGGTAGGCCCGTGCCGTCCTCAAGGCCTTGGATGCCACTAACCCTGTGCAACCCCAGTCTGCACCACGTGGTGGTAGGCCTGTGCCATCCTTAAGGCCTCGGATGCCACTAACCCTGTGCGCAACAACTCATGGGCCCTTTATGAGTGAGAACCGTGGAGTGGCCGTCATCCAGTCACCACTGGAAGAGGGTAATGTGATGTTGTCGGCCCCTCATATTGGCATGGTCACATGTCCTGTGACGATTGTGCTGGATGGGTGTGGTGTGTGTGAAAACCTGCCCTCGAGGAGTGTCTGTGACATGCTGACAACTAGACCAGTGACCTGCACACCACCAGTGAGTACGCCTGTGACGGGTAGCAATGAGAGCCCCCCTCAGGGCGTTAGCGGAGTGGTCCGGCCTGCCGAACGCCGGACCAGTGCAGGGCTTGCAACAATGACTTGTGGGCTCTGGCCGTGGTACAGGCCATGTCTGTACAAGGAAGTGACCGATGCGAGTGTCCCTGTTGTGGTGTTCGCGGGAACCTGTACACAAAATGCAATGTCGCACCCACTGACTGGCATCCCATAGGTTGAACATCATTGAAGCAAGGGAAGTCACTGTCCCTACATTCATCCACACATTCATACATGGATGATGACAGACATAACACAGCAGTGCGTAACTGAATGTTTATTGCACATCCAGTGCAGTTATGCAGCTGGAGCGGTACAGGGCAATGCCGAGCACACTACACAATATGGGCCCCTGAAAGGTTAGCCGGGGATGACATGTACTGCGGAAGAGGAAGGGTACAGTCCGCAGTCTGGTCGCCGTATCATTGGTCGTCAAACAGGCTGTGGCAGTCCATGTCGCTGTCCAAGGTTAGTGCATTGGAGTGTATCGATCAGTGGAAGGTCATGAGGCCATGTGCGGGACCAAGCAGAAACAGGCCAGGTGTCGGAAATTAATGCTAGTGCCTAATCCTTCTGAACACAGTCCCATCCATGTCCTCGTCCACGGATGTGTGCCCTGCCCCACCTGTGGGTGTAGCAGTACCGGTTGCGGCACTGTGTGCCACTGACACATCAGGAACTGGAGGGGTATTGTCGGCTGCACTGTGTGGCAGTGACACATCAGGTGCTGGAGTGTATATACCTGCTGCACTGGGAGGTACTGACACACCAGGGGGCGGAGATGTGGATGGTGTGGGGGCAGCAGCATTCATCAGCATCACGCCTTGTGGCAGCAATGCCATGATGAAGTACTGCAGGGCATGGTAGATCCCTGCTACATTTCGATGGTGTGCAGCGGTGGCTGCCATCCTTTCCGCCTCCACCAGCACCATGGCCTCCATGAGCCTTCCGCATGTGTGCCACTCACGCCGGCATCGCTGGAGCCACTCTGAGTGGACAGGTGTTCTTCTCTCTCCGCGTCATGACTCCAGCAATGTCAGTCAGGGCTCGTTGGAGACCATGGGGTGGCCGTAGACACCCATGGATGGCGTCCAGTTCGGTAGCCATGAGGTCGAACCCCACCTGCACCTGCCTAGCCGTCTCCCTTTGGCCCTCCAGCACACGGTGTTGGAAGGGCATGTGTTGTTCCTGGCGGTCTTGGGAGAGTGCCGGACTGTAGGTGCCTCGTGCTGGGTATTTTGGGTGGTGGTTGGGGTCTCATCGATGTAGCTGGGCTGCCCTGATCCTGGAGGTGAGTCGCAGATGAGGTCAGTGATGCCTTGGATGGTCTGGGTGTTGATGCTGGTGCTGTCCTCCTCGTCATCAGTAAAGAATGGCTGGGACTGCTCTGCAGGCGGTGTTGACTATGCCCCTGCGATGTGAAGGGGAGATGGTGTATTACAATGTGTCCACATGTATGTAGCCGCATGGTACATGTTGACATTCAGACAGCATGGCATTGCACATTGTGACAGTCTGTAGATCAGGGCGAGGACCCATAGTCATTGTGGGTGTGCACTGTGCTCTGCTTGACTGTGCATGTGTGACTGTGCATGTGTGTCAATGTGCCCATCTCCACCTGTCCCCCCAGTATCTGGTGGTCACTCACCCTGTTGCGGCTGTGTTGTGTCCTATCAAGCAGTGTCCGGTCCCCCGACTCTGGCCACAGTCTACACACTGATGACTATCGACACCAGCTCCTCCATGTCATCCAGCTCCAGCTGTGGCGCTGGGCCCCCACCTCCAGTCTGCACTGCTGCCTTCTGGTTGGTAGAGTGTTTCTCCTTGGGCTTCCGCTTGATGTCATTCCATCGCCTCTTGACCTCGACCATTGTCCTCTTCTGCTCTCTGACTGCATTCACCTTGTCCACGATGTCCCGCCACATTCCAGATTTGGTGTCCAATGACACGTTGGAGGTGACAAAGAGTTGTTGATGGTGTTCCATCACCTCTGTGACTATGATCCTGTTTGCCTGCGGACTGAACTTCGTCTTCCTCTTCTTCTTGTCCTTTCCCTTCCCTGTCCCTGGGGTCCCGGGCTGGTCGTCTGGGGCGCACATGGGGTTGCGCTCATCCTCTGCGCCTGCTCAGGCTGCCTCCATGGTGCTTGGGTGTTGGTCAGTTTGTGTTTGGGTGTTTTTGTTCAACTTTTATGGTGATTTTTCCCGCCAGCCAGGTGTGTGTTGCTTGCCTGGCGCTGCTTATCGCTGATCTCCTCATCGCGCTTTGGCCCATCAAGTGTTTTTTGGTGTTGTGGTTTGTGTTTTTACCTCTATCGAGGTGGCTGTATCACGGACATTGTCCGCGGTTTCGGCAGACTATCGCATGCTACCGCCTTGTTGTGAATTCCACGTTGTCACTGGGTTTTTTTCCCCTGCGATAGGCTGCAATGCTGAAAGTTGCATTACGCTACTCTTATGGTAGTTATCGCACGTTCTTGTGAATATACCCCTAAGTGTTTACCTAATAGACAGACTTCCCAAATATATTGAAGTTCAAACCAGGAGATTTATCAAATGAAATCACTGTTAACACCAAAAATTGGTATCATAAATAAATGATAAAAATGAAATAAACAGAATGGGGAAATAAAAATTAACAAAAGGAAAATACATCTTTCATCATGCAATACATTAACACATTCCCGGGTTATTGCAAGTCTAAAAAGAGAAAACAAGGATGTGAATAAAATTATATCACATACATTCAATTTAAAGTGCTAATGTGGCTAGTGCCACACACAGGAGTCCTAATAAATTCCAGAGCTGTATTGTCCAGTGACCTATAGTTATGTTAGTTAACAGCGTTGAGGGTATGGATCTTAGGTTCAAAATCACACAGATACCCTTCAATTGTCAGCACAGTGCTACTGCAAAAAAGACCGCATATGGACAACAAGTAAACGCCAGGAAAAGAAGGAAAAAGAAGGATAAAATGCCTGAAATAAGGCGAAAAGTGTTGGATCAAGGTAGAAGGAGAAAAAACCCGTCTTGAGGCTAAAAGGTGGAAACTAGATCAAGAATAGAGAGCCGGGAAGAAAATGGAAAAGAAGAGTGAAATAAGCGGACTATCCTGGAACATCATAATGCTGGAGAATCCAACCCAGATGTACATGGAGCTCCTCATGCTGGTTGAGTCCACCCGGCTGTTTGATGTGTAGACGGATGATTTATTCTGACTCTAGTCTCCTCAGTAAAAGTTCCTTATCTCTCCCTCTGGTGCGTGCCGGTATCCTGTCTATACAAAAGATATAGATATAGATAAATGTTCTGGTACCACATCCCAGCAAATAACCAATGAATCTATCAAGATTTCACTGGCCCCATAAAACAATAGTACTTGGGAACATCTGAAAGTATGTGTAACCCCGCTGACAGCACTGTTAATTTCCTGTGATTTAACTTTAATACATTCAGTAATGCTACAGTCCATATGTGCATATGGATTGGTTTTTTAATGCTATTTGCAACTGCGATTTTTCTAAATTTCACAATGTATGGGTAAGTAATTATTGTATTTGGAATGCTGTCGTTGACAAAGGACATTGTAAGAAATAGCAAAATACAGTTAGATTTTAGAGTGTTAGCCATAGCTGCGTCCAGTGTTGCACCTGATGAATTTAAAAACTAAAATCCGAACATGCATTAAAATGTCATATTAGTGGTTATGATAAAAATTCCTGAATTGTATTGCTTTATATATTTCAAATGATATTATGCTAAAAATTTCAAAATCTTTCTGCATTTTGGTGTTCTTGTTTGAAAGACAGTTCAAATCATTTTGATTTGATTTATAGTGATCAAAAAGAATAAAGAGTGAGATCCCATGGTTGGCAAAAGAAAGAGATCCCATTCATCAGATCATTTTGGTTTCCCAGATGTCTTCCCTAGTCACCTTCTCACTTTTCCAATCCTTGAAGCCCTTCCAAAGAGCATGCTTGAGTTTGGTGTTTCTGAGAATCAAAATGATGGATTGTGCAGATGTAAGACGATAAAAGAAGACAAACGAGAATATAGAAGTAAACCATGAAGTCTGGAATTGTGTTATCACACACTCAGACAGTAAGAATAAAATACAGATCAGAAGGAGGGAGCCCACCATCCTGGCTTCCCCAAAGTGAGACTCCAGCCGTGGGTGGCTAAACTCTGATGCTCTCTTTTTAACCCCTTGCAATCTGCCCGAATTTCCCCGCTGGGTGGGCGAATTAAAGAGTGGGTGGGTTTCAGACGGCCCCCAGCCTCCTCCTCACACGCCCTCCATGACGTCAGACGGGCGTGGGCCGTCCTAAGCATGCAAGGGGTTAATACGCCTGGTATGTCTGCAGAGGGAGCTGAGGATAAGTGTGACTGAAATAATGACAAACACAATGGGCAAGCAGAAGCCAATACCACTAGATACATAAAAGTGCACACATTGTGAGTAAATTCATCGTTCGTGACGTAGATTTAATGATATCATTAGCTGCTGGGTGTAGAGCGAATTCTCCACATGAGCTCCAGTATACACAGTTACTGAGTACCTAGGACCCCTCAGAAGTTACAAGGAGCAGTCCGGGTACCATCTTACAGACCCTCAGCTATACCCAGATGAAGACAAAGTGGTTGAAGTCCACCATTGTCATACAGTAGAAGACACAGATACAAGCAGCATACCAGGTATTAGAAGTGTCAATCCATGTTTGAAACTGAGCTATGACTGGAAATTGGGATTTAAAGGCATGACCTTCATTCCATTTAAAAGAAGCATAAAGAATTGGAGGAGTTACCCAGAGCCAGTAAGATCAGTTCACAGGTGCCCAGGTATTTACCTTAAGCTCTGTCGAGGGAATTCAAAGCCGCAATAAATGCACTAGTGTATTCCTATCAAGGTTAGTACTGATGCAAAAGCAACTTTAAATTTATGTACCAAATTTATGTCCTTCTACTCGCAGATCTATTGACAGTTTCACAACATGAAGTATTGCTTTAAGAAGAGGTTGTGTATGAGCAAAGATGTTTTCCATAAACTACTAAAACCTCCAGGTGCTCATAGGTAATGTTATCCCTGCCACCTTCTAAGTCATGACTATGGATTTGAATGGATGCAAATGTGCTAGGGTTTTATGCTTCTCATTCCTCTGACAAATCAGAAGGTCAGGCTAATTCATTTATTGACTCTAATATTAGTAACCAGACATAATCTTAAACGTAGGTGGAATACATACTATTCTCGTCTCATCTGTAGTATAGTTGAGAATCACACATTCCTTCTAGCAGTAATTCCACTTATTTGTATGATTCATTGCACCAACCATCTCTTAACAACCTCAGTGTATCCATCCAAATGCATATTATTCTTTCATAGAAATATCCAGGACATTCTGCATATATGAACACAGATGTGTGTGTGTGGGTGTGTGTCCTTGTGTGTGTGTGGGGGTGTGCACACGTCTGTGTTTTTGGGATATGTAATATTTCATGATATATCTGTTTGTGAGTAAAGTAGTGAGAGATGTGTCATGGTTATTTTTATGATTTTCTTTAAATGAACATACATATATATATTTAAGTGTAAATCATTTGCAGTACCTGTCAATGGCCATGTACATTGTGTAGCTGAATCTAAGGATTGGCTGAGTAGATGTGAGCCTGTTTGGGCTGCACTACTTATAGTATTTGATGTCTGAGTAACTTTTTCAAAATTGCAGGTGTCTTACCCCATTGAAGGTGTATTTTTCATTTGAATGTCCGTCCCTGTGTCTATTCCCTTCCATCATCCCTAGTAGATAGTCTCATTTTAAAACCACAGCCTCTTGTCCCCCCATCACTTACACCTAAAGCATAAAGTTATATATATGCAATTCTACACTCTGTGGGGTACTCAGCACATGACAGGACCAGTGCAAGTACAGATCCTCACCAGCAAATATGTGAATTATGTTTATGATTTTGAAGTAACTACAATAGAACTGTTATAGACATGTTTAAACATACTACCCAAAACAACAATAATGCCTGCCTGTGAATCCTACCCCCACAATGAACTAGCAAAGTCATGTCATGCATCTGTCATCTATCAACACGTTCTACTTTCCACTATTCAATCCCCACCATTGGCACCATCCTATCAGATTCAGGGGACTTGTCACCTTGTTGACACTGTTATGCCTGACCTCCGAGAATGCTTCGCCTTATGAGCCAAAGTTTGACCCCACGGATGAGTATTTTTTGATGGCTGTGGCTCTGCCTCTGGTAATTAAACGTCAACTCCTCTCCTCTCAGAACACACATTGAGCAGATGAAGTGCACTTATCACTCTTCACCCCCTCAAAATGTATTGTTTTTGACTGTAATCGATGTCCGCTGCGAGGACTAGAGTCACACATAAAGGAGGCAATGTTTTGTTCTTAAACATCAACATTAGGTGGACGCCATACAAGTTGTAGAATAGGGCAGTTCTGCATTGTAAAACTGTACGGTTTGGACTTTATTAAAGCAGACAAAGGCAGCACCTAGTCCTCAGTAGAAAAAATGTGCATGTATGTTAGAGCAGCTCACTACATCTATCTCCCTTCATTGCGATTTCACTTAAATTCCGTATAACAGGTTCCATTCCAGTTGTTTAATCCTGTAGCTTGTATCAGTCTCTAGATTAAACATAATTCTGATATATGCAGCTCAAATGTCATCTGTTCATTCTCAGAGTGGGAGATAGACCAGGGGCTAGAGAAGCATAGACATGTGATTTATGGGATACAACATCAATGGCATGTCCTATATTGAGTGAGGCCAGTTCTATCTCCATAGTCACTCCTGAGGTGGAAATCTGGAAGGAGTCAGCAGTGCCTTTACTCTGCCAGTCTGACCAAGCCATGGACTTTCACAAGGATGCACGACCAAAGTTGTATTCTGTTCTACCATGTTAAGCCACACTTGCATTATATGTTATGTTATTAATTACTTGTAGAGTGCACGTTCACCGGGAGGTTTCATGGCGCTAGCAATAGCGTGTGCCGGGACCTAGACAGTCAATAGCTATCAGTGTAAGTCTTCTTTACTTACTGACTATTTGGTTTATCCTGCAGAAACTTTCCTTTGAAATTGGTGTTTTGGATCCAAAATGTCCAATAGGATCATGAGCTGGGCATCACATGTGGACAACTGCTGTTTCATGTCCATCAACATTTTTGGGACTGCTTGGCCTGCCATCATGATAAAAGGACTCTGACAAGGAAAAAAGACAGAACAAAAATTCTGCTGTAAAAATGGAGTATTTTAACAGCCCATGGTGGATTGCCTGAAGCAGATCAGCCAACATTCAACTGATTCTAGAAGAATAACAAAAACTGCTGCCTTCGAATATGTATATTATATTATACTCATTTTAGAACTTAGGGGAATGTACTTAAAATCTTTGGTCATGCTGAGATTTACATATGGTTCTGGGGAATACGAGCAAAAGACGTTCTCTAAAATACAGGTGACCTCTAGCCTAATAAAACAGATTTTCTTTGTAAGGTAGTTTAGTGCTATACTATGCAGTCACTTTGAAATGCACACAGGCCTTCAGAATGAGCCAGTGAATTGACTGCCCGACAAGGGCAATTTAATCCCTTTTGTGAAGCTTAAAGAACAGACAAACACAGCATTCTGAGACTTCTGCATTCACAATAGTTGGACTTCTGAGAGGTCACTAAATAAGGGATCCACATAACCTAGTCTAATTTTGAATGAGAGCTTCCATCACCAATTTCAAGGTGTCTAGAAGACATAACATCTAACCAATCTTGTGCACCTTACACTAGCATTCTTGGATGATTGTGTTGACATGAAATGTAAGGCTTTTATGGCAATCCCATTTAAAACTTAGACTCTTTACTAGGTCAGTGAATAATGAAGGAGTGCCACAAAGCAATAGGTGGTGGTGGTGGGGGGTGGGGATGGCACAGTGACTTAGAAGGTAATATCTGTCTTGGCCCAGTAACATGACCTCAGTCGTAGATGCAACGAGCTTCAACTCATTGACTCAGAGCCAACCAGGGATCTCATTTAAGCAAGACAGAAGCACAAATGGAATTTATCAGAGGGGAGCAAAAGTCTCTGTGCTTGAGACCAGGTATTAATAACCACATAGCCTACTTCCAAGTTCGGTTTCATAAAACTGCCAACAGGTTTCTTGCATCAATGTATTAATTGTATACTGCTTTATTTATTAACACAGTGCAATTTTTCTTTTTTCTCATTTGCAGAGGAAAGATGTCTTGCATCGGAGCAGGAAATCAAGGATTGACAAGTGCAGGGGGAATATATTTTGATACACAAATACGTATTTGTCTATTTATTTAATTAATTACTTATTTACTGTAAATAGTCTCTAAGGGATGACATAACTCCTACCAGAAGTAAAAAACATTGGCAAAGGCAGTAGACCTGTCTTTATTATGTTAATGCATGCTGATAAAGTCATGAAAAAATCTGCACAGACTATGAAGGACACAGACTGCTGCTGTTTTTATAGCTGTGGTCACACTTCTCTGGTCATTGTTCAATTAATAACTTTGTGGTCCTTGCTAGCATTACATCTGTGATCACTGTTGTGACAGTGATCACTGTTGTTGCTGTTTTGGTGGTTGTTGTTGTAGTAGCGATTTGACTGCTAATGTGACAGTTGCTGTTGAGGCTGTGGTCCTTGCCTTGCTATTGTAGCTGCTGTAGTCACGGCTGGTATTTTTTTGCATATTACCACTTTTGTTGTTGCTACTGTCCCTCCTGTGGTTACAGTTAAGATCACTGTTTTTGTCCCTGGCTAACTCGCATGATTTTTTACTGCTATTTTTACTGCCATGGTGGTAGCTGTCTCCACTGCTGTGATCTTAGGTGTGGCACAGCAGTGTTTACCACTGTTGTATATGCTGTGTTGTTAGACATTGTTGCTGTTGTACTCTCTGCCACCCTGTCTGCTGTGGTCACTGCTGCCAGTCCTTCTGTAACAGCCTGTGCAGCTTCTAGCAAGACAGTTGTTGCTTCAGCTGTCATCCCTACTGATGAAGTAGATCTGGGTGCTGCTTTAATACATGCTGTGGGTGTGCGCTGATGACAATTGAAGCACTAGGAGCAACATTTGTTTCAAGTAAGCTTTTTAGTTTGATCACAGTGAGGGGCTATCTTTTACCCCCCCCCCCCCCCCCCCCCCGGCCATTGCAAAAGTAAAACGCTAAATCTACAACTGTTAAAATTAACACTTTGAGCCTATCTATGTACTTTACCTTCAGTCCCATTTTCTGCTTCCACATGAGTTCTGGAAGATACATAAAATTGTCTCAAGGCATCTCTAGGATATGCCAAGTCACCTTGGAGTTCAATTACTTTACAAAGTAACACAGTCTTATTGTGGTAAATTAATCAAACACACGTTCTTCACATTCCTTTGTTAAGCTTTATTGGTCAGAAGCAGGAATCGCTCAACCATCACAGAGAGGCGCAGTCACAATAATGCCCAAACGCTGAACTGTGGATTGTGAGCATGTCATATAGATTAAATACTATGCCATAGCATTCTCTCTCAGCCTGGCTGAGACTGACTAATAATATATAACAAACCTCCTTCCTTTCCTTACTAACACAACAGAATTAATGGCGAAAACTGGTATAACACAGAGGAGAACGCCTAATAAAACCCAAGGTGAGTACAATATAAGACAACACAACACAGGAGGACACCAAGCAACCAGTAAGTGGAAAGGGGTGGGTGGGAAATGTACACAAGGCAGAACATGATCAAGGACAATGCCACACGCTGTGTACAATGCTCCCTCTTCAACTTCTCCACAATTACTGCACCAAATGATTTAACAACTGTACAGGGAATACACAAAATATTTTAACTTCTATACAGAGAATGCATGCACAATTCTACTCATTTCATTAAAAACAATATCAGTGAAAGTTTACTAAAAACACATATAATCCTTCAAATAGCTAAGATTTCTTTTTTCTCACTCACCCCTTTCTTTTTGAACAGCACCCCTTGTTCCACATGCTCCTTGCCTTGAAAACATTGTGTCATTGTTATGATTTCTCTCAAACTAATCATCACTCACAAATGACCATGGGGACTAAGACATCTCCACATCCCTTGAATCTTCCCTACAAACCCCTTCTTTGTGATAAAGCGCTACCCTCCTGAGATTCCAAGTTTGACCATTATGCAAATGTATTCACCTTCCACCAACAACTTTAACATGATAGGGATCTCTGAACTTGGACAACCCCTTACTCACTCCACCAGGTTTGACTTTCACCCAATCTCCTTCTTGGAAAGCTTAAGCACCTTCTCCCAGAGCTTTAGTTACATCTATTTTATGTCTGTTTTGTAATCACATTGGGACCAATTTAGGGCCCGGTTGTCTGCCACACACTAATTCACCCTTCCATCATGCACTGTTATACGATATGCCCACAGCATTTCCTTAATAGCTTAGTGTACTGGTAATCTTGGAGAAACTGCTAACTGCATTGTCCCTTTCACTATTTTCTTTGTCCTCTCACATGTCCCATTTCCTTGTGGTTTATAGAGTGAGGTACACGGATGTCTCAAACCTACTCTTCCCAAAAAATCTTCCATCTCTTTTGAAGTTAGTTGTGTTCCATTTTCGGTAAGAGCTTCACTTAATACTTTAATTGTTGACTCAATAGTAATGGATTTCATGAAATCTACTGCCACCCACCTGGATCCAGCATCCACCAAAACAGCCGAAAACCTTTCTTGCTCTTGCAAACTATTGAAAGGGACATTAAAATCTAAAGAAACCTTCTTTCAAGCCACATCATCCTCAACAATATGTTGCGCTCGATCCTCTTTGCCAAACCAACACGTAATCTTTTCTCTAATTCTCTACAACACTAGAACCATTCCTTTACTCTCCTCCCAGTTAATGTCTGCCCCAGACTACTTTAATGTGCCAACCCTATCACCCTGCCTCTGATAGACTCTGGTGGCAAAAACCTCTCGTCTCTCAAAACTACCAACGTATGGCGTGGACAATTAACTTTGCATTTTATAAAAAGGTCTAAATTCTTCAGGTATGGTACTTTCTCTTGACACTCCTTCCTTCATCACCTTCATAACATCCTTAATTGTATCATCATTTGCATGCTTACGACCCACTGTGCTCTAGCGAAGGAATTACCAAGGCACTCAGTGATATCACCAGGGTTGCAGAATCTTCTTCTACTTGCAATTCCTCACCTACTGCCTTAGTGTCCGGTAATCTCGAGAGACAGTCAGCCAGTTTGTTCCCTCACCCAGGGACATATTCTACATGACACGAGAAATCATGTAACCTCACAGCCAAATGTGGAAATCTACCCAGGCAATTCTTCATCCCATCTGGCCCTACTCCTTTAAAAGAGGCTTATGGTCAGCTCCTAACGTAAAAACTCCATCCCACAGAAATACCCAGGAATGCCTAGTGGCCCACACAGCTGCTAGTGCCTCATACTCTATCAATGAATAATTCCTCTCATCATCTGTCAAAGAGCACGAGGCAAAAGCCACAGTTTTCTCTTGCATGGCAGGCAAGAGATTACTGTGACTTTTGCCTCGCACTCTTTGACCATGGTTTTGTGCTAATACAGAAACAATACCCACCGCACTAGCATCAACAGTCAGTGCGGTGTATAACTCTGTTCTGAATGGTACTAAGATTACAGCCTGTTCGATTTTCTCGTTTATCAGAGTGAAAGCCATCTGTTGCTTTTCACCCTCACTTAAACTTCATCCCTTTTCTTAACAACTCTCTCAATGGCTCCGCTTTCTGTGCAAAATCCAGCACAAATTTGGAGCAGTACTCCACCAATCCCATGAAAGACCTTAGCTCATCCCTATCATCAGGCACTTCCACATTCACTATGGCACTAACAAGGTCCTGTTTGGGTCTTATTTCTTCCCTTGTAAGATGGTAACCCAAATAGTCCACTTCCTCCATGGCAAACACACATTTTTCATTCTGCAAAGTTAACCCCACCCTACTCAAGTGGGATAATACCTCCCTCAGTGTTCTGTTATGGTCCTCCCATCAGTTTAATGAATTAGAATTTCATCTTGATAAAAAACTACTTTGTTGACACCCTGTAAAATTTCGGTGATAATTTGCTGAAAAGTACTGGCTCCCAAACACAATCCAAATTAAAGCCTGTTGAATTGAAATGTCCCTTCCATTGTTATGAAGGACATGTACTCCTTTGAATTAGGATGAAGTTTAATCTGGCGATATGCACTATGTAAATCAAGTTTTAAAATAACTCTCCCCAGGACAGCATTAAAATGATCTCATTTATGTTTGGAAGTGGAAAGTTGTCCATAATCTAATTTTCATTCAAGTTTCTCAAATCCACACAAAAACGCAGTGACCCATTCTGTTTCTTGGTGATAACAACTGGTGCCAACCATTCTGTTTACCTCCACAGTTTCTATGACCTTATCATCAAGTATTTACTTAATTATGTTTTTAACCTGTGCTCTAGCTGCCATAGGTATTCTTTTTGCAACATGTATGACTTGCACAGAATGTTCCTTTAACCTTAGACTATGTTGAAACCCAGTAGCCTCCCCTAGCCTTCCATCAAAGACCTGTCCATGATATTTGAGAATGTCCTCTACATCACTATCATTAATAATCATGACTTGTTGTCCTGCTCTCAGATCCACCCTAATGTTCAAATCATATTGATGAGTCCACCCTAGTATAGCTGGTTGCTCGGGACCAATATATACCTTTCCGGTAATTTGCCTGACCCCAAACCTTATTGAAGCCTCCATATAACCCAACACACCGATGTCCATACCCTGGTAACCCTTCAGAACATCATCAGAAGAAATTAGCGTCACACCTTTCCACACTATGTCAAATATTTCCTAGGGAATAATAGTGTATAATGATCCTGTGTTCACCATTAAGGACAACATTTTTCCATTAAAATGAAAATCTGCTTTTGGCCGAATCATTATTCTTCACCACATTTCCAGACAATTCATCCTCCTTTACCATGAGTACCCTATGTTCAGTATCTTCATCTTCTACTACAGCTACTTTCTTAGTAACAGCTTTGCACATGTGTGCATGTGTACCCCTTCATTCCACACTTATGGCACTCCTTCCCTTAAACAAAACAGTTCTTTGAGTCTGCAAAATGAAAGGTACTTCCACACCCATGACATACCCATGTGGAGCCCTTTGTTGAAGTGAACACCCCCTTACTCATATTAGTCTCACTGGTATTGGCCCCGCCTTTGTTTGTCTTGCTGTGCACTACATTGACACCTTCGAGGTCACACTGCATAGTTGTCACTTGCACTCCTTTCTCTTGTTGAAGAGACTTCATTTCCCTCATGCACTTTTTGGATTCTTCTGCCACTTTTTCTATTACAATAGCTTCCTTTGGATTGCTTGCAGCCCACAACCTTTCTTGTGCTTTTTTGCAATTACACTGTACTATTAGCTGGTCCCCTCTCATCTCATCTTGCATCTGTCCAAACAGGCACTTGTAGACAGTTTCCCTAATCTGGACATAAATTAATCTCCTGTTTCTGTTACATACTGTGGTTGTGTATGATCATAAAATTATTGTTCTGTTTTGCAAACCTAGTACGTAATTTCAAGATATCATCTTTGTATACATCTTCCACTTTCTCACTACCCTGAAAGATATATAATGTGTGTTGCTCCTTTTTTCGAAGTGCTCCTAACAACAAAGCTTTTTTCATTAGTGCTGGAAATGTTGTGCCATCCAACGCTGCCAAATAAGTTTTCAAGAAGTCGATCCCATCCTACCATTTTATAGGAGGTTCCACTGCTGACATAAGAAGGTGGAGCTGTAATTCTATTAGCAATATTCATCGAGGAAGCACAACACTACAATATTAATGGCAATGCACTACAGAATTGTAAACCCAAAGTGATAAATTACTAGTCACACAACCTTAAATTTGCAAATCAGTGAAGAAAGAAGTTTGACAATTACTAGTAATAATACTTCAAAGATACCAAGAAGGTGTGATAATCACTGAATGTGGTGACCAAACAGCACAGGGTGAGTCACAGGTTAGAAGAAGCTCTTATGCCATAGGCAGACTTCCTAAGTGCCTTTAATGGTGTGCATGTCACAACTACAGTGAACACGCTGTATCCTTTAGAAAAGATGCCTTCCACTTTACTTCTATGGTGTATGCCACAGCTATTAAAACACGCTGTTTCTTTCAGAAATGGGCACTTCTTCATTACTTTTTGTGTGTGCATCACCGCTGCTTTGAACCCGCTGTATGCTTGAGCCCGGAAAAGGTGTTGACTACGCCTTGCACAGCCTTCCCGGAAACACATCTTAATCCACCCATGTCTGAACCCAGAACACGTTGGAGGCAAGAGCCAAATGCAGCACTGGGGTTGGCAACCAGAGGAGCACCACCCAAAGCAAGGATAAGCGCTCACACCGCACAAAGCATACGCTATATAAACAGGCGCTGGTACAGTTGGTGTAGCCCCATTAAGATGTCGCGCATGCCAGCCACAATCTCCGCTGACAAAATTTACAGTCCACACATCCATCAAAACTACTACTATTGGCCTTAATACTGTGTACATGTCTATATTGGGCTTATAAATATTTTAAAGTGATGTACCCTCCAAGCGCACAGTTCAAGCGGCCAATACCTCACAGGGAAAGTGCTCCCTGGCACTGTGTCAATCATCTACCAACCGCTCCTTTACACAGTTGTGATGGTTTCTTCTCGACTACTTTACACCGCAGGTCCTTCACGGTGATTCACTGCTGCATCCCAGCACCAGACTCAAATCATCGCCAAAATGTGGTAGATTAATCAATGTCACATACTTCACATTCCTCTGTTAAGCTCCGTTGATCAGAAGCTGGAATCATCAAACCAGAACAGCCAGGCACAGTTACAATAATGCCCAACCACTGAACCGTGTAATGTTGAACATGTCACTTAGAATAAATACTATATCATAGCAATCTCAGCCTGGCTGAGACTGGCTAATAATATATAACACTTATTAATCACATAACTTTTTAGTGACAAGCAATACCGTTATCATATAGAAGAGGGTAGTTCATCCCATATAAATGCACACAATAGTGTTTGAAAGGCCTAAAGTATTCTTCTTTTCGTGATAAATGCAAAAATAAATATGGAAAACAAATGCACCTCAGAACATCCTTTGATAGATTGAAAAAGTAAATGAGTGAGAAATGTAAAAGCTCTTTCTCTATTATTATGGGGCCTAATTTAGAGTATGCTAATGGAAAAATATCTGTCAGGGTGAGTACTATACACAGTTGCCCTGATGGACATCCAATACACAACATTTTTAAAGATGTTCACAGGCTCGAGAGACATCTCTCTACATTGACGAGAACTGCCGTCATTGTGGTTCCTGTCAATGTGGGAAAAGTTTAATTAGTGGTACGTTCAGCGATGATGGCCACACGCTACACTTTTCAAAAGATTTTGGTTTTCAAAAACAAACTCTCAAATTAGGAGTTTCTTTTTGAAAATAACCCCGCAACCTGGGAGTTTTCTGCCAGGGTCTGGGGTATCATTATTGATTTTTTCCTCTGTTGCACCATTGGGTTCTACCTGGCCGTGTTAGACAAGGAAAAAAAGGTATTGCACTCTCCACCCTAAATAGGGCAGACTGTGTAATATCCTTTCTCTGATAGCCCTACTCTGCCTGGATGTAGGATGAAGAACTCTATTGATGAATCCATTTGGGGGTCTGTCAATGGAACATTTCTTGCCTACCCATGTCTAAATGAGGTAGGCAGACCGAGGGTTAGTTGAGCTTGGACCTCCTTTGAGTTTACTGTACTTATATTTTTTTACTCTGTGCCTCTACAATCCTTCATCTTAATCTTTGAAAACACCATCTGAAGAAAATGCTGCAGAAGGTTCTTTCACCCTGGAGAAAGTAAGTCCCCACATTGAAGCCATCTTCCAGAAAAAAGTGATTTGATGCTATAGTCTCTTTTTACTGTAAACCAGTCCCGCAGGGATGCATGGACCTCCTGAGCCTTGAATGTTGAATATGAGTTGTTTTATTTATAGAGCTTTTTAGGTTACACTGCTCTAAATACCAGAAAGATGGTGCTGTCTCCGGATTGTGAACTGAGTTATTTCTTTGTGGTAATGTACATTATCAAATCTGGTGCATTTACGAATTTTCAAAAGTGTCTGTGTTTGCCAAACCATGACATTATAGGGGCATAATTAAAACAAGAGTCACAGTTCAGTACAACGGTTGTCAATTGCAATAATTTCTGTCATCTTGTACTATATAGACAGCAGAAATGTAGTTGTGAACTCTGTTTTTGTCATTTTAATTAACCCTGGGCGGAAAACTACGCTACGCTCGCGGAGTGTGCGTAGTGAGCGCAACTACACGCTACGCGAATCGCATGTAGCACAATGCAAAGAACGCATAGCGAAGCGGGTAATTTTTGCTTGCTCACTGTCCTCAACGTCAAGTTGGCAACCGCGAGCAAGCAAAATCAACATCCCGGGAAGACTTTTTCCTCGTTCTTGATTGGCAACATCGAGTTACAGATCGCGAGCGTGGAAAATGAACGTCCGGCGAGATTCTCAACGCGGGGAGGTCAGGTTTCTCATTGCGAGTGGTGGCGTATGTTCCCGACCGCTCGCGATGAGAAACTTCCAGTCCGCGTTGAGAAAGCTGCCGCTCGAGTACAAAACTATTCGAGCGGCAGAAAACGACCGCTTGCACTGTGCATGATGCCGTTCGCAATGATTGCACAGTGCGGACAAGCATCCGGCACTGTGCAATCATTCCGAACAGCATTTCCCTACCGCACTACACAGTTCGCGCAGCTAAGCGTAGTGCAATGTAGTGCAAAGTGCACTTCGTGTAACTTAGCGTAGCGCGACTACGCGAACTACGCCCAGGGTTAAATTTAATTCATTAGAAAATTTGCATTCAAAGTACAAATAATTGTACATCTACTGCAACCTACTTGTTATGAGTTAAACATCTAAAAATTAAATGGGGTTTCCTAGTTGGGTGAACAATGAAAATAGCGTCAACACTCATAATGTGGGTATTTGCAAACACTTCCAAGACCTTTTCCACACTGACATGCATTTTTTAATTTATACATGCATGATTTAGGCATTGGCCATGCTGAAAGTGTGAGGAAGGTCTTGGAACACTTCCATTGTGAATATGGTGTTGAGTAATAGAAGTCTTCACATAGAAAGTAGTGAATAATTTAAAAATATAAATAAATATAAAGTAATGTCAAAGAAATACTATTTATTTATTATCTAATTATAAAATATAGTTTAATCATTAGGGGGCCGAATCCTATCCTGGAAAAACGCTGTACAAATCGTGGTATGGAGCGTTTTCCCCATTCAACTCGTACTTGTAAGGATTCCCCTACAACCTAGGAAGTACGATCCGTACAAATAGACGCTCTCCATACAAATTGTAAAAAAGACCATACAACTCGTATATACAAGCGATTCCGATTCGGATTGCCCTGTACGCGACGTTCACATGTATTCCCGGCAGCAGTTTACAACCCGTCAAGTACGATTCGTACAAAGGGCACTTCTTACGGCTCTTTTTTTACAGGAGCTAAAAAGTGCCGGGAAGACATTGTATGCCCCGAAAACAGTATGAGACGGAACCCCATGTACGCGTCGTACACCCCATGAATACAGGGGTACGGTGTGTATGTACGGTGCGTACCGATGACACGGAAAGTGGGGTATGGTGCGTATATACGCACCGAAGGGGTACTGGTCGTGTACGCACCGTACAAGCACCGTACCCCAAAATCGCTTGTGTACGCACCGTACCCCAAAAGTGCGTATGTACGGTGCGGACCACAAAATCGCGTATGTACGGTGCGTACATGCACGATGTTGGGGTACGCTCCATACACACGCCTCGCATGTGGGGGGACCCCTGTACGCCTCATACCCCTATACGACCCGTACCCCGGTACGAGTCGTACCCCCAGAACGAGTCATACCAGGGTACGCGGCGTATAGGGGTTCGCTTCGTAGCCCGGTACGAGTCGTTCCCCGTATACAGGCCAATTTCCATACAAATCGCATGCTGACAACCCGGTACCAATCGTACTTGATGGGTTGTACAGCCTTTTTACAAATTGTATGGTCTTTTTTACAAGTCCGTGTCATACAGCTTTTCCCGATCCGATTTGTAAGGATCGGGCCGATCTGTATGTATTTTTCCCGTACGAATCGTACTACACGGGTTGGAAGAAACTTGTACGATTTGTATGGAAAAAAATACGGATCCGATTTGTATGTAAAATAAAAGTCCAGGATCAGAATCGGCCCCTAAATGAATGTAACACAATTTTTTATAATATGAGCAAATTGTGATTAATTATGCATGTATCACTTCTAATAACTATTAATGCCTAATAAAAATAAAAAACATCTTTAGGTGGGAATTTATTTTTTAATTTAAACTTAAAAAAAATAATTTTAATAAATATGTTTACATTAATTAAAGATTTATTTCAAAATTGATTTATGTTATTCTACTTCCACAATACATAAAATTAATTTACATTAATATTTAGCACAAAAAATATTTATTGTCAGTGAAATTTACTTTTTTTTTTTTCCCCATACTTTACCACATGAAGATCTCTGCCCTGATTTCAAGGACTCCCTATAAAAGAGTACAGGGAAAAATAAAAAATAAACATGTTTACCTCAAACTTACATGTTGAAATGTTTTTATATCTAACATTAATGTAAATTAAAATTATTTATTCATTTTAAATTTAGACCAAAATAAAAAACCCTACATCATTGTTAACTTAGTTTTGAAATACATATTTAATTAATAGAAATATACTAACATATATACTTAAGTAATAAATGTTTGTGAATACCAAAAAGCAAACTTAATCAAAGGTGTAAACTTTCTCAAAAATGTAAGTTAGCTTTTATGAATCACGCCCTCGTGTTGTGCTTCATTTAGTTTTTGCCTACTGACACTGCTCTAGCTAATGGACATTCTCAGACGCCATGTTAAATCCCTCCTGCAGCCATTGGAATGCAGAACATTTGTGTGAGATCAGTACAGATCTGTACATCATCTTTAACAATTTAATCTTTGATTAAATGGGGCCTTAAAAGCATTTACAAATATAAAGCAGATGCTGTCAAAAGATCGTAGGCATTCATCACGTTACTATTCTTAAGAGAAGTTGTCATAACTGTTTCGTATGTGGTGGCAGGACAAAAGTTATTAGGCAGTTAAAAAACAGGCAACAAATATAAGGCAACTGGTGTAGAGAAAGCTGAAATATTTGCATTGGGTAAGAAATTATACGTTATTTGGGGAATATGTGGATTTAGTTCAGTTTTGGGAGAAAATTCAGATTACTAAGTGCTCAGATAGCTGAAATGTAGAGCTTCATGTACAATGCATGCACCCAGTAATTTTGCAGTCAAAAACCACTGCAATTTGAAAAATCATAGGATTTCTGATAAGGGTGGGCGTAGTGGGCGTAGTGGGGCTACGTGAAGCAGTGCGTAGTGTGCCCAAATCTACGCACATTCGCGCGCTCTGCGTAGCCCCACTACGCGCCGCCCGCCTCCCGCCCACCCTCCTTTTAAATAATACCCTGCATGTTAAATAATTAAAAGTAAAGAGACTTACCTGAAGCGCGGCGTCTCCGGGGCTCCCTCTTCCTTGTTTCCAACTTCTTGTGACAAATGCGCATGTGCGGATGCCCGCGCATGCGCATTTCTCGCAAGAAATGCGCATGTCTGTGTACGTACCGTACATACACAATGGCAGTGTATGCACCGTACATACGCAATGGTGGTGTACGCACCGTACATATGCAATGGCGGTATACGCACCGTACATAGCAATGTCTGTGTACGCATCGTACATACGCAATGGCGGTGTGCGCACCGTACATACGCAATGGCGGTGTACGCACCGTGCATACGCAATTGCGGTGTACGCACCATACATAGCAATGTCCGTGTACGCACCGTACATACACAACGCATGGGGGTGTGCCTGTATGACTCGTACCCCTGTACCGTACTGAACCACGGACACTGTAAAACCGCACAAGGAGGGTCTATTCGACTCGCACCACACCACAAAACACGTCTAGAGTGCACAAAAAATGGAAATGACTGACCTGGACACATCCAAACAGGCAAACAGAGGGGCAAACTCACAACCACCCCTTATAACACACCCACCCACAAATGGACCAATAAAAAGGGCCCACACACACAAACCATGAGCCTTTGCAACAGACTCACTGCAGCTAGAGAGCACACACCAACAACTGCACCCATCCACCTTAACATATACACCTTAACACAACCTTCTTCACACATACCCCCTCTTCACATTCAGACCCACACCGTCACATTCAGACCCCCAAACCCACAACCATCCACACCCTCACCCCACACCATGCCCACAGACAAGAATTCAAAGTTCACAAGGGAGGAGCTGGAGATCCTTGTCAATGAAGTCATCAGATTCGAGCCACAGCTGTTTGGAACATTGGTCAGACAGACCAGCATAGCCGAAAAATCACGCCTGTGGCAGAGGATCGTCGATAGGGTGAATGCTGTTGCACCCATCAGAAGGACCAGGACTGAATGCCAAGCCAGGTGGTACAATCTGCGGAGGGCGGTCAAGCGAAAAATGAATGATGACTACGCCCAGAGCAACATCACCGGACCAATACATTTCCATCCCTGGGAGGAGAAGGTGATGGCCCTGCTTCCGCCGGTGGGAGTACATGGACTTCAAGGACTTCCAGAGCCTGGTGAGTACACAAACAACTTACGTAACATGGGGGTAATGGCATCCACACCCCAACTACACCAAATGCACACAACTACCCCCAAGCCCTCACCGACCAGAACCACAGTAAAAAATAACGCTAATGCCAGTAACATGTGTATGCCCTATTGAGAAAGCAAGGCCATGCTATGTCCCATGCTACATGAAGCACCAACCCAAGAATGGATGTCTGGTATGCTGGGAGGGTGGGTGGCACAAAACACATTGTTGAACTCCAAATCAGACACAATTGCCCTCATCCCATATGGCCCAGGTACATACCCATGCACCATGCACAATGCACAGGGATTGGGAAAGTACTGACAAGATAGCTCACACTCGGCCCGGGTGTAGGCAGCACAAGGCCCTCCTGTGACCAGTGCAAACAAAAACACCAAGACAACAAGGTCAGATATCTACGACAGGAATTCACACTCACTGTCATGGCAGCATGCTCCATGGGGGGACAGCTACATCACCTGGGAGCCCCAGAGCCAAATCACACTACACACACCAGCAGGCCCTGTCACACACACCCCTTACACAAGCAGACACCCCCGGGACAGGCAATGGATTTACCCACTGTCACAATGGACATGTAACACAACAAGACCAATACATAGCCGAAGAAGCATCCAAGCCAAAAATCTACATGTCAAAGACTCAGGAGAACATATCAACCTGTCCCCCGCAACATACCCATCCACAAGTGAACATTGAGGAGAATGCTAGGCACCTACAACTATCTGGAGGAACAGTGCCAACTTGAATGTGTATGAAACATGCATGTTGCATGAAACAGCATTAACATTGTCTGTCTCTCACACACAGGGCAACGTGATGAATCTACCCCCAACAATGGGGGTGAAGATTCACAGTCCCTGGCTCGGGAGGAACCTGATCCCACCGGCAGCGACGCCTCTCAACACTCCGCGGATGACCCCGACCGACCTGGACCCTCTGGTGTCCAAGCCCCTGCTGAACCTGGTTCAGGAACTTCTGTGCCAACCACCACCCCCATTCCTGCCACATCCCAGGAGACACCGAGGAGCCCTGCCCGCAGTGAACAACTAAGCCAGTCTGACCAGGAGGGACAAAGTGCGACGGGCACCCAGGAGGAGGCAGACAACACCGCCACTGCCATCCCTCAGGGGTCCCGTAGACCCGATGTGTCCACAACGGCAGGCCAGATCGTGTGGGCAGGGGTGGTGGGAGTGGAGGCAGGCGGAGGCAAGAACCTGACCAGCCAGCGGGAGCGACCGGTATGTCACACATACACAACATCATGGATGCATACCGGCGTGACACCAGGGAGTTCAGCCATGTAGTGATGACCCTCACAGAGATCAAGAACCAGCAGGCCGAGCAACACGCCAGTCAACAAGAACACCAAGGACGGATGGAGGCAAGACTGGTTGAGCTCCTGGTGGTGCAAAGGGACATAAGCCATTCACTCCGTCGGATTGCCGACAACATGGGCAACCCTCCCTGTGCCACCAGGCGAATACCACCACCAGCCACAGGGAGGGAGGAGGATTAGGATTCGTCCAATGGAGGATCTCAAGCATCGTCAAGGCCTGCATCTGAGGGTCCCCCGAGGAAGGTGGGTCGTCCACGGAAAAGACCGTGAGAGGCAGCGGCCCATCCACATCTCCCAGGTCACCTGGCCTGGCACCTGGCCTTCATGTGCGACAGCATCACCTCATTGACTGACATCATCTGCCACATGGACCTGCTGGTCACAGTCTGACCAATGATGCCAAACACTGTGGTCTGGACTCTGATGACTTCAAATGGCAAGGATACCTTCTCCCCCTGTGAACTTTGGATTCTATGGTCCCTGCATTGCACCTTTTTCTGTGCACAGATCACGCCCCAGAGCTATAAATAAAAAAATAATACTTGAAATTTTATGTTGCAGTCATTTAGCATGAGTCCACAACATACGTGTGGGGATATGTCAAAGTATGCCTGAGTGTGGAAATAACTCCAGCCATCCATACATTTGGATCTGAGTCTGGTCGAGGACACACATGGGTCACAATGTATCACCAAATACAGACATGGAGCCCAATACTCACCCGTGATGGCCTCAAGCTGCTGAGGGGGGGCTTGCAATACTGCTCAGACAGACCAATTTGGAAGAGTATCATGAAGGTGTAGAGGTCATGGGTCATGTTGAGGTGCCCGGGGAGGGAGTCCCAGGTCTGTTTGGCGAGGTGGGAGAACTATCTCCTGCATGCAGTTTTCCTGTGGATGTGATGAATGGTGGCCAGGGCAAGGTCGGCTGCACGGAGTTGGGCCAACGGGGTGTTGGATGACAGACGTCCAAGGTCGGTTTTGGGTCTGGGGTTGTGGACTGCCTCCTGAGTGTGGTTGAGGAGTCTGAAGGTGATCCTGCAGCAGACAGTGAGCCATTGTAGCTATCTCAGGTGGACGGTTATGTGGCTGGGGCAGGGGATGTTGAAGATGAGGTGTGCGGATGCACCCTGGATGTGGACAACTTCTCTTGCAGTTTTGCTGTTGTTCCTCCGTAGAGGGCGGTGCTGTAGTTGAGCCGGCTGGTGTCGTGGACCTGGGGGACGGTCTGTCTTGCCTTGGAGTGGATCTATCTGTGGATCATTTGCACCATGCGGAGGGTGTTGCAGCATGAAGGTACAGATGGTGTTGAGTTGCATGGTAATTGTGAGCGATGAGTCCATAATGAACACCAGCTTGCGTGCGTGGCCACTGGGTGCTGGTGCAGTGCCCAGGCCGGTGGGACACAAGGAGTTGACCCAGCCATAAGGGGACAATCCTCAGATGATGTCCTCAGTCCTGTCCAAGTCCAGCCTCAGGTGGCTGATGTTCAGCCAGTCGTCAACGGATCTCATGTCTTCTTGAAGGTTGGATCTGGCAATGGCTGGGTCTTTGGTGAGGTTGAGGAGCAGCTGGGTGTCAATGGCATACGAGATGATGATGAGGTGGTGTGCGCATGTGATGGTGGAGAGGGGGGTCATGGAGACATTGAAGTTCATCACGCTGAGAGATTAGCCCTGGGGCATGGGCCACATGACCCCAGTGTACTACATGCTGCAGGGTGGAGGCCGACTCCCTGGGCCTTGCTGGTGAGCTACTTGTTGATTTAATCCTGGGTCCTCCTCTGGATACCAGTGTTGGAGATGTGTGAGCTGACAGTGTGGTAGCACATGGTGTAGAATGCCGTTGAGAGGTCAAGTGGGGTGGTCTCACCATTGTTGAGCATGGCAAAGTTGTCGTTGGTGGTGGCAATGATGACGGTTGCAGTGGGGTGATTACTGTGGAAGATGTTCTGGTGCCGGTTGCCTGGAGCTGTTTGCGCAGAGGAAGTTTCTCAGTTGCTTGTTGAGTGTCTTCCTGATGACATTTGCTGGGTAGGGAAGCAGGGTGATGTTCCAGGAGATCCTGCAGTACTGCCGTCCGTTGTTGAAGAAGGGCCTGGGTCTCTGCATGCCTCCAGCTCCCATGGAATGTGGCAAACTCAAAGGAGACATTCAGGACACGCTGGACGCAGGCTTCAAGGATGGTGAATGATGTGGTTAGGATGTTGTGTGGGAAGGGGCCTGATGGAGAGCCAGAGTGGATGGTGCACATGAGCCAGGTGGTGTATTTGCTGTTGACGGGAGTCCAGAACCTGAGGGGGTTTGTCCCGTGGATGATAGTGCTGTCTGCCTCTGTGTGCCAAGGCTGTCGTGAATGGCCATGAGCTTGCATGGTAGAAGTTGCGAGGGATTTGATCTGCCTTGCAAGGGTGGGGTGTCTTTTGGATGGAGAGCTGCTGTCAGTCCACTCACAATGCTGATGAGCTCCTTTATGTCGTGTGTTGTGGTGCCTCGGCCCTATCTGAAGGATCTCCACTTGTCCTTGCTGATGATATGGTGTTGGCTGTGTGTGGCGTTTTCCAGGGCTGTAAGGTAACTGATGGTTCTTTGTGTTGCAAGGTTTGCACAAGAGTCCGGCTAGATCTGTATGAGTCCAGTAGGTCTGCCTTGTCCCAGGTGGCTTAACTGTTGTTGTGCTTCACAGGAAAGTCCGTCAATGTGGCAAGATTGTTGGATCAGTTGCTGATCCAGTGTGTGAGGTTGCAGGGTGTGGCGGGGGTGTTGGTTCGAGTGTCCCACACAGCTTGTCTGTGGCGACTTACATCAAGCATCTTTGGGTGATCGGTAGCGGGGTGTGGGGCAGGGTGTTGCTTGTCGGAGACGTGGATGCAAATGTTGATGGACCAATGATGGATGGTGGTGTGGTTCTCCTACAGCAAGAAGTTACTGGCCCCCAGCCACATGTAGCCTGTGGAGGTGAGGGCATGCGTGCAGATGTACGTGTTGATGGCTTTGGGGATTTGTGGATGTAGGCCTGGAGATCTGTAGATGAGAGTTACTATGAGGGTTGCCAGGGGGTTGGTGCAAAACCGGATTTGTGACTCAGAGGGTGTACTTGTGAATAAATTGCAAGTCATCCGCCGGGATTGTTGGTGCCGTCCCTGCGGGTGATCTTGTATCCGTCAGAGATGGCAATGAAGAAGTTGTGTGCTGAGGATGCTTTTATCCAGGTCACTGTCATGAAGGTGATGTGTGGGGCTGTTGTGTTGAGGAGGTAATAGAGTTCAATGGCATGCTGGTGGACGGAGCGGGTGTGGAGTAGGAGGCACATGACCTGCTTGTTCTGACAGGGTCTGGTAGGCGGGGCAGCGCTGTGTAGGCAGTTGGAGTTGCACACTCAGCATGCAAAGGTGTCGTGTGTGCGCTTAGGGGGTGCCTGATAGCAGGCGGGTTCTTGTCTGGTGGACATTGCTTGGAGGGATGGCTGCAGCATGAGCCTGTTGTGTGACGTGGGTCATGCAAGGACCAGAGGGGCGTGCACTGTGCACGTTGCAGGCGCAGACGGTCCTGCCTTTGGCACTGCGTTGGCGCAACAGTGGCACAGACAAGCTGCTGGATTCACTAAGAATGGGTGGAGGGGGGAAGGGAGGAGCATTTTGGAGGCGTGTGGGTTGCAGTATCAGGGCACTTGGTGGTGCGGTGCCGCAGGTGAGGCAGCAGCAGGCGGAAGGGGTGAGAAACTAGGCAAAAAGTAGCACATAAAGACAAGGAGGTCAGAAAGGCACAGTGCAACAGGTGTATGTAAAGGAAGGAGTGTCAGGTTACTCATGGGTCACTCCGAGAAAATGTATGAAGAATCAACAAAAATAACAGCCATAGGATCAGGCAACAAAATGCGGAGCTGCGCACAGGAGACACACCGTCAGCAGGCGTTGACGTCCCGTTGTGGGTAGCAACCTGCACAAATACATACACAACCAGGTACTTCATGCACAATAGAGATTATTAGCCATGAAGAAATGCATGCATGTTGCCGAAGTACACATACACTCATATGCTCAATCTTTGACAAGTATGCCATAGATGACGCATGCAAACTGGCAAGAGATCTGCAGTGACAGAGATGAGGCACTTTGGATTGTGCTGAACACCTTTATTGCACAAAATCACACAAAGGAAAATGCATCCATACGAACAGACTCACAGGTCAGTTGACAGAACATGTGGGACATACGCTGGACCCCCCCTTCACAACACGGATGTTGTAAATCCCAATAAACTGGCACACAAGTTAAGGGGATGAGCCAAACACATCCTGCTGCACACAGAGAGGCTGCAATTCACCATTGAGCCTGTTGTTGTGATGTCGCACACTATGTCCACCAGTAGGATCCGCAATGTTTCAGAGCCAAGGTCTACGCACATTGATGCCTACATCAGACTCCACACTCCACTACAGATGACTGTCAAGAAGGGTGAATATCATGTCATGGGAGTGATGCTACATGTTATATGCTCCATGGTGAGAAGACATGTATGCATGGTACCACAACATGCACAGAAGCAGTCCCCACACATTCCTAACCCGTACCACCACCAAAAATCCTTGCTGCTATCCTTACCCAAAGTGACATTTCCACATGTCCTTGCATGGAACGCTGATTCAGCACACGTTGCAATCCTCACGAGGAATAACAGGAGGACAAAGATGACACGAGCAGACAACAGGCGCAAAAACCTGGGAATGACAGACACACAAGAAGTCACCTAAAACAAATCTCGCCACACAGCTGGTCAGTTACGAAACATGAACAATGTTGGACACAAGCAAATTGCAAAGAAAGTCTCTCCGCAAAACTGTGTGGCATGACATCATCACTCGAGTGACACATCAGTACACACATCAAAGTCACATTGCATTCAGTCAGCTGGACACACACATTGCAACACATGCCACTCAATGCTACAAGCTTGCACACTCATACCCAGTGACTCACCATTATGAGAAGAAGTTGCGTATGAGCTGACTCCGGATATCATCCTCCTCCTCCTCATCACTTGCCTCATGACCAAGCCCTGGATCCTCCACGGGTGGATGTTCCTGCTCATCAGGATCAAGGATGAGTGGCACTGCCTTCTCAACGGCCATGTTGTACAGCATGCAGCACTCAATGAAGATTTTGCACACCTTCTCCGGTGCATATGGGAGGGACTCACCTGTCTTGTCAAGGCACCGGAATCGGCTCTTCAGGAGTCCAAACGTCCTCTCAATCACTCGCCTGGTCTGCCCGTGTACATTGTTGTACAGGTGATCTGCAGCTGTTCTTGTGTTGCGGAGAGGTGTCATTAGCCATGGCATGTTGGGATATCCAGAGTCCCCTACATGGAAACATCATGTAAATAAGTGGGTCAGGAGATGCCGTAAGAGCCAAAGATACTGCAACACACAGGACAAACAGAGTATACCCACCAAAAAGACATGCTCGTTCGTTGTGCAGCCGCAGCATCATTTGTGGCACCCTGCTACACCTCATGATGTAGGCATTGTGTGCTGATCCTGGCAAAACGTGCACAGACATGGGAAATCAGCATGTTAGCAAGACACACCACAAGGGCATTTATTGAGTGGTAATGTTTTCTATTGCGATAGGCTTGCTCCTGTGCCTGTGGTGGTACCAAAACCACATGTGTCCGATCAATGGACCCAATTACATGGGGCATCCCTCCCAGGGCATAGAAATCACCCTTGACATCTGTCAACTCCTCAGGAGTAGGAAATTTGATGAATTCATCAAGGTGCTCCAACATGGCTGCCAAAACATCACGCAGGACACGGCTGAACATTGTCTGTGACATCCCACCAACATCAGCTATGGTCAATTGAAACGTACCTGTGGCAAAAAAATGTAGGGCTGCCATCACCTTCATCTTGGGGGTCAGCGCAGTAGGATACCTGTGTCGCGGTTGGAGGTGTGGTGCCAGCTTGTCGGTCAAGTTTTCAATCAACTGTTGAGTGAATCTGTAACGTCGGATGCAGGCACGTTCCCTTATGGCAGCCAAGTCTGCCATTGGTCTTGGGACAGGCGGTACCCTGCAAGACATTGTTGGGAAGAATGAAGATTGAGAGTCTGCCAACATCAATGTCAATGAACATAGCACATGCTAAACTGCTACTACACATCAGGTAACTATGGAGTTTGGTGTGTGCAATACATCCAGGACACATATGCCAGCTTGCTGGCACTCATACACCTGTTGATTGTCAAGTCTACATGACATGCCCTGAAATGAGCTGGGGGCAAGTCTGAGTGAACAGCCAGAGATATCACCGGAGTGACACACATCCACATAGCTGCATTGGAAGGATGTCATCTCATCCAGACAGTTGACTGCAAGGCACACGCACAGGTCACATGGAATGTCAAATGTACATATGACACACATTGCGATGAAGGGGTACACGTGACACCAATTAAACACAGCCATTCAGACGACGCAGACGTGTATGCCTGGGAAAATATGATGTCCAATGCACACAGACCCTACAGCCGTGGGAATCCACATGTGGCATGGTGTGCATAGATGTGTGCCTTGCCCATCTCCACACAGACCCATGTTGGATGCACCAACACCAGATGCAGTTGACGGAACACTGACAGCAAGCTCATGGGAACACATGACACACACCTGACATAGTCACATAGGGGCACGCTGATCGTGACATGTCAGTTGATAGAGTGTCCCTGGCATCAGGAGACAGGTGCGGGTGGTGATGACTGTGCCATCCCACTGCTGCTGTGCATGACACAGTTGGACTACAGACACTCATGTGGCAAGTGACAAGCTGATGTGTGCCACATAGTGCCCCATCACACATGACATGTGTCCACAGGTCATCACACACCAATTGTGCAACTAGATGAGATGACCTGTGCAATATCACTGTCTGCCACACCTAGGGCCTGCACATGTAAGTATGCAATGACAAGTACTTGATGGACATCCTTGTGCGACTCGTAGCCCTCCATTCCTGGCATGTGTATGCCTGTATTACCATTGTAAGCATGTGAAACGCACTGTACAACTATTGGCGTAGGTGTACATGTGAAACGCACCGTACAACTAGTGCGCACATGTACGTTTGAGAAGCACCGTACAACTATTGGCGTACGTGTACGTGTGAGAAGCACCGTACAACTATTGGCGTATGTGTACGTGTGAAACGCACCATACAACTATTGGCGTAGGTGTACGTGTGAAACGCACCGTACAACTATTGGCGTACGTGTATGTTTGAGAAGCACGGTACAACTATTGGCGTACGTGTACGTGTGAGAAGCACAGTACAACTATTGGCGTAGGTGTACGTGTGAAACGCACCGTACAACTAGTGCGTACATGTACGTTTGAGAAGCACCGTACAACTATTGGCGTACGTGTACGTTTGAGAAGCACCATACAACTATTGGCGTACGTGTACGTGTGAAACGCACCGTACAACTATTGGCGTACGTGTACGTGTGAAACGCACCATACAACTAGTGCGTACATGTACGTTTGAGAAGCACCGTACAACTATTGGCGTACATGTACGTGTGAGAAGCACCGTACAACTATTGGCGTAGGTGTACGTGTGAAACGCACCATACAACTAGTGCGTACATGTATGTTTGAGAGGCACCGTACAACTATTGGCGCACATGTACATGTGAAACGCACCGTACAACTAGTGCGTACATGTACGTTTGTGAAGCACCATACAACTATTGGCGTACGTGTACGTGTGAGAAGCACCGTACAACAATTGGCGTAGGTGTACGTGTGAAACGCACCGTAAAACTAGTGCGTATATGTACGTTTGAGAAGTACCGTACAACTATTGGCGTACGTGTACGTTTGAGAAGCACTGCACAACTATTGGCATACGTGTACGTGTGAAACGCAGCGTACAACTATTGGCATAGGTGTACGTGTGAAACGCACCGTACAACTATTGGCGTACGTGTACGTTTGAGAAGCACCGTACAACTATTGGCGTACGTGTACGTGTGAGATGCACCGTACAACTATCGGCGTAGGTGTAAGTGTGAAACGCACCGTACAACTAGTGCGTACATGTACGTTTGAGAAGCACCGTACAACTATTGGCGTACGTGTACATGTGAAACGCACAATACAACTAGTGCGTACATGTACGTTTGAGAAGCACCGTACAGCTATTGGCGTGCGTGTACGTGTGAGAAGCACATACAACTATTGCCGTAGGTGTACGTGTGAAATGCACCATACAACTAGTGCGTACATGTACGTTTGAGAAGCACCATACAACTATTGGCGTCCGTGTACGTTTGAGAAGCACCGTACAACTATTGGCGTACGTGTACGTGTGAAATGCACCGTACAACTATTGGCGTAGGTGTACGTGTGAAACGCACCATACAACTATTGGCATACGTGTACGTTTGAGAAGCACCGTACAACTATTGGCGTATGTGTACGTGTGAGAAGCACCGTACAACTATTGGCATAGGTGTACGTGTGAAACTCACCGTACAACTAGTGCGTACATGTATGTTTGAGAAGCACCGTACAACTATTGGCGTACGTGTACGTGTGAGAAGCACCTTACAACTATTAGCGTACGTATACATGTGAAACGCACCATACAAGTTGTGCGTACATGTACTTTTGAGAAGCACCGCACAACTATTGGCGTACGTGTACGTGTGAAACGCATCGTACAACTAGTGCGTACATGTACGTTTGAGAAGCACCGTACAACTATTGGCGTACGTGTATGTGTGAGAAGCACCGTACAACTATTGGCGTAGGTGTACGTGTGAAACGCACCATACAACTATTGGCGTATGTGTACGTTTGAGAAGCACCGTACAACTATTGGCATAAGTGTACGTGTGAGAAGCACCGTACAACTATTGGCGTAGGTGTACGTGTGAAATGCACCGTACAACTAGTGCGTACATGTACGTTTGAGAAGCACCGTACAACTATTGGCGTACGTGTACGTGTGAGAAGCACAATACAACTATTGGCATAGGTGTACGTGTGAAACGCACTGTCCAACTATTGGTGTAGGTGTACCTGTGAAACGCACCGTACCTGTGTGTGGATTTCAAAATTACATAGGTTACACATAAGGGACAAGTATTAGGCCCTAAATGCATGCTGGTTGTCATGGAGACAGAGTTTTCAGTTGAAATGTGTCCATCAGGTGTCCTGGAACAGTCAGTTGGCCACAAAATACAATGTTGCAAAGTGGTTGTTAACTTGACATGATGCTCAAAATTTGAACGATGCGAATGCGTGTCATTGCTGTATGTGTAAAGGGATTGGAGTAAACGTATGATGCCAATGATTCAGACCAATCACTATGTACTCCTCAAAATGAATGCCCCTCAGCAACACAGATATAAGGCAGCCAGAACCCCTGAGAGGGCACTTGCCTGCACAACTTTAGAGTCGACCACACTGCTGCTGTCTCTGCTTCTCCTGGACCATGTCACGTACTGTGGAGAGGGCCCAGCCATTCACCAATGAGGAGAATGAGGCATTGCTGGACTGCCTCCTCCCACAGTACACCAAGGTGTATGGGAGACCAGGGGAGCAGGTGAGTGCTGACTCCACTACCTTTGCCTATGCACCTGTTGTGTGACTGTCAATATTGTATCCAGGTGGGACAGACATGCAATGTTGTTTAGAGTGGGTCCGGGGGGGGGGGGGACATGCTTATGTCTCTCATGCAGAGCATGATGTAGTTCCTGTGTGCACTCATCACTTGCATAGTGCTTACTGTGACTTTCACTGCATAGTGCATGACACATCCAGCCTGGCAAATCCTTGGTGGCTTTTTCTCCTGTTGTCCTGAGGTGATTCAGTGGTCCCCTCGGTGTGACAGGTGACTGTACCCACAGATGTGTATGAGTTGAGTGGACCTGTGATGGGAGTGTGCAAATGATGTGTACGACCTCATGGACATTGATGTGTGTGAATGTTCCTTTTCATGTGGGTGAGTGTCTATGTGAAGTGTTGCACCACAGCTGCATGGAGGAGGCCAAAGATCTACCCATCTGATGTAACAAGTAAGCCGTGCTGTGTGTCTGACTTGCAGAGCTAGCACGACACCTGTGACACCCCACTGGCAGATGGCGCATGTGCAGAGTGAGGGTTGTATCCACTCTTGTCAATGACAGGCGAGTGATCTGTGCCTGGGTGTGTCTGTCTAGTCTGCTGAGGGTGCGTCAGTGCAGTGGGACATGTGACTGCTTGGCACGTGCTGGCCATCAGCCTGCTGTTGCATGTGCTGCACAGTGTGTGGCATGATCAGTGAGTGTGTCGCACCCCTCATGCCACCTGTTGACTTTCAATGCCATGTAGTGCAATGGGGCTTGCACACAGGCCAATTTTGTATTGTGAATTAAGCAATTCCTGTCAGCATCCTATGCCCTGTTCAACATTTCAAAGATGTTCAATTGTGTGTCTCTAGGACATGGAGCAGGTGTATTGATGTTGTGTCACTTTGTCATCCTGACAGGTAACTGCCTACGAGAAGGGTGTGATCTGGCGGGACATCATCAGGGCCGTGAGATCTGCGGGGGAGCATAGTCGGCAGCTGCCACAGGTCCGCAAGAGGTGGCAGGACATCCGCTGCTGGACCCGGAGGATCGCCTGGGTCCAGCTGGAGCTCGACGCTCCTCGCCCCCATGGCGGCCGCCGACACCTGACCCCCCACATGAGCCGTGTCCTGGTGGTGGTCTTCCCTGACCTCGATAGGCAGTTACAGGACAGACTGCAGCAAGTAGGTACATGGCTGTATGTTGTGTTATGTGTCATCAGCTTTTGGAAGTGCTCTGTAGCCTGGATACACTCACAGAGTTTATATGTGCAGTGCATTTTCTGTTCCCCAATTTCACCTGGTGCTCTTTTTCATCCCTTCCCCTCCTTGACATATGTCCCCTGGTCTGTGTGTAATCACATTTGCACATGGTCATCTAGGCTGCCAAAAAATCAAAGTGCACATTGCTTTCTGCATCATGTGGGAGGGTGGTCTGTGACTTGTATTGGTACCTTGCCTGTGCCATGACCTGTTCACTATGTTGGGGGTCCATATTTGTTGGCACTGATGATGATTCTCAACATAGGAGTGTGAGGTTTCAGCTGAACACCCTTGCACCATGCATGACCAATGTTGTGGCCTCAGACATGATGTGCATGAGTGGGAGATATGCATAGTGCCATGATGGTTGATCATTCCAGGAACACGGAGCAGTGTGCCCACTATAGTCCCCTGAGACACCCTGGCCTCCTAATCATGTGTGTCATCCAACACTGTGCACATTCTCTGTGGGTTCAGCAGGGGTCTGCCTCTGTGGCATTGTTCCCTGGCCTAGTTTGTATTTTTCAAATGTGTGCTACATGTGTCCACTGGACAGGGATACACCATTTTGCTTGTGCATACTCACACTGGGCAGTGCCTGTGTGGCTATTCACAAGAATCTGTTGATGGTTGTTTATCACAAATATGTGTTGCCAGCCCCACGAGGTGATGGTGTGTAAATGTAGCAATTTTTGCTGCACAGTTTTTCTAACCCTGAATAAGAGGTGTCACTTCTTGATCTGTATCAATCACATTCACTCAGGTATGGGGGGGTGTGTGGGAGAGGCCTACATGGGCAACTCTGATTTTTGCTTGCAAGGTCTGACCTATGTGTGAGAATTGGCTGTACTAAGAATCAGCGTGCAGTGCCCCTGTGATGCTGGCCAGTGCTTAATGTTCGTGCTTTGCAGCCTGTGTCAGTTTTTTAAAAACATGAATCCTGCTCATACATTTTTGGCACCTGTATGTGGTTCAGATGCAACGCAGTTTGGACTTTGTGTGCGGACATCTGTGTGTACATTCTGGGTTGCCATTAGGGTGTCCCCACAGTACAGCTATGCTTTTTTACAACCCAATTGCAGGCCCATTAGCTTATGCATTGTCCTGGGTGTGGACATGTGTGCCACTCCAGATGACAGGCAGTAGGTCATATGTGTAGCCAACTGTGTAATCAGGTGACGGATGGCCATGTGACAACTGACATAATTCAAGTAGTTACTCTAAATAAATTGTACCTTTGCACTCACAGCACTTGTCAACAGTTCTTCATGTTTTAAATGTGGTAATTTGATGAGTTGTGTTAAGAACACTGATGTGCCTGCATGAAAAAAGTCTCCCAAGGAAGTGCACACCAAACGACATTTCCACTTTCATGGAACACGCTGGCACCTTTTCAAAGAAGCCACTGTTAGAATTAAATGGTGTTGCAGATTCTCCATATACATGTTCCCACAGTGGTCTTGATTTTGTGAGACTCCTTTGTTGTTGGTGATACAAACTAACGAGTCTCAAGACACCAAGACCTCCGTGGGCCCATGTATATGTACTTTCTGCAACACCATTTATTTCTAACAGTGGCTTCTTAGAAAAGGTGCCAGCTTCTTCAATGACAGTGCACATGTACTTTTGTGTGCACTGCCTTGTGCAACATATTTCATGCAGGCACATGAGTGTTCTTTTCATGAAATGGAGATTTGCCACATTCAAAACATGTCGATTGTGTAAAGTATTGTGAGTCCCAAGGTACCAACATTTTTTCGTTTTGTGTTCGAAAGTACTTACAGGTCTCTGAGTGTGGTGACACCTTGAGTATTGAGGTGTTAGTTTACCTTGGGTGCACCACTACTGTTTCTTTCAGGGTAAACAAGAGGTGGCATGACTTCATTGTATTGCTGTGCTCACCGGTTCACAGACACTAGCTTCTCAGTGTATTTCTCATTCAAGTTGTGGCCTGGTGTGTTCTTTTTTTCCTGGTGTCAAGTGGCATAGTGGGTCTACCAACTGGGCAGTACAGGGCTTACATATGTGCGGAGTAATCTAGCTGTTACTCATGATGCATTGCCTGATATGCACTGTGACCAATTGTTTTTGTGCTCATGTGTCAGATGTATACAGGTGACTGATGAGTATCGGTTTCTTCTCCTTGCCCACAACATCATCAACCGAAAACGAGGGAGACACCTGCATGGACCTGGAGGAGGGACCCAGCGACAGTGCAGCCAGTGCTGTGGATTCAGCAGGAGCCAGTGGCACGGAGGGCGAGGGGAGTCAGTTGGAGGACCTGTCTGGAGGCGAGAGCAGTTACGACGCCGACGGGTCCGAGGCTGAACTCCCTGAGGAGGCGGAGGCTGCAACACCAACTGGCAGCATCCCCACATCTGTCCCCACCTCCTTCATTCCCATTTCCGCCCTCCCAGTTGCTCCCGTCCCTCCTGTCCGTGCAGCGTCCCACCGTGTCTCCTTCGTGCCAGGCACCGCACCCCCTGCCCCTGTCACCCCTGCTGCCCTCAGTGAAGAGTCTGTGGACATACTGCGGGAGTTGCAGGTTGGCCAGGCATCGATGCTGAATGTCCTCCATGACCACACTAGACTGCTCACACAGGTGGTGTCGTTCATGGAGGGCATGTCAGCAACGATGTCTGACCAACGCAGGATTCTGCGGTCCATGGACACTTCACTGACGGCAGCAGTTACTGCCCTGCAGCGCTCCATCCCCCCCCACCCCGGACTCATCCACACTGCCCTCTCCCATGCCTGCCCAACGCACACCCAGACAGTCACGGGCATGCACCCCAACAGACACATCTAGCACACCCACAAGTAAGGCACAGCGCACATATCCTGGCACGCACACTCAGGGGGATGTAGGCACACCCACAGGGTCTGGGGGAAGACGACAGACATGCAGCCACAGTCATAGTCCGCAGTCCTCACAACCCAGTTCCTCCAAAACCACTCCCCTTAGCTCCCCTGCCAAACTGTCACCCAAGGACAGCTACATGGCTGGTCTGGCCCTCAGCTCCACTGTTGAATAGATCACAAGTGTGGAGGCTTGTGTTTGCTACGCACTGTTCACAGGTGTGTAACCACCACTATTTTAGACGTGAATCTGCAAATTTTTCATTTATTAGCTTATTGAAAATCTTTACTGTCCATAGTTACATAATATCACATACAATTGTATCTAATGACATCAAACTCAATAGTTTGTAAAGAATGACAGTGTTCATGTACTCCAACAAAGACACTACATTTGCAAATTTACAAATTTATACATTCATGGATACTGAAGCCCAATGCATTTCGGAACATACTAGTTCCTTCCTCAGGGGCGATTCTGAAATGAAAAAATAAATAAAGTAATTTTATTTTGTCTGTCCAAATGGAGGCTCAAAAAAAGCTCTATTAACAACAAAAAGTGTGATTTATATGAGTATTTTCAGGTTATGCTATTGTGATGTAGTCAGAACATGTTGATAGTTCATACCTTCAATAGGCAGTTTATGTCTTGCGTAAACCGATGGTCCTAATGGGACGAAGTCTGAAATACCAAATTGCAATAACGTTGTAATTATGACCTTGTGCCACTAGAAGCGTGAAGTAGTAAAGCGAAAGCTCATAAGCAAGACTTACCTCGTGGAGGTTTAACATGCACGTTTGTCTGAAACAAAAGACCAGAAGGAACCTAGGGTCAAAACCACTGTACTGGGATAATCTGCAAAGTGACTTAAAAGCAATTGGACCGCTTCTCAAATGAGTAAACTTGCTTACCTATGTAGCACCCATTATGTCGAGTATCTACACAAGAAAACGATAAGAAGAGAGGTTAGGTCTTGACCAATCCTCAAATGGTTTAAAGAAACGCTTGAGTTTAAGACAGAAAACCGGTCAAGTTGAAAATGCCTCGTACCTGAAGTTTATGTAGTCGCGTTTGCCAGAATAATCTTCCGTGATGCTGTGAGAAGTAGTGTTCCCCTTCACTCGTGATTTAAATCGCGCGATCATGGCGCGCGCTATGAACAGCAATGACGGACTAATGCTACAGCACTAATCTCTTTGTGGCTCGTGCGTAGGCGCCATGTTGTAATATATAGAGATGCCTGAGATACGATATTCCCAATAACGAAACAATGTTTCCCCGTTAATAAAAAATTGAAATGATGTGTGAAACATTTTGCTGGAACTCATAGAAAGAACAAAAGCAGTATGAAAACGATTTCCAAGAAGTAACTAGATAGCTTTTCACTGTGGGACAGAATTGATATTCCAAGATAACGATGCAACGTCTCTTAACTAATAAAACTGTGTGAACCAAAATCGTAACGTGTCATACTAGGTGATGAAATGGCAAAGAATGATGAAGACAACCGTATCTAATGAAATACCAAATGTTATGCGAGAATGTCACTATTCTTGTGAAACAACAAAATGATAATAAAAGATAACGACAGAGATACTCATGTACAACGCGCTGGAGACCTGATGTTGATATGGTGGAAACCTAGTGTTAATGTAAAATAAATGTAAGAAGAAAATGGGAAAGGAAAAAAATGTTCTTTAGGCTTGTGCTGGTCATAACTGAAAATTGACATGGCATTTGATACTATGTAAAAAAGAAGAGTAGTATGAGAGAAAGGTAGCCTGTGTTTTAGGTGCACCTTGTGTGTAAAGCTATATGAAACATGACATATCTAATCTGTCATTCATTCCTGTTGGGATCATGGTGTCCAAAGTTTTTATCCAGTAGACCTCACGTTGAAGTAGTTTGTTGTTATTGTCTATTCCTGGTTGGATTTTAACTCTCTCTATGATTTAAAACCTTAGTTGGGAAATTGAGTGATTTGCCTCTGTCCAGTGGGTGGCTAATGATGAATTCAGATTCTTGGTTCTTATTCGACTTTTGTGTTCTGTCAGTCTGATTTTAATTTTCCGTTCAGTTTTGCCAATGTAAGTTTTGCCACACGGACATTTTATTGCATATATCACGTTGCTGGTATTACAATCACTCGTATGTTTTAATGGAATTCCTTTACCAGTAGTAGGATGAGTACTATAGTTGCCCAGGATTACATTATTGCAATGTGAGCAGTTGAAACATCTGAGGGTGCCTTTGGCTGTTGTAAGAGTGGGGTCTCCATGAATTTGAGATAATAATTCTCTCAGGTTTTTCCCTCTTGTGTAATCATGTAGAGGAGGTTCTTTGAAAATATTATTGAAGTCCGCCTCATTAGCCAGTAACTCCCATCTTTTGTTGATAATCCTTTTAATCGCTGAAGAGCTGGTTGTATATTTAGATACAAATACTATGTTGTTACTCTTAGCCGGTTTGTGCTGATTGAACAGTTCACTTCGTTGCTTGCCAGCTACTCTTTGTATGCAATCTTGGAGAATGTTGTCCGGGTATCCTCTTTGTATATATCTTTGTCTATATTCTTCCGTTTTGTTCAAACATGCTTGGGGGTCAGAACATATGCGTTTAATCCTTATAAACTGAGAATACGGTAGATTTCTAATGAGACTTCTTGGGTGAAAACTTGTGTGGTCCAGAGCATTATTGCGATCCGTGGGTTTGGTATAGATACAAGTTTGTAAACATGCTTGATCACGATTTTTAGTGATGTTAACATCCAGATATTCAATTATTTCCTTATCGATTTTATAGGTAAATTGAATTCTAGGGTCAAAAGTGTTCATTGTTAGAATCATGTGTTCCAGGGTTTCACTTGAATCCGTCCAGATTAGAAATATGTCATCTATAAAGAGACAATATAATCTGATTTTGGACCACCTCAGCTCCACTGTGACACCACCCCACAAGCGTGCGAGGAAGTCCCCGGGCAGGGGAGTTGAGTCCCCCCATGTCAACCCCCTCCCCAAAGACCGCTGCACCCCATCCCTCGGCCACCACGCCCTCCATTGGCCCTGGGGTATCTTCCGGTGCAGGGGTTGGGATGGAGGCCCTAGCTGAAGTGTGCTGCGCCGTGTTCACCTCCACCTTTGGCGCTGCCCCACCCCCTGTGGTGGAGACGTCCACTCCTGCACCCACCACACCTACCCAACCCCCTCCTGTCCCTGCGGTGCCTGGTCCTGCCACTGATGATGCCCCCCCCGGTCGAAAAACCTTGAGGTTCGTTTGTGCAGGCAAAGTAGGGGTGGACACGGTCCCCTACGTCCACCCTTGGACTCGAGAAATGGACTGGCCTTTGGCCTTTGTACATAGTCTTATTAATTTATTATTTTTCTGTGCTGAATAAAGCCTTTTATTTTACTTTCAACACTATTGCATTTCAGGTACTTGATGTTGGTGATGAGGCTCCTGGAGTTGGTGTTATGGTAATGTGTTAGGGTTCTGAGAAATGTTTTTGTATGATGGTCATGAGGTGGACCATGGTATCTGTGTGCCATCACAATGTCTCTGCAAAGAATCATTGGTAGTGTGTGTTCATTTAGTTTGGAGACATTGTCCCAAGGAGTGTTCCTTCCTCTGTGGCACCTGACATCTTCCCTGTAAACAGTTGCACAATTGTTGTGCTGACCTGTGTCAACATTTCCTTTGTTGGTGACGGATCCCTTCAACAATGGCCATGCCTGCTCACCGATGTCTCCTGCTGAATCGTCTGTGCCATCCTTGCTAGTCTCTGTACTTGTGTTTTGGGTATGTAGGAATGCCTTCAGGGACAAATTGCCCCTTTTCATCACTATGCATGTGTGTAATCACGGCCTACCACACAAATGGTACTTGTTATGCAGGGTATTTTGGCACCTGACTCACAATTGTGGGCATTGTATCTAGTGGAATTCAACCCTATTCCTTCCATGAGAGACAACATCTTGGTGGCTGGACCAGCACCTGAACATTCCTATCACTCCTGGGATGTGCATGACAGTGTGTGTTCCCTTTGGCTATCTTAGTTTTGTATGCAGTTACATGACTATATAGTCTGATGGCATGACATCAGTGTGTGTATGTGCTGCACCCGCCATGGGTGGGTATGCATGTGTTATATGTCCTCACACCCACATGTGGTGTGTCATGCAGTGTGTGAAAGACATCCATCCTCCTGGGAGTGGGACACTGCTGTCAGTGAAGTGTTGTAATAGCACTATCATCATAGTCCAAAGTTAGGGATGCGTCCATACCACCATGTAGGTGTGGTCATCTGATAATGATGTACACCCCCCATATGCTGTCCACTGCTGGGAGTCATATGCACCCACCCCTCATATGTCTGTCCACTGCTGGGAGTCCTCTGCGCCCACCCCTCATATGTCTGTCCACTGCTGGGAGTCATATGCACCCACCCCTCATATGTCTGTCCACTGCTGGGAGTCATATGCACCCACCCCTCATATGTCTGTCCACTGCTGGGAGTCATATGCACCCACCCCTCATATGTCTGTCCACTGCTGGGAGTCATATGCACCCACCCCTCATATGTCTGTCCACTGCTGGGAGTCATATGCACCCACCCCTCATATGTCTGTCTACTGCTGAGAGTCCTCTGCACCCACCCCTCCTATGTCTGTCCACTGCTGGTAGTCATATGCACCCACCCCTCAAATGTCTGTCCACTGCTGGTAGTCATATGCACCCACCCCTATATGTGTGGCCACTGCTGGTATTGATCTACAGCCACCCCCATATGGCTGGCCACTGCTGGGAATCCTCTGCACCCACCCACGCACCCCCTTGGAGCAGTACACTGCTGGCCTGGACCTACACACACACCAATATGAAGGTAACATGCAGGGCCAGTCTGTAAGCCCACATTACTGGCGTTTGTACGCCTCGTATCCCATATGTACTGGTGTCGTAACGGAGTACGTGTGAAACGCACCGTACCCATGCTTTCATTGCGTGTGGACGGTCCGTATCACAGTTCTAATTGTGCCGTGGGGGTACGTGTGAAACGCACCGTACCCACGCTTTCATTGCGTGTGTACGGTCCGTATCACAGTTCTAATGGTGCCGTAGGGGTACGTGTGAAACGCACCATACCCATGCTTTCATTGCATGTGTACGGTCCGTATCACAGTTCTAATGGTGCCGTGGGGGTACGTGTGAAACGCACCATACCCACGCTTTCATTGCGTGTGTACGGTCCGTATCACAGTTCTAATGGTGCCGTAGGGGTACGTGTGAAACGCACCATACCCATGCTTTCATTGCATGTGTACGGTCCGTATCACAGTTCTATTGGTGCCATAGGGGTACGTGTGAAACGCACCGTACCCACGCATTCAATGCGTGTGTACGGTCCGTATCACAGTTCTAATGGTGCCGTAGGGGTACGTGTAAAATGCACCGTACCCACGCATTCATTGCGTGTGTACGGTCCGTATCACAGATCTAATGGTGCCGTAGGGGTACATGTGAAACGCACTGTACCCACGCATTCCTTGCGTGTGTACGGTCCGTATCACAGTTCGAATGGTGCCATAGGGGTACGTGTGCAACGCACCGTACCCACGCATTCATTGCGTGTGTACGGTCCGTATCACAGTTCTAATGGTGCCTAGGGGTACGTGTGCAACGCACCGTACACGTCCACTTCCATTGATGCGGTACGCAGGGGTTGCTGGACACGCCCCCCCAAGTGACCATACCCTGGTGGTCCAACATGGCTGCCAAAACATCACGCAGGACACGGCTGAACATTGTCTGTGACATCCCACCAACATCAGCTATGGTCAATTGAAACGTACCTGTGGCAAAAAAATGTAGGGCTGCCATCACCTTCATCTTGGGGGTCAGCGCAGTAGGATACCTGTGTCGCGGTTGGAGGTGTGGTGCCAGCTTGTCGGTCAAGTTTTCAATCAACTGTTGAGTGAATCTGTAACGTCGGATGCAGGCACGTTCCCTCATGGCAGCCAAGTCTGCCATTGGTCTTGGGACAGGCGGTACCCTGCAAGACATTGTTGGGAAGAATGAAGATTGAGAGTCTGCCAACATCAATGTCAATGAACATAGCACATGCTAAACTGCTACTACACATCAGGTAACTATGGAGTTTGGTGTGTGCAATACATCCAGGACACATATGCCAGCTTGCTGGCACTCATACACCTGTTGATTGTCAAGTCTACATGACATGCCCTGAAATGAGCTGGGGGCAAGTCTGAGTGAACAGCCAGAGATATCACCGGAGTGACACACATCCACATAGCTGCATTGGAAGGATGTCATCTCATCCAGACAGTTGACTGCAAGGCACACGCACAGGTCACATGGAATGTCAAATGTACATATGACACACATTGCGATGAAGGGGTACACGTGACACCAATTAAACACAGCCATTCAGACGACGCAGACATGTATGCCTGGGAAAATATGATGTCCAATGCACACAGACCCTACAGCCGTGGGAATCCACATGTGGCATGGTGTGCATAGATGTGTGCCTTGCCCATCTCCACACAGACCCATGTTGGATGCACCAACACCAGATGCAGTTGACGGAACACTGACAGCAAGCTCATGGGAACACATGACACACACCTGACATAGTCACATAGGGGCACGCTGATCGTGACATGTCAGTTGATAGAGTGTCCCTGTCCCTGGCATCAGGAGACAGGTGCGGGTGGTGATGACTGTGCCATCCCACTGCTGCTGTGCATGACACAGTTGGACTACAGACACACATGTGGCAAGTGACGAGCTGATGTGTGCCACATAGTGCCCCATCACACATGACATGTGTCCACAGGTCATCACACACCAATTGTGCAACTAGATGAGATGACCTGTGCAATATCACTGTCTGCCACACCTAGGGCCTGCACATGTAAGTATGCAATGACAAGTACTTGATGGACATCCTTGTGCGACTCGTAGCCCTCCATTCCTGGCATGTGTATGCCTGTATTACCATTGTAAGCATGTGAAACGCACTGTACAACTATTGGCGTAGGTGTACATGTGAAACGCACCGTACAACTAGTGCGCACATGTACGTTTGAGAAGCACCGTACAACTATTGGCGTACGTGTACGTGTGAGAAGCACCGTACAACTATTGGCGTATGTGTACGTGTGAAACGCACCATACAACTATTGGCGTAGGTGTACGTGTGAAACGCACCGTACAACTATTGGCGTACGTGTATATTTGAGAAGCACGGTACAACTATTGGCGTACGTGTACGTGTGAGAAGCACAGTACAACTATTGGCGTAGGTGTACGTGTGAAACGCACCGTACAACTAGTGCATACATGTACGTTTGAGAAGCACCGTACAACTATTGGCGTACGTGTACGTTTGAGAAGCACCATACAACTATTGGCGTACGTGTACGTGTGAAACGCACCGTACAACTATTGGCGTACGTGTACGTGTGAAACGCACCATACAACTAGTGCGTACATGTACGTTTGAGAAGCACCGTACAACTATTGGCGTACATGTACGTGTGAGAAGCACCGTACAACTATTGGCGTAGGTGTACGTGTGAAACGCACCATACAACTAGTGCGTACATGTATGTTTGAGAGGCACCGTACAACTATTGGAGCACATGTACATGTGAAACGCACCGTACAACTAGTGCGTACATGTACGTTTGTGAAGCACCATACAACTATTGGCGTACGTGTACGTGTGAGAAGCACCGTACAACAATTGGCGTAGGTGTACGTGTGAAACGCACCGTAAAACTAGTGCGTACATGTACGTTTGAGAAGCACCGTACAACTATTGGCGTACGTGTACGTTTGAGAAGCACTGCACAACTATTGGCGTACGTGTACGTGTGAAACGCAGCGTACAACTATTGGCATAGGTGTACGTGTGAAACGCACCGTACAACTATTGGCGTACGTGTACGTTTGAGAAGCACCGTACAACTATTGGCCTACGTGTACGTGTGAGACGCACCGTACAACTATCGGCATAGGTGTACGTGTGAAACGCAACGTACAACTAGTGCGTACATGTACGTTTCAGAAGCACCGTACAACTATTGGCGTACGTGTACATGTGAAACGCACAATACAACTAGTGCGTACATGTACGTTTGAGAAGCACCGTACAGCTATTGGCGTGCGTGTACGTGTGAGAAGCACATACAACTATTGCCGTAGGTGTACGTGTGAAATGCACCATACAACTAGTGCGTACATGTATGTTTGAGAAGCTCCATACAACTATTTATTTATTTTAAAAAAAAACACTTGCAGAGCGCAACTGTCACCTGACAGATATCCTGGCGCTGAAGCTCACTCCATTAGGAAGGAAAGAGACGGGAGGCTAATTAAGTTAGCAGTGAACGGAATTAGGGTAGAGCCAGGTTTTGATTCGCTTTCTGAAAGGCAGGAGTTTTGGAATTTGGCGAATGTCAACCGGCAAACTGTTCCAAAGTTTGGCGGCGGCCACTTTGAACGATCTTCCCCCGGTCCTTACTTTGTTAAATCTGGGTACCAACACCAGGCGGGCTGAGGTGGATCGGAGAGTTCTGGTGGGGGTGTACCAGGAAAACATTTTTTGTAGGGATCTAGGGCCCGTTCCGTGTAGTGCCTTGAAGACAAGGCAGAGTGCTTTAAAAGCAATTCGCTGCTTCAAAGGGAGCCAATGTAGCTCGGCTAAGGCTGCTGTGGCCGAGGAGCTTCTAGTCCAACCAAGGGCCAGTTTGGCTGCAGCTGACTGTACTCTTTGGAGTCTGTCCAGTAGAACAGCTGGGGACTCGAGCAAAAGAGCATTACAATAGTCAAGGCGACTAAGGATAGTGCACCTGACTATTAGTGCTCGGGCCTGGGCGGGAAGTAGTGGCATGATTTTACGTAAAGAGCGCAGTAGGGCCGAGCAAGTAGAGACTGTTTTAGTTACCTGCGTTTCCATGCTGAGGTTGTTGTTTAGCATAACACCCAGATTGCGGACACTAGTGACCGGCTGTGGTTTTTCTGGGTTTTCCGGGGGCCAGAATTCTGTAGGAAATAGACGAGGAATCCGGCTCCCAGAGCAGAATAAGACCTCGGTCTTGGAGGAATTGAATTGCAGGGAATTCATGTGCAGCCAGCCGGCTGTGTCTCTTAAGCAATCGTGGAACGATTCCATGGGGATTGAATCCTCCCCCTCCCAGGAGAGGATGAGCTGGGTGTCGTCCGCGTAGTTTACCGTTTTCAGTCTGTGGGATTTGATTAACGTTATCAGTGGTTTAAGATAAACGTTAAAAAGGATCGGGCTAATGGACGAGCCCTGAGGTACACCGTGAGATACTGGGGAAAAAGCGGATTGAAAAGGGGGAAGGGACACAGCCTGTTTCCTGTCTCTCAAGTATGAGTGGAACCATAGCAGGGCGGTGCCGTCGACCCCTGCCTCTCTGAGCCTCTTCAGCAGAATCACATGGTTAACCGTATCGAATGCGGCAGACAGGTCCAATAAGATCAAGGCTACTGCGTGGCCCCTGTCTGCACGCATCCGAAGTTCTTCCATGGCTGTAAGCACCGCCGTTTCGGTGCCATGGGCTGGGCGAAAGCCGAATTGGAAGTCGTCCAAGATGTGACTCTGCTCAAGATGTGTCGAAAGACAGGAGCTAACCCAGCGTTCCACCACTTTCGCTGGAAAGGGTAGGAGCGATATAGGTCGAAAATTGGATAGACACTCGGGGTTCAAGGAGGGTTTTTTTAGCAGTGGGGTGATGAGTGCTTGCTTCCAGGGGGTGGGGACAAATCCACAGCTCAGAGATTGGTTACAGATCCTGCGGAGGGTGTGGAATAGCTCAGTTCCGCATGCTTTCCAGGTTTTAGGGGGCAGTGGGTCGAGGGGGGACCCAGAGGTGATTCCGTGTGCCAGTCTCTCAAAATCTGCTTCGGGGATAAGGGGGAGAGCCTGTAGGCATTCCCTTGATAGGTGTCCTGGGCTCGGCGGCTCAAGGTTGGTAATGGCGGCTTCGGGGGAGTTTAGATTATCTTGAAAAGGGGGAATTGCAAGATTCTGAATAATGGTCTCAATTTTGTTCGTGAAGAATTGTGCGAGATTATCGCAGAGGGTCTGAGAAGGGGGATAGTTTTCTTGGCACAGTCGGGGTGGATAAGATTATCAAGGATCTGGAAAATGCTTTTGGAGCTATTAGCTGCGTTGACTATAGTGGAGCAGTAATAGGTGGATTTGCTCTCTGCGATGGCTGATTTATATTCAAGGAGCTTGTTTTTCCAGCTAATTTTGTTTGATTCGCAGTAGCCTAGTCTCCACTTCCTCTCGGCCTGTTTACAGGCTGATTTGAGGGTTTTCAGGGAGTCGTTGTACCATGGGGCTGGTGCTCTGCTTTTAGGTTTGCATCTTTTTAGTGGAGCAATAGAGTCCGTGGTGGATACTATCCTCGTGCAAAAGGCTCTGTAGTTGTCTTCAACCGGGTTGATTGGGGAGAAGCTATCTTCTACGTTGAAGACGGTGGTGGTGGAGCTCAGTTTTTTCAGAGCTTTCCAGTTCCTGTAATTAAATTCGGGTGGTGCGCTATTATTCAGCTTTCTAGTTTTTGTGGTGGTAATGTAGAATTTGATAAGAGCATGATCTGTCCAGCTCATGGGCAGAATGTCGTTCAGATGTGTTAAACCAAGACTGGAAAAGATGAGGTCAAGTCGGTGGCCTGCTGAGTGGGTAGGATGCTTAACCAGTTGGTAGAGTCCCACGCTTTCGCAGGAGAGCAGGAGGTTATCTAGACCGGTGTCTAGGCTCCCGTTTGGCCAGAGGTTGAAGTCCCCTAGAATGATTAATTTATTATGGGAGGTTGCCATGTTCGTGAAGGTGGTCAGTAGCGCTTGCTGTTGTTGGAAGGTGAAAGACCCTGGAGGTCGGTAGCAAATAATTGCCGTGAAGATGCCTCCAGAGTGGCAGTTTATGGAAAGGCCGAAGAGCTCAGTCCCGGCAACTGAGTCCATATCTATGTTATTAATGTGCCAGGAGGCTCTATATATTATGCCTACACCGCCACCCCGGCCTATGGGTCTAGGAAGGTGCAAAATTTTAAAGTCTTGAGGGCAAGCCCATGCTAATTCAATGTCGCAGTCTGCGTGAGTCCACGTTTCAGTTAGGAAGAGGACATCCAGGTGGTGGGATTCTATGAGGAGATGAATTTCGTTAGCATGTTTTGGCAGTGATCTGACATTCAGAAGGCCTCCCAGGAGCAGACCCTTATGAGTGAAGTCAAGCAGTGGAAAGGCGGTGTCCTCAAAGATGAGTTTACCTTCGTGAGCGAGTTCTCGCAGGTTAATCAGGGTTTCCCGCGTATAGCGTGGGGGCCGCGAGCAAATTTGTGCAGAGATGTCTGCGCTAGTCGCGGCCTCGTCGCGGACGAGCGCAGACGAGCTTGCCTTAAGCGCGCCTTCGGCGCGCAAACGGCGCTCCCGCTGCGCTCGTCCGCTGCGCTTCCTCCTGTAGTGCATTTTATAGTGAGGGAGAAGCGGGGGGGCGTGGCCAGAGAGGGGGCGTGGCCTCGTTGCACGCCGTCAATGGCGGCAATCAGGGGGCGTATGTCGGCGTTTGGGAGGCGCTGCTTGCACTCAGCAGGTTCCCAGAGTGAGTAAAAGATGCTTTTGCCAGGTAGGCGAATGATTTTGACACACTAGTAGAATAACACTCAAAGATTAAAATATTTTAAAAAGTGCGGCAATTAACGGTCTATGCTCCCAGCTTTCCGCCTCAGGAGTGAAGGATCAATCAAAACGCGCTCTCAGTCAGCGCTATTTGACCTGGGCGGGGGGCGTGGCCAGAGAGGGGGCGTGGCCTCGCTGCACGCCGTCAATGGCTGCAATCAGGGGGCGTATGTCGGCGTTTGGGAGGCGCTGCTTGCACTCAGCAGGTTCCCAGAGCGAGTAAAAGATGCTTTTGCCAGGTAGGCGAATGATTTTGACACACTAGTAGAATAACACTCAAAGATTAAAATATTTTAAAAAGTGCGGCAATTAACGGTCTATGCTCCCGGCTTTCCGCCTGAGGAGTGAAGGATCAACTATTGGCGTCCGTGTACGTTTGAGAAGCACCGTACAACTATTGGCGTACGTGTGAAACGCACCGTACAACTATTGGCGTAGGTGTACGTGTGAAACGCACCATACAACTATTGGCATACGTGTACGTTTGAGAAGCACCGTACAACTATTGGCGTATGTGTACGTGTGAGAAGCACCGTACAACTATTGGCATAGGTGTACGTGTGAAACTCACCGTACAACTAGTGCGTACATGTATGTTTGAGAAGCACCGTACAACTATTGGCGTACGTGTACGTGTGAGAAGCACCGTACAACTATTAGCGTACGTATACGTGTGAAACGCACCATACAAGTTGTGCGTACATGTACTTTTGAGAAGCACCGCACAACTATTGGCGTACGTGTACGTGTGAAACGCATCGTACAACTAGTGCGTACATGCACGTTTGAGAAGCACCGTACAACTATTGGCGTACGTGTATGTGTGAGAAGCACCGTACAACTATTGGCGTAGTTGTACGTGTGAAACGCACCATACAACTATTGGCGTACGTGTAAGTTTGAGAAGCACCGTACAACTATTGGCATAAGTGTACGTGTGAGAAGCACCGTACAACTATTGGCGTAGGTGTACGTGTGAAATGCACCGTACAACTAGTGCGTACATGTACGTTTGAGAAGCACCGTACAACTATTGGCGTACGTGTACGTGTGAGAAGCACCATACAACTATTGGCGTAGGTGTACGTGTGAAACGCACTGTCCAACTATTGGTGTAGGTGTACGTGTGAAACGCACCGTACCTGTGTGTGGATTTCAAAATTACATAGGTTACACATAAGGGACAAGTATTAGGCCCTAAATGCATGCTGGTTGTCATGGAGACAGAGTTTTCAGTTGAAATGTGTCCATCAGGTGTCCTGGAACAGTCAGTTGGCCACAAAATACAATGTTGCAAAGTGGTTGTTAACTTGACATGATACTCAAAATTTGAACGATGCGAATGCGTGTCATTGCTGTATGTGTAAAGGGATTGGAGTAAACGTATGATGCCAATGATTCAGACCAATCACTATGTACTCCTCAAAATGAATGCCCCTCAGCAACACAGATATAAGGCAGCCAGAACCCCTGAGAGGGCACTTGCCTGCACAACTTTAGAGTCGACCACACTGCTGCTGTCTCTGCTTCTCCTGGACCATGTCACGTACTGTGGAGAGGGCCCAGCCATTCACCAATGAGGAGAATGAGGCATTGCTGGACTGCCTCCTCCCACAGTACACCAAGGTGTATGGGAGACCAGGGGAGCAGGTGAGTGCTGACTCCACTACCTTTGCCTATGCACCTGTTGTGTGACTGTCAATATTGTGTCCAGGTGGGACAGACATGCAATGTTGTTTAGAGTGGGTCCGGGGGGGGGGAGACATGCTTATGTCTCTCATGCAGAGCATGATGTAGTTCCTGTGTGCACTCATCACTTGCATAGTGCTTACTGTGACTTTCACTGCATAGTGCATGACACATCCAGCCTGGCAAATCCTTGGTGGCTTTTTCTCCTGTTGTCCTGAGGTGATTCAGTGGTCCCCTCGGTGTGACAGGTGACTGTACCCACAGATGTGTATGAGTTGAGTGGACCTGTGATGAGAGTGTCCAAATGATGTGTACGACCTCATGGACATTGATGTGTGTGAATGTTCCTTGTCATGTGGGTGAGTGTCTATGTGAAGTGTTGCACCACAGCTGCATGGAGGAGGCCAAAGATCTACCCATCTGATGTAACAAGTAAGCCGTGCTGTGTGTCTGACTTGCAGAGCTAGCACGACACCTGTGACACCCCACTGGCAGATGGCACATGTGCAGAGTGAGGGTTGTATCCACTCTTGTCAATGACAGGCGAGTGATCTGTGCCTGGGTGTGTCTGTCTAGTCTGCTGAGGGTGCGTCAGTACAGTGGGACATGTGACTGCTTGGCACGTGCTGGCCATCAGCCTGCTGTTGCATGTGCTGCACAGAGTGTGGCATGATCAGTGAGTGTGTCGCACCCCTCATGCCACCTGTTGACTTTCAATGCCATGTAGTGCAATGGGGCTTGCACACAGGCCAATTTCTTATTGTGAATTAAGCAATTCCTGTCAGCATCCTATGCCCTGTTCAACATTTCAAAGATGTTCAATTGTGTGTCTCTAGGACATGGAGCAGGTGTATTGATGTTGTGTCACTTTGTCATCCTGACAGGTAACTGCCTACGAGAAGGGTGTGATCTGGCGGGACATCATCAGGGCCGTGAGATCTGCGGGGGAGCATAGTCGGTAGCTGCCACAGGTCCGCAAGAGGTGGCAGGACATCCGCTGCTGGACCCGGAGGATCGCCTGGGTCCAGCTGGAGCTCAACCCTCCTCGCCCCCACGGCGGCCGCCGACACCTGACCCCCCACATGAGCCGTGTCCTGGTGGTGGTCTTCCCTGACCTCGATAGGCAGTTACAGGACAGACTGCAGCAAGTAGGTACATGGCTGTATGTTGTGTTATGTGTCATCAGCTTTTGGAAGTGCTCTGTAGCCTGGATACACTCACAGAGTTTATATGTGCAGTGCATTTTCTGTTCCCCAATTTCACCTGGTGCTCTTTTTCATCCCTTCCCCTCCTTGACATATGTCCCCTGGTCTGTGTGTAATCACATTTGCACATGGTCATCTAAGCTGCCAGAAAATCAAAGTGCACATTGCTTTCTGCATCATGTGGGAGGGTGGTCTGTGACTTGTGTTGGTACCTTGCCTGTGCCATGACCTGTTCACTATGTTGGGGGTCCATATTTGTTGGCACTGATGATGATTCTCAACATAGGAGTGTGAGGTTTCAACTGAACACCCTTGCACCATGCATGACCAATGTTGTGGCCTCAGACATGATGTGCATGAGTGGGAGATATGCATAGTGCCATGATGGTTGATCATTCCAGGAACACGGAGCAGTGTACCCACTACAGTCCCCTGAGACACCCTGGCCTCCTAATCATGTGTGTCATCCAACACTGTGCACATTCTCTGTGGGTTCAGCAGGGGTCTGCCTCTGTGGCATTGTTCCCTGGCCTAGTTTGTATTTTTCAAATGTGTGCTACATGTGTCCACTGGACAGGGATACACCATTTTGCTTGTGCATACTCACACTGGGCAGTGCCTGTGTGGCTATTCACAAGAATCTGTTGATGGTTGTTTATCACAAATATGTGTTGCCAGCCCCACGAGGTGATGGTGTGTAAATGTAGCAATTTTTGCTGCACAGTTTTTCTAACCCTGAATAAGAGGTGTCACTTCTTGATCTGTATCAATCACATTCACTCAGGTATGGGGGGGGTGTGTGGGAGAGGCCTACATGGGCAACTCTGATTTTTGCTTGCCAGGTCTGACCTGTGTGTGAGAATTGGCTGTACTAAGAATCAGCGTGCAGTGCCCCTGTGATGCTGGCCAGTGCTTAATGTTCGTGCTTTGCAGCCTGTGTCAGTTTTTTAAAAACATGAATCCTGCTCATACATTTTTGGCACCTGTATGTGGTTCAGATGCAATGCAGTTTGGACTTTGTGTGCTGACATCTGTGTGTACATTCTGGCTTGCCATTAGGGTGTCCCCACAGTACAGCTATGCTTTTTTACAACCCAATTGCAGGCCCATTAGCTTATGCATTGTCCTGGGTGTGGACATGTGTGCCACTCCAGATGACAGGCAGTAGGTCATATGTGTAGCCAACTGTGTAATCAGGTGACGGATGGCCATGTGACAACTGACATAATTCAAGTAGTTACTCTAAATAAATTGTACCTTTGCACTCACAGCACTTGTCAACAGTTCTTCATGTTTTAAATGTGGTAATTTGATGATTTGTGTTAAGAACACTGATGTGCCTGCATGAAAAAAGTCTCCCAAGGAAGTGCACACCAAACAACATTTCCACTTTCATGGAACACGCTGGCACCTTTTCAAAGAAGCCACTGTTAGAATTAAATGGTGTTGTAGATTCTCCATATACATGTTCCCACAGTGGTCTTGATTTTGTGAGACTCCTTTGTTGTTGGTGATACAAACTAACGAGTCTCAAGACACCAAGACCTCCGTGGGCCCATGTATATGTACTTTCTGCAACACCATTTATTTCTAACAGTGGCTTCTTAGAAAAGGTGCCAGCTTCTTCAATGACAGTGCAAATGTACTTTTGTGTGCACTGCCTTGTGCAACATATTTCATGCAGGCACATGAGTGTTCTTTTCACGAAATGGAGATTTGCCACATTCAAAACATGTCGATTGTGTAAAGTATTGTGAGTCCCAAGGTACCAACATTTTTTCGTTTTGTGTTCCAAAGTACTTACAGGTCTCTGAGTGTGGTGACACCTTGAGTATTGAGGTGTGTTAGTTTACCTTGGGTGCACCACTACTGTTTCTTTCAGGGTAAACAAGAGGTGGCATGACTTCATTGTATTGCTGTGCTCACCGGTTCACAGACACTAGCTTCTCAGTGTATTTCTCATTCAAGTTGTGGCCTGGTGTGTTCTTTTTTTCCTGGTGTCCAAGTGGCATAGTGGGTCTACCAACTGGGCAGTACAGGGCTTACATATGTGCGGAGTAATCTAGCTGTTACTCATGATGCATTGCCTGATATGCACTGTGACCAATTGTTTTTGTGCTCATGTGTCAGATGTATACAGGTGACTGATGAGTTTCGGTTTTTTCTCCTTGCCCACAGCCTCATCAACCGAAAACGAGGGAGACACCTGCATGGACCTGGAGGAGGGACCCAGCGACAGTGCAGCCAGTGCTGTGGAGTCAGCAGGAGCCAGTGGCACGGAGGGCGAGGGGAGTCAGTTGGAGGACCTGTCTGGAGGCGAGAGCAGTTACGACGCCGACGGGTCCGAGGCTGAACTCCCTGAGGAGGCGGAGGCTGCAACACCAACTGGCAGCATCCCCACATCTGTCCCCACCTCCTTCATTCCCATCTCCGCCCTCCCAGTTGCTCCCGTCCCTCCTGTCCGTGCAGCGTCCCACCGTGTCTCCTTCGTGCCAGGCACCGCACCCCCTGCCCCTGTCACCCCTGCTGCCCTCAGTGAAGAGTCTGTGGACATACTGCGGGAGTTGCAGGTTGGCCAGGCATCGATGCTGAATGTCCTCCATGACCACACTAGACTGCTCACACAGGTGGTGTCGTTCATGGAGGGCATGTCAGCAACGATGTCTGACCAACGCAGGATTCTGCGGTCCATGGACACTTCACTGACGGCAGCAGTTACTGCCCTGCAGCGTTCCATCCCCCCCACCCCGGACTCATCCACACTGCCCTCTCCCATGCCTGCCCAACGCACACCCAGACAGTCACGGGCACGCACCCCAACAGACACATCCAGCACACCCACAAGTAAGGCACAGCGCACACATCCTGGCACGCACACTCAGGGGGATGTAGGCACACCCACAGGGTCTGGGGGAAGACGACAGACATGCAGCCACAGTCATAGTCCGCAGTCCTCACAACCCAGTTCCTCCAAAACCACTCCCCTTAGCTCCCCTGCCAAACTGTCACCCAAGGACAGCTACATGGCTGGTCTGGCCCTCAGCTCCACTGTTGAATAGATCACAAGTGTGGAGGCTTGTGTTTGCTGCGCACTGTTCACAGAATCTAAGAATCAGCGTGCAGTGCCCCTGTGATGCTGGCCAGTGCTTAATGTTCGTGCTTTGCAGCCTGTGTCAGTTTTTTAAAAACATGAATCCTGCTCATACATTTTTGGCACCTGTATGTGGTTCAGATGCAATGCAGTTTGGACTTTGTGTGCTGACATCTGTGTGTACATTCTGGCTTGCCATTAGGGTGTCCCCACAGTACAGCTATGCTTTTTTACAACCCAATTGCAGGCCCATTAGCTTATGCATTGTCCTGGGTGTGGACATGTGTGCCACTCCAGATGACAGGCAGTAGGTCATATGTGTAGCCAACTGTGTAATCAGGTGACGGATGGCCATGTGACAACTGACATAATTCAAGTAGTTACTCTAAATAAATTGTACCTTTGCACTCACAGCACTTGTCAACAGTTCTTCATGTTTTAAATGTGGTAATTTGATGATTTGTGTTAAGAACACTGATGTGCCTGCATGAAAAAAGTCTCCCAAGGAAGTGCACACCAAACGACATTTCCACTTTCATGGAACACGCTGGCACCTTTTCAAAGAAGCCACTGTTAGAATTAAATGGTGTTGTAGATTCTCCATATACATGTTCCCACAGTGGTCTTGATTTTGTGAGACTCCTTTGTTGTTGGTGATACAAACTAACGAGTCTCAAGACACCAAGACCTCCGTGGGCCCATGTATATGTACTTTCTGCAACACCATTTATTTCTAACAGTGGCTTCTTAGAAAAGGTGCCAGCTTCTTCAATGACAGTGCAAATGTACTTTTGTGTGCACTGCCTTGTGCAACATATTTCATGCAGGCACATGAGTGTTCTTTTCACGAAATGGAGATTTGCCACATTCAAAACATGTCGATTGTGTAAAGTATTGTGAGTCCCAAGGTACCAACATTTTTTCGTTTTGTGTTCCAAAGTACTTACAGGTCTCTGAGTGTGGTGACACCTTGAGTATTGAGGTGTGTTAGTTTACCTTGGGTGCACCACTACTGTTTCTTTCAGGGTAAACAAGAGGTGGCATGACTTCATTGTATTGCTGTGCTCACCGGTTCACAGACACTAGCTTCTCAGTGTATTTCTCATTCAAGTTGTGGCCTGGTGTGTTCTTTTTTTCCTGGTGTCCAAGTGGCATAGTGGGTCTACCAACTGGGCAGTACAGGGCTTACATATGTGCGGAGTAATCTAGCTGTTACTCATGATGCATTGCCTGATATGCACTGTGACCAATTGTTTTTGTGCTCATGTGTCAGATGTATACAGGTGACTGATGAGTTTCGGTTTTTTCTCCTTGCCCACAGCATCATCAACCGAAAACGAGGGAGACACCTGCATGGACCTGGAGGAGGGACCCAGCGACAGTGCAGCCAGTGCTGTGGAGTCAGCAGGAGCCAGTGGCACGGAGGGCGAGGGGAGTCAGTTGGAGGACCTGTCTGGAGGCGAGAGCAGTTACGACGCCGACGGGTCCGAGGCTGAACTCCCTGAGGAGGCGGAGGCTGCAACACCAACTGGCAGCATCCCCACATCTGTCCCCACCTCCTTCATTCCCATCTCCGCCCTCCCAGTTGCTCCCGTCCCTCCTGTCCGTGCAGCGTCCCACCGTGTCTCCTTCGTGCCAGGCACCGCACCCCCTGCCCCTGTCACCCCTGCTGCCCTCAGTGAAGAGTCTGTGGACATACTGCGGGAGTTGCAGGTTGGCCAGGCATCGATGCTGAATGTCCTCCATGACCACACTAGACTGCTCACACAGGTGGTGTCGTTCATGGAGGGCATGTCAGCAACGATGTCTGACCAACGCAGGATTCTGCGGTCCATGGACACTTCACTGACGGCAGCAGTTACTGCCCTGCAGCGTTCCATCCCCCCCACCCCGGACTCATCCACACTGCCCTCTCCCATGCCTGCCCAACGCACACCCAGACAGTCACGGGCACGCACCCCAACAGACACATCCAGCACACCCACAAGTAAGGCACAGCGCACACATCCTGGCACGCACACTCAGGGGGATGTAGGCACACCCACAGGGTCTGGGGGAAGACGACAGACATGCAGCCACAGTCATAGTCCGCAGTCCTCACAACCCAGTTCCTCCAAAACCACTCCCCTTAGCTCCCCTGCCAAACTGTCACCCAAGGACAGCTACATGGCTGGTCTGGCCCTCAGCTCCACTGTTGAATAGATCACAAGTGTGGAGGCTTGTGTTTGCTGCGCACTGTTCACAGGTGTGTAACCACCACTATTTTACTCGTGAATCTGCAAATTGTTCATTTATTAGCTTATTGAAAACTTTACTGTCCATAGTTACATAATATCACATACAATTGTATCTAATGACATCAAACTCAATAGTTTGTAAAGAATGACAGTGTTCATGTACTCCAACAAAGACACTACATTTGCAAATTTACAAATTTATACATTCATGGATACTGAAGCCCAATGCATTTCGGAACATACTAGTTCCTTCCTCAGGGGCGATTCTGAAATGAAAAAATAAATAAAGTAATTTTATTTTGTCTGTCCAAATGGAGGCTCAAAAAAAGCTCTATTAACAACAAAAAGTGTGATTTATATGAGTATTTTCAGGTTATGCTATTGTGATGTAGTCAGAACATGTTGATAGTTCATACCTTCAATAGGCAGTTTATGTCTTGCGTAAACCGATGGTCCTAACGGGATGAAATCTGAAATACCAAATTGCAATAACGTTGTAATTATGACCTTGTGCCACTAGAAGCGTGAAGTAGTAAAGCGAAAGCTCATAAGCAAGACTTACCTCGTGGAGGTTTAACATGCACGTTTGTCTGAAACAAAAGACCAGAAGGAACCTAGGGTCAAAACCACTGTACTGGGATAATCTGCAAAGTGACTTAAGAGCAATTGGACCGCTTCTCAAATGAGTAAACTTGCTTACCTATGTAGCACCCACTATGTCGAGTATCTACACAAGAAAACGATAAGAAGAGAGGTTAGGTCTTGACCAATCCTCAAATGGTTTAAAGAAACGCTTGAGTTTAAGACAGAAAACCGGTCAAGTTGAAAATGCCTCGTACCTGAAGTTTATGTAGTCGCGTTCGCCAAAATAATCTTCCGTGATGCTGTGAGAAGTAGTGTTCCCCTTCACTCGCGATTTAAATCGCGCGATCATGGCGCGCGCTATGAACAGCAATGACGGACTAATGCTACAGCACTAATCTCTTTGTGGCTCGTGCGTAGGCGCCATGTTGTAATATATAGAGATGCCTGAGATACGATATTCCCAATAACGAAACAATGTTTCCCCGTTAATAAAAAATTGAAATGATGTGTGAAACATTTTGCTGGAACTCATAGAAAGAACAAAAGCAGTATGAAAACGATTTCCAAGAAGTAACTAGATAGCTTTTCACTGTGGGACAGAATTGATATTCCAAGATAACGATGCAACGTCTCTTAACTAATAAAACTGTGTGAATCAAAATCGTAACGTGTCATACTAGGTGATGAAATGGCAAAGAATGATGAAGACAACCGTATCTAATGAAATACCAAATGTTATGCGAGAATGTCACTATTCTTGTGAAACAACAAAATGATAATAAAAGATAACGACAGAGATACTCATGTACAACGCGCTGGAGACCTGATGTTGATATGGTGGAAACCTAGTGTTAATGTAAAATAAATGTAAGAAGAAAATGGGAAAGGAAAAAAATGTTCTTTAGGCTTGTGCTGGTCATAACTGAAAATTGACATGGCATTTGATACTATGTAAAAAAGAAGAGTAGTATGAGAGAAAGGTAGCCTGTGTTTTAGGTGCACCTTGTGTGTAAAGCTATATGAAACATGACATATCTAATCTGTCATTCATTCCTGTTGGGATCATGGTGTCCAAAGTTTTTATCCAGTAGACCTCACGTTGAAGTAGTTTGTTGTTATTGTCTATTCCTGGTTGGATTTTAACTCTCTCTATGATTTGAAACCTTAGTTGGGAAATTGAGTGATTTGCCTCTGTCCAGTGGGCGGCTAATGATGAATTCAGATTCTTGGTTCTTATTCGACTTTTGTGTTCTGTCAGTCTGATTTTAATTTTCCGTTCAGTTTTGCCAATGTAAGTTTTGCCACACGGACATTTTATTGCATATATCACGTTGCTGGTATTACAATCACTCGTATGTTTTAATGGAATTCCTTTACCAGTAGTAGGATGAGTAATATAGTTGCCCAGGATTACGTTATTGCAATGTGAGCAGTTGAAACATCTGAGGGTGCCTTTGGCTGTTGTAAGAGTGGGGTCTCCATGAGTTTGAGATAATAATTCTCTCAGGTTTTTCCCTCTTGTGTAAGCATATAGAGGAGGTTCTTTGAAAATATTATTGAAGTCCGCCTCATTAGCCAGTAACTCCCATCTTTTGTTGATAATCCTTTTAATCGCTGAAGAGCTGGTTGTATATTTAGATACAAATACTATGTTGTTACTCTTAGCTGGTTTGTGCTGATTGAACAGTTCACTTTGTTGCTTGCCAGCTACTCTTTGTATGCAATCTTGGAGAATGTTGTCCGGGTATCCTCTTTGTATATATCTTTGTCTCTATTCTTCCGTTTTGTTCAAACATGCTTGGGGGTCAGAACATATGCGTTTAATCCTTATAAACTGAGAATACGGTAGATTTCTAATGAGACTTCTTGGGTGAAAACTTGTGTGGTCCAGAGCATTATTGCGATCCGTGGGTTTGGTATAGATACAAGTTTGTAAACATGCTTGATCACGATTTTTAGTGAGGGTAACATCCAGATATTCAATTATTTCCTTATCGATTTTATAGGTACATTGAATTCTAGGGTCAAAAGTGTTCATTGTTAGAATCATGTGTTCCAGGGTTTCACTTGAATCCGTCCAGATTAGAAATATGTCATCTATAAAGCGACAATATAATCTGATTTTGGACCACCTCAGCTCCACTGTGACACCACCCCACAAGCGTGCGAGGAAGTCCCCGGGCAGGGGAGTTGAGTCCCCCCATGTCAACCCCCTCCCCAAAGACCGCTGCACCCCATCCCTCGGCCACCACACCCTCCATTGGCCCTGGGGTATCTTCCGGTGCAGGGGTTGGGATGGAGGCCCTAGCTGAAGTGTGATGTGCCGTGTTCACCTCCACCTTTGGTGCTGCCCCACCCCCTGTGGTGGAGACGTCCACTCCTGCACCCACCACACCTACCCAACCCCATCCTGTCCCTGCGGTGCCTGGTCCTGCCACTGATGATGCCCCCCCCCGGTCGAAAAACCTTGAGGTTCGTTTGTGCAGGCAAAGTAGGGGTGGACACGGTCCCCTACGTCCACCCTTGGACTCGAGAAATGGACTGGCCATTGGCCTTTGTACATAGTCTTATTAATTTATTATTTTTCTGTGCTGAATAAAGCCTTTTCTTTTACTTTCAACACTATTGCATTTCAGGTACTTGATGTTGGTGATGAGGCTCCTGGAGTTGGTGTTCTGGTAATGTGTTAGGGTTCTGAGAAATGTTTTTGTATGATGGTCATGAGGTGGACCATGGTATCTGTGTGCCATCACAATGTCTCTGCAAAGAATCATTGGTAGTGTGTGTTCATTTAGTTTGGAGACATTGTCCCAAGGAGTGTTCCTTCCTCTGTGGCACCTGACATCTTCCCTGTAAACAGTTGCACAATTGTTGTGCTGACCTGTGTCAACATTTCCTTTGTTGGTGACGGATCCCTTCAACAATGGCCATGCCTGCTCACCGATGTCTCCTGCTGAATCGTCTGTGCCATCCTTGCTAGTCTCTGTACTTGTGTTTTGGGTATGTAGGAATGCCTTCAGGGACAAATTGCCCCTTTTCATCACTATGCATGTGTGTAATCACGGCCTACCACACAAATGGTACTTGTTATGCAGGGTATTTTGGCACCTGACTCACAATTGTGGGCATTGTATCTAGTGGAATTCAACCCTATTCCTTCCATGAGAGACAACATCTTGGTGGCTGGACCAGCACCTGAACATTCCTATCACTCCTGGGATGTGCGTGACAGTGTGTGTTCCCTTTGGCTATCTTAGTTTTGTATGCAGTTACATGACTATATAGTCTGATGGCATGACATCAGTGTGTGTATGTGCTGCACCCGCCATGGGTGGGTATGCATGTGTTATATGTCCTCACACCCACATGTGGTGTGTCATGCAGTGTGTGAAAGACATCCATCCTCCTGGGAGTGGGACACTGCTGTCAGTGAAGTGTTGTAATAGCACTATCATCATAGTCCAAAGTTAGGGATGCGTCCATACCACCATGTAGGTGTGGTCATCTGATAATGATGTACACCCCCCATATGTCTGTCCACTGCTGGGAGTCATATGCACCCACCCCTCATATGTCTGTCCACTGCTGGGAGTCCTTTGCACCCACCCCTCATATGTCTGTCCACTGCTGGGAGTCATATGCACCCACCCCTCATATGTCTGTCCACTGCTGGGAGTCATATGCACCCACCCCTCATATGTCTGTCCACTGCTGGGAGTCATATGCACCCACCCCTCATTTGTCTGTCCACTGCTGGGAGTCCTCTGCACCCACCCCTCATATGTCTGTCCACTGCTGGGAGTCATATGCACCCACCCCTCATATGTCTGTCCACTGCTGGGAGTCATATGCACCCACCCCTCATATATCTGTCCACTGCTGGGAGTCCTCTGCACCCACCCCTCATATGTCTGTCCACTGCTGGGAGTCATATGCACCCACCCCTCATATGTCTGTCTACTGCTGAGAGTCCTCTGCACCCACCCCTCCAATGTCTGTCCACTGCTGGTAGTCATATGCACCCACCCCTCAAATGTCTGTCCACTGCTGGTAGTCATATGCACCCACCCCTATATGTGTGGCCACTGCTGGTATTGATCTACAGCCACCCCCATATGGCTGGCCACTGCTGGGAATCCTCTGCAACCACCCACGCACCCCCTTGGAGCAGTACACTGCTGGCCTGGACCTACACACACACCAATATGAAGGTAACATGCAGGGCCAGTCTGTAAGCCCACATTACTGGCGTTTGTACGCCTCGTATCCCATATGTACTGGTGTCGTAACGGAGTACGTGTGAAACGCACCGTACCCATGCTTTCATTGCGTGTGTACGGTCCGTATCACAGTTCTAATGGTGCCGTGGGGGTACGTGTGAAACGCACCGTACCCACGCTTTCATTGCGTGTGTACGGTCCGTATCACAGTTCTAATGGTGCCGTAGGGGTACGTGTGAAACGCACCATACCCATGCTTTCATTGCATGTGTACGGTCCGTATCACAGTTCTAATGGTGCCGTGGGGGTACGTGTGAAACGCACCGTACCCACGCTTTCATTGCGTGTGTACGGTCCGTATCACAGTTCTAATGGTGCCGTAGGGGTACGTGTGAAACGCACCATACCCATGCTTTCACTGCATGTGTATGGTCCGTATCACAGTTCTATTGGTGCCATAGGGGTACGTGTGAAACGCACCGTACCCACGCATTCAATGCGTGTGTACGGTCCGTATCACAGTTCTAATGGTGCCGTAGGGGTACGTGTAAAACGCACCGTACCCACGCATTCATTGCGTGTGTACGGTCCGTATCACAGATCTAATGGTGCCGTAGGGGTACGTGTGAAACGCACTGTACCCACGCATTCCTTGCGTGTGTACGGTCCGTAACACAGTTCGAATGGTGCCATAGGGGTACGTGTGCAACGCACCGTACCCACGCATTCATTGCGTGTGTACGGTCCGTATCACAGTTCTAATGGTGCCTAGGGGTACGTGTGCAACGCACCATACACGTCCACTTCCATTGATGCGGTACGCAGGGGTTGCTGGACACGCCCCCCCCAAGTGACCATACCCTGGTGGTAATGTATGGGCTCCATATTATAGGTTTGGCTTTGGGTATGGGGTATGTTTCCTGCCCCTCACCCCCACCCTGGCCCCTGGGTGTTGTTCTCACCTTCTGCGGCATGTGCGTCGGGTCCGGTGCACCAGGTCGTAGGCCAAGAGGACCGGAATGACACGTACAACGGGGTTCATGGCGTGTACGTCACCTACCGGGGCTACGTTGCGTAGCAGTTCACGTCGGACTCTGCTTTTCCGGCTGTGTTCGGCTCCCATAAAAAAAGAGCCGTACGGAGTGACGTAGGGACGAATCGTACTTGCTGGGCCGGAAACCGCTGCTTGAATACGTCCGGACGTCGCATACAAGCTGTTCCGGATCAGAATTGTAGGTTTTTTTGATCCGTACGGGCTTTTGTACGAAGCGTACGGAAATAGGCTTTCTGTATGAATCGTACTTCCTAGGTTGTACGGAAAGTTTAACGGGTATGAGTCGTACGGGGAAAACGCTCCGTACAACGATTCGTACAGCCTTTTTCCAGGATTGGAATCGCCCCTAGATGTCTTCCCTAGCAGGATTTTTTTAATTTATATCAACGCTGTTCACTTAATGATCCAGAGCTGTGTTAAAAAATATATATTTCCTGTTTGGGAATGTACATTCAGGGATGTTGTACTGAAGTCCCTTGCAGGACACCATCCTTCCGTTGGTAGTCGTTTGCAGGGGGGTCAGTGGCTGCCTAATTAATATTCATTAAACAGATCGTTTAATGATCTGCTGCTATTGATCATTTTGCGAAGCAACTTGTTAATAGGTGGGTCAAAGTACAAAACAACATATATTTTTGGTATGCAGTTTGCACACACAATTTGTGACCTTCCTGGTAGGGAATAAGATTGAAATAGATACAAAGAAACTCGGCATAGGTCAAGCAGCTCTGCAAGAGGTGAAAGTGATCTGGACGTGAAACTTGATACTTGTCTTCAAAAATGAAACACTTCAACATTTTGTGTTACATTGAGAGAAGGTGTGGTTCTGAGACACTAACAGAGGATGCTCAAATCCTATTATTTATTGTAATGTTTACCAGATTTGCATGTCCACAGTAACGTGCTTATCAACGCCATTTTAAGTACCTCAAGCTGTGTTTATGTTTTATGTAAAGCAGTACAAATATTTTATGTAAGCCAACCACGGGGACTAATTACTTTATTTGTGTTAAAATTAGGGTATATTGAATTTACTTTCAGAGAGTTTATTTTTAAGGTACACAATTATTTATGAATAATGTATTTTTTATATTTTTTGTGTTGGTGTCCGTATTTTAACATTGAGATTGAAAACCCCTATTCTCTTTCCCTCTCTCTCAGACTCCACATATGCATTCCCTGATCCCCTCACTCTCTTGCTCATACTCAGTATCACCCTCATTGTCACTTTGTCAACACAGATTTAAAGGATAAATTGCATTATGGGTCTTTGAACTGATGTGAACCAACTTGCGATGAATGGACCAAAATATGTCTGTGGATCAAGTTAACTGGAGCCAAATTAAAGCAACAGAGTTGACTCAGACATCTTTAGGCTTGGCACAGGAGCACTTTTGACTCTGAGTGGCAGGCTGATTTGAGAGGGCTGGTACCATTCCTTTATTGATTCGAAGGAAGACCTGAGTCAAGAACCTCATGAGACTTCTAGCCCCCATTTAACTTCTGAGGAGTTTTATTGCTTTTGTGTTTTTGAGAATTTAAACAAATCAATACCTCAGAACCGTAGCAATTGTAATGCAATAAGTATCCTTATTAACCATTGACACCTCTAAGGTTGGCTGCAGAGTGTGAATCAAAGCCAGCTCATGGACCAAAAATAATCAATTTAGAGGGATTATATCTGTCATGAGTGACTGGTATAGGATCATGCCAGTAAGGAGGAAGGTAGGCTTGGTGCCAACTAGTAAGCAACTTCTCAGTAATAGAATTCTCTCATGAGGCTATCCTTCTTAGGGGACTCTAGATGTCAGCTGTAATGGGTGTAGGCAGGCTCGGAAAATCGCTCATACCATGTCAGAAAGCGTGATAGCCACATGCTGCCCACCTATCACATTTTTTCAAACTCAGCAGTGTACAGATAAAATCAGGCCTAAATCGCTCCTTAAAGAGTCCCATTGCTGACCAATCAATTAGTCATGCAGGCTAAAGCCAAGGTTTACATTTGCCAAAGGTCCTGGGGGATGGGGTAAGGGAGAATTTGCAAGGACAGTCTTTAACAAATGAAAAGATTATGGGCCTTATTAGACTAAGGTTGGCTGTACTCCAGTCTGCTAGGACAGTGGTGGGAAATACTGCGCAGCCATGGTGGAGTACGGTCAGACTTATCTAAACATCTGTGCCAGGAAGGCAGATATCTCTGTCCCTTCAGCAGAGCTACCGGTTGGATGCACTGCAATCTTGGATGAGCAGACGCTACTTAAAGAGATTGCTCAGCAATGTGTTTTGTTTTTCAAAACAGGGGTTTGTAACCTGCTTTAGAGTTCAGGGGGCTGAAAACTGAAAAGACTCAAATTTCTGTAGACAACTCACAGGGGTAGATTTACTAAAAACTGAAGCAACTCAAGCAAAGCACCATAGCAACAACAGTTGCTGTCCTGCTTTGAATGAGAGGGATCAAATGGAACAGCACCATATCTACTACTTTATGGTGCTGTCCTACTCTCTCCCTAATGCTGGCACACAATCAGGCTGCGTAGAGCTACGTACACACTGTTGAACCATACTGCAAATGTATCTGCATAATGTCTAGCATAGGCTTTGTACTGGAAGGATACCCTTCCAGTAAAAATTTACCATGTCAAACCTTTTAAAAAATCCACTTTGTATATGTGCTGTACAGTGAAGAATGTATGCGAAATCAGAAATGCTTGGAGAAATAAAAACATGTATCCGTTCAACATCCGCTTCAACGAAGTTGTATTTTTTATGCAAAGACCTGTCTACTGTTGATAGGGCTTTGCATCATGGGTGGTTGCATAGGAATGCCCTTGAACCACTCATGACACTCCATCTTGATGCAAAACAAGTTTTGCGCAGGAAGCTGAAACTCTGGTGCAAAAGTAAGAAAGTAATTTCTTTTTCAAAATAGAAGGCAACTATGTTTAAAAGGCGAAGGGTATTGGTTGACATAATGCAAATTAAAAATTCAAAGTTGGTTAGTCTTGGATTTCAACTGTGCTGGGTTCATTGAGTATTCAGGCACATAATCTTAAACATTTATCTTAAGGTTGCTAGAGATTCACAAAATTCCTGTACATTCTCTGCTAAAGGGACAAATGCTGTTTCACGAAGAAGCTAAAAACTTTCCTTTCCACTGACCTAAATCCCCGATTAATCCTTAAAATAGGCAAGATAATTTTACAGTTTAAACCCCTTTGGAAAAAAGTTTATTTCCTTTCCAATAAGAATCCCTCACATTCCTATGCAAACAGTCAGCACCTTCTAGTAAAGATAGTGTGTGAATGGCCTTGTATCACAAAGCTATTCACAGACTTCCAAGCCTATTGCTCAGTTTTAGCACACCAAAGACAAACACTATCCAGATCCTTCCATGTTGTACTATCTTCATTCTACCCCTAATCCCTCTTCCTATTTCAATTGCTATTGCACCCCTTCAATGTTTCAGTCCTTCTGCTTTGTTTGAATCCTTTTTTTTGTTAAATAATTTTTATTAAGAGAATGAACACAGAGTTAAAACATTACATAACTCAGAGGATATATATCAGGAGATTAACAGAGGTTAATACAATCTATCAAATACAAGAATAATAAAAAAGCACATAATGCAAATATTATAATAAAAAACAATAATATAAGAAGAGAAAATTAATGAGGATAAAAAAACATAACATTGTAATAAAATAATGTGTTCTGGAAGAAAAAATAAAAGAGTATGGTATATGTATTGTTTATAGAAAAGAGAGAGAGTAAAGAAAAAGTGAGAAGAGAAGAAGAGAAAGAGGGGGAGAAAAGAAGGACAAATGAATAGATTAAAAATGGGTATTATAAGAAAGATGAGTGTGAGGACAGAAATGTAGTAAAGGGTAACCATAATAAATCTGACTTAATCTTTAGATGGATAGAAGAGCGAGAGACGGAAGCAATTCTATGTTCATCACAAATTAAATTCCACCAAAGCAAAAAGGATAGTTTAGAATTGTCTTTCCAACATGTTAATATATCTTTAAAAGCAACAGCAATAAAAAAGTCAAATAAAATAGTTTTTGAAGGGAGTTGGTCAAAATCAGGAGAAGAAGTACCTAAAAATATATTGTGAATAGCAAATGGAACATCACAAGAAAAAATCAAAATACATTTCGACCATATATCTTTCCAAAAGTCATAAACCTTGTGACAATAGTAAAGTAAATGTATCAATGTTCCATCAGAAGAAAGACAGGACCAACATAATGGTGATATAGAATGGTCAATTTTGTGTAAAAAGTGGGGAGTAATTACAACTCTGTTATACATAAAATATAAGGATTGTGTAATATTGGCAGCTTTAGAAGTTTTGAAAATCTTTTGCCACAATCGATCCCATTGAGGAACAGAAAGCGATTGAGATAAATCCTGTTCCCAAGCTAATTCGGTAGGAGATTTACTCCTAGTGCTAGTACCTAAGGATTTATTTATTTATTTTATTTATTTACGGTTTTTGTAGAGCGCAACACTCATCCCAGGGGATATCACGGCGCTTATACCGAGCAGAACCAACTGAAGATTGATGCTGAAGGTTTAGAAATTGGGAAGAGGTGGGTTTTCAGCTTTTTTCGGAACAAAAGATAAGGTTTTATATATAAAAGAGGCACCAGGTATTGGGTCATAAGAAATTTGAAACAGGGGTGTAACAGGCGTAAATGTAAAAGGAGTTTGATTGGAGTTAAACATTTTTTAAAAGGTTTGGGGAACAGGTGATAATGTGTAATATTGTTGGAAGCAGAGTCAGGGAGGCTAAATTTCTCTTATATTTGGGGAAAGAGCAAAATCGAATTGTTAACTATCAACTGATGAACATAAAAAATGCCCTTGTAGCGGAATTTGATGTGTTTATTAAACCATATTGAAGAAGATAAGAATGATTGGTATGGGTCAAAACTCTTGGAACAAAGTGTATGTATTAGATGATGAGAATATTTTAAGATAGGATATTTGGAAATGAAAGTACAATTGGTCATAAACATAACATCCTGAAAAGAAAAGTCATTTAACTGGGAACGTTCAACAGCAACCCATGATGGCATAGGTAAATCTTGATAATCTTTAGATATGGCATAAAATTGACAAATCAAAATAGCATTGTGGTATAGTTTGAAATCAGGAAATCGAACACCACCCTCAGGTTTTGGGTGAATTAATTTAAAAAGGGCAATACGAGCACGTTTATTGTTCCATAAAAATTTGGTACATAAAGAATTAATCTGTGAAAGATAATAATTAGGAATTTTAAAAGGTAACAATGAAATTATGAATAGCACCTGGGGAACAATCATCATTTTGATCGTATCCAGTCTGCCCCACCAGGATAAGAATATTGGGGACCAGGAAGACAACAAATTTGTGAGTTTGAGTTTTAAGGCAGTAAAATTATTGGATAAAGTGTCAGGAATATTTGAGAAAAAGCATGTTCCTAAGTATTTAATCTTTTTAGGGGTCGAAGTAAAGTTGGTTGATTCAAACATGTAGCGGTAGCATATGAATTTAAAGGTAAAATCTCAGTTTGGGAAAAATTAGTTTGTAACCTGAAACAGTGGAAAACAAAGCAATCTCTTGTAAAAACAGGGGAAGGGAGTTGCAAGGATTGGACATGTAAATAAGGGTATTGTCTGCATAGGCAGAAAGTTTAATTTGGTGGCTGTTAAGTTTAAAACCAGTAATATTAGGGTTATGTCTAATTTGTTCCTGAAAGGGTTCTAAACAGAGGAGAAAAAGTAATGGAGAAAGAGGGCTACCCTGACGGGTACCTCTTTGCAGATGAAAATATGAGGAAAAGAGCCCGTTGACAAACACACAAGCATGTGGGGCAGTATAGAGTAGCTTGATATAGGAAATAAACCTTTGACCAAAGCCAAACCATTGATGAGCGTAAAGCATATATTGCCAATTTATTCGGTCAAAGGCTTTTTCAGGGTCAAGTGATAGAGCAACTAAAGGAGAGGAGCACTTTTTTCCAAGGGCAAGAATATTTGAGAACATTCTAGCATTGTCAGAGGCAAGTTGGCCTTTAACAAAACCAGCTTGATCTGGTTTGATGAGAAGAGGGATAATCTTTTCTAAACAGGAAGCCAAAATCTTTGCAAAGACTTTACAATCATAATTAATTAGGGAGATAGGTCGAACATTTTTACAAAAGGAAGGGTTCTTGTCAGGTTTGGGGATGACAATAATAAGGGCTTCTAGAAAATAACTGCATGCTTTGGAATTGGAAAGGAATAAATTAAAAAAATCCAATAATTTTGGTGCAAAAATTGAGGAACAAGGTAGGAATAATTCAACTGAGAAACCATCTGGTCCCGGTGCTTTGGCTTTTTTAAAAGATTTAAAAGTGTTGGTTATTTCCTGAAGAGAGATATCCTCTTCAAGAGGTAAAAAAGTATCAGGAAGAGAGTGGGGTTTGGGGATACCTTGGAAAATGTTTCAAAATCATTTTCAGAAGGAGTTGTATCTTCTGTGTATAAAAGTTCATAATAGGACTGAAATGTATCTACAATATCTGAATCGGAGGAAAGAAGTTTATTAGTTGTTTCTGAGTGAATAGGTCCAATATTTCTACGTTCTGATTTGATTTTTAAATAGTTTGCTAACATTTGCCCCACCTTATTTTGGCCACCATGAAATTTGGATTGAAGAATGTTACAAGCATCAACAGTGGCAATTTATTCAGGGTAGATTGAAATCAATTCTTGCAAAGTGGAGGAAGATTTAGAGGGGAAAAAATTATGCTCCAGACTTTTTATTTTTTGAAGAGTTTCCTGATATTTAGCATTAAGTAATTTCTTCTTCTTTGTAGAGTAAGCAATATTAAAGGCTCTAAATGATGCTTTAAAAGCATCCCAATTGCTATGAACTAAGGTGTCTGAAGGTTTGTTGAACTGAAAGAATTAATTAATAAAAGAGGTCGCTTCTGATATGAAGGTTTGGTCAGAGAGTAGGTGGTTGTTAAAACGCCAACGACCTTGTTTGCAAGTATTAAGGGACAGATGAAAAGAAGCAGTCATGGGGGCATGGTCAGAGATAAAAATAGAACCAATTTCAGAGGAATGGATACAGGGGAGTAATTATTAGATGTCAGAATATAATCAATACGGGACATAGTATGGTGGACAGGTGAAAAGAAAGTATATTCAGATGTGTCTGGATTACATGTTTTCCATACATCATACAAAGGATGAGAGCCGATGGCAGATTGAAATGATTTGTGAATCTTATCAGGCTTAAATTTGCATGTAGACTTTCTATCAGAGAAGGGGTCCAGCCAATTATTAAAGTCGCCACCAACAATTATATTGGGGTTAGAAATAGAGGATAGTTTCAATTAAATACAATGCCAAAATTGTGGGTTGGGTTTGACAGGACCATAAATATTAAGGAAAGTGTTTTACAAATAATAGCATCAACCAAAACCCAACGTCCATTGGAATCACATTCTGTAGATAATATTTGTGCATCAATTGATTTATGAAATAAAATAGCAACACCACCATGACGATCAAGAGCAAGAGAGAAAACAATTTGATTGACCCATTGATGTTTAAGCTTAACAGTAGGCCTGGGCGGTAAATTCCGTTCTGCTCGCAGAATTTGGGTAATTTCACGTTCCACGGATTGCCCAAAATTCTGCGTTCCGCGGCTTTGCGGAATTTTTTGCTTCTTTGCGTTCTCAAAATGCATGTTTGCGAGATATTTCCCCCTGAGCACGCAAACAGCGTTCGTGAACAGGAAAAAAGCATCGCGAACAAGCAATTCCGTGTGTTTGCGGAATTTCTGCGTGTTCGTGGAGATTTTTTACCGTTTCGCGGAGCTGTGCGTAGCATGACTACGCAAATTCCGCCCACCCCTACTTAAGAGATTCCACATCATTACAATGAGTCTCCTGTAAAAAGGCAACATGAGTATTAAGTTTGGATAAGTGAGACAATATCTTTTGACGTTTGACAGGATGACCTAAACCATGGACATTCCACGAGACAATGTTGACGGGTGGGGGGGAACATATGAAGACATGAACAGTGAGCTGCAAGACCAATAAACAAGAAAAAGAAACAACATTTATCAAATGATAAAAGAAATACACTCAAGAAGATAAAAAGATAATAATGAGAGAAAAACGTAAGGGGAAATAACCAGAGAGCAAAGGGGAAGGAGAAGAGAGAAGGAGAAAAAGATAGAGGAATAGATTGAGTAAACAGATCAAGGAAAAGAGTCCAGATCTGAAAAGAAATAAGCAACCGAATGAGAGGAGCATGGTGAGGCCGACAAAACAAGGACGGCGGTAGGAGTGAATAGGTAAGAAAAGGCCTCCTAAGAAATAAAGAAATAACAAAGAATAGAAAATAAAAAATACGGAAAAAGAGCAAAGAGTAAGAGTAATTTAAGAAATATGAGAAATAAACAGAGTAAAGGATGAGAGAGTACTAGAAAAGAAGAGAAGAGGAACAAATAATAAGAATCAAGATATATAAACTATTAGAACAACAGTAACAATCCGTTAACTAAGAGAAAATTAGACATTAGTATCCATGTTACAAGAGAAGATGCTATTTAGAAAGATTTTGAGTTTCTCGGGGTCCTCAAAAGAACGCGATCGTCCTTCATGAGTAATTTTGCAAAGGCAAGGATGAAGAATGCCCTACTGAATGTTTAAATGTCTCATCTGAGGATGAAGAGCCAGAAATTCTTTACGTCGAGCATTCGTTGCATTGGAAACATCTTGGGAGATGAAGATATTATGTCCCGACCAAGTGAGACGACGTTTGAGTTTGACAGCCTTCAGAACATGCATAAGTTCAGTAAATTCCAGGAAGAGCATTATAATACCACGTGACTTGTTTGAATTAGGGTGGAGACGACTCAGATGATGCGCATGCTGTATATTGAGAGGTGAAGAAGACTGAAAACCCAAGAGATCTGGGAGGAACTTCTGCAAAAAGGTTAACATGTCAGGGCCCTCAATATTTTCCAGAAGTCCATAAAGACGAAAGTTGTTCCTCCGATTGCGATTTTCAAGGTCTTCAGTGTGGAGTTTCAGCTTGTGGATCTCATGCTCTAATAAAGGAATTTTTGTAGAAATATCTTGAAGATCTCCCACACGTTGCTCCTGTTCCAACATCTTTCCCTCCATGACAATCCATTGTTCTTCTATTTGTTTTAGTTTCTCATTGGTAGCGGACATAAACGGTTGAAGACCACGTACCTCATCTAAAATAGTGTCAAGAACCAGATTTTGCGAGGAGAGAATAGGAGAAGGTGGATCATTTTTGTGCCTTTTTGGTTTTGCGCCGGAAGAGGATGGTTTAGGAGTGACGTGAGAATCGCTGGCCATACTGGATTGTTGGATGGAGCGATGAGTGGTAAGTGGAATAGGGCGGATTCGGCCCATATACTAGCGATGAAGAAGACAGGAGCAATGAGCAGCCAAAAGCAGGTCACCAGATTGAAAATAAAACAGAGGGGTAGAGGTCAAGTGTATTAGACAATGGAAGGTGACTTATAAAATCTACCCCTCATGAGGAGAAAAAATGCCCCCTCAGAAAACGACCAGTGCTACCCAAAATATGATAAAAAACACCATCCAAGCCAAAGAGAAGAGCGGCTGTTCCATGCGTAGTAATAAAAAAGTGGTAGTATTCAGTAACATAAATAGTCCACAGTAATACAGGTAACCAGAAGGAGTGACATCCCAAAAAGCAGTCACAAACACAGTTTTCAGCTCTGCAAGTCACAAAAAGTAAAATGTATTAAAGACCATGGAGGACGCATGACTCTGACGTCAAAAAGAGGCAGTATGACATTACAGGCCATTTGAGAAACCCAACTATGAGGAAACTATCAGGACGCGAGTGCCGCGACTTAAAATGGCAGACACCTATACTTCATGAGGAGACAATCACCGTTGCGGCTTCGGTATTCAAAAATGACGCTGCGGAAGCCAAATGCAGGCACAGAGACTCACCGTTGCATCACCCAATTGGAGCTATCAGGGTGTAAATGTTCAATTATCTTAAAAAATCAGGCCACATTTCTTGAAGCATTGGAATCAGGGGAGATGACAGCAGTCCTTGCCGCCGTTAAAGCCATATCCACAGTGAGCTATTCTGCCCTGCCAGACTTTTCTCCAGGTGCTGAGGTAGTGTTTAGAGCCTGTTGATCACTGCTTTCATTAGATGGACACCACCCCACCCAGGCGTGACCAGAAATCAGCCATGGTAACCAGGTACTTACAATCTTCTCACTTCTTCAAGGAAATGGATTCACTGAGAGTTAATCCCACCTTCTTCTGTGAGTCGACCGAGAGACGACCGGGACATTTCACTATCAGTTCAAAGTGTTTGCCAACAATGATGAAATAATCGGGACGCGAGCGCCGCGACTCAAAATGGCGGGTGCCTGCGTTTCAAGAGGGGACAATCACCGCTGCGGCTCCGGTGTTCAAAAATGATGCTGGGGAAGCCAGATGCGGCACAGAGACTCACCGCAGCATCACCCAAGTGGGACTGCCGTCGGAGCCAAGCAACTCCACGTCAACAGGCATTTGTGAAGAAAATAAGCCCCGCGTCCAAGCGGAGCTCACTGCAGAACCGCCATGATGCTTCGGCGTCCAACCCCCCTACCTGTTTGGATCCTTCACTGGAAGTTTCTTTCTCTAAACCACTTTTCACACTACCTAGTCTCTCTCATTTTAGAAACCTAAAACCTGTACATTTGTACTTTGCATAATACATGTGTTACACATAACTTCATTTCTTGCTTACCAACTACCAATGCCGTTGCTCACTTTAGCTCTCCATGGGGCATATTATCAAGCACTGCGGTAAAATTATCGCCGTTCTAGCGGCAGAAAACTGCAGCTAAAGCACCGATAATGGGCTTGATAATATGCCAGTGAGAATTCTAATAGAAGCCCATGTTGACACCAGAACATGGGCTTCTATTGGAATTCTCAAGGGCATATTATCAAGCCCATTATCGCCGCTTTAGTGGCAGTTTTCTGCCGCTAATGCGGCTATAATTTTAACGCCGTTTCTTGATAATATGCCCCCATATTGGTAACGTGTCCATGCACCATTTATCCTATGCAGCACATTTCCTCAGAAAGGAAACAAACAGATTTCAACTACATACTGTTGGCTCATCATGGTGTGGGGATAGACACTTCCCAGAGGACTTCTAGGTGTTCTAAGGTTGCACATATTCAGGTCTTGTGCTCCGCAGCACCATTTGTAAGAGCAGTCCTAAAATAGAAAGAGCCATAGTGGAACACAACTTCTCCTTCCCTTTGACAGACAGCAATGCATCTGCTCCAAGCAGCATGCAACTTAGCTGTTACAGGTCATGGCATTTCCATCAACATTTCTTTCAGCAGAGGACGGTGCACAGTTCTATCACATTTAGTGACACAAACTAACCAACTGGGAAGCGTAACCAGAAAATCTTTATCCACTAATGAATAAAGGAAAATTTGAACCACATCACCAGAGACCTCAAGTTAAGTATGCGTAATTTAGCTACACTTGTGTTTTTTGCTATTCCTTTTATACATCCTGCCTACAAGAAATAGGAGTCTCATATAAGCATGCATGTAAGTAACCATGCAGAATAATATTTAAAATAGGGCATTGAACACCTCCTTTCGGGTTTCATTTTGGAAAAGTAAAAAAGAATGCTGATTGGGCCGCTGAAACACGGTGGAACAATCTGCATTTAGCTACACAAAAAGTGCATCCGCCATCCTGGTGGCTGCATGTTCAGCGAAAAGATCTCGTTCAGCAGGCTGGGATTCCTAAATATGGCAGGCAGTCCTTCGCTGGGTAGTGGGATGTGTCTCTGCCAACCCTTCTGGCTTGAGGAAATCCCTCAGGCTCTAAATGAACCCTCAATACAAAACAGTTCAGCAAATGGTTTATAAAAATGGGGCATCTGTGACTGCAAATCCTCTGGAGGGATATTCGTTACGTTTGTGACGAAGTATTCCATCCAACGAGATCTAAATCAGGCCCATAGTATTATTAACACCTTTTTAACTGGCTGGCAAATGACCACAACATTTAGCATGCACAATAAACAGTTTAATTGATGCTGCCAGCATCCGGCAGCATCCACCTTTTTCATCTCCTGTTGAGGCACCTGTTCCCTTGTTGGAAGAGAAGAACTAAAGATGAAATCAGCAGATTCCCCTAACTCACAAAGTTATCTGGAAGCTCTACCTCATAGAATTGATCCAGGCTCTTTAATACATGGATCTTAAATTGAGGATTATTATCTTCAAATTGTATAGCTTTACAGGGCACAGGCTCTGGTCAAATGTGAATATGAGATTACTGGCAATTTTAAGCCTAGACGTAGACAATGTTAGCGAGCATGTTCCCCTATTCTATTAGTGTGTAATATCACCTAAAACACATAAGATATATTGATGTGACAGTAAATATCTCCACTGAATGACTGCCCAAACTATACAGCTTCCAAAATTCTCTGTGACAACGATGCATCTCCCCCCGGTAGTAATCCCTATGGCAAAGTGCATCCGATGCTATAGCTGATGCACATGTAAAACATCAACCACCGCCTCTCCTTCTACACTCCCACCAGACATCTCTGCTCCACCCGTCTTGCCCTTGCCACCATCCCATGGATCAGCAAGACCACGGATGGAGGAAAATCCTTCTACTACCTCGCTGCGAAGACCTGGAACTAGCTGCCTCTGCACCTCAGGCAATCACCATCGATGCCTCAATTCAGGAAGGACCTCAACACCTGGCTCTTTGACTGAACCGCAGAAAAATCCCCCCTCCACCCAGCGCCATGAGAACCTCAAGGGTGAGTAGTCACACTTTCGAAGAATATTGATTGATTGATTAAAAGAACTGATTTCTGAATGTGCATCACTTTCTTTCAACCACTCATGCTGAGTGCCATGTTTTTCACCCGCTCAGCATTTATTTTGCTTTTTACAAATCCCCAAAGAGGGAGTTGTGAAAAAACTCAATGACCCTGACACACAGAGAGTTTTTTTTCCTGCGTGTGTGGTTCAATGTTTCTATATGTTCAATGGCATTTTAAGTGATATTGATGTAATGAGAAAATCATTTTAATATTCTACACATTTTGTTTCATGCATTTATAATGCACAAACCCACAGCCAGAATAATTTTAAGCAACCAAGAGGTGGATAGAGACATGTCAGTATATGCATAATGCATTTAAAAATAGTTTGCAGAAATGTAAACATTTTATACTCACACTGCATTCATGACAGAAGTATTCTTGGCTCAAGCAAACATATCCTCTGGAGATCCTCTAAGAGGCAGCTGTGATGAAGGGAGCAGATGCAAGTTAAATATTTGGAAACAGGAACATTTTCAGATCTTTTCATAATTTGGATGTAAAGGCCAGAAAAGTTCAGGGGATTTTGAATGCAAAATTATTTCCAAATTGTAAGGTGTTTTTCATACGCCATTGGGTTAAATGAAAATGGCAATGACTGTCATGATTCTCTTCTGTACGCGCAATTATCCTGTGCTTCACAGCAGGAAAAAGGCAAATACATCACTCATGTATCATAATGTAGGCTATATTTTAAAGTAAACAACTTAGTTTAGTTACTTCAAGCACAGAGACATGCAATACCTAGCATGCTTGCGTCCATGCACAGGGATATCAAAACCATTGAGAAGTATGACAGCTGAAGGGTCTTGCCCCAGGAGCCTTGAATGGTTTGGAATGTTTGCAGAGCATCCATGCCCACCATTCTTGTCCATCTCTGGTCAGAACAAAGAAGGAAAATAAAAAAGTGCCTTATATATAGTAGTTCTGATTATCATATCAATATTACATCTGATAGGAATACTCACCGGTGGATTATTTCTGGATTTCTATAAGGGGAGGGCATATCTAATGTAATTCCATCAGCGAAATCATGTGAAATTACCCAAAAATGCAGCAAGATTATGCACAATTACACAAAAAGAGCAATTCAGCATGTAGCGCTTTTTTCTTAGTGTAAAATGTCCCCCTCGCACCCAAAATGAACACAAGGATGCATTTTGTAGTAAGAAATAGCGCTAAATGCAACAGAACATGAATAGCAAGTGCGAGCTGCCGCTCATGCTCGTTAAATGAGCACTTGGGGTAGGGTTTCTGTCTAACTTTTTCGCAGCATTCAGCACTGTTTTCTCAGTGCAAAATGCACCCTCCCGTCCAAAAATGATGTGAGGGTGCATTTTGCAACAACAATTAGCGATAAATGTAACAGAAGACAGATAATGAGCGAGAGCACTACTCGCGCTCGATAGCTCGGGTGATAGGATTTTCCCCCTAAATTACTCTTATTATGGGAGCAGGTGTACAAGCGTTATTACCAATAGTTCTGCGTCAAAACATGATGCATTATTATCAATAATTCAGCGTCAAAGAGTAATGCAGAATTACCTAAATAATTCCGATTACTGTGGCATAATTCAAATTTCACCCAGGCCTACCGTCCATCTCCTCTATTGGGTTAAAGGCAGAACCCTGAATGCCCAAGGTCTGGTCTTAGTGACACTGGGAATGCACTGTTGTAGGAATGATCTGTGCAACTATCACATGGCCAATGTTCATGACATTAAGCATGTTGCTGTAGTCATATAAGAGGTAATAATATGATTTCATACCTCAAGTAACTGGTTCACCACCTGCCTCTTCATCTTCTACTTTTAAGATTTTGGACTTTAGCCACTGCCTCTTCTTCTGGTTTAAGATAAGGATCTCTAAACTAGTGCCCTGGTTGCTCCTGGGGCATGTATTTTGATCTTTGGTCAATAATATCCTAAAATATTAGGATTCAAAAAGAAAGTCATTTAAGTTACCTACACTCACACCTACTGTCACAAGCGAGAAGGTGACATCAATACCTTCAATAACAGTTATGTACCATACTCTTGACTAAGGTTAACCTGATTTGATTGACATTGCTTCCGTCACTCACATTCTCGCATCCCTCTACAGACACACTCATCAATGAGAGGAAATGCATCAGAGTTCAGCCAACCCAAGCTGGAGACTAGTTTTGGTTCGCTCCTCCTGACTATTCATAGGATGGGCATCACTAACTTCACTAAGCTTCATTCACTTCATATTCCTGACTGTAAATATTTTCACTGCTACAGCACAATCAATTACCTTGATTCTGGGAATCACCAAACTGAGACGGGTTCTGCAAGCTCCTCTCCACCCTGAGTTAGAGAAGAACTCACACAGTAAATTAAGACCAAACTGATCTGCTCTGCATTTGATTGTTACTTACTTAATGGTTGGCATACTTTTGGTCTAAGTTTCTCATTTAAGCCAAGAATAGCAATATATTTTCAGGAAAGAACAATGATTTCTCATAACATTGGATATACAGTAAACAATGTAGATTTTCCTAGTCAGTTATGAAGGAAAGTCTTAATTTTATTAACATTACATTAATGACACAGAGGAGAGTATTATGCTTCTGTATCTTGCGTTTATTTAAGCAGCAGCAGTCAAGAGAAAAAGACTACAGTTCCCATGAGGCTTAGAGACAAAATTCAATGGAAGAGCAAACGTAGTAATTATAACAGCCAATGAGGTTCAAGCATCCCCTATAATACCTACCTTGACTGCTAACAGTCCTCTTTTCATGAGCAAGGACTTATAGTTACATATTCAATAAAGGAAAAATAGAAATGAAAATAAAACAGCTAAAGAAAAAGTTAACACTTCTTAAAAAAGTCCTTCCAGCCGGGTCCAAAAGGACGTGAAGGAAATCTGGATGGGAGGACAGCACCAGCAGTTTCCATTGCAGGTAGGTCTGAAAAAGATTGCTGGTGCCTCGAGGTACTTTTTATGATGAATACAATGTATTAACTGTAACTGTCAGGGCAGGAAATCAGCAGGTTAAACAGGGATAATACTCACCTCCATGTATTTAATAATATTAAGGCTTTCCTTCATAACTTACTAGGAAGATCCACATTTTATTGCAAGACCGGAGGCTTCTATTATGCTTGTTTTAAGCATATTAGTCACAACAGACAATACAGTATGTACAAGTTTACCAAACAATTTGCGAAAAACATTATCATTTGACCAATCAGCTGATCTCAGGATGTCCTCTAAACGGGTGCCCACTCAGAAACGTTTGGAGGTATGGTTCCCCTGGAAGAATGAGCACCAAAAATGTTTGTATCTATCCCGCAAGTGACATATCCAACTTAACCTTAACCCTACGGGCAAGAATAAAAGAAGAAACAAGTTTGTGGTGTTTCCAAGTAGCGTATTATTTTTCAATAACTCTCCATCTTTTACAGCGGGATTTATCGGGCCAGGCTGTCCACGAAGGAGGATATAACGGCAAATTCAGCCGTTAAAAGATGGAGAGCTATTGAAAAATAATACGCTACTTGGAAATTAGGAATTGGATACTTTTTGGGATCTTAGTTAAATAAGATTGGACTCTGGGAATGATTTTGGAGTTAGGACTTACTATTGAAAACCCGAACAGACCGAATATTAATTGAAGAAGACTTACTAGGGACAATTTTGATTGCAGACGAGAGACAGAGGTACTTCGTGTGTATCAAGAAAAGTAGGACGATATCTGGAGGAATATCAGAAGTAGCCTTAAAATTTGGAAAACGGCATGGTTGAATCTGGGAGCGTAAATAGAGATTAGGAACAGTAAAGCACACCGACAGAGATATTCCATATAGGACTAATTAATATTGATGCCCCGCGTAGGCTGTGGAGTGTTCATTGTGCATTTAATGATATATTTTGTGAATGTCTTCTTGAAGAACCCTTTGAATGAAAAGAAGATGAGAAAGTAAAAATCTTCATACATCAATAAAAGACTGAGTCATAAAAAGAAGCTTGCATTGGAATTGGATTATTCATGGACCTCAATATTTAATTGTTAACATTGTGATTACATTGGCGCTCCTTCTGTATGGTGTTTTTTATAGTATTGGTTGTGGCTTAACGGTGGGCCACTTGGGGTTGAGCGCAGAAAGGCATAATTGAATAACGATTAGAATCACTAAATAATTCACTGTGCACACAGGTCTTTCCATCATCGTTAGAATAGCTGTAAAACTACATTCACATTCCAAATCTGACTATCTTTTAAAATAGGAAGAATGCAAACTTTTGGTCCCTTTAAAAGGTGACAAACAAACGTAAGTTCCCCTACCAGCTTTCTGTTGATGTTAGGATGATTCATAGAAATCGCTGACCCATAAAGATTTATAGTTCGGTAGGTTTTTACCCCACTAGTTTGGGTCACCAGAAAGTTTATAAAGTAGGTTATATCTGCTGAAAAGGGATTGACAGACTTTCCCATACACCAGCTAGTCCACATAGACCACGTTGATTTGTAAGCCTTGGTACTAACTGAATCCCAGGATTTAGTGATGTATTTTGAAGCTTCGGCCGAAATGCCAATGGGAGATTGGAACGGCCCTCCACCTTCCAAGTGGAAAGAGTGAGAGAGTTCTCTAGAATCCATCAGATTGTGAGAAGAACATTGAGGGTCTAGTAGGAGATCTGTGAAAGAAGGTACAAGAATTGTAAAGTCTATTGTCAGTTCTAGAAGAGGAGCAAACCATGCCTGGGATTGCATGAAGGTAACCACCATGACCAAGGTTGCCTATTGACATCTAACTTGATCTAACACCCTGTTGATCATACGAAAAGGAGCACAGCCATAATTGATGGCTTGGGCCCAATCTTGTAAGAAGTCATCGGAGGCCAAAGCTAAAGAATCCAGGCACCAGCTGAAAAAATCCAGATGTTGGAGTTGAGCCTGTATGTGAAAAGATCTATTTGAAAAGGTCCCAATTTGTGAAAAAGAGTGTTGCGCATGGGAGGATGAAGCCTGATGTTACTGGAATCATGAAGATAACAGGAATGTCAATCAGCTATGGTGTTGAGATTTTCTGGTAAATATTCTGGGGGAACTTGTGAAGGAGGCAGAATTCCCAAAAGCTCTTTGCCTGCTCAGCAAGGGGTTTGGATTTTGTGCCGCCAAGGTGATTGACATAGCAGACTGCGGAGATGTTGTCCATGCGGAGAATAATGGAACAATGTATTTTGTTTTAAGCTAGGCTTCTGATTGCAAAGGGCCCTGCAAGCATCTCAAAACAATTTACATGCAATGTGCACTTCACCCATGTACCCCTAGTTAAGCTCTAACCACACCAGATGCCCCAGCCTGGCAGACTTGCATTTAATTCTAATACAAGGTCGGGGGCTGATGAGAAAATGATTCTGCCATTCCAGGCATCCAAATGGCTGATCCACCACTTGAGTGTCAGTTGAGATTCTGAATCTATAGAGATTGTGTTGGAGTAGATAAGGCCCCTGCACAAATAGTGAATCTTTAGTATTCGGAGGGTTCAATAATGAAGAGGTCCTGGAAAGATGGCCTGGATTGACGATGAAAAAGGACCAATGATCCTTGCTAAGGATCTGATAAAAATAGAGCAACTCTGAAGAGTCTGGAGAATTTCTGATTTGATGGCTTTGACTTTGGCCATGGGAAAATGAGGAGTTATACTGGAGGAGTTTATCTAGAATCCAAAAAAGTCCATGTTAGTAGATGAGATAGGATAGATGTATCTGTATTGATGAGAAAGCCAAGATCTAAGTGAAGGGAGCAAGTACTGTGAACTTGTGACTGTAGGGTGTAAATATTCTGGCACATTAAGAGACTATTGTCCAGGTAAATTATGAGTCTAATACCTTGTATTCTGAGGTGGCCTACAACTGGATTCATGATCTTTGTAAAACAACATGGTGCATATGAAAGGCCAAAGAAAAGAGAGCAGAAATTATACTTTTTCCCATGCTATTGGAATTGGAGAAACTTTCTGTGGTTGCGATGGATGTGAACCCTGAGGTGGGCATCTTGTAGATCCAAGTGCAGCATCCATTCGGTTTGAAGCAATGCGTCCTGAGATGGAGGAGAGCCTTAAAATCGCAATAAACCACAAATGGGTTGAAATGCCTGAGATTAATAACAGGTCTCATCTTTTTGTTTTTCTTTTGTACTAATAAATGAGAACTTAGGAAGCCTGAAAGATCGGAAAAAGTCACCTGTATTGCTTGTTTGTGTAAAAGGGAATTTATTTCCTGTGATATAATGGTGACATCTCAGACGAGAATTTTGGGGGAGGGCGAAATACTATTTGGAAAAGGACTTTTGTAAGGTTCTATAGAATAACATTAAATGGTGTTTAGAACCCAAGTGTCTGAGGTTATTGCTAACCATTTTTTCAGTAAATCTTTAACCGGTCCCCTACAGAAAGTTGGCCAGAAGGAAGACTTGCCTGCTGGGGTTGAAGCTCTGTATCTCCTTTGACCTCTGCCATGGAAACCTCTGCCTTTTTGTGGGTAGTATTGAGGTGTGTACTCCTGATAGTTCAAGTTGAAGGAGCCTCTACATCCTTAGTTCCTGAAGGTTTAGCTGGTAAAGGGGCTGATGCCTCTACAGGCCTGGCATAAACACATTGGGAGAAAACATTTCTGAGTGCCTATTTGGCCTTGTCCAGGGACGCAAAAGTGGTAACATATTTACTAAGTTCCTTAATAAAGGAATCACCAAATAACAGTCCCTCTGCCTTAATACTGGGATCCACAGTAGCCAGATTTGCCAACTTGGGATCCAATTTTGATAAGAGACATTTCTTCCCTTCATGGGTAATTGAGGAGTTAGCATTTGCAAGCAGGCAAAAGGCCCTTTGGGTCCACACAGACAGTTCTTCAGCATCCACAGAGACGGTATCTAGTCTAGCTGATTCAGGAAGGTCAGAAATATGGGCCAATGACATCTAACATCTTGTCCTGGCAACTGGACCATGGTTTGTCTACCCTCTTACGAGGATCTTTACAGAAGAGCTTTACAGAATTTAGAGAAAAAAGAGTGAATTTTGGGGTCAACGGGGGGTGTAGAGACTATTTGGGAAGGTAACGAGGATCTAGAGCTTTCAGATTTTACTTTGGCACTGATCTGTTTGTCTAGAGGCAAGTGAAGTCTGGAAGCAATATGGTCACTCACATGATCAGAGGGTAACCGTTCTGTAGAATTCACATGATGAATAAGTTGAGGGTCAAACATAGGAAGACCTATTTTGATGCGTTTCGATTACACTTTTAAGGAACACCTAGTGACAACTCAATGCTCAGATGTAATAATTTCTTTGCTTTTGCATTTGACTTGTTAGGGGCACCTAGTAACAACTTCTGGAATAACACATTCACAAAAGAATATCAATGCATTTGCATCAGACTTGAGGGACACCTAGTAAGGACTAAAAGAACTGCAGCTTCAAGTAAGAATTCAGTTGGTTTCTTTTGCATTTGACTTTTAGAGGGACATCTCGGAAAGACTTGTGGAACTGCAGCTTAATTAAAGAATTTCAATGGCTTAGCATTTGACTTGTGAGGCACACCTAGTATTGACTTGTGGGATTGCACCTTCACACAAGACTATCAATGCTTTTAAATTTCACTTATGAGGGGCACCTAGGAATGACTAGTGGAACTGCAGTTTTGTGAAAGAATTTCTATGCTTTTGCATTTGATATTCGAGGGAACACCCAGTAACCACTAGTGCAACTACAGCTGAATTTCAATGCGTTTGCATCTGACTAGATAGGGACATCTAGTAATGACTAGTGGAACTGGTGCTTCATATAAGAAATTGAAGGGCACATTTCTCATACTTTCATGCAGTGCAACGCAGCAAAACACCTTGCTGTGTGAAATGGAATGGGCAGGAAGGCACCATATTTAACATCATATGGTGCATTCCTGTCTTTTCCTTGCGCTGGAGCACTTTTGCCTGCCTAGCACCAATGCAGGCAGCCTTGCTCCTGCTGCAAGGCTGCCTGTGTTGTAAGCAGGATTGTCTTTGTCCATGAAGTTCACCTTCCTGTACAAAAATAATCCTGAGAGTCACTTTCCTCTTTCCATGTGTGCTGCAGATAAAACAAGGAGAAATAAAGATACGTTTCCTTGTTACATCTCCACCGTGGAGGCGTGGCATTTTGATGTATTCCCAAATCTACCTCTAATGGTTAATCTGGGAATGTGCCAAAATAAATGCATGGGTGGATGTATAGGAACACCCACACTCCACTCATGGAATACTTCCCTAGGGCAGAGTGGCGCAAGGCAGCAATTTGCGTTGCCTTGCGTTGCTCCAGATTTATCATGCCATGCAGGGCCACACAAGGTGGCAATGCATGACTTGATAAATCTGACTGAATGTGGCGTGGACCTTGCGCCCGCTTGCATGGTACAAGGGATACGCAACATTACGATAAATATGGGCTTCAATACTTTTGCATTTGACTTGTGGGGAACACCTAGAAAATAATTGTGGAACTGCACCTTCATGAAAGAATATAAATGCATTTGCACTTCACTTGAAGGGACACCTATTAACAACTTACAGAACAGCAGATTGATGAAAGAATATCAAAGCTTTATTAAAGTAGCAAAAGTGGATATGCACATTTCTATGTTGAAGCAACACCCCTCAGCTGCAGTCTTGTTAATGACTTCACACATTCTTTCCGACTTGGAAAGGTCATCCAGTAATTACTTGAGGTAACCATAGCTATGTGAAAGGCCAGGCTGGTTGTCTTTGCTAATGCTTGTTTCAATATGAGGGTTTAACCAGGGCCTAGGCGAGCCCACACAAGTCTGATTTCAAGCTAACAATGGGGGTCCAAATCAAGAAAGAACAGCAACTCAATGAGGTTTTACAGACTGGTACATTCGAGCAGCTCAAAGACATAAAATGTGTCAGGCATAAGAGGTGCAGACAATGCAGCTATCTGCCCAGAAATAACTTGGGGGCATATTATCAAGAATGGAGTTAAAATTATCGTCGCTTTAGCGGCAGAAAACAGCTGCTAAAGCGGCGATAATGGGCTTGATAATATGCCGCAGAGAATTCCAATAGAAGCCCATGTTGACACCAGAACATGGGCATCTATGGGAATTCTCGAGGGCCTTTTATCAAGCCCATTATCGCCGCTTTAGCGGCAGTTTTCTGCCGCTAAAGCGGCGATCATTTTAACTCTGTTTCTTGATAATATGCCCCAAAGTTTGTCTATCAAGGGAAGACCTGTGTGAGAGAAATAATTAAATCACTGGAAAAATGATAATAATATGTTGCATTGAAGTAACAATTTTATCCGCACCCTATTATAGTATAACATATGCATTGCACAGATTATGCAAATGTAGGGTTTGGATAATAGATGTAAAGCATCAATCAATCTGTTTAATATATGGCTGTACACATAGCTTATGCCCTTGCATATTTCACTTATGCATAGTAAGAAAATGTATGTGGCTAAATGCAGTTTAAACGATGCGTATGCATTCATGTGAATATTACAGTGCACAGTTTCCATGCATAATTTCACACATCTCTAAATCAGTACCATTATGTTTAAAGTTCTTATCGTTCCACACCATCTAAATTTTATTACCTACCATCTTCCCAGGCCTCATCAGCCTTGCTAAATCTAAGACTAGGGCCCACTTTAAAGACTGGTGAATGGGGAAAACGCATTAAGGGTGAGGAGGCCTTTACATGCACCACTCCGTTTTTAATCGATCCGTCAACCTTAGAGTTTACCGCCGGCCCTGCTGTAAACTATATCGGTTTGCAAGAGCTGCCATCATGGCGGTTCATACAAAGCCATTTAAAAGTTTTCATATTTACAAAAACAAGATCTCAAAGTAGGAAAAGTAAAAACTAATGGCCCCAATACCTGGGGGTTTTCTCCCCTGGTGTGAGGTCATATTATTTATTTTTACTGGCCCTCAACACCAGGATATTTGTGGTGTTTAAGGATAGTGGAAAAGAAAAGCCACCTGGCGATCCACTCTAAATAGGGTGGATGGTCAGATGTCTTATCTTCAACAGCATGTACTCCCTAGAGGCAAAGGCGTAAAGTTTACATCGACAGGTTACATTTTACTCTGTTGAAGTAAACCTATTGTCTCCCTGACTCAAAATTGGATAGGAGTACTGTAGGTTTGGTGGTCAGATATTTTGTCGCTGTTCCAACAGAGTACCCTGTCCGCCAAACACTAAATTGGTCCTAAATCACAATTATGAGATGCACATGGAACAACCCTAGCTACCGCAGTACTGTAGTTGTGATGTCATTCAGCTTCTTTGGAATACTTCTTATTTTGCGGTGCTCTTTTTTTTATCATTGAGACAAAGACAGTCTAAAGCAATATAAAACAAGTACTGGCAAAGCCAATAGGTTTATTCGATGTGAAATCTATTGGCTTTGTCAATGTTTGCTGTTGCATAGCGGTGCGTGTTGCTGTGCTACATAGCCTAAAGTGAAAAAAAAAGTGACAGGATGTGGCCAGACCACATCATTGCACTTTTTTTTATTTTAAGCTATGCACGTACAAACAAGTTAAAATTGCTGTTTTCTCTATACTTAATTTGTAGTTTATATTCTTGAACAAATGTTCTTTGTAGTTACCAGCATGTCAAAGTGTAGCTAGCTGGAACACTGAGCATGGAGAGGCTGTGGCATTATGTCCAGAGCTGATGACTTTGGAGCTGGGGAACCAGGTTCGAGTCTTGGTGCCCAATTAACATCCTGTGATTCTGGGCCCTTTACTTAATCTACCCGTGCCTTTATGTGTTCTTGTGTAATGTAACTAGTGCTTATGTAAAGTGCTCAAAGTCCTTCCAATTGACTTCATGTTATATGAAACACTCTATGACTAGCGACAGGATGAGGAAGGAGCAAGCTGTGATAGAAGTGAGGTGGTGGGAGGGACCGGCCAGCAACAAACAGGGAAGGGTCATGCGTGAAAAGGACATGCAGTGCCGGACGTGAGGTGGTGGTAGGGACGGGCAAGCAATGAACAAAATGCGAAAAAAAGAAAGTAGAAAAAATAAAGTATGTTACAAGTGAAAGAACATTGGCCACCGGAAGCAGTACTTGGTCCAAACTCCACAGCCAGAATGAAAACATGAAGCCGGGCAGGAAGCTTTAGGCAGGAAGAGGTGCTGACCAACAGGAAGTAAGGAAACAAGAGTGACATAGGAGCCAACCGATTGTATGCATTGGGCGGGTTCTAAGCCTTTTTTATTAAGATTTTGTTTTCGTTTTTTTGCTGTTTAGGCGAAACCTAAAAAAGGGGCTAAAGCAACACAACAACATCCCAACACACTACTGAGATGTGATTAAACTGCACAGGAAATGATTAGAACTTTACTCAATATGAGAGACTTCAATAAATTTTAGCTGAAATAATGCATTTTTTAACATGTGGGTATAACCAAGGCCTTGACAACATCACTTGAGTCTTATGTAAACAATGCGGGTTCAAATCAATAACAATAAACAGCAACTCAAAATAGTTTGACAGACAGGTACATTTGAGCAGCTCAAAGAGATCAAAGTAATTGTTGAATTCTAAGGGGCATATTATCAAGCACAGCGTTAAAATTATCGCCGCTTTAGCGACAGACAACTGCCGCCAAAGCGGCGATAATGGGCTTGATAATATGCCACAGAGAATTCCAATAGAAGCCCATGTTGACACCAGAACATGGGCTTCTATGGGAATTCTCAAGGGCATATTATCAAGCCAATTATCGCCGCTTTAGCGACAGTTTTCTGGCCCTAAAGCGGCGATAATTTTAACGCCGTTTCTTGATAATATGCCCCCTAATGTCTTGAAATCACAGCTCTAATACAGAACAAGATGGGTCATTTATCCAAAGAAAGTGCCAGTGCTAGACCTGGAGAATGAAATACCTGCTTTATAAGCATGACTTTTTAGGTCAACCAATGTTTGATCAACTATCATTTGTAGAACTGGGAGACAGTCTGTATCTTATTTTTTGCTTAGTCGGGAACATTTTCCGAATTTGCTTTCAGTTTGTATTAATATATTTGTTAACAGATTTTCTCTGCTAGATAAATCGCTTTTTCGAATTGTGAAAGGAGTGGTAAATCACCTGAAAGCAAGCACATAATGGAATATTTATGGCTCAGAGTTATGAAGCTGTACTTTGGGTAAGCACTGTGCAGTGAGAGGCAAAACAACTTTGAACAAATTTATTTTTAAGGCGCACACAGATAAATAAATATTTTTAATGCATATTTTTTTTTTAACAGTTGAGCATGCCAGCCATTTCCAAAATGAATATTATATTTTTTTTAAATGGGGCAAAACTTACATTTAAAGGTAGACATTCCATGAATTGATTTAAAACTCCGCAGGTTTTAGAAGAACGATTGTATTGCTTACATATCTGTCATAGTGCCGAGAGCAATTATGCCTCAGCAGTCAGAGACACATCTATGCATTTACCAGAAGCAGTTTGTACATTAGAATAAGTAGAAGGTTCACAGCAGAATAATAGCATGCCACAGGAGAAATCATGCTCATCTGAACAATTATGCCACACTGTAAAAACTGCCAGAGAGAAATGGAAGATAAAAAGGGAAGTTGCGATTTCTTTGAAATATGCACTTTTTTGCATATTTCAAAGTGCCATGTGGTGCACATACATGCCCTTGGGGCATGTATGTGCGCCATATCTGCACAGATGCTGATTGCAGGGGTGCATCAGGGTGTCATCATGACACCCTTGCACCTTTGAAATTATTCTCAATTTGCGATTAGCAAATAGCGAATCGTAAATTGAGAAGGACTTCCCATTCATTGCTATGGGCCTCCTGGCCCGTAGGAATAAATGGGAAGGTATTCCTTAATTGTGATTTCGCAATTTGCTAATCGCAATTAAGGAATTTTAAGAAATCGCAAAAGTTTTGCAATTTTTTAAATACATCCCGTTTTGCAATTCTCAAATAGCGATTCTCAAAAAATCGCTATTTGAGAATCGCAAATGGAGATGTTGATACATATGCCCCTAAGTGAGGAAGAGGGAAGGAAAACAGTGAGAAGCGGTTCAGCAGCTCTAGAGAGAGTGCGACAGAGACAGCAGAGAGAGAAAGAGAGACTTTAAAGAATAAGGAGAGGAATTACAAGGACGCGTGGACCAGTAGAGAGCCCTTTGTGGTACTGAAGTAAAGACTTTGTGATAAAGGGGCTCGCTGTCGCTGTGATATATCTGACGCACAATAGACAGGCTACGCTTGGTGATGAGCACAGGGCAGCCCGAGCCGCCTATAATTGGATGTGAGAGAGGTGGGTAACCTCAGAGGGAAGCAGCTGAGGAGCTGGACAGAGCAGCAATTAAGCGACCACTTTCTATTGATCGCATTCAGTTCAGGGAGTCCCCTTCTCCACTTCCAGCTATAATTGCGCTGGGACATGAGCTGCTGCCCATTAGGGCTGCCACCATGGCAAGGATCCTCTTACTGACCGGCATGCATTCTTTCTGTTTCTCATTTATGTTGTGCCTCCTTTCTCTCAATCCTGCAAAAGCCGGCATCTTCATCCCATACATTGTTAAAGGTCACTGGATCTCTTCCGGTGTAACTCGGTGATCTTGGAAATTGAAGGGGAATAAATCCCCACCCCAAATTGTACTGGACGAGTGGATCACACAAGCCAAACATCATCCAGGGTGGTTTGTGGGTGTTAACTCCCCACTCCCAGAAAAGCATGAACCAATTGGGACCCATGGTGTATTTTACACAGCAAGCCATTTATAGACAGATTGTGAAGGTGCACACGTGGAATAATCCAGTATTGTCATAGTGCACCATGCAAGTCTACCCAAAAAATCATTTGAGAAAATGGTGGCAAAATCCTTCCTTTAATTAGCACAAATTTCGTAACAAACGTCTATAAAGTCATGGGCGACAAAGGCAGTTCAGAATATGCAATTTCTCATAGTTTATATTTTTTTCATAACATCTTTCTTGCTATGCATAGTTCAGTTACCTTAATTGTATTCCAAGCTGCCTATTCAAAGTCGTTTCACAATGATGTGTTATTGGGCCGTGCATAAAAATAAAAAAAAATACAGAGCCATGCAATTTTCAGTCACAGATAGTAGAGACAGACAGGTTTGAGAGTCTCTTGAAAGAGTAATATTGCTCAGAATACAGAGAAATTACAGGTTAGATCCATTTTACAGACTAGGATCTCGGTCAGTAACAGTGATGTCTACTCAAATATCTAATTTTGTCTCCAAGCATCAGATCAAGAAACGACTCAAATCTTGATATCAAATGCAAGCTTTTTATACTGGATAAGGATAAATAAACTACATTACCCCCCCCAAAAAATCATCGTTTTCATGAAACTATCTCTAACTTTGTCCTAAAATACTAACTTGTTATTTTTAAGAATGACATGCTTGCTGCCCAAACATTAGTTGGTGATTTTCAAGTACCCACATGTTCTAAAGCCACAAACTAATTAACCTAGCCTTTCATGGCCATGTAGTACTATTTTATGCAAAAGATACCCATCGTTTGATGCTTGGGAGAATATTACAAACCAGACACAAGGAAATGATGGACACCAGTGGTGTAACCAACACAAACTGTGGAGGCCTGTTGCTCCAAGCATAGAAGCCAAGGACCATCAGACATGCATGGGGTCTCATTTATGAGGCCCCATGCACAGCCGGAACGTCATTTTTTGTGACGTTCCATGGCGCAGAAGCCTGCTCCATATTTACGAGGCAGCACTAAGCCACTTTTTTTGGCTTAAGGCTGCCTCGTAAATATCATTCCCTTTAATGCAGTTTTCCGCATTAAAGGGGCGTGCAATGGGTGTTGCTAGTGACGTGCACAGCAACATCCATGGCTTTTTGACACAGCCCCAGTTTTACGAGAAATCTTAACTCTGATGCAGTGCCAAAAATATACGCCTCCCCATTGGAGGTGTAAGGGAGGCACAATGAGGAGAAATATCTTTATTTCTCCTTGTTATTCCTTTTTCTATGTGTGCTGCATTCTGCAGCACACAAAGAAAGAGGAAAAAGCCTCTTGTGATTGTTTTTGTGCAGGAAGGTTTCCCGTCCTGCACAAAAATAATCCTCCCTGCAATGCAGGCACCCTTGCACCACGGTGCAAAGGAAGCCTACGTCGGAGCACGACAGCTCATTGTGCGCCAGGGAAAAAGACAGGAATGCGCCGTATATGATAAATACGTTACAACAAACAAATGATGGACGGAATGCTGACAATGCAGACATTCTCCCCCAGTCAAGAGATCTGGGATAAATCCATTGTTTGTTGTAACGCTTTTCGCCCTAAGTGGGATGGGTTTTCCCAGACGTGGGACCCGTGCTCACTACGCCACTGGAGTCAAGCTATCCTGGCTGATGACGGCTGATAGCCAGAAACCGGTCCTAGGATGCTTGATTCCGGTCCAGGGAAGACATGGCTTGGCAGTTCGGGCTGGACTGTTCCCATGAGGCACAGGGTCAAGACTGATTTGCATATGGCCATGTCTAAACTGGGGTGGCGTAGTGGGCAAAAGAACGATGGATTTAACCCAGATCTCTTGACTGGGGGAGAATGTCTGCATTGTCACCATTCCGTCCATCATTTGTTTGTTGTAACGCTTTTCGCCCTAAGTGGGATGGGTATTCCCAGACGTGGGACCCGTGCTCACTACGCCACTGGAGTCAAGCTATCCTGGCTGATGACGGCTGATAGCCAGAAACCGGTCCTAGGATGCTTGATTCCGGTCCAGGAAAGACATGGCTTGGCAGTTCGGGCTGGACTGTTCCCATGAGGCACAGGGTCAAGACTGATTTGCATATGGCCATGTCTAAACTGGGGTGGCGTAGTGGGCAAAAGAACGATGGATTTAACCCAGATCTCTTGACTGGGGGAGAATGTCTGCATTGTCAGCATTCCGTCCATCATTTGTTTGTTGTAACGCTTTTCGCCCTAAGTGGGATGGGTATTCCCAGACGTGGGACCCGTGCTCACTACGCCACTGGAGTCAAGCTATCCTGGCTGATGACGGCTGATAGCCAGAAACCGGTCCTATGATGCTTGATTCCGGTCCAGGGAAGACATGGCTTGGCAGTTCGGGCTGGACTGTTCCCATGAGGCACAGGGTCAAGACTGATTTGCATATGGCCATGTCTAAACTGGGATGGCGTAGTGGGCAAAAGAACGATGGATTTAACCCAGATCTCTTGACTGGGGGAGAATGTCTGCATTGTCAGCATTCCGTCCATCATTTGTTTGTTGTAACGCTTTTCGCCCTAAGTGGGATGGGTATTCCCAGACATGGGACCCGTGCTCACTACGCCACTGGAGTCAAGCTATCCTGGCTGATGACGGCTGATAGCCAGAAACCGGTCCTAGGATGCTTGATTCCGGTCCAGGGAAGACATGGCTTGGCAGTTCGGGCTGGACTGTTCCCATGAGGCACAGGGTCAAGACTGATTTGCATATGGCCATGTCTAAACTGGGGTGGCGTAGTGGGCAAAAGAACGATGGATTTAACCGAGATCTCTTGACTGGGGGAGAATGTCTGCATTGTCAGCATTCCGTCCATCATTTGTTTGTTGTAACGCTTTTCGCCCTAAGTGGGATGGGTATTCCCAGACGTGGGACCCGTGCTCACTACGCCACTGGAGTCAAGCTATCCTGGCTGATGACAGCTGATAGCCAGAAACCGGTCCTAGGATGCTTGATTCCGGTCCAGGGAAGACATGGCTTGGCAGTTCGGGCTGGACTGTTCCCATGAGGCACAGGGTCAAGACTGATTTGCATATGGCCATGTCTAAACTGGGGTGGCGTAGTGGGCAAAAGAACGATGGATTTAACCCAGATCTCTTGACTGGGGGAGAATGTCTGCATTGTCAGCATTCCGTCCATCATTTGTTTGTTGTAATGATAAATACGGCAAGTTCCTGCCCTTTTCTTTTGCCGTAGGGCAGTGCAGCAGTAAGGTCTGCAGCACTGCCCTACGAAAAATCTCATAAATGAGGCCCCAAGTTTTTTACAAGCCTCTCTGAGATTCTGGATCAGTGCAGCACCAACTCTCCGCGATGGTATTGCACAACTCTAGACCCTAGAAGTGATGCGCCCAAAAAAAGTGAGACAACGCTCAAACACCCACATTCATGATTGGCTGCAGGTCTCCTCTCTCACACTTGCCACTTCTTTCCCAACCTGTCTGCTCTCTATGTTGCCTGAGTTTGTCACTTTTCAATTTGTCAGTATCCAAGTGTTTCATTTCTATCCTCATGTCCCCAAGACACTATTTGATATACCTTTTTTTCCCAGCACCTCCTTAATGTGAATCTGGCTTGTGACTGAAACTACATAGAATTTCCAAGTAGGTTGCCACCTTGCACAAAATCATCAGAATACCGTTTCTCCGGGCCTTGATGCTCATTTGACAAACTAGTGTCTTCTGGGAATTCTCAGAGCTGATTCAACCATATGGGACAAAATGACAAACAGTAGGATTTGGACCAGGGGGTTGCTTTTAGGCCGGGATGGTTAGAAGGATTATCAGTTATCAAGCCAGGCAAGTGGCAACCAGTCCTTAGGCTATCCATATTTTTCTTGTAGATACAAGTTTAAATTGCCCACCAAATTACTTCTTCAGTCAGATTTATTTAGTACATTAACTCTGTACAATATAGAGCAGGGCTGGTCTGATCACATTTTCTAAGGTTATTATTAGCTTTTGGTCCACCACGTAGAGTTGTGCGGTTGGATCTCATATATTTTTTGCCTAGCGCTATTCCTTTTCCTGGTGGTGCAATTGTACTACTTTTGGCAAGATGTGATTTATTTATAAGTTTCTCAGATAGCGGAGAAGCAATCACTGGTGCAATTACGTGTAAGACACACAAAGTGTCAGATAGAGGGAAGCCCTTCAACAGGATATTTGTAACTGACTGGCGCCCATTTATGAACCCTCAGCTATCTCAAATCGAACATTGCTTTTCAATGTATTCACCTGGGTAGGGTTTTTCACTCCCCAGAGAGAAGACCCCTACTTTAAGGGCAAGTCATGAACCAAAGGATTCATAAGTATTAGTGGCCAACACTTGTTACCTGTAAATCACCGTGACACACTCAATGGTTGGATAAAGAAGGATATACAAAGACTTGAATAATTCAATTGTAACTTAAGATATCCCAATTAATTAGTTGGCTTAGTTTAGGTAGCACTTGGAGTAGGACATGTACTCAAGACCTTTCCCAAAAATATGTCATATGTATCAAAATTAATGTGCAGAAAAATGCCATGAGGATGAACAGAAGACAGTTCAATGCCTGAAAAAAGCCCAGGAAGACACAGACTCCATGCTTTGGAAGAACACCACTCGCCATTCCTCTTCTTTATTTTCGAAAAACACTCTTTTGAGGTGTTTTTTTTTTTTTTTACAAATGGTTCAATGGATAATAAAATCTTCAAGTCCCACAATGAACTGATTTGTTACATAAAAACTCAGAACTGGAAAAGTGGAATCTTGCGGATACGCAGTTCTCTGGAAACCCAAACCATTGAATGGTGGATATTCTGCTAGATTTACCAGGTCAATGAGCAACTAACTGCTACAGTCAATGTTTTTACTTGCCATTTTGCATGCTGGGACTTGAGGTTTTGGTTTTATAAGGCAATAAACAAATCTCGATGGACACATCTAGTCATGCATGGATCTGGGAAACTTGAGACCCTATTAACAAAGGGACTTAGATGTAGTAATGTTACGAGTGTGGAGCCTTCACACTTGGGATGGAATCTCTGCACTCGGGATGAAGTCTCCATACAGCGCACTGCATAGAGTGCGCATGTTGGAAACGGCCCTTTTTGCAGGGTTATCCCCAAACTTTTTGCTTCTTCCTCCTTTATTTTTTCTGACCCGTGGTTGTTGGCAATAGGACCCTGGGCACTTTTACCACTGCTGATCAGTGCTAAAGTGCATATGCTCTCTGTAAAAATTGTGATATTGATTGGTTATCCATGATTGGTATATTTGTTTCACCTGTTAGCCCCTATTAAAGTGCACTGAGTGTGCCAGGGCTGCTGATTCAAATGCTACTAGTGGGCTGCAGCACTGATTGTGCCACCCACAGGAGTAACCCTAAAATGATGTCTTAGGCCTGCTTGCAGTGCCTATGTGCAGTCCAGGACTGCCATGTCGACCTGGCCAGTGCACCCACTGACCAGGCCTTATCCTTCCCTTTCTGTACATGTCAGGCATCCCTATGGTGGCCCTAGGTACCCCCCTGGGCTGGGTGCAGTGTATCTGAAAGGTAGGGCATGTACTGAGGTGTGTAACATGCCCTGGTAGTGAATTACATCCATTTTCGTTTTTCACTGCTGAGAGGCTATCTTGCCCATAGGATAGAATGGGGTAGGCTGTTTACATGCCTATCTTCCCATAAGGGCAAGATAGAAAATCCAAGTGTGGTATCTTTGTGTTTAGAATTTAATTATACACCTTTTGAGCAAGATGGTTTTTTAAATTCACTGTGTGAGAATAGCGCTTTTTAGAAAGTAGCTATTCTCCTGTTTAACCTTCCTGTGTGCCTGTGTGCTGGTTGGCTGAATGGTGTCATGTGATGGGCTAGGTGGCTCCAGGAGCCTGGATGAGTCAGCAGCAAGGTGAATAGGGAGATCTGCTTTAGATGGGTGGGAGGAGTAGTCCCTGGGTTTGAATAGGGCTGCCCCTGCCAGCACAATGCTGGCTCCACCCCCTGCTGGCCAGGCTGAGGACTTTGCCTCTGCTGGCACAAAGAAGGCTCCACCTCCTGCTGAGCGTCTAACGACCCTGCCCCTCACTCTGAAAGGAACCAGGTGCTCCAGAGCAGAGCACACCCAGGAACCGGTTTGAGCAGGGGAATCCCCCCACTGGAACAAAGAGAGACAAAGACCTGGAAGGGTATAAGAAGAGGACCCCAGACACCTAAACTTTAGATCACTTTGGAACTAAGAAGAAACCTCTGCCAAGGAGAAAGCTGAAAAGGACTGAAGAGGAGAATACTGCCTGCTTGCTGTTTTGCTTTGCTGCCAAGGAGAGGGGAAGGACTTTGCAGTGTCCCCTTCTTTTGATTCTGATCTCCAAGGGCCTGAGAAGAGCTGGCTCCCTGTTAAGAAGTCCCAGGAACAAAAGGACTTCACCACCAGCTCCCCTGGAACTCTGCTGAAGGAGTTCTGACCTGCCTTGGAGAGCTTGCCCAGTTTTGGGGCCACAGGAGGTCGTTTTGCAGTGTTTGGGAGCTGGGAAGCAGAAGCGTGAAAAAGAGTAACTGGTACCCAACGCATCATCCCATTGCGTGTCGCAAGAACGAGAGTGCGAGGAAAATTTCATCGCGGCGTCATCGCAGCACCCGGAGTCCCCGCATCGCCGAGTGCGTCGAGCATCGTTCCGGTGCAAGAAGATTCCTGACACTGCGAGGGTCGTCGCAGAACCAGTTTGCGGGCCGCACCACTGCCGGTGCGTGAAAGTATCCAGTCGCTGCGTGTGTCGATGCAGAGTCCCGTCCCGTGACGCATCGAGGGTTGCAGCGCCCGAAGTCAACGCTGCGCCGCGCACCGCGACGCATCGAGGGTTGCGGCGCCAGAAGTCAACGCCGCGCATCGCGCCGCACCGAAGATCGTCGCATCGTACCTGTGAGTGAAGCTTCCCCCTAAGAAACCTACGCAACGAAAGCCAAAGTCATCGCATCCTCCCCCTACAGATCGGAGCCGGCGCATCCACCTCTGCTGCATGAAGCAGGGCTGCTGCAAAGCCTCCCCAAGATCTCAGGAGTATCGCATCGCCTTTGCCATCTTCCTTGTGATAGCTTTTGGGAACCTTATCGCAACTACAGGTACTGTTGGGCACGAGAGTGTCACATTTTGTGCATTGAGAGTCGCATTGTGCAGGACACTGACTTTTACATCCTGGAGTACTTTCTGCAAACTCTTGAACTATCTTTAAAGTAATCTTTTTAATTGTATGTTGGTTTTTCTGAAGTATTTGGTCTTGTGAAGTTTTTAGTAAAGATACCTTATTTTTCTAAAACTGGTGTGGAGTAAATCTGTGGTGTTTTCACTGTGTTACTGTGAGTGTCGGTACAAATACTTTACACATTGCCTTTGATAGCCTAGACTGCTCAGGCCAAGCTACCTAGAGGGTGAGCAGGGGTTATCTTAACAGTGTATCCCCCTTTCCCTGACTAGAAGCAAGGGTCCCTACTTGGACAGTGGTACCTACCCTGCCAACTAGAGACTCCCAGATCTAACAGCGCACTACAGAGATTCCACCTGAGTGTGGAGATTACACCACGAGTGTGGAAACTGCACTGATAACTTACTACAAGTAAGCTCCCTTGTGAATCGGGCCCTTGGCCGGGATGTAATAGAGCAAGTTAATAGAAGACAAACGGATGTGATGTGCCTACCCTGGTCTTCCAGGTAGCCAGCGACCCGGTGTGAGCAGGGTGAGGGTATTAGGATACACATTGCCTTCCCTATGGAAGTCGAGTCTAGTTCAAGAATTCTAGTCCTTGCTCCAGCCAATACTTTGAGACATCTGCAGGAGAAGAATCACTGCCCTTTGGGATACTGTGACCAGCGTGTTCACGGTGGAAGGGTATTGTCTCGGAATGAGCAGACTGTTGTACTACTGAGAAATGTTTCTCATGAGGGGATTCTAGAGGGTGAGCATACAAGTACTAAAGCTGAGGGGACACTGAAATCTGTGGGAAATGAAACTATTTGTGGGGTAGCATTCAATCCTGTCCACCGTAGATTAGTGGGTAAGTGCCTTCTATGGTATGTCTAGGTGTACAGACCCTGAAAGCATGAGCTTGCAAGGAATAATTCGCGTTGAGGGGTAAAAGGGAGTTCATAAGCCCACTAAATTCACAGGTGAGCCAACTACTAGGGTTCCTTGAATTCTGAGACAATGACATGCCTTAAGTAAGACTGCCTAGGTGCTGGAGTATTTTTTCTGTTATTTTCTAGCACCGGCTAGAATTTGTCATTCCACTGTGGCAATCATTAACAAAGACACTAATATAAACATTTTTCAGGCAGACAGTCATTGCAAAATATAATTTTCTGCAGAAGGTTTCCACAAGTTACCATGAATCATAAAGACTTAGAGTTAGAGAACCTTATTTGCCAGCATGTATCCAAGGTTGCAAGCTAATAACACAAAATCTTTTCAGTTCTCCATGCCTTACTTGTGCGAAGCATACAGAATAGTGAATAACCAACCTTAGGGAGGAATAGTGACCGCTTACCATTCACTAAAAGAGCATTTTCAGGTTGGCTAAGGCTTGATGACTTGTCAATTTCTCATTAGTCTCCGTTTGAAAAGTCCTCAGTTTTTATATTTTCTATGTTTTGGTATCTTAACTCCATCATTTACAGCTCAGCAACTGGCAGAACATCTCTGATTATCTTGAAAACACCTTTAAGAAGTATTCCCCATTCTGTCCAGGGTCACAATTCGACTCCATACCTTACAGACACAATGTTCCAGGTCTGTGCTTTTCCCAACAAATCATTGTTTTCAGGGGTAATTGTTCAAGGTTTTAATGGATCAAAGCCCAAAACTACACATCCAAGAATGAATCGATGCATGTTGGGTATCTTCTGAAATACAAGCCAAGACAGGATCAGTTCTCGTTCTAAAGTCAAGACAAGCTTGAGTAACAGTTGTTCAAGTTTTGTTACACTGATCTTATTTGTACCCACTTTGACCAGAAATTCACTCTTTTAAGTTGCCAGATGAAGAAGTTGTGAAATATGATGACCAGATGGCTATCCTATCAAAGACACATTCATCCAGTCCCGGTGCATGCTGGGAGTTCGTGATCAAGGTCCACTCAATTACATCAACTGAAATAGTGCACCTGAAGTTAATGAATTGCAAAATAAATTCCCAGAAATGTAATACTTTGTCCCTGGTAAGCCAGCATCATCTCACAACCTTGCTTTAGTAAATTTTGTTAATGTTGGTTTCAAGAAATCCACAAATGTAGGTTTTGCCGGAGAAATCACAGCAAACCCGACTTCTAAAAGAATAACTTAATAAATCATTTGCCCACAAAGTTAATATTTCAAACACCTGTAGATACCATACAGCACATCTAGGCAAGCTTGAAAGTGGATTAATGATACATGTTGCAGCAGATACGTTCGGCACTGTGGGACATATTCATTAGCCCCTTGCACCACTGGCATGTCACTTTTTTTGATGCGCCGGCGGCGCAAAGTTTGACATCATACCTATGAGGCCACACAAAGCCACTTTGCGTGGCTTTGATTGCCCTTGTACATATGGAGTACGGCAAGGCAGTGCCAATCGCTGCATTGCCTTACACTGACTTGCTGCACTGCCCTACACCAACACCCCATAAATGAAGGCCAAAACCTTTTAATTTAATCCTCCAAATAAAGCATGGTAAAAGTTAACACAATAATAAACTGAAATATATAAAATATGAATTATAAACACTCACAGAAAATACACTAAAGACTAAACCAAGGATGGTGCCCAGCTCTGATTTTGTCAAACCACTGAACGAGTGTCTGATTTCTGTGTCTTCATAATGTCTACATTTAGCTCACTCACAATTCAGTCTTTCATACCATCTTTTCTGCACATTCAGAAAATAACTTTTTGTGATGCTCTGATGACGCAAACCTTGAAATCATACTTTGGGTGGCTTTGAATAGCCTCGTACATATGGAGTAAAGCAAGGCAGTGCAAATCGCTGCATTGTCTTACCCTGCCCTCTGGAGGCATTGCGGTGGGCGCAACACCCATGGATTTTGATGTTTCCCCAGATTTACAAAACCATGTAAACCGGGGGATGTGCCAAAAGCTTACTCTTCCCGAGGTGAGGCATAACGAGGAGAAATAACTTCATTTCTCCTTGTTTATTCCGTAGAATGAGGAACACGCCTCTAAGGATTATTTTTGTGCAGGAAGGAGCCACTCCCTGCACAAAAACAATCCTGCTGAAAAAACACAAGCACCCTTGCACTATGATGCAAGGCTGCCTGCGTTGGTGCTAGGCTGCCAAAATTGTGCCAGCGCAGGGGGAAAGTACAGAAATGCACCATATTGGATAAGTACGGTGCATTCCTGCCCTCTCACTTTGGTGTAGGGCGACAGAGCAAGGTGACTTGCTATGCTGCTCTACACCAACATCCTGAAAATGAGGGCCTATATACCTACATTTACTCCAAATGGTTCTACTTTCTGATTGCATTTCATTGGTATTTCTTCTCTCTACTATTCTTTTCTCCAAAGCAACACATATTACTCAATGTACTTGCTTCTGAAACAGATGCAACCATAACTGCAGACTTGAGATTTGTTCCTTCTTAACTTCTGATTTCTTGTAAGAAGTCCTTTGACCCAGTTTCTTTCTACACCTCGTTCTGATGAGTTTTTCTACTCATGGAACTTGGCAGGTTTTGTGGTTCCATCTTGTGAGTTAATTCCCCTGAGGCCATGCGCCTGCCTAACCACAGGAAGGTATGGTGAGTTCCACAGACAGCCTGAATTCATTTCAAAATCGTGTATTTTAAACTAGTGCAACGATCTGTTTTATGTGTTAATGGTAGGTATATGGTTTTGAACAACTCCTGCATGTTGTCTTCCTTCTCACAGTTAATACTGATGTTTTTCTCAATTATACTAAGGTCCGCATTTTGAGTGCAGTGATACCACACTCCAGAAATACTGATATACCGGGATGCAGTATTTACCAGGTGCAATATTTGTACACCATTTTCTCATCTCGGAATGGTGAAACCTTAGAATTACCATGTGTTTACCCCAGTTTCTGAGGTGACGCTCGTGGAATAAGTGTCTTTTCCCACAGAAATTCTGATGTCTAATTACTAAGCAAGAATTGTTCAAAGCAAAACATGATGGGAACGGAAATTCGCACAGATACTGGAAATAATCAGTCCTTAATTTGTGGCGGTGGTTTCCAGTACTGAGCACCAGCACTTAATAGTCAACACCGGCTCTTAGGGCTATCAGCCACTTGGGGCGCTGTTAGCTCCTTACGAACTGGGCACAACAACAGTTAATTAATATGCATTTTAAATGACAAATACCTGCTGCCTGAGCCATTCCTATAGCTTTTGGTGGCCTGGAATAGTCTGTACTGTCACACTTTTAGGAATTAGATGGTTAGTTGTTTTGCTGGCAGGGGCAATGAGTGGTGCAAGCTGCTCTGACGAGAGCCCTGGCACTTCGATTTGTTTACAAATTAAGCACTGACTGGAAACCTAATTTGGTTGCAATCTTTGATTTTTGCCCACACTGCGATTCCTATGGGTTTGAGAAAGAGTGCGTGCCTATTCCATGTTCGTATTATGGTTATTAGGAGGGTAGCACTTGTCATTAAGGGCTAAACTGACAACACAATCTGCACACATACAAAAAGGTGTGATCTGAGAGCACAAATGGCTGTTCCTAATTCACACAATCAAGATGGGTAGAAATCTACTCCTGCTAGCGGAACTTTCTACTGCAGAATCTCTGCTAGTAAGGCGGGGTTTTCATCTCCGTAGCTATGAGTTCATAAGTAGAAACATGTGTAATTGGACAGTCGAAAAGGGGTGAACTCTCATAAAGTCCTAACTTAAGGACATATGCAAGCATTTTAATAAATAATGTACATGCTTAATTCTACCATTAAACAAACTAAGGGGCATATTCTTAAGGACTTATCACCGAGTTACTTGCACTTTAGCGCAGCAAAAGTGGCAAAAGAATTATCGCTCCTTTCTCAAGCTGGTGCAAACTGCCGATATCGCCAGTTATCCAGCAATAGCGTCTGCAAAAAACATCGCCAAGGATGAGAGTGACAACTAACGCTAATGATATGCAGAGTAGGCATTCCCATGTAAAAAACCCACGAAAACACCACTTCGTGATATTCCCAACGACCAACCAGATCTGCAATGCAATATGGCACGTTAGAAGCAGGGATTTAACACCTGCCTTTTACTGGTGTAAATCAGGACGACTACCTGCAGTATGAAAGGGAGCCCAGCCCAGAGCCACATCTGAAGACCAACAGATGTCATGGAGACACTGATCATGCAGCTCGGAGGCCCAAGAGGTCCACAATACCCACCGCCACCACCCCCATGCCTCCCTCCCGAACCACCCCCTGAATACCACCGAGGCAGCGCAGGACAGCGGACATTTCGAAAACGGCATGGCCCCTCAGCCACACAATAGCAGAATGTGGGGAGAGGTGGGAACCAAGTATGTGTGAAGGAGGCAAGTCACCCATGAATAAGAATGCACACAATGCCAAGTTTGACGGTGATGTGCTGGACAGACCTCAGTATGCAGAGCACAGACCTGCCCATGTGGACATATACTGCTGGTGTTTGTAGTGTTGTGGACAGTGGACGCAACCATGTTACCTCATGCAGTGGGAAAGACCTCGATCATGTAGCTGTGTCGTACCCCGCTGTAATCGTAAGCGGAGTGGGCTGGTCCGGCGTACGCCAGACCAGCGGAGGAGTGTGAATAAATAGGGCGTGGTTCACTTCCGGGATAGCCAATGCGTCTGCCAGGGCAGCGCTCCTCACCCTGCCACGAGGCCGCCGCAGTGCCCGCCGGCCTCCTCGACACAGGCCCCCAGCGAACCCAGCGGCACAGCACAGCGGAGTTATGTCTGTGCTGACTACTGCCTTCGACCTACACTGCGGTCAGCAGGGCTCACAATTCAGATCGAGTCGTGATTGCAGATGATGCAGTCCAGTAGGCAACAGATATTGCTACCAGTGCAGCCCGCTCGGACTACGCATCATCGCAGGCTGCGCACACGCTGAGCGTCACAGGTGTCACTAACTCTGAGCAGCACAAGTCAACGCCACATGGCTGTGGGCCCCTGCTGACCTCTGACTCCATCCTACACTGCGGTCAACATGACTCACACACATCCAATCCATTCCTGACCTTCACGGATGACGCATCATCGCAGGCTGCGCACCCGCTGAGTGCCACGGGTGCCACCAACTCTGTTCAGCACAAGTCAACGCCATGTGGCTGTGGGCTCCTGCTGACCTCTTCCTCTGGCCTACACTGTGGTCAGCAGGGCACACACACATCCAATCCATTCCTGACCTTCACGGACATCGCATCATCGCCGGCTGCGCACACGCTGAGCGCCACAGGTGCCACTAACTATGTGCACCACAGCCCATGGACCCTTTATGATTGAGTTACGTACTGCGGATGCAACAATGTCACCTCAGGCAGTGTGGAAGACCTGGGACGATAATGATGAAGATGAAGCAGGTGTAACACACCCCACTGCAGTTGCAGCTGGAATACCCCGAAGGCACACAACCATTGACAATTTCTTCACATGAGCACGCTCAGCTCTGGTGCTCCTACCTCAGTGCACCACAAGTCATGGTCCCTTCTGATTGAATATTGGGTGACCTCTGTACTTGCTCTGGCTATCTCCATGATGCATCGCAGTTTTTTGTGTTATGTTGGTGTTTTCTGTTTCCGCTTTAATAGTGATCACTGTTCAAGTTGTTGCCAGCACCAACCACTCCCTAAGGGCTGGCTCACACACACCCCACACCCTAAAAGCACAGGCATCACTGGATATGTGATCCTGGTAATAAAAAGGGTCCGGGCGCACGTGCCCATAGCCAGTTCTACCACCTATCCAAGTGTGTCTGTTTGGTCATTATCAATCAATCAATCGCATTTATAAAGCGCGCTACTCACCCATCAAGGGTCTCAAGGCGCTAGAAGGGGGGGGGGGGGTCAGTGCTCGAAGAGCCAGGTCTTGAGCTGCCTTCTGAAGGAGAGGTGGTCAGGTATGGCGCGAAGGTGGCTGGGCAGAGAGTTCCAGGTCTTCGCTGCTAGAAAAGAGAAGGATCTTCCTCCGGCGGTGGCTTTGCGGATGCGGGGTACGGCTGCCAGGGCCTGTCCAGTGGAGCGCAGAGTGCGCGGGGGAGTGTAGAAGGAGACGCGGTTGTTGATGAGTTTGGGTCCGAGGTTGTGAAGGGCTTTGTGTGCGTGGGTGAGTAGTCGGAAGGTGATCCGCTTGTTGACGGGTAGCCAATGGAGTTTTTTCAGGTGTCCGGAGATGTGGTGGTGGCGAGGGATGTCCAGGATGAGTCTTGCGGCAGCGTTCTGGATCCGTTGCAGTTTCCTCTGCAGCTTGGTGGTGATGCCGGCGTACAGGGTGTTCCCGTAGTCCAAGCGGCTGGTGACGAGGGCGTGGGTGACGGTCTTCCTGGTGTCGGTGGGGATCCAGCGGAAGATCTTGCGGAGCATGCGGAGGGTGTTGAAACATGCCGAGGTCACCGAGTTCACCTGTCTGGTCATGGTGAGGGAAGAGTCCAGGATGAAGCCGAGGTTGCGCGCGTGGTCGGTGGGTTGGGGAGTGCTGCCTAGGGTGGGGGGCCACCAGGAGTCATCCCATGCAGTGGGAGTGGGGCCGAGGATGAGGACCTCCGTTTTGTCTGTGTTCAGTTTCAGACGGCTGTCTGTCATCCAGTTCGCCACTTCCTTCATTCCTTCATGTAGTCTGGTCCTAGCTGATGTGGGGTTGTTAGTAAGGGATAAGATGAGCTGGGTGTCGTCGGCGTATGATATAAGGTCGAGTCCGTGTTTGCGTGCGATGTTCGCCAGGGGGGTCATGTAGACGTTGAAGAGAGTGGGGCTGAGGGAGGATCCTTGAGGTACGCCGCAGATGATCTCCGTGGCTGTGGATCTGAAGGGGGGAAGGCGGACTCTCTGAGTCCTTCCGGAGAGGAAGGAGACGATCCATTCCAGGGCCTTGCTTCTGATGCCGGCGTTGCTGAGGCGGCGTATCAGGGTGCGGTGGCAGACCGTGTCGAAGGCTGCAGAGAGGTCCAGGAGTATGAGGGCCACGGTCTCTCCCTTGTCGGTCAGGGCTCTGATGTCGTCCGTTGCTGCGATCAGGGCAGTTTCGGTGCTGTGGTTGGCCCTGAAACCGAACTGTGTGGGGTCGAGGGAGTCGTTGGTTTCCAGGGCGTTGGTGAGTTGAGCGTTGACGATTTTCTCAATCACTTTGGCGGGGAACGGCAGGAGAGAGATGGGCCGGACGTTTTTGAGTTCGGTGGGGTCTGCTGTAGGTTTCTTTAAGAGGGCGTTGAGCTCTGCGTGTTTCCAGCTCTCCGGGAAGGTGGCGGCGGTGAGGGAGGCGTTGATGACGTCTCGGAGGTGCGGTGCGATGATGTCGTCGGCCTTGTTGTAGATGTGGTGCGGGCAGGGGTCCGATGGGGATCCGGAGTGGATCGAGTTCATTATGCGGGTGGTCTCTTCGGTGGTGGTAGGGTTCCAGGTGAGGATGGTGGTGGTGTCGGTGGCGGGTTCCGGAGGGGGGCTTGTGTCGGCGGTCGGGAAGCTGTTGTATATGTCGGTGATCTTGTGGTGGAAGAAGGTTGCGAGGGAGTCGCAGAGGTCCTGTGAGGGAGGGATGGAGTTGTTTTCTGCTTCCGGGTTGGAGAGCTCTTTGACGATGCCAAATAGTTCCTTGCTGTTGTGGGCGTTGTTGTCAAGTCTGTTCCGGTAGGCTGTTTTTCGTGCGGCGCGGAGGTGTTGGTGGTGTTGGCGGGTGGCGTCCTTGAGAGCTGACATGTTCTCTTCGGTCTGGTTAAGGCGCCACGTCTTCTCGCGGGCGCGGCATTCTTTCTTGGAGTTCTTGAGGTCGGGGTGAACCAGGAGTTTTTCTTGTGGTTGTTGGTGCTGGCTTGAGTCTTCAGGGGGGCCAGGAGGTTGGCGCAGTCGGAGATCCAGTTTGTGAGGTTGTTGGCGGCTACGTTGGGGTCGGTGGTGCTGGTGGGTTGGTTCTGGGAGAGGGTTGATGCGAGCTGTTCCGTGGTGATACAATTCCAGTGTCTTCTTGGTGGTTGCTGGGTGTGGTGGGGCACGGTGGTCTTCTTGAAGATGAAGTGGACGCAGCTGTGGTCCGACCAGGTGAGTTCGGTGGTGTGGCTGAAGGTGATGTGTTTGCTGGAGGAGAAGATGGGGTCGAGCGTGTGTCCGGCGTCGTGGGTGGGGGTGTTGACTAGTTGATTCAGTCCCAGGTTGGCGAGGTTGTCCAGTAAGGCGGTGGTGTTGTTGTCGGTGAGGTTCTCCAGGTGAAAGTTGAGGTCTCCTAGGAGGATGTAGTCGGTGGATGAGAGTGCGTGAGGGTTGCCGAAGTCTGCGATGTCTTCGCTGAACTTGGTGCGAGGTCCTGGTGGTCTGTACATGAGGGTGCCTCTGAGGGTGGTTTTGGGGTCGCTGTGGATCATGAAGTGGAGGTGTTCGGCGTCGGGGAGTGAGTTGTCGGTGTCGGTCGAGATGCGGATGGAGTTTTTGTGTGCGATGGCGATGCCTCCTCCGATGCGGTTGGTGCGGTCTTTCCGGATAATTTTGTAGCCGTCGGGGATGGCTATGGCGATGTCGGGTGCCGAGGAGGGGTTCATCCAGGTCTCGGTGAGGAAGGCGATGTTCGGGTTCGTAGAGTTGATGAGGTTCCACAGTTCGATGGCGTGCCTGTGGATGGATCGGGTGTTGACCAGGATGCAGTGGAGGTTGTTTCCGGGGGAGTAGTTCTTGGCGGGAGCGGAGTGGGTTCGGAGGCAGGAGAAGCGGCAGTTGCTGCAGGTGAAGGGTCCGTGGGTGCGTTTCGGGGTGGCGCAGTAGCAGCCCGGCGTGCGGCCGGGGTTGAGGTTGGCGAGGAAGGCGGAGTCGTAGGTCAGGCGGGGGGCGCGGGGGCCAGAGGTTCGGGTGCTGGGCGCGGTCCAGGCGCGGACGGGCAAAGACGGGCTTGCCTTAGGCGCGCCTTCGGCGCGCCAGCGGCGCGCCCGCTGCGCGCGTCCGCTGCGCGGCCTCGCAGCGGCCGCCATATAAGGGGTAGCCGGGGAGGCGGGGACAGCTGGGAGGCGGGAGGAGGGCGGGTAGGAGAGCGGGAAAAGCGGCGAAGGGCCTCGGCGAGGCGAGGAGGCCCGAAAAAGCGGAAAAGTACCTAGAAGGGGTACAAAAGCCGGAAAAGCGAGAAAAAACGACAAAAAGCGGTGGAAGGACGGGGGGGGACGTCGGGGGCACGAGGGGCAGCAGGCACTCAGGGATACAAAAAGCAAGGGGAGCGCGATCACAACGGGGAAAGCAGGCACTCAGGGATACAGAAGGCAAGGGGAGCGCGATCACACGGGGAAAGCAGGCACTCTGGGATACAAAAAAGCAAAAGGGGACGCGATCATACACAGGGGAAAAAGGCAGACACTCTGGGGGACAGTCGGCACAACAACAGAGCAGAAGGCAGGCACAGAGGTTTTGGTGGCGCCGCGAGGGCAGGGGAGCGACCTACCCTGGGGTCAAAGGTCGCTACCACTGCCTCGCAGCGGCCGCCATATAAGGGGTAGCCGGGGAGGCGGGGACAGCTGGGAGGCGGGAGGAGGGCGGGTAGGGGGGAAAAAGAGCGGGAAAAGCGGTGAAGGGCCTCGGGGATGCGAGGAGGCCCGAAAAAGCGGAAAAGTACCTAGAAGGGGTACAAAAGCCGGAAAAGCGAGAAAAAACGACGAAAAGCGGCGGAAGGACGGGGGGGACGGCGGGGGCACGAGGGGCAGCAGGCACTCAGGGATACAAAAAGCAAGGGGAGCGCGATCACAACGGGGAAAGCAGGCACTCAGGGATACAGAAGGCAAGGGGAGCGCGATCACACGGGGAAAGCAGGCACTCTGGGATACAAAAAGGCAAAAGGGGACGCGATCATACACAGGGGAAAAAGGCAGACACTCTGGGGGACAGTCGGCACAACAACAGAGCAGAAGGCAGGCACAGAGGATCTGGTGGCGCCGCGAGGGCAGGGGAGTGACCTACCCTGGGGTCAAAGGTTATGTATGAATGATGGCCCCGGGCCCTACCACTTTATATTGTGCTGTGGACAGCGGATGCAACCATGTCACCTCAGGCTGTGGGTAAGAACTTGGACATGCAGCTAAATCGTCCCCCCTGTAAGCGACAATGTTACAATGTAGCATGCCCCTGGAGGGCAGGCTAGCACGAACGGAGTAATGAAGGATCATACATATCAAGTGTTGTGTGTATCTGTATTGCCGCAGTATGAGCCAAATGCCTAGCCACATTAGCAGCGTCAGTTCAGCTAGGCATGTACTCTACATCTGTGTCCGCACTATCCTTACCATAGGCCTACACTCACGTGGCTCACCACCTTCAATGGCCAACATCATTGTGTCGTTGTCTGGCTTGTGGACATGCGCAGACAGGCATGACAATACTGTGCCATAGGAGTGCAAGTGATGCAATCGCGCAGCACACATAAGTAAATGGGTTCGGGGGGAGGGAGGAGCAGCTGTGAGGCAACATAACACACAGTGATGCCGCTCATATGCCACATGCAAGACATGTCAAAAATGAATCCCAAAGTCGCACTCATCCCACCCCACCCCCAACAAGCCACTTCACATTTCATGAATGCAAGCAGATTACAAACTTACACTAGGGATGAAAGCTCCTTTGTCTGAACTATCAGGTGGGAGCACTCTGCACCTCCGACCTCGGAATTGCATGTGCCCGGCAACCCCTGACAGATACTATAGCAGCTGATGCCGACTACCACACTACGCACAGCCCGACGAGAGACCAACGTATACACGCCCCACACACAGGAGTCCTTACTCGAAGTTATCTTGCATGGAAAGGCCTTCACACTTACTCCCACAACATCCTAGGAGTACAACCGGTGCACACTAAAACAACACTTTGATCCGAGATGTGGCATTTCTTCCACAGAACAGGCGCAAGTCAGAACAGTGCCGCTTCAATCAGACCCACTAACGCAATGGCCGAACATCTCGGACACATGCACAACCCCTGTCACGTGGAACTGTACCATGCATGAATGCTGCATTTACATACCCTGAAAACGGTCCCAGGATGCTTGTTTCCGGTCCAGGGAAGACCTGGCCTGGCAGTTCTGTCTGGAATGTTCCTATGGGGCGCAGGGTCAAGACTGATTTGCATATGGCTGGGTCCAAACTGGGGTCGGCAAAGTGAGCAAAGAATGATGGATTTAACCCAGATCTTTTGACTGGGAGAGAATGTTTGCATTGTCAGCATTCTGTCCATTATTTATTTGCTGTAACACTTTTCGCCCTTAGAGGGAGGGATATGCCCAGATGTGGGTCCCTTGCACTCTGCACCACTGGATTCAAGCTAGCCTGGCTGAAGAAGGGTGAAATACCCTGAAACCAGTCCCAGGATGCTAGTTTCCGGTCCAGGGAGGACCTGGCCTGGCAGTTCGGTCAGGACTGTTCCCATGGGGCACAGGGTCAAGACTGATTTGCATATGGCTGGGTCCAAACTGGGGTGGCGTAGTGGGCCAAAGAACGATGGATTTAACCCAGATCTTTTGACTGGGGGAGAATGTTTGCTTTGTCAGCATTCTGTCCATCATTTGTTTGCTGTAACACTTTCCGCCCTAAGTGGGATGGGTGTGCCCAGACGTGTGTCCCTTGCTCACTGCGCCACTGGATTCAAGCTAGCCTGGCTGAAGAAGGGTGACATACCCTGAAACCGGTCCCAGGATGCTTGTTTCCGGTCCAGGGAGGACCTGGCCTGGCAGTGCGGTCTGGACTGTTCCCATGGGGCACAGGGTCAAGACTGATTTGCATATGGCTGGGTCCAAACTGGGGTGGCGTGGTGGGCAAAAGAACGATGGATTTAACCCAGATCTTTTGACTGGGGGAGAATGTATGCATTGTCAGCATTCTGTCCATCATTTGTTTGCTGTAACACTTTTCTCCCTAAGTGGGATGGGTATGCCCAGACATGGGTCCCTTGCTCACTGCGCCAATGTATTCCATCTAGCCTGGCTGAAGAAGAGTGATGTACCCTGAAACCAGTCCCAGGGCGCTTGTTTCCGGTCCAGGGAGGACCTGGCCTGGCAGTTCGGTCTGGACTGTTCCCATGGGGCACAGGGTCAAGACTGATTTGCATATGGCTCGGTCCAAACAGGGGTGGCGTAGTGGGCAAAAGCACGATGGATTTAACCCAGATCTTTTGACTGGGGGAGAATGTTTGCGTTGTCAGCATTCTGTCCATCATTTGTTTGCTGTAACACTTTTCGCCCTAAGTGGGATGGGTGTGCCCAGACAAGGGTCCCATGCTCACTGCGCCACTGGATTCAAGCTAGCCTGGCTGAAAAGGGTGACATACCCTGAAACCGGTCCCAGTATGCTTGTTTCCGGTTCAGGGAGGACCTGGCCTGGCAGTGCGGTCTGGACTGTTCCCATGGGGCACAGGGTCAAGACTGATTTGCATATGGCTGGGTCCAAACTGGGGTGACGTGGTGGGCAAAAGAACGATGGATTTAACCCAGATCTTTTGACTGGGGGAGAATGTATGCATTGTCAGCATTCTGTCCATCATTTGTTTGCTGTAACACTTTTCTCCCTAAGTGGGATGGGTATGCCCAGACATGGGTCCCTTGCTCACTGCGCCAATGTATTCAAGCTAGCCTGGCTGAAGAAGAGTAACGTACCCTGAAACCAGTCCCAGGGCGCTTGTTTCCGGTCCAGGGAGGACCTGGCCTGGCATTTCGGTCTGGACTGTTCCCATGGGGCACAGGGTGAAGACTGATTTGCATATGGCTCGGTCCAAACAGGGGTGGCGTAGTGGGCAAAAGCACGATGGATTTAACCCAGATCTTTTGACTGGGGGAGAATGTTTGCGTTGTCAGCATTCTGTCCATCATTTGTTTGCTGTAACACTTTTCGCCCTAAGTGGGATGGGTATGCCCAGACTTGGGTCCCTTGCTCACTGCACCACTGGATTCAAGTTAGCCTGGCGGAAGAAGGGTGACATACTGTTGGACTTGGCCCTTTTTCCCGAAATGTTCGCTTTTCGGGGAAACTAAATGATATATGAATGCTGTATGAATGTGTGCAGACTGAGTTTCCCCATTTTAAACAGGTAACTTAAAATGGATGCCAAAGCTGTGTGGTTGCGCCGTTTGACTGAGCTGGGTTGACAGTCTAGGCATTATTTCCCAGCAGCCCCAGCTTTTGGAGGGAAGCCTGGCACCCAGGGTGCTCTACCCCTTCCCCTAGGACAGTTAGAGCCCGTTTCCCCAGACGCTTCTAGAAGCTTCTGGCACTGTCTGGAAGGGGGGTGAGGGGCGTCTAAAGGGCGGAGCTGGGTTGCCATGCAGTCAGTCAGAGGGTGGACCTGGGAGGGACCTGCTGCCAGGGGTTACCGCCACATAGGCCTGTGTGCTTGGCCCTGAGCCTACCTACCCCCCCTACTGTCCACAGGGCGAAGGAAAGATATAGTTGGGGCAACGCAAACCTGGATAAGCCCTCGCAGGAGTTTTAGGCGGTAGGATCAGTCAGGGACCTATGCCTCTGAAGGTGACAGGGTTTAGGCGCTGCCCTTTAAGTGAGTGAGGGATCCTGAACTACCCACTGATCTGGCCCGGCGAGAGGAGAATCCAGGGACGACAGGCAGAGACAAATTGTCCGCCTTCAGCCACCAACGCAATTTCCCCCCCTCAAGAAACCCTCAAGCAAGGGGCAGGAACCAGAGGGCGCTATTTCCAAGCTGCCCCTGGAAGGAGAGCGCTATTTACAACGGAGAGCGCTATTTCCAAGCTGCCCCTGGAAGGAGAGCGCTATTTACAAAGGAGAGCGCTATTTCCAAGATGCCCCTGGGAGGAGAGCGCTATATTTGGTGAGCGCTACATTTTTCTGGACTGTGTTCTGCCCCTGGCGTGGGGCCTGCCGCCTCCCAGCCTGCCTGCCCTGAGCTGGGGCGTCATCGTGGGAGCAAGGGGGCGCTAGGCGCCAAACACATCGCCACCCCCCGGGCTGTGAGCCAGCCCTTAATTTCTGCCACCCCCGTCGGGGAACCCAAAAAAAGAAATAGCTCACCGCTGTGAGATTGTCCCCTGCCATCAGCGGGGCCCGCGGAGAAGCCCGGGGCCCCGTCGCTGCCATCGCAGCCGAGGTAACGTGGCCCCCAGGGCAGGAGAGGGCCGCCAGAACTCAGCGAAGGCCTCGTTAGGCCTGAAGCCATCCCGCAAGGGCCGCGCTAGGCCTGGAAGCCAAGGCCTGTGTCACCTGACGGGGGCGGACTGCCAAACGCCGCCCCCGCCGCTGTGCCATTCGTCCGTTGGGCCGCGCCCCCTGGAAGCCGCGACGGGATTGGTTGTCGGGACCAGGCCCGAGAAGAAGGACGAGGGGCCAGCGAGAAGAGGAGCTGTGGCCCGGGGGTCTCTCCGTGCACTGAGGAGAGCCCCCGGTGCGGCCGAGGTCGTCTGGAGCCTTGCGGGCTCCGTGTCGCCGCCCCGGGTCCCAGGAGGGGGCCTGGGTGAAGAGGGAAGAAGCGCTGATGTGGTTGGGGCTCTCCTACGCTGAAGAGAGCCCCGCGTTTGTAGCGGAGAGGCGGAAGGAGGGGCCCGAGGCGCATGGTCGGCGCCTGCCCCACCGCCCGGGTGAAGACGTCAGGAGCCCTCCAGAGTGCCGGTGAGTGGAGCCTTGGTCTTCGCTTGCTGGGGGAGGCCTCGGGGCAGGATATCGATGCTCGCCTTCCCCCCCCACCCCGGGACCGCCCGAGTGTGAGTGTTCCTCAGCTGCCCCACTTGACAGCGGGCAGCTGCATCGGGCCCCCAGAATTGCTGTAAAGCACCTGGAGGGCCGGCTCCCCCCACTGACAGGGCCACAGGGCCCCGGGGACTATACAGCAACGCCGCCGTGGCGGGTTGCTGCAACGAAGGGGGCCTATCTAGGAGCGGGGGATTAAGAGGGCGACGGGGCACATTGTCGGTGCCCGCCCCCCCCTTGGTTTTTCTTGCACCAGTGTGACTGTCTAACGGCGGGACCCAAGAAGAAAGGACCCGGGGGAATACCCCCCCAAGGAAGGCTCCCGGCCAGGACAAGAGGTGGCGCTTGGATCCCTGATATGGGGAAGCGCTGTAAGAGCTGGCTACGTGTCATGCCCCAAGGGCTTGTTAGGCTGAATGCTCCCAGTGAGGGCCAAATCTGAAGCGCCATGGATTTGCCAGAGGTAGCACTATGCTATAAGGCCATATTTAAAGTGCTATGGTAAATGCTGGTTGTGCAGCGCTATGTTTATGTGCTATGCTCTGAGCGCTAATGCCTTGCTGTGTGCAGCGCTATGGTAGATGCACTGTTTTCACGCGCGATTGCATTCTTAGGTGCAGCGCTATGTTAGAGGCCCTGACTTGAAGCGCCAGTCAATTGTTATGTGCAGCGCTATGTCTAGATGCCAGGTTTTAAGGTGTTGATGCACTGCCTACCCTAATTTTTGGCCTCAGGCTCAGGAGTCAATCATATTGGTGATGCCTAAGGGGATGCCATGCTATTTTGATTACAGGTGTTCCGGATTATTGCCTAATGTTATGCCATGATGATTTCCTTGCAGGTTTGAGGCTGATGGACTTCTTGTCATTGTTTTCTAAGTCGCCATGATTCCGGCAGGGGCCCGATTGGCCCTGCCCTGTATATAATTCCCCCCCTGTACATGTTAACCGAGCGCCAGTTGGCGCAGTACAGAGATTGCTTATTGACACCTTGTGGTTTTGGACAATACAAAAGTTATTTTTACCTCAACTGGTGTAGTGTCTCTTTTTGTAGTGTGCCTTGTGTGTCGCCTGTGTGTACTGCGTGGATGCTTTGCACATTTCCTCCGGAGTTTGGCCCGCCCGCTCTGCACCACGCTACCCGTTTCCAACATTGGTGTTCAGCGGTGGGATAGGACATGTGTTTGCGCAGTACCGCAGTGACCACGGGTTGCACTGCAAATTGAGCGTTGAAAGTAATCTCAGGTTTTGGGGAATTATTGTTTTTCCTGATTGTGATTTCCTCCTAGAAGTGTGTTTTTAAATTGTGTCTCCTTGTTGCACTGTGGGTGGTGTGTCCCGGGTGTACCTCGCCAGGATGGGGTTAACCTACAACGAAGATGATCTTGGGGAGTACACGGAGCAGGAAGTGATGTATTTCTGCAGGGAGAGAGGGATACCCCCAGTAGGCAACACGCGCAGGAAGCTCTTTCTCTATGAGGCCCTCAAAAGGGGGGAACCCTTAGATATTGGTGGGGACCTGTCAGATTACCCCTCCGCATATTTAAAGGGTGGATTTAGTGGAGACCCGGAGGAGGACCTCCAGTGTAGGGAGGACTCAGAGAGTAAGGGGGCCCAGCCCATAACCCTGGAGGGTGGTGACACTGACGAGGAGGAAGAAGATGACCGGGGGGAGACGCCAGTAGCGAGGGAGGACACCAGAGTTAGGGAGTCCCGCGCTGGGTCCAGTCCCGGGGGCACTGCCCCGTCCCTTTCCCTGTCCCCAGAAGAGTGGGTAGATAGGAGGGAAGAGAGGGAGCATCAGCTGGCGCTGGAAAGGCTCAAGGTGGAGCTAGCGCGGCTGAGGGTGGAGGAGAAGAGGCTAGAGACGGAGACGGTCCTAGCGCAGGAGAGGATGGTGGAGGCAGAGAGGGCCTTTGCCAGGGAGAGACCAGCTCGGGAGGGTAGGTTGTCCCCTGAGAGTGGTTTTTGTGGTCTGGATTCACCAGTAAGGGTGGGATCCAGTGGTGGCAGCGAGAATGGATCCAATGTAGGGTGTCCCACTCCCAGAGCCCAGGAGATGGTGCCTGATTCCCCGGAAGAGGGGGACAGGTTAGAGTTCAGGGGCAGGGGAAAACTGTCCCACCAGTCCTGGGGGGAGTTTGCGGAGGTGTGTGGGACTGCATTGGAGGATTGGGTGGTGAGGAGTGCAGTGAATGAGTGGGAAGGGCTGTGCCAGGTACTCATCCGGGAGCACATGCTTAGAAATTGTTCCCCAAGGTTGCGTCACCACCTAGTACAGTGTGGGTTCTCCGACCCCAAGGAGCTTGCACAGGAGGCAGACCTCTGGGTGAGGGCCAGGGTGTCTGAGGAGGCATTGGGGAGTGACCCTGAAGGGGGTGGTGCAGGGATCTTCCAACCCAGCGAGGTGGGAGAGGTGGCGAATAGCCCAGCTAGGTCCCCGGGAAGAGAGAGGGTTGTAGGGCCTCACGACCTATCCATAGGAAGGAGTGATACGGGGAGGTGTCCCGAGGTGCCCCAACCGCAGTCTCAGGGCCTGGAGAGTTCCGTAAGGAAGCCCCAGGTTGGTAGCCTAGGCTGTCCTGATGTGCCGCCCGGTGAGGGGGAGCCCCTAGTGTCAGGAGGACCCGGGGCATCTGTAATCAGAGCTCCTGAGGTCCTGGGGTTGGCCCAGTTGCAGGGTTTAGATCCTGGGCTGGGATGCCAGGTTCAGGGGTTGCCTGACCTGGCGGGTGGGACATCTGTTAACAGTGTCCCCCCAGAATTGACTTCCAGGGGTACTTCTCCAGGTGGGAGGGTGCTGAACTCTGGAAGGGGGTACGGAGGGAGGAAGGTCTCACCTCGGGCACCGGCTCAGCCACAGGGCTTAGATCCTGGGTTGGGAGGCCAGGGATGGGTACTGCCTGACCTGGCGGGTGGGACATCGGTTAGCAGTGTCCCCCCAGAATTGTCTTCCAGGGGTGCTACTCCCGTTGGGAGGGTGCGGAACTCTGGGAGGGGGTGCAGGGGGAGGGAGGACTCGCCCCTGGCACCGGTGCAGCCTAAGGGTTTAGACCCTAGGCTGGGGAACCAGTTGAAGGGTCAAGGCCCTGGACTGGGGAGAGAGTGGTGGTCTGAGGATGCCTCGCATGGGAGTAGGGTGAGGAACCCCAGAAGGAGAGGTAGGGGGAGGAGAGCCTCGCCCCTGAGGGCTGGTCAGCCTGAGGGTGCGGACCCCAGGTGGGAGGACCAGTGGCAGTTCGGAACTGCAAGGAGGAGGAGGAGAGTGGTCAACGGGTACTACGGGCCTGGGGTTACTGCCCCCCACTCTGTGAGACCACAAGGGCCAAATACATCTGGGTTGGCCTAGGGGCCAGTCCTGGCCACAACCAGCTAGGGGACCCCCGGGTGGTGGCTCAGTCGGTCGAGGAAGGTTTGAGAGAGGGAACCTTCGGGTTCCAGAGTGGCGGAGAACCTGCGGGTGCTCCTGCAGTTGCGGGCCTGCGTCCACCTTTTCTCTCCCTAAGCAGGGAAGCCCATCAAGGCATTGATCGGTCTACCCTGGCTTTTGGCTGGATGGGGGTTGTGTTGGACTTGGCCCTTTTTCCCGAAATTTTTCGCTTTTCGGGGAAGCTAAATGATCTATGAATGCTGTATGAATGTGTGCAGTCTGAGTTTCCTCATTTTAAACAGGTTACTTAAAATGGATGCCAAAGCTGTGTGGTTGCGCCGTTTGACTGAGCTGGGTTGACAGTCTAGGCATTATTTCCCAGCAGCCCCAGCTTTTGGAGGGAAGCCTGGCACCCAGGGTGCTCTACCCCTCCCCCTAGGCCAGTTAGAGCCAGTTTCCCCAGACGCTTCTAGAAACTTCTGGCACTGTCTGGAAGGTGGGGTGAGGGGCGTCTAAAGGGCGGAGCTGGGTTGCCATGCAGTCAGTCAGAGGGTGGACCTGGGAGAGAGGGGACCTGCTGCCAGGGGTTACCGCCACATAGGCCTGTGTGCTGGGCCCTGGGCCTACCTACCCCCCTACTGTCCACAGGGCGAGGGAAAGATATAGTTGGGGCAACGCAAACCTGGAGAAGCCCTCGCAGGAGTTTTAGGCAGTAGGATCAGTCAGGGACCTATGCCTCTGAAGGGGACAGGGTTTAGGCGCTGCCCTTTAAGTGAGTGAGGGATCCTGAACTACCCACTGATCTGGCCCGTCGAGAGGAGAATCCAGGGACGACAGGCAGAGACTAATTAGTCTGCCTTCAGCCACCAACGCAATTTCCCCCCCTCAAGAAACCCTCAAGCAAGGGGCAGGAACCAGAGGGCGCTATTTCCAAGCTGCCCCTGGAAGGAGAGCGCTATTTACAACAGAGAGCGCTATTTCCAAGCTGCCCCTGGAAGGAGAGCGCTATTTACAAAGGAGAGCGCTATTTCCAAGCTGCCCCTGGGAGGAGAGCGCTATATTTGGTGAGCGCTACATTGTTCTGGACTGTGTTCTGCCCCTGGCGTGGGGCCTGCCGCCTCCCAGCCTGCCTGCCCTGAGCTGGGGCGTCGTCGTGGGAGCAAGGGGGCGCTAGGCACCAAACACATCGCCACCCCCGGGCTGTGAGCCAGCCCTTAATTTCTGCCACCCCCGTCGGGGAACCCAAAAAAAGAAATAGCTCACCGCTGTGAGATTGTCCCCTGCCATCAGCGGGGCCCGCGGAGATGCCCGGGGCCCCGTCGCTGCCGTCGCAGCCGAGGTAACGTGGCCCCCAGGGCAGGAGAGTGCCGCCGGAACTCAGCGAAGGCCTTGTTAGGCCTGAAGCCATCCCGCAAGGGCCACGCTAGGCCTGGAAGCCAAGGCCTGTGTCACCTGACGGGGGCGGACTGCCAAACGCCGCCCCCGCCGCTGTGCCATTCGTCCGTTGGGCCGCGCCCCCTGGAAGCCGCGACGGGATTGGTTGTCGGGACCAGGCCCGAGAAGAAGGACGAGGGGCCGGCGAGAAGAGGAGCTGTGGCCCGGGGGTCTCTCCGTGCACTGAGGAGAGCCCCCGGTGCGGCCGAGGTCGTCTGGAGCCTTGCGGGCTCCGTGTCGCCGCTCCGGGTCCCAGGAGGGGGCCTGGTTGAAGAGGGAAGAAGCGTTGATGTGGTCGGGGCTCTCCTACGCTGAAGAGAGCCCCGCGTTTGTAGCGGAGAGGCGGAAGGAGGGGCCCGAGGCGCATGGTCGGCGCCTGCCCCACCGCCCGGGTTAAGACGTCAGGAGCCCTCCAGAGTGCCGGTGAGTGGGTTGCTGCAACGAAGGGGGCCTATCTAGGAGCGGGGGATTAAGAGGGCGACAGGGCACATTGTCGGTGCCCGCCCCCCCTTGGTTTTTCTTGCACCAGTGTGACTGTCTAACAGCGGGACCCAAGAAGAAAGGACCCGGGGGAATACCCCCCCCAAGGAAGGCTCCCGGCCAGGACAAGAGGTGGCGCTTGGATCCCTGATATGGGGAAGCGCTGTAAGAGCTGGCTACGTGTCATGCCCCAAGGGCTTGTTAGGCTGAATGCTCCCAGTGAGGGCCAAATCTGAAGCGCCATGGATTTGCCAGAGGTAGCACTATGCTATAAGGCCATATTTAAAGGCTATGGTAAATGCTGGTTGTGCAGCGCTATGTTTATGTGCTATGCTCTGAGCGCTAATGCCTTGCTGTGTGCAGCGCTATGGTAGATGCACTGTTTTCACGCGTGATTGCATTGTTAGGTGCAGCGCTATGTTAGAGGCCCTGACTTGAAGCGCCAGTCAATTGTTATGTGCAGCGCTATGTCTAGATGCCAGGTTTTAAGGTGTTGATGCACTGCCTACCCTAATTTTTGGCCTCAGGCTCAGGAGTCAATCATATTGGTGATGCCTAAGGGGATGCCATGCTATTTTGATTACAGGTGTTCCGGATTATTGCCTAATGTTATGCCATGATGATTTCCTTGCAGGTTTGAGGCTGATGGACTTCTTGTCATTGTTTTCTAAGTCGCCATGATTCCGGCAGGGGCCCGATTGGCCCTGCCCTGTATATAATTCCCCCCCTGTACATGTTAACCGAGCGCCAATTGGCGCAGTACAGAGATTGCCTATTGACACCTTGTGGTTTTGGACAATACAAAAGTTATTTTTACCTCAACTGGTGTAGTGTCTCTTTTTGTAGTGTGCCTTGTGTGTCGCCTGTTTGTACTGCGTGGATGCTTTGCACATTTCCTCCGGAGTTTGGCCCGCCCGCTCTGCACCACGCTACCCGTTTCCAACACATACCCTGAAACCGGTCCCAGGATGCTTGTTTCTGGTCCAGGGAGGACCTGGCCTGGCAGTTCGGTCTGGACTGTTCCCATGGGGCACAGGGTCAAGACTGATTTGCATATGGCTGGGTCCAAACTGGGGTGGCGTAGTGGGCAAAAGCACAATGGATGTAACCCAGATCTTTTGACTGGGGAGAATGTTTGCATTGTCAGCATTCTGTCCATCATTTATTTGCTGTAACACTTTTCGCCCTAAGTGGGATGGGTATGCCCACACATGGGTCCCTTGCTCACTGCACCACTGGATTCAAGCTAGCCTAGCTGAAGAAGGGTGACATACCCTGAAACCGCTCCCAGGATGCTTGTTTCCGGACCAGGGAGGACCTGACCTGACAGTTCGGTCTGGACTGTTCCATGGGGCACAGGGTCAAGACTGGTTTGCATATGGCTGTGTCCAAACTGATGTGGCGTAGTGGGCAAGAGAACAATGGGTTTAACCCAGATCTTTTGACTGGGGGAGGATGTTTGCATTGTCAGCATTCTGTCCACCATTTGTTTGCTGTAACACTTTTCGCCCTTAGTGGGATGGGTATGCCCAGACATGGGTCCCTTGCTCACTGCACCACTGGATTCAAGCTACTCTGGCTGAAGAAGAGTGACATACCCTGAAACCGGTCCCAGGATGCTTGTTTCCGGTCCAGGGAGGACCTGGCCTGGCAGTTCGTTCTGGACTGTTCCCATGGGGCACAGGGTCTAGACTGATTTGCATATGGTTGGGTCCAAACTGGGGTGGCGTAGTGGGCAAAGAACGATGGATTTAACCCAGATCCATCGTTTGTTTACTGTAACACTTTTCGCCCTAATTGGGATGGGTATGCCCAGACGTTGGTCCCTTGCTCACTGCACCACTGGATTCAAGCTAGCCTGGCTGAAGAAGGGTGACATACCCTGAAACCGGTCCCAGGATGCTTGTTTCCGGTCCAGGGAGGACCTGGCCTGGCAGTTCGTTCTGGACTGTTCCCATGGGGCAGAGGGTCTAGACTGATTTGCATATGGTTGGGTCCAAACTGGGGTGGCGTAGTGGGCAAAAGAATGATGGATTTAACCCAGATCCATCGTTTGTTTACTGTAACACTTTTCGCCCTAATTGGGATGGGTATGCCCAGACGTTGGTCCCTTGCTCACTGCACCTCTGGATTCAAGCTAGCCTGGCTGAAGAAGGGTGAAATACCCTGAAACCGGTCTCAGGATGCTTGTTTCTGGTCCAGGGAGGACCTGGCCTGGCAGATCGGTCTGGACTGTTCCATGGTGCACAGGGTCAAGACTGATTTCCAAATGGCTGGGTCCAAACTGGGGTGGCGTAGTGGGCAAAAGCACAATGGATTTAACCCAGATCTGTTGACTGCGGGAGAATGTTTGCATTGTCAGCATTCTGTCGATCATTTGTTTGCTGTAACACTTTTCGCCCTAAGTGGGATGGGTATGCCCAGACGTGGGTCCCTTGCTCACTGCGCCACTGGATTCAAGATAGCCTGGCTGAAGAAGGGTGACATACCCTGAAACCGGTCCCGGAATGCTTGTTTCCGGTCCAGGGAGTACCTGGCCTGGCAGTTCGGTCTTGACTGTTCCTTGGGGCACAGGGTCAAGACTGAGTTGCAGATGGCTGTGTCCAAACTGAGGTGGCGTAGTGGGCAAAAGAATGATGGGTTTAACCCAAATCTTTTGACTGGGTGAGAATGTTTGCATTGTCAGCATTCTGTCCAACATTTGTTTGCTGTAACTCTTTTCGCCCTTAGTGGGATGGGTATGCCTAGACATGGGTCCCTTGCTCACTGCGCCACTGGATTCAAGCTAGCCTGGCTGAAGAAGAGTGACATACCCTGAAACCGGTCCCGGAATGCTTGTTTCCGGTCCAGGGAGGACCTGGCCTGGCAGTGCGGTCTGGACTGTTCCATGGGGCACAGGGTCAAGACTGATTTGCATATGGCTGTGTCCAAACTGAGGTGGCGTAGTGGGCAAAAGAATGATGGGTTTAACCCAAATCTTTTGACTGGGTGAGAATGTTTGCATTGTCAGCATTCTGTCCAACATTTGTTTGCTGTAACTCTTTTCGCCCTTAGTGGGATGGGTATGCCTAGACATGGGTCCCTTGCTCACTGCGCCACTGAAATCAAGCTAGCCTGGCTGAAGAAGGGTGACATACCCTGAGACCGGTCCCTGGATGCTTGTTTCCGGTCCAGGGAGGACCTGGCCTGGCAATTCGGTCTGGACTGTTCCCATGGGGCACAGGGTCAAGACTGATTTGCATATGGCTGCGTCCAAACTGGGGTGGCATGGTGGGCAAAAGAACAATGGATTTAACCGAGATCTTTTGACTGGGGGAGAATGTTTGCATTGTCAGCATTCTGTCCATCATTGTTTGCTGTAACACTTTTTGCCCTAAGTCGGATGGGTATGCCCAGACGTGTGTCCCTTGCTCATTGCACCACTGGATTTAAGCTAGCCTGGCTGAAGAAGGGTGACATACCCTGAAACCTGTCCCATGATGCTTGTTTCCCTTCCAGGGAGGACCTGGCCTGGCAGTTCGGTCTGGACTGTTCCCATGTGATGGAGAGTCAAGACTGATTTGCATATGGCTCGGTCCAAACAGGAGTGGCATAGTGGGCAAAAGCACGATGGATTTAACCCAAATCTTTTGACTGGGTGAGAATGTTTGCATTGTCAGCATTCTGTCCAACATTTGTTTGCTGTAACTCTTTTCGCCCTTAGTGGGATGGGTATGCCTAGACATGGGTCCCTTGCTCACTGCGCCACTGGATTCAAGCTAGCCTGGCTGAAGAAGGGTGACATACCCTGAAACCGGTCCCAGGATGCTTGTTTCCGGTTCAGGGAGGACCTGGCCTGGCAGTGCGGTCTGGACTGTTCCCATGGGGCACAGGGTCAAGACTGATTTGCATATGGCTGGGTCAAAACTGGGGTGGCGTGGTGGACAAAAGAACGATGGATTTAACCCAGATCTTTTGACTGGGGGAGAATGTATTCATTGTCAGCATTCTGTCCATCATTTGTTTGCTGTAACACTTTTCTCCCTAAGTGGGATGGGTATGCCCAGACATGGGTCCCTTGCTCACTGCGCCAATGTATTCAAGCTAGCCTGGCTGAAGAAGAGTGACGTACCCTGAAACCAGTCCCAGGGCGCTTGATTCCGGTCCAGGGAGGACCTGGCCTGGCATTTCGGTCTGGAATGTTCCCATGGGGCACAGGGTGAAGACTGATTTGCATATGGCTCGGTCCAAACAGGGGTGGCGTAGTGGGCAAAAGCACGATAGATTTAACCCAGATCTTTTGACTTGGGGGAGAATGTTTGCATTGTCAGCATTCTGTCCATCATTTGTTTGCTGTAACACTTTTCACCCTAAGTGGGATGGGTATGCCCAGACGTGGGTCCCTTGCTCACTGCACCACCGGATTCAAGCTAGCCTGGCGGAAGAAGGGTGACATACCCTGAAACCGGTCCCAGGATGCTTGTTTCTGGTCCAGGGAGGACCTGGCCTGGCAGTTCGGTCTGGACTGTTCCCATGGGGCACAGGGTCAAGACTGATTTGCATATGGCTGAGTCCAAACTGGGGTGGCGTAGTGGGCAAAAGCACAATGGATTTAACCCAGATCTTTTGACTGGGGAGAATGTTTGCATTGTCAGCATTCTGTCCATCATTTATTTGCTGTAACACTTTTCGCCCTAAGTGGGATGGGTATGCCCACACATGGGTCCCTTGCTCACTGCGCCACTGGATTCAAGCTAGCCTAGCTGAAGAAGGGTGACATACCCTGAAACCGCTCCCAGGATGCTTGTTTCCGGTCCAGGGAGGACCTGGCCTGGCAGTTCGTTCTGGACTGTTCCCATGGGGCAGAGGGTCTAGACTGATTTGCATATGGTTGGGTCCAAACTGGGGTGGCGTAGTGGACAAAAGAACGATGGATTTAACCCAGATCCATCGTTTGTTTACTGTAACACTTTTCGCCCTAATTGGGATGGGTATGCCCAGACGTTGGTCCCTTGCTCACTGCACCTCTGGATTCAAGCTAGCCTGGCTGAAGAAGGGTGAAATACCCTGAAACCGGTCTCAGGATGCTTGTTTCTGGTCCAGGGAGGACCTGGCCTGGCAGATCGGTCTGGACTGTTCCATGGGGCACAGGGTCAAGACTGATTTCCAAATGGCTGGGTCCAAACTGGGGTGGCGTAGTGGGCAAAAGCACAATGGATTTAACCCAGATCTGTTGACTGCGGGAGAATGTTTGCATTGTCAGCATTCTGTCGATCATTTGTTTGCTGTAACACTTTTCGCCCTAAGTGGGATGGGTATGCCCAGACGTGGGTCCCTTGCTCACTGCGCCACTGGATTCAAGATAGCCTGGCTGAAGAAGGGTGACATACCCTGAAACCGGTCCCGGAATGCTTGTTTCCGGTCCAGGGAGGACCTGGCCTGGCAGTTCGGTTTTGACTGTTCCTTGGGGCACAGGGTCAAGACTGATTTGCATATGGCTGTGTCCAAACTGAGGTGGCGTAGTGGGCAAAAGAATGATGGGTTTAACCCAAATCTTTTGACTGGGTGAGAATGCTTGCATTGTCAGCATTCTGTCCAACATTTGTTTGCTGTAACTCTTTTCGCCCTTAGTGGGATGGGTATGCCTAGACATGGGTCCCTTGCTCACTGCGCCACTGGATTCAAGCTAGCCTGGCTGAAGAAGGGTGACATACCCTGAGACCGGTCCCTGGATGCTTGTTTCCGGTCCAGGGAGGACCTGGCCTGGCAATTCGGTCTGGACTGTTCCCATGGGGCACAGGGTCAAGACTGATTTGCATATGGCTGGGTCCAAACTGGGGTGGCATAGTGGGCAAAAGAACAATGGATTTAACCGAGATCTTTTGACTGGGGGAGAATGTTTGCATTGTCAGCATTCTGTCCATCATTGTTTGCTGTAACACTTTTTGCCCTAAGTCGGATGGGTATGCCCAGACGTGTGTCCCTTGCTCATTGCACCACTGGATTTAAGCTAGCCTGGCTGAAGAAGGGTGACATACCCTGAAACCTGTCCCATGATGCTTGTTTCCCTTCCAGGGAGGACCTGGCCTGGCAGTTCGGTCTGGACTGTTCCCATGTGGCACAGCCGGGACTAGGCAGCTATCAGCAGCTATCAGCGCCTGAACGCTTGCACTTCTAATGTTAGGATATTGCTTTTGATACTCACTTTTCCTTCCCCTTGTCACTCGATCTTGCATAGCGGTGCGAGCGCTGGCAACGGAAATCGCCGTCATCTTCCACCCGCCTCCCCTCACGCCCAGACAGTGACACGCCCACTGAGAGGACACGCCCCCTGCTACCAGCTGAAAAACGCACGGATTCACGAGCGCGCTAGTTAATTTTGGAACCTCCTGAGGCACAGCCGGGAGTAGGCAGCTATCAGCAGCTATCAGCGCCTGAACGCTTGCACTTCTAATGTTAGGAAATTGCTTTTAATACTCACTTTTCCTTCCCCTTGTCACTCGATCTTGCATAGCGGTGCGAGCGCTGGCAACGGAAATCGCCGTCATCTTCCACCTGCCTCCCCTCACGCCCAGACAGTGAGACGTCCACTCGGAGGACACGCCCCCTGCTACCAGCTGAAAAACGCGCGGATTCACGAGCGCGCTAGTTAATTTTGGAACCTCCTGAGGCACAGCCGGGAGTAGGCAGCTATCAGCAGCTATCAGCGCCTGAACGCTTGCACTTCTAATGTTAGGAAATTGCTTTTAATACTCACTTTTCCTTCCCCTTGTCACTCGATCTTGCATAGCGGTGCGAGCGCTGGCAACGGAAATCGCCGTCATCTTCCACCTGCCTCCCCTCACGCCCAGACAGTGACACACCCACTCGGAGGACACACCCCCTGTACGTATTTCCCTTACCATATAGATGTGTACATATCAGAAGCGCAGCGGACGAGCGCAGCGGGCGCGCAGATGGCGCGCCGAAGGCGCGCTTATGGCAAGCTCGTCTGCACTCGTCCGCGATCAGGCCGTGTCCGGGGCAGGGACTTCTCCACGTCTCATCAGCCATATCTCCGCGAAATATACTCGGACCGAGTTGTTGTCTTTGAGACCTCCATTCCTAGTGACCGGCCCTTGTCCCGCCTTTGACGCTCAGAGCCAGGCCTTTGCCTGCACAGTCTGTAATTTTTCCTTCTCTGCCTTAGACCACACTTGCAGCACAACGCACGATCTGCACCCCGCTTCCATACGTGTTGCCCAGTCCTTCCCGACCCTCAGAGTTGCACTGATCAACTGTAGATCGCTGAGCAAACATGCCATCGATATTTGGCAGTCCCTCCGGGACAACAATTGGGACTTGCTCTTTCTAACTGAAACTTGGCTGAACGACACCACCAACCCCGCTATCACCCTTGCTTTGCCGGAGGGCTATAATATCATCTGCGCCAACCGGTCTAACGGCTCTTCAGGAGGTGGTGTCGCCTTAATCCATAAGTCCAAATGGACGGTTACCCTCCCCTCTTACGACCAAATCGATTGTATTGAAGGCATGCTTTTTAGTATCTTAACTTCCCCGTCTTCCTCTTGTTCGGGAATTCTTATTTATCGTCCCCCTCATTCCAACACTGCTCACCTACCGGCTCTGGCGGACTATATCATCCAGCTTAGTACACGCTATGCTAATTTTACCGCTCTAGGCGATTTTAACCTCCATGTTGACAACGTATCCTGTTCGCATAGCAATCACTTAATTTCCATGTTAGCAGACTGCAATCTTGCCCAAATAATAACCCTACCCACGCACAAAGCGGGTCATATACTGGATCTGATCTGCTCCAACTTACCTTCTATTCAGGCATCCCCCCCCTACCCCGGTTATTTGGTCGGACCATTTCCTCATTCCTTTTGAGATCGGTATTCCCTGCCATTCTAGACCCGCTATCATCCCCAAAATATCTGGCAGAAACTGGAGTCGGATCACTTCTGAATCACTCCTGGAATACCTACAAAACACCCAACCAGGTTTGTCACTGATCTTGATCTACAGATTGACCACTTGGATGCATGGATCGGTCAGGCTTTAGATGCTCTTACTCCTCTCAAGCCTATTAAAACCCACAGGGCTGTACCTTCAGCACCCTGGTACTCTGACGAGCTCCGACAGAAAAAGACCTCTTGTAAATCTCTCGAACGCCTCTGGAGACAGAACTATACTACGGACAGTAAAATCACCTATAAAATAGCTCTTAAAGAATATCGCCGAATGATTGAGGAGCATAAACGGGATTATCTGGCCTCTCGAATCAAACTCGCCAGCAACGGCGCTAGGGAGATCTTCAATATAGTTAGATCTTTTACAGATCCTAACGCATTGACACGCACTCAACCTGCCTCACAGTCACTTTGCGATAAACTTTCTCAATTTTTTGAGGACAAAATTGAGACCATTTACTCCTCTTTTCCCACCTCCACTTCTGAAGGAAGGGAAGAGGAACCCATAATTTTCTTGCCACCGGTGTCTACCTTTCTCGAATTTGCAGCCGTCTCTGAGGCAGAATCCCTGGCCGAACTACTTAAATGTAAGTCAGGTTCCCCGAATGATCCCTGGCCAGCTAAGCAATATAAAAAACTTGCTTCTTTACTTAACCCTTACCTGAATCTTATTTGGAATGATTCCCTCAGAACAGGCAGCTTTCCTGCTAAATGGAAACTTGCCTCTCTGGTCCCCATCCTCAAAAAGCCTAATCTGGACCCGGACCTTCCCAGTAATTACAGACCTATTTCTCTCCTGCCTGCCCCAGCTAAGATCCTGGAGAAATTGGTGCACTCCCAGCTGGCTAATTTCATCGAATCCAATAGACTCCTCCATGAATCCCAGCATGGCTTCAGGTCGGGCCATAGCACAGAGTCGGCCCTTATTGAAATGGCTGACTCGGTGAGATGGACGCTCGACCAGGGGTCGAGGGCGGTGTTAGTGCTGCTGGATCTTTCAGCGGCATTTGACACCGTCTCTCATAGGACCCTGCTGGGGAGGCTGGAGGACTTAGGTTTGGGTGGTGCTGTGTTGAAATGGTTCTCATCCTACCTCTCGGACCGTTCTCAGCAGGTTTTCACCCCTCCCTACACTTCCCCCCTCAGACCACTCAAATGGGGAGTTCCACAAGGCTCCTCTCTGAGCCCGCTTCTATTCAATGTTTATTTCACTCCCTTGGCCAAGCTGATTGCTCAGTCTGGGATTAAATCCATCTCCTACGCTGACGATATTCAGCTACTTTTCACTTTCAATACCCCCTCAGCTTCTGCTTTTGACCCATTGAAAACCTGCCTTCGAGACATTTCTACCTGGATGGATGCCAACTCCCTCCGTCTCAATGCAGGTAAAACGGAGATTTTGTTTTTTAACTCTCCATCCCCCCTGGATTCTAGCCTATGGTGGCCAGTTGATCTGAGTCAAGCTCCCATCCCCAAAGACTCGGTCAGAAACCTAGGAGTACGCTGGGACACCCACCTTAGTTTTAACACCCAGGTACAAACAGTTGCAGCCTCCTGCTTCGCAAAGATCAGGACAATTAAACGGCTCATCAACTATTTACCAGCGGACTGCCGCAAGACGGTGATCCAGGCATTGATAACATCTCACCTTGATTACGCCAATGCCCTCTATCTTGGTATTACAGCATCCCTTTGTCATAAACTTCAGACGGTCCAAAATGCCGCAGCACGGTTGGTGGAGAAAGTCCCCGCTAGACACCATATGTCCCCTCTCCTCCGTAAACTCCACTGGCTGCCCATTGCCAAAAGATGTGTCTTCAAAGCTATGACGCTGGCCTTTCGTGCGTCCAAAGGCAACGGGTCGGCCCATCTGAAAAACACCTTGCGACCTTACGTTAACTCCAGGACTTTACGCTCCAACTCTTTATTCTTCCTGGACACCCCACGATTCAAACGTGCTCGAGCAGGTGGAAAAACCTTTGAGGTCTGTGCCACTCAGTGTTGGAACAAGCTTCCGCTTGCCCTTCGCACCTGCCATACTGAATCTGTATTCCGTAAACACCTGAAAACTCATCTCTTTTCCCCTTAAATCAGGCCTGCTATCTTCCTTTGCTCTCCGGTTTCTCAGTTTTCTAGCGCCGGGACGCCCCGTTGGGGCAGCTGTGCGCTTTATAAAATACACAAATAAATAAATAAATAAATAAATGTGATGGAGAGTCAAGACTGATTTGCATATGGCTCGGTCCAAACAGGAGTGGCGTAGTGGGCAAAAGCACAATGGATTTAACCCAGATCTTTTGACAGGGGGAGAATGTTTGCGTTGTCAGCATTCTGTCCATCATTTGTTTGCTGTAACTCATTTCACCCTAAGTGGGATGGGTGTGCCCAGACAAGGGTCCCATGCTCACTGCGCCACTGGATTCAAGCTAGCCTGGCTGAAAAGGGTGACATACCCTGAAACCGGTCCCAGGATGCTTGTTTCCGGTTCAGGGAGGACCTGGCCTGGCAGTGCGGTCTGGACTGTTCCCATGGGGCACAGGGTCAAGACTGATTTGCATATGGCTGGGTCCAAACTGGGGTGGCGTGGTGGGCAAAAGAACGATGGATTTGACCCAGATCTTTTGACTGGGGAGAATGTATGCATTGTCAGCATTCTGTCCATCATTTGTTTGCTGTAACACTTTTCTCCCTAAGTGGGATGGGTATGCCCAGACATGGGTCCTTTGCTCACTGCGCCAATGTATTCAAGCTAGCCTGGCTGAAGAAGAGTGACGTACCCTGAAACCAGTCCCAGGATGCTTGTTTCCGGTCCAGGGAGGACCTGGCCTGGCAGTTCGGTCTGGACTGTTCCCATGGGGCACAGGGTCAAGACTGATTTGCATATGGCTCAGTCCAAACAGGGGTGGCGTAGTGGGCAAAAGCACGATGGATTTAACCCAGATCTTTTGACTGGGGGAGAATGATTGCGTTGTCAGCATTCTGTCCATCATTTGTTTGCTGTAACACTTTTCGCCCTAAGTGGGATGGGTATGCCCAGACGTGGGTCCCTTGCTCACTGCACCACTGGATTCAAGCTAGCCTGGCGGAAGAAGGGTGACATACCCTGAAACCGGTCCCAGGGTGCTTGTTTCTGGTCCAGGGAGGACCTGGCCTGGCAGTTCGGTCTGGACTGTTCCCATGGGGCACAGGGTCAAGACTGATTTGCATATGGCTGAGTCCAAACTGGGGTGGCGTAGTGGGCAAAAGCACAATGGATTTAACCCAGATCTTTTGACTGGGGAGAATGTTTGCATTGTCAGCAATCTGTCCATCATTTATTTGCTGTAACACTTTTCGCCCTAAGTGGGATGGGTATGCCCACACATGGGTCCCTTGCTCACTGCGCCACTGGATTCAAGCTAGCCTAGCTGAAGAAGGGTGACATACCCTGAAACCGCTCCCAGGATGCTTGTTTCCGGTCCAGGGAGGACCTGACCTGGCCGTTCGGTCTGGACTGTTCCATGGGGCACAGGGTCAAGACTGGTTTGCATATGGCTGTGTCCAAACTGATGTGGCGTAGTGGGCAAGAGAACAATGGGTTTAACCCAGATCTTTTGACTGGGGGAGGATGTTTGCATTGTCAGCATTCTGTCCACCATTTGTTTGCTGTAACACTTTTCGCCCTTAGTGGGATGGGTATGCCCAGACATGGGTCCCTTGCTCACTGCGCCACTGGATTCAAGCTACTCTGGCTGAAGAAGGGTGACATACCCTGAAACCGGTCCCAGGATGCTTGTTTCCGGTCCAGGGAGGACCTGGCCTGGCAGTTCGTTCTGGACTGTTCCCATGGGGCACAGGGTCTAGACTGATTTGCATATGGTTGGGTCCAAACTGGGGTGGCGTAGTGGGCAAAAAAACGATGGATTTAACCCAGATCCATCGTTTGTTTACTGTAACACTTTTCGCCCTAATTGGGATGGGTATGCCCAGACGTTGGTCCCTTGCTCACTGCACCTCTGGATTCAAGCTAGCCTGGCTGAAGAAGGGTGAAATACCCTGAAACCGGTCTCAGGATGCTTGTTTCTGGTCCAGGGAGGACCTGGCCTGGCAGATCGGTCTGGACTGTTCCATGGGGCACAGGGTCAAGCCCGATTTCCAAATGGCTGGGTCCAAACTGGGGTGGCGTAGTGGGCAAAAGCACAATGGATTTAACCCAGATCTGTTGACTGCGGGAGAATGTTTGCATTGTCAGCATTCTGTCGATCATTTGTTTGCTGTAACACTTTTCGCCCTAAGTGGGATGGGTATGCCCAGACGTGGGTCCCTTGCTCACTGCGCCACTGGATTCAAGATAGCCTGGCTGAAGAAGGGTGACATACCCTGAAACCGGTCCCGGAATGCTTGTTTCCGGTCCAGGGAGGACCTGGCCTGGCAGTTCGGTCTGGACTGTTCCATGGGGCACAGGGTCAAGACTGATTTGCATATGGCTGTGTCCAAACTGAGGTGGCGTAGTGGGCAAAAGAATGATGGGTTTAACCCAAATCTTTTGACTGGATGAGAATGTTTGCATTGTCAGCATTCTGTCCAACATTTGTTTGCTGTAACTCTTTTCGCCCTTAGTGGGATGGGTATGCCTAGACATGGGTCCCTTGCTCACTGCGCCACTGGATTCAAGCTAGCCTGGCTGAAGAAGGGTGACATACCCTGAAACCGGTCCCGGAATGCTTGTTTCCGGTCCAGGGAGGACCTGGCCTGGCAGTGCGGTCTGGACTGTTCCATGGGGCACAGGGTCAAGACTGATTTGCATATGGCTGTGTCCAAACTGAGGTGGCGTAGTGGGCAAAAGAATGATGGGTTTAACCCAAATCTTTTGACTGGATGAGAATGTTTGCATTGTCAGCATTCTGTCCAACATTTGTTTGCTGTAACTCTTTTCGCCCTTAGTGGGATGGGTATGCCTAGACATGGGTCCCTTGCTCACTGCGCCACTGGATTCAAGCTAGCCTGGCTGAAGAAGGGTGACATACCCTGAGACCGGTCCCTGGATGCTTGTTTCCGGTCCAGGGAGGACCTGGCCTGGCAATTCGGTCTGGACTGTTCCCATGGGGCACAGGGTCAAGACTGATTTGCATATGGCTGGGTCCAAACTGGGGTGGCATAGTGGGCAAAAGAACAATGGATTTAACCGAGATCTTTTGAATGGGGGAGAATGTTTGCATTATCAGCATTCTGTCCATCAGTGTTTGCTGTAACACTTTTTGCCCTAAGTCGGATGGGTATGCCCAGACGTGTGTCCCTTGCTCATTGCACCACTGGATTTAAGCTAGCCTGGCTGAAGAAGGGTGACATACCCTGAAACCTGTCCCAGGATGCTTGTTTCCCTTCCAGGGAGGACCTGGCCTGGCAGTTCGGTCTGGACTGTTCCCATGTGACGGAGAGTCAAGACTGATTTGCATATGGCTGGGTCCAAACTGGGATGGCGTAGTGGGCAAAAGAACGATGGATTTAACCCAGATCTTTTGACTGCGGGAGAATGTTTGCATTGTCAGCATTCTGTCCATCATTTGTTTGCTGTAACACATTTACTGGAGGCAATGCCATTGGCAGTGCTACGGATCAGTTACCGGCTAAGCTTCCACCTTGCCAACATCACCTGTGTTCAGCCTGTCTTGCATTGTCAATCGTGCATATTCAAGTGGTCCATGGATGTCTGCCTCTCCAACAGGACGGTAGCTGAACTGGATTTTGACATGTGTGTGCGCCCCCTGTTGGCCCACAACCAGGAGTGTCACCATGCTACCCGTTTATGGAATGCCTTGATTCTTGGCATACATGCTGGCAGCTGGACCTGGGAGATTGCACAAATGCTAGTGTGCAGTGAACACATTGAACAGCTCTTCTATTGGGCTGTAGTGCAGATTGGTGTAAGGGGATGGACTCGACATCATGTTTGATGAAGTCAAGAACGACCTCATGTTGGAAATGTTAGCCTACGAAGCTGCAATCGCTGTCATGGACGAGTAACTACATACCTACAGCCACAACAGATTGGAACACATTGCACATGTCCCGACACCTTGTTGCATCTTGGAGATCTGGTCAAATATCCCATGACAACAGTGGACATGGCTGCATTCGCCTAGACACCGACTACATGAGCGGACAACAACGCGGCTTAACACACACCAGTGAAAGGTGAGGCACTCCCCCGGAGTGGACAGCGGTGCATGGCAACGTTCCTCATTCTGACATACTGCTGCATTGGTCTGCATGTTATGGCACTTATCTTGCCCGTACTGACACACATATGCTAATAAAGTCTACACACCTTCACTTGTATTCAACTGTGATGATTGTTGATTTGAATGACAATGTGTGCCTCAATGCCTATCTGGTTCACGGCCATACATGCGCATTGATAGCATTACCCAGGGAGTACCTTTTTGTGGAATCATAGTCCCTACATTCATCCATTCTTTCATTCTTGATTGATCTTGGCCATGATACATCTGTGTGAATTGGAATGTTTTTTCACATTCAGTGGAGTGTTGAAGCTGGACCAGTACAGGACCATGCAAACCCAACTTTACATTGTTGGCCCTTGGAGGGCCAGCCAGAGTCCTTTTGGGATTGACAAGTTCATAGGGAGTGGAAGACTACAGTCTGCAGTGTGATTGCTGTGTCATTGGTAACCAAACCATATATGGCAGTCCATGTTGAGGTCCAAGGTGAGTGTCGCTCAGTGTATAGGGGAACAGTGGGAGGTGTTATTCCAGGGCATGATGCAGAGGTCAGAACCAAGCTGAACCCGGCCATATGGCGGAGATAAATGCTACCACTTCATTCTAGCCACAAAGCCAGATTCATCATCATCTTTGTCCTCTGATGTGTCAGGTGCCTCACATGCAGGTGGTGGTGTTTAGTCTGCATCACTGTGTGGCAGTGACACATCAGGGTACGGAGGTGGAAAATCTGCTGCACTGTGTGGCACTAGCACTTCAGGGGAGGAGGTGGAAAATCTGCTGCACTGTGTGGCACTGCCACTTCAAGGGGAGGAGATGTGGATGTAGTAGTAGCACCAGCATCCATCCAAGCCAGGCCTTGCGGTGGCAATGCTATGACGAGGATCTGCAGGGCATGGAAGATCACAGCTACATCTCGCTGCTGTGCAGCCGTGGCAGTCATTTGTGAGGCTTGCATCCGCTCCATGTTCTCCATGATCATTTGCATGTGATGCAACTCCTTGCTGACATCGCAGGGGGCCACTCTGACTTGACAGTTGTTCTTGGCTCAGAGTCATGACTCCAGCGATGTCAGCCATGGCTTGTTGTAGAGCAAGGAGCGGACAGTGGGTGTCCGTTAGGGACTGTGAGTGGTCCCTGATGGGACTTAGACAAACATGTATGGCATCAAGTTTGGCTGCCATGAGATCGAACCCCACCCGCAGCTGGTCAGACATCTCCTCCTGGCACCCTAACACACGGCGTTGGAAGGCCATGTGTTGGTCGTGGGGGTCCTGGGAGACAGCTGTGGTGGTGGGTGCTTCCTGCTGTGTGGTCTGTGCAGGGGATGGGGTCTCATAGATGCAGCTGGGCTGCCCTGCTCCCGGAGGTGGGGTGCCGGAGCTGTCCCTGAGCTGTTGAAGTGCATTGTGTAGATGTTGGGGAGGTCCTCTTCATCATCAGTGCTGAGTTGTTGGGTCTGCTCTGCAGGAGGTGTTGATTCTCCCTCTGCAATGTTAAGGGGAAATGCAGATTGACATTGTGTTCACATGCATGTTCACGCATTGTACAAGTTTACTGTCAGACTGCATGGCAATGTACATTGTGACTGTTTATGAGGAGATGCCTATTTGAAGTGGGACACTTGGCATTTCTACACCATCGGGGATGTGTGGTTGTACTTGTACATTGTCATCTCACAGTTTCCTGCTATGCCAAATGCGAATGACTATTTTCTACACACAATCAGCAGCAGTTGTGTCCTCTTTTCTGTTGTGATAGTGTGGCAGTTTGTACCACATTGTTGTCAATGTTGGTGTGCTCTGCATCTTATGTGTGTGTGCTGCATTGTGGGTGACTTGCCCCTTCGACTCTGATTTGGCTGGCCCTTATCCCTTTCAGGTGGTGTGCCTTTCATTTCTGTGCTCAGACAGTGCTGAGATGTTGCAGACTTGCGTAAATTGGGCTCTTGGTTAGAGTTGTGACTGTAGGGCATGGTTTATCCGCAGGTGTGCTATACTTACTTGTGTGTGTGTGCCATTGTGCCCATCTCCTCCCGTCCCCCCAGGCCCTGCTCGTTACTCATCCTGTTGCTGTTGGCTCAGGTCATGTTGTGCAGTGTCCAGTCCCCCAATTCCTGCCAACGTCTCCCCAGTGATGGTCCCAAGCTGGTCCTCCGTGGGGGTTGTGGGGTTCTGGTTGTCCTCTGTACTTACTCTGGCTACCTCCATGGTGCTTCGCAGTTGTATGTGTTTTGTTTGTGTTTTTTGAAGCCGCTTTTATAGTGATTTTTCCCGCCGGACTTGTGGGACTTGCAGGCGTGGCGCTGCTTCTCGCTGCATTTTTTATTGCAGTTGGGCCCACAACTTTATTCGCATTCGGGTTTAGATTTTTATCGCCATCATGGTGATTTTATCGCGGACATTTGACTTTTTATCGGGAGACTATCGAATGTAACAGCTGTGTTGTGAATAGGACGTTAACACAGAGTTCTTTTCCCGCGATAGATGGCGATATGAAAGATTGCGTTAACTGATTTTGGCAATGATTATCGCCGTTCTTGAGAATATCCCCCTCAATGTGCCCTGTTTGTGTGTTAAAAATTCTAAATAACACTATATTTCCAGAGGATGTAGGGGAAGACTTTTGCCCCTACACAGAAAATACTTTGACAAAGTAGTAAGGGCCATATTTATAAGCCCCTTGCGCTGTTGGTGCATCACTTTCTTTAACGCACCAATGGCGCAGTGTGGTGCTCCATATTCTCAAAGCTGCGTAAAGCCACCCTGAGTGGCTTTTCGTGGCATTGTAAATATGGCCCCTTTTACTCAGCACTTTGTGTGAAAGGGAGTGCCATGGGGTGTTGCTGTGGGTGTCCCCACGCATTACCCATAGATTCTGCCGCATTCCCAGATTTACATTTTGCATCAGAATCCTACGGGAGGCGTAAGGACGCGCAATGTGGAGAAATACTTTTATTTCTCCTTGTTTTTTTCTCTTTCTATGTGTGCTACATTCTGCAACATGCATAGAAAGAGGAAAACACCTCTGATGATTGTTTTTGTGCACGAAGGTGTCCCTTCCTACACATAACAATCATCCTTGCAACGCAGGCACCCTTGCACCATGGTGCAAGAGGGCCTGCATTGGCGCATGGCAGCCAATTTTGCGCAATCACAGGGGAGAGCTTAGGGAGACATAATTTTATTGTAAATATGACACATTCTTTGCTTTGAAATTAACGCAGCGGGCGCAGCCAAATGGCTTGTGGCAACGCGCTGCATTACTTTCTTTTAAATAGGGCCCTATATGTGCACATTGCTGCCATCCTTACCCCTTGCCCATTCCCCACACTGCAGGAATGTTACCACTAGCAGAGATTTCTGCCAAAACCCTGGGAAAATATATATTAAAATGTGCAAGGCTAGGGGGGTGCCCTATCCCTAACATGCTGCGTCAATCCTTACGCCTGCTTCAAGCAGGTGCAGGGTTTTGACGCAGCATGGCCTTAAAAGTGACTGAGTGAAATCTTGTAGATTTCACTCAGCCACTTTTAGGAGGTGTTCCTGCGCCAGAACGCCTCCCCCTGCGCCAGAACGCCTACATGTGGCGCAGGGCTTTACAACGTGACGCATCTCCCAGATGCGTCACGTTGTAAATACCCCGCACCATGGCGCAGGCTTTGCGCCGGCGCTACGTCACAAAAGTGACGCAACGGCGGCGTAAAAGAGGCGCAAGGGGCTTGTAAATCTGCCCCACTATTTTTAACTCCACACCTTGAAGATATACGTATAAGCTAGGTATGTATATGTGGAGTTAAGTGTAGAAGATACCTTGTCCTCAATATTGTGTCCCACCGATATTCTGGGGTCGATATTCAGGGTGCACACCATACTGGAAACCTAGGAGCAGTGCTTGTGGCTGCTATGACTGGACACAGCAGTTTCTGTACATGCTGCTGTTTTGCAGAGTGTGGATGTTATGAAGGCCACGTCTTGTTTTCCGAGAGGTGACCTCTCGCCTCTCCTCAGGAAAGGTGTGACTGGACAGGGTGTCTTATCCCAGAAACTTCCATCCCTGGCGAAGCCGAGTATCTCATAAAGGAAAGGGCGCTCCTTCCCTCGCTCGACATCCAAGAGCCGTCCATCAATGGAAAGATGGCAGCGGGAAGTGCTCTGAACTTTCACTTCCCTGGACCAGGGCCCAGAAAGGACTCTGTTTTTCATCCCTTGTTGTTTAGGAAGGTATTTTGCAATAATAGTTTCCAGCAAATCACATGCTAATTACTCACTAATGTTGAAGGTCTGGAGCTGAGATATACTGCTTTCTCCCAAAATAGCCTGGAGAGAAACACCATTTGGTGTGTGGCGACAGTGTCAGGAAATTAGTGCTATAATGTGGTGTTCCAACACCCCTCCCCCCCCCCCCCCCGTGGTCAAGGGGGACCATATCGACAAAGGGATTTTTGCAAAGTCCAAGTCTAGGACACGGTCTTATAGCCACGGTCTTGTGCTGTCTACACAACCAGCCAATAGAGGTGCCAGATTAAATCAAATGCCCCCAAAAGGCCTCGTTAACGGAGATAAAGGGAGCCCCTGAATAGCAAAATGTAATTTTACCAACACTTCCAGAAATCACTGTATAAGATGTTCCCAAACTATCTGCCCATCTCCACAATGAAAAGCGTGCATGTGATAGTAAACTGTATTTTCAGAAACAGCAAGCTGACATTTGGAGAAAAAATGGCTGTTTCTCTGATATATAAAACAGATATTTGATAAATAATGTAATTTGGTTTTGGTAATCATATTGTTAATCTAGGGCCTCTGAAACCAGAAAGCATTTACTGCCATGGCTGTTATTTTGTACCTCGGTCATAGGAATGTCATTAACTTCCAAGGCTCTTGCCCATCTCGCCTGTTCTTCTTTAGTGCTTATACATTCCATGTTGTCCATCATGTCTCTACTGTCCACTTTAGTTCTGTTCCTTCCCAATATCCTCTATGTTCTGATTGCTCATACCTCACAGGGGGCTTCTATAGCCCCAATGCCTCCTATAAGGGTTGCCTCTTCCTTTTACCTTGTGTATCCTTCTTTTACTTTCTCTTTCCCTTGTGTCCACTTTCCAATATTCAATTCTTCATTAGTGATTTCTTGTCTTTTCCTCCTCTCTAGTCATCTTGGTCATGTTTCCTTTTTAACACAGCTCCTTCCTTCTGTCTATCATTATACCTTTTGTAACTGTACAATAGCTAGAACACCTAATTATGTCGCCCTTCGTGACTCTATTTTATTTACACTCTGTTACTCTTGTCTTTTCACTATTGAGCCTTTTATTCGTGGTGCTATGAACACATAATACTCTTCTGCATCTTACTAAGTCTTTTTATAACTTAATTTCCTCCATCGAGCTGCATTCATCTAAGTCTTCTTTCCCCTTTATCACTTCTGGCTGGCCCTCTCTAATTCTTATTCTAATTCCCCTTTTATATGATCTTGTCCACCAATAACTTTAATGTTCCCATCTTTCTATCACTTTCTCTCTTTCTCACTCTCTGTTCCTCCTCAACCCCATCAGTATAATTCCACCTCTGTTTTATCCACATATATATATATATTGCTCATCTCCAACACTTTGGGCTCCTTGTGGAACTAAGTTGCACCTCCTTGTTTGTTGCCCTTTTCGAATTCTCATGTCCTCGCAAACAAGATTTTACAGCTCTAATGGTGCTCCTTCTCTCTTCTGCTAGTGTTATTCTTACATTCCCTGGTCATTGCCCTCTGTATTTCTACTGTCTCTTTAATTCTTTGAAATCTACATCTAATACCCCTCTATAAAACTATTGCCTTCTAGAGCTCCAGGGCCCTAGCTGCCAATAGTGTAGCCGAGGAGTTTAAGGGCCAATCCCATCCAATTAGTAGCTCCCTTTTAGAACCAAACCTGGGTATTGGGCCCTGTTTCCTTGTTTGCTTTTGATCTCAAGACAACCTTGCTAAACTGCTGTATATGTATTGCCTTCTGTATCACCCCTCTCTGATGCAAAGCCTACCCGTAACCACGCTGCCCTCGCTGAGGTGCACGGCACCTCTCTAATGGGTGGACATTCTCCAACCTAAAGTCCTTTCTGTTGAGTCACTTGACTATCCCCCTCTAACCCTATTGTTATGCTGTGTTGGGTTATGTTATGCATATTTGCACAGCATGCAATTTGCCCTGGAGAGCACTTTGGTGCTGAAATAGGATTTGTGTGGGTGGAGACAAGGCTGGGTATAGCCAGTGAATAACCAGGTTTTCAGTTTCTTGTGGAGTTTAAGAACTGAGGAGGTGGCTCTGATGTGCAGTGGCAGGCCGTTACAGAACAGGCTGCATGCGCCAACCTGATGGCCCTCTATATCCCTGCTCTCCGTCCATTACACATCTTTAACCTCTTTGCGTGACTGCTGCTTTCTCTATTACAGCCCCATGTCCATTATCCACCCACCACCCCACGGCATATGTAACGCAAGTGCGATTTCTGCCACTATTGCCCCAAATGTAACTTCATTGCCTTCTGTACATCCTTACTGCCCTTTCAACCTGAATTAAACCTTTCCATCCTGGTACCCTCTCCTTTTCATTTTGCCTTCCAGAGCTCTCTTCCAAGCCATGCTTTGCCCCTGATTTATTACAACCATTAAGGTACCCCTTCTGGGTTTTGTTTTATTTCCATGCCTCTTTTTCACCTCTGCCTTGGTCACACTTCATCTGCCAGTACCCTCTCCTTGTGGCGTGCACCCACACTTCTCTTCTTGACCTCGCCTTGTTTCCTTTACCTCGCCATTGCTTCTCTCTTATCTTAGTCTACCATTCATTGCACTCTCTTTTGCTCCTTGCCCTCTCTTTTCCCTTCATCTGTCTTAATCCACCCACCTTCAGCTGCCTCTGGTTTCCTCTTTTGTCTGACTGTGTCTCTCCTCCCCCTCCCCAGCCCTCGATCCCTCTCATCTCATTGGAACACATTTAACCTGACCTGGTATCAGAGTACAGGTTTCCTGCTACCTCACACTGTCCTCCTTCTGCCCTCATTAGCTGAGACTGATGAGCTTCCGGGTGTAGGACCAGGGCACGTGACGCTGCAACAGGAAGTCACCAAAAGATTCACTGTGCTGTCCAAACACTGCTGGGGTCAGGCGACCACACCAGGCCTCCGAAAACACCTCCACTCCCAGACAAACAGTCATTAGGTAGCGAGAAAAATAAAATAAAGGGATGCCAACTCACACATTGAGAGGTCAGAGGCTGGGAAACACCGCAGAGTGGCATCCTGAGCAAAACACAGGCTCCTGGCTCCCACCGAGCACAACCAAAACAACGCGAGCCCTCGGGCTTCACACGAGACATCCATCTGCGGTCCTGCGCGCGACAGAGGTGAATCCTCAGCTTGAACTGGGAGCTGGGAGCATACACAGCGCATCACAAGTCTGCAGCCGGAAGAGCTACTGTGGACTCAAGAGAAATGCATAGGGCTTCACCAATGCGTCCTGTCATAGGGCTGGGCTTGAGTTTACACTGCATTATAGAATCATTTATGTATTCACACTGCATTATAGGACTATGTGTGAATTCACACTGCATTATAGAATTATTTATGTATTCACACTGCATGATAGGACAATGTGTGTATTCACACTGCATTATAGAATCATTTATGTATTCACACTGCATTATAGGACAATGTGTGTATTCACACTGCATTATAGAATCATTTATGTATTCACACTGCATTATAGGACTGTGTGTGATTTCATACTGAATAATAGAATCATTTGTGTATTCACACTGCATTATAGGACTATGTGTGAATTCACACTGCATTATAGAATCATTTATGTATTCACACTGCATTATAGGACAATGTGTGTATTCACACTGCATTATAGAATCATTTATGTATTCACACTGCATTATAGGACTATGTGTGAATTCACACTGCATTATAGAATCATTTATGTATTCACACTGCATTATAGGACAATGTGTGTATTCACACTGCATTATAGAATCATTTATGTATTCACACTGCATTATAGGACTATGTGTGAATTCACACTGCATTATAGAATCATTTATGTATTCACACTGCATTATAGGAATATGTGTGTATTCACACTGCATTATAGGAAATGTGTGTATTCACACTGCATTATAGAATCATTTATGTATTCACACTGCATTATAGGACTATGTGTGAATTCACACTGCATTATAGAATAATTTATGTATTCACACTGCATGATAGGACAATGTGTGTATTCACACTGCATTATAGAATCATTTATGTATTCACACTGCATTATAGGACAATGTGTGTATTCACACTGCATTATAGAATCATTTATGTATTCACACTGCATTATAGGACTAAGTGTGAATTCATACTGAATAATAGAATCATTTGTGTATTCACACTGCATTTTAGGACTATGGGGCACATGCATCAAACTTGCATTTTGCGATTACCAAATAACGATTTTTAAGAAATCGCTATTTGGTAATGGCAAAATGCAGAGCATCAATACGAAGAGCAAATAGCGATTCTCTAATTGCGATTCCTTATGAATCGCAATTAGGTAATCGCTATTTGCTATTGCCATTCCATTCTTTCCTATGGGCCACAAGGACCATAGGGGGGAATGGTCTTGCAATGCCTAAATTGTGATTACCTAATTGGTAATCGCAAATTAGGTAATGCAAAGGCAAGGGTGCCTGCGGACCTAAGGCCCTCCTGAGGCGCCCCTAACAAAAAAGGTGCACATGTAAGGCACACACATGCCCTAGGGGCATGTGTGCGCCACACAGCACTTTGAAAAATGCAGTTTTGTGCATTTTTCAAAGTATGCACATATTAGCATCAACTTGAAGTTGATTCTAATTAGCGTTTCCTAAATGCAACGTTCGCAATTAGGAAAGGCTTCTTGCATATGCATTAGCAAAGTGCAGATTGCAATTCCCTATTTGCATTCTCAATTTAGGTAATGGCAAGAAATTGCGATTACCTAAATTGAGTATAAGAAAAACTTTCATGCATTGCAAAAGGCTATTTTACGATCGCAAAAGCCGATTTTTGCGAATCGTACTGTTTGCGATCGCAAAATACCTTGATGCATGTGCCCCTATGTGTGTATTTGCACTGCATTAAAGAATCAATTATGTATTCACACTGCATTATAGGACTATGTGTGTATTCACACATCATTAAAGAATCAATTATGTATTCACACTGCATTATAGGACTATGTGTGTATTCACACATCATTAAAGAATCATTTATGTATTCACACTGCATTATAGGACTATATGTGAATTCATCCTCAATAATAGAATCATTTGTGCATTCACACTGCATTATAGGACTATGTGTGTATTCACACAGCATTAAAGACTCATTTATGTATTCACACTGCATTATAGGACTGTGTGTGTATTCACACAGCATTAAAGAATCATTTATATATTCACACTGAATTATAGGACAGTGTGTGTATTCACACTGCATCATAGAATCATTTATGTATTCACACTGCATTTTAGGACCATGTGTGTATTTTGTGCATTCACACTGCATTAGAGCACTATGTATGTGTTCACACTTCATCATAGGACTATATATGTATTCACGCTTCATTATAGGATCATTTATGTATTAACACTGCATAATATTGTATCTGTAGTCACATTGCATTATTGAATCATTTATTCACACTGCATAATAGGACTGGAAGTCTTCATGCTGCATTATAGATTATGTTATGTATTAACATACAATTATAAGCCTATGTATGTTTTCCTGCTGCATTATAGGATAATTTATTTAATAATTTGGAAGTGCAGGACTATATATGTATTCACTCAGCATTATAGGACTAAGGGTCTGATTTAGAGTTTGGCAGATGGGTACTCTAGTCAAGGATCCTGTCAACGAGCCTTGCAATGTGAAGGACAGTGTTGAGGATGCGTTGTGAAGTCAAAGTGATGCATCAACTCTGATGAGCTGGGTAGCTGCGATGTGGAGTTTCGGCTTTGTCGTCAAGGCTGCTGTCAAAGGGGAACCTTGCGCCAGGGAGAGCATTGTGCAGTGGCAGTTTTGAAGACAATGCATAGAGTCCGATCCACAGAGCGGGGATTCGTCGGTTCCCATTCATGCAGTAGTGGTGATGCGCCGGTTCTGATCTGGATAACAGTGGTGATGCATTGGTTCAGCAGCGTATGCATTGGTTCCGCTAGATCAAACACGTTAGGCCTAGGGCCAAGGCTCCAGGACTGGGGTGGGACCACTTGTCAAGACAGACCCACAGATGGCAGAGCCCAGGTGCAGAAGCAGGGTGGTTGGAAGTCTTTTATGCCCCTGAGACTTCAGATCAGGAGGCCAGACAGCTAGCCCTTGGAGTCACTCTGATTTCAAGTGATGCTGGTCCAGTTTTCTTCACCCAGGCAGGGGAACAGCAGGCACCGCAGCAAGGCAGGACTCCAGCAATGCAGCAGGTCAGCAGAGTGGCAGTCCTTTAGCAGCACAGTAATCCTTCTTCCTGGCAGAGTAGTCACAAGTCCAAATGTGTACTGAATTGGTGGTGTCTGAGGTCCAGCACTTATACCTAGTTGTGCCTTTGAAGTGGGGGACACCTCAAAGACAGGCCTTTGAAGTTCACAGAGGATCTGCCTTCCTGCCCTGGCTCCAGACTCACTACAGGGGGAATATGTAGCCCTTTGTGTGGGGACAGGACACACCTATTCAGGTGTAAGTGAGACTAAGTCCAGCTCCTCCCTGCCATCCTGCCAAAGGCCCATCAAGTCATACTTAAGCTCCTATTTGTGTGTCACTGTCAAGGGGAATACACAAAGCCCAACTGTTACCCGCCCCAGACATGTGATCAGAGACAGGCAGCAGGCAGCAAATGGCTAAAGTAAGGAAATGCCAACGTTCTAAAAGTCACACAGGTGATAGACGGAATGTAGAGCAAATCAAGCATTCTCCCCCAGTCAATAGATCCGGGTTAAATCCATCGTTCCTTTGCTCACCATGCCACCCCAGTTTAGACCCAGCCTTCTACAAATCAGTCTTGGCCCTGTGCTGCATGGGAACAGTCCAGACCTAACTGCCAAGCAAGGTCCTTTCTTGGCAGAATGGTAACTTAAAATCCAACTTCACCATACGTTTGGATTTTAAATTATGATTTTAGAGACACCAAACTTGAAAAGTCTATTTCTTCACAGTTGGTAGTTACACTTAAACAATGGAATAAGGTAATCCCAATGTTAACCTATGGGAGAGATAGACCTTGCAGTAGTGATAATTGAATTTGAGAATTTTTCACTCCCAGCACATGCAAACTTAAAATTATATGTCCTGCCTTTAAAATACATTGCACCCTGCCCTCTGGGCTGTCCAGGGCCTACCGTAGTGGTCACTCATATGTATAAAAAGAGTAGGGTTGAGCCTGGCAAGAAGTTTATCTTCCCAGCAGGCGCGGTTCGTCCATTGGGGCGTTGGGGCGTTGCCCCCCCGCCCCCGCGCACCCGCCCGCGCCCGCAGCTCCCTCGGTGTCTCTGAACTTAGTTTACTTAAGTTCAGAGACGCCGAGGGTGGGGAGAACTGACAATGCATGTCAGTCAGCATGGCGTCAGACCGTGGGCGGTCTGGCGTCATGTTGACTGACATGCATTGTCAGACCAGGCAGCACTGCAGCACAAGTGCGCATGAGTGGGCATGGTGAGCTAATTTTTAGCCCGTGCCCAGTCATGCGCACTTGTGTTTTTACGGACTTGCGCATGCCCATTAGGAGCCCCTTGGTCTCCTAATGGGCAGGCGGCGGGCGAGGAGTAGGCTGTACCCTCAGCCAATCCTGGCACTGCAGCAGCGCCAGGATTGGCTGAGGGGTTGCCACGCAGTGCTGACGTGACGTGCTGTTCCAGTTCGAAGAGGGCAGAGAGGCGCCAACGCGGACCAGGAGCAGAGGCGGTCAGGTAAGTTTTCCTCTTAATTTTAAATGTATAAGGCTTGTTTGTAGTGTTTATAAAATGTGTCTTTAGTGTTAGACATGGGTGTATTAATAGCATTGGTATTTGAAATATAACGATGTTCGTACGTGTTTTTTGACCTGGTGTTCGCAAACCCTGATCGCTAAACGACGTTTACCTGTCACGTTAACGAGATGGTTAACTGCGGCAGGAACTGTTCGCTTGGCTATTCGGATTTGGGGAAAATGACCCGTTATTTGGGTAAGCATGCGTTGGTTGCTTGAGCCACGTGTGAGCAGAAGCTAGAATGGAAATTACATTTTTCTGTTCTTCTGAACTTAAAATTCAATTTCCCGCTGGGCCCCCTCTCTTATTATCAGGACGATAGAGTATTCTGAAGAAAAAGGACTGCGACGTAGAGTACTCATTAGTGCATGATAACCAGGTTTGCCTGGCCTGGCACGGGAAAACAGGGTATTTTATTCAAGCATTTCACTATGCCAGCAGAATCGCCTTATCTCTCGTAATTCTAACTTCCGTTAAGAAATATATTCCAATGCTCACTATTGCTGTTTACTGCAAGCCACGTCTCTTCAGCCCAAACACTATTCTCCCGTGCGACCCCCCCCACCCCCGCGTCTGACCTCCCCCCCCTCGCGACTGCTCACATGTTCGTTTGCTTCCTTTGCAAGCATTTTACGCCCCGCCACTTTCAAATGTCACCAGCCGCCCCTGATTCCCAGGTCAAAATGGCAGTGTATACTGCACACACAGGCTCTGCAATGTTAGGCCTGAGCCATGGTTAGATGACTACTTAAGAGGGTGACACAATACTTGCTGCAGGCCCACTAGTAGCATTTAATTTACATGGCCTGGGCACATGTTGTGCACTTTACTAGGAACTTATAAGTACATTAAATATGTCAGTTGCCGATGAACTAATGTTACCATGTTTTATGGAGAGAGTACATGCACTTTAGCACTGGTTAGCAAGATTGATAAAGTGCTCAGAGTCCTAAGGCCAGCACAAACAAGATTAGAAAAAGTGGAGGAAACGGTCAAAAAAGATGGGGGAAGACCCCCTTAAGGCTGTGAGGTCTAAAAGTAATGATGCTTTTCAGGTGATAGGGTGTGATTGATGTGGTCAACCCAATTGGGTTCCAGGATTCTTTGGTCTTTCTCTTTTTATGATGTGTCTTTGGGTGTATGAAAATGTATTCTTTGCCTTTTTTGTGACAAAGACTAGGGATGAATAATCTGTGACTTATCAGTGCTTGGTAGTGTTATTCAGATACTTGGGGCACGGACCTTGGGAGCTATGCACAGTGTTCCCACATAATATCCATGGAACCTGACATATTCCCAGATTTGCAAAGTGTAATAACCTGTGAATGCCTCAGAGTAGCGCAATGAGGAGACTATTATCTCTCCTGTGTTTTTTGCTCTTTCTATATGTGCTGGAGAATGAGCAACATGCTATTAATGATTGTTTTTGTGCACAACGACAATCATCCCTGCAACTCAGGCCCCTCTCCACTATGACGCAAAGGTGTCTGCGTTGGCGCACAGCTGCTGTTTGTGCGCCATCTCAGGGGTGAAGGACAGTAATGCGCCATATCTGATACAGCGCATTCCTGCCTTTTTATTTTGATGCAGGGCAGCTGGAAGGCTTGCTGCGCTGCCGTGCGTCGAAATAAATTAAATGAGGTCTACAGATATGAAGTTATTTCACATTGCTTAGGTAGTAAAGATGAAAGTATTGTTGGAAATGAGGGAAAGGGAGAGGTAGAATTTGTTTTATAGTGGTTTTACTTATATCTTTGAGTGCACTCTTCAATTACCTTGGTCGTCGGTGTGCTCATTTACGTGTGTTGCCACCTTTATTTTTACTTGTTTCCTTGATCGGTCATCGTAAGTCTAAATATTCAATTTCTATTGGGCATTCTGGATCTCTGATTTCCTCGTTTGAAGCTTTGTGAAGAAGACAGAGACTCTCAGTTAAATTCACTATCTTTATTAAAAAGGCATTATAGTAAAATATGAGATTTGGTTAATTCCTGGGAGCACGTGCGTATGGAAACTTGAGGGGGGCCCCCTGCAAGGTTCATGGGGGGCCCCTGCTCTGTATTTATTTTGGAGATCTCAGGCCAAAGTACTGTGCTGAGGAGGCCCTCCTGCAGCTCGGAGGCTCCCTCCCCCCCCCCGGGGGGCTGCAGGGACCTGTGTTACGGCACTGCCTTGGAGGGAGCAATAAGACTCTATCACCCCGGAACTACTTATTTACGAGAATGAGTAATGACATTTGCACAAACGGTTTCCATTGTAGGTTTAGGTATACATCATTCGTTTACACCACAAATTAGGAAGGACTATTCTGACTTTGGCCCTCATTACAGGTATCTCATTCATGTAGCAGTAAAGCCACCCTTGCTGACTTTTCATGGACTTGTAAATATGGGACCCTTTCACGCATTACTCTGCATGAAATGGGTGTTGCTTTGGGTTTTCCCACACAACATCCATGGAACCAGATACAATACCAGATTTCCAATGTTTTGTGAAGCTGAGAATGTGTCAGAATCCTACGCCATCCCAAGGGGGGCATAGGAGTGGCGCACAAAGAGAAATACTTTTATACCTCCTCATTTTTTCCTCTTTCCATGATTGCTGCATTTTGCAGCATGCATAGAAAGAGAAAAATGCAATCAATGATTGCTTTCACACCTTCCTGAACAAAAACAATAATCCCTGCAATGCAGGTACCCTCACAACATACCGCAAGGGTGTCTGCGTTGGCACGCGGCTGCTGTTTGTGCACTAGTGCAGGGGAGAAGCACCTCATAATTAGGCCCTATGTAGGGAACATCAGAAAACTTTGCTTCATTTTTTATTGATATTTGCTGTAATTAATCATATCCTATACTTGTAGAGATTTGTTAAATGTATTTGTACACAAAACGTTAGAAAATAATACAGGCATAGTCATAGCTACTTCTTTATTTTAATTATTTGGCAAGAAAAACAAAATTTTCCCTAGTGTATTGAAATATATTCACAAAGCTGAACACTATTGGAAGCTAATATAGATTAACATATTTTAGTTATTTAGCTGAAAAAAAAATACCGCTGCCTTATCAATCAATCAATCAATCAGTGGTTTATAGAGCGCGCTACTCACCCGTGCGGGTCTCAAGGCGCTGGGGGAGCAGATCCGGGTCAGTCGAAGAGCCAGGTCTTGAGGTCCTTCCTGAACGCGGGAAGGATTGGGGAGCGTCTGATGTGGACCGGGAGCTCGTTCCAGGTTTTGGCCGCGATGTAGGAGTAAGCTCTCCCGCCGGTTCTGTTTCTGCGGATGCGGGAGACCTCTGCCAGGGTGAGGTCAGTGGAGCAGAAGTTCCTCTTGGGTACGTGGAAACATACTCGGTCGTTGAGGTATTTGGGTCCGATGTTGTTGAGGGATTTGTAGGCATGGGTGAGGAGTTTGAAGGTGTCCCTCTTCTCGACGGGGAGCCAGTGGAGGCTTCGTAGGTGTTGGGTCATGTACTCGTGGCGGGGTGTCTCTAGGACGAGCCTGGCTGCGGCGTTCTTGATGGTTTGGAGTTTGTGTACAAGAGTTTTGTTGATTCCGGTTCAGAGGGCATTGCCGTAGTCTAGTCTGCTGGTTATGAGTGCGTGGGTGACGGTCTTTCTGCAGTCGGGGGGGGGGGGGATCTATTTGAAGGTCTTACGGAGGATGCAGAGGCAGTTGAAACTGGTGGATGTGACGGCGTTGATCTGGCGGTTCATGGAGAGGGAGGAGTCGGGGATTATGCCGAGGTTCTGAGCGTGGTCTGTCAGGGTGGGTGGGGTCCCGATGGTGGAGGGCCACCAGGTGCTGTCCCAGGTGGAGATGCAGGGTCCAAGGATGAGGACCTCAGACGTCTCAGAGTTGAGCTTTAGGCAGCTATCCTTCATCCAGGCTGCTACGTTTCTCATTCCTTCCTGGAAGCAGAGTCTGGTGTCTTCTGGGTTCTTGGTGAGGGAGAGGATGAGCTGGGTGTCGTCAGCGTAGGATATGATGCTAAGCCCCTGCCGTCTGACGATGGCGGTGATGGGGGCCATGTAGATGTTGAATAGCATCGGGCTTAGTGATGATCCTTGGGCTACTCCGCAGATGATGTCAGTTTGATCGGAGAGGAAGGGGAGAGTCTAATCCTCTGGGTTCTGCCGGAAAGGAAGGATTGTTGTGAAGTTGTGGAGTCTGGCGGCTAGCGTGCGATGTGAGATGGTGTCAAAGGCTGCGGAGAGGTCTAGGAGGATGAAGGCTGCGGTGTGTCTCTGGACTAGCAGCATGCGGATGTCGTCGGTGGCGGCGAGGAAGGTGGTCTTGGTGCTGTGGTTGCTGCGGAAGCCAGACTGGGATGCATCTAGGATGGAGTTTTCTTGAATGAAGGCGGTCAGCTGGGCGTTCATGAGTCTTTCAGTGACTTTGGCTGCAAAGGGGAGGAGAAAGATGGGTCGGTAGTTCTACAGGTCAGTTGGGTCGGCCGTTGGTTTCTCGAGGAGGGGTTTCACCTCCGCACGCTTCCAGTCGTCTGGGCAGATGCTGGATATGAGGGAGGAGTTGATTGTCGATTGTGGCGTTGATGGGTTTTGGAGGAGGGCGGAGTTCAGGTGTTCCTCGGTGACCTTACCCCAGTTCCATCGCGGCGGGCGCGGGGTGGGCTTGGGTGCAGTGGTGATGTTGAATGTGAAATAGACGCAGTGGTGGTCCATCCAGAGGGGCTGGGTGGTGTGGCTGAAGCGGATGTTTGATCCTCTCGCGAAGATGGGGTCGAGGGTGTGACCCGCTCTGTGGTTGGAAGTGCTGATGAGCTGTTTCAGTCCTACATTGGCGAGGTTCTCGAGGAGTGTGGTGGAGTCGGGGTTGTGGCTGTTTTCGAGGTGGAAGTTCAGGTCCCCGGGCAGAATGTAGTCCGTGGAGGTGATGGCATGGGGTGCGGCGAGCTCGGCGATGGTGGTTGCGGGCTGGGTGCGGGGTCCTGGCAGTCTGTAGATGAGGGTGCCACGTAGCGTGGTCCTGGGGCTGGTCTGGATCTGGAAATGGAGGTGTTCCGTGTTGAAGTGGGGGTTCCTCATGCTGGATGTGGAGAGTCGGAGTGGGGTCTTGTGTGCAATGGTGAGTCCTCCTCCCGGGCGGAGTGGGCAGTCCTTTCTCTGGATCTTGTAGCCATCAGGGATTGCTGTGGCGATGTCGGGGCTTGAGGTGGCTTTGGTCCAAGTTTCTTTGAAGAATGCGACATCGGGTGAGAGGGTGTCAATCATGTCCCAGATCCCTACGGCGTGTCGGTGTTGGGAGCGCACGCTGAGAAGGATGCAAGTCAGGGTTTCAGTGGGTCGTTCAGTAAGCGGCCCTTCAGCGGCTGCGGGCGCCTTGTCAATGGTGAAGGATCTTCGGCAGTGTCCGCACGAGAACTGCCCATGGGTAGTGTTGGGAGAGGATCTTACGCAGTCGGCGTGGCCTCCGGGATTGAGAGCATGGAGGGTGGCTGAGTCGTAGAGGTGGGGACCAGGAGAACCAGGGTTCCTGGCGCTGGTCGCGGTCGACTTGTGGACGGGCGCAGACGGGCTTGCCTTAGACATGCCTTAAGCGCGCCAGTGGTGCGATGCAGCGGTGGTCGCCATTTAGTAGGGGAGAGGGCGGGAGCAGAGGAGTGGTAGGCTGGAGCGAGGCTGAATCGGGGGGCGGGGCCGCAGGGGCAGCAGCGGCAGGAAAAGTAAGCACAAGGGACGTTGGTAAAACCGGAAAATACAGAGGCAGTAACAGTTACAGAAAATACAATGAGCAAAGGCAACAGTCAGGCACAAATAAAGATCAGCAGGTGGAAATAACAGCAAAATACCGAGAAGGTAACGGAGCAGCCTCGAACCCTGGAGAGAGAGGGCTCAAGACTCGGGCGATCCAGCTGAAGTGCGGCGCTGCTGGGTAGAGTGGACCAGAGGTTTAAACTATTTATTAGGTAGGGTTATGTTAAATTCCCAGGCGAGAGAAGAATGGTGGATGGCAGAAATCTTCAGATGTACACTGATGCATTTCTAGATTCATGTTTAGGATTTCTTTTGAATGGGCAAAGTTGATATGGTGTTAAAAGGTAGCACTGGTTTTTTTAAGCGTGTCTGTGGGCCCCAGTTTGCATTTGTCAATTGTTTCCATGTCAATTATGAAGGATTAATTGCACACATTATTATATATTGGATAAAGTAAGCCCTGTCGTGCATTATCATTACACGTCAGTTCCATTACCACATAGAGGAATGAGGTGAATGCGGAGTTTCTTTCTAAAGTCTTGGAATTCTGTAGTTCGGAAGGTAAAGAAACATATAGGGAGATTCTATATTTACTCAAATTCTCTAAAGCGTGCAAAATAAATAGGTCATCACAGTTAAGAGCTAAGTTATTCCGTTATTGCAGGCAAATAGAGACATCACAAGTTGTCTTAAATAAGGAAATTAGAGATTGATTCTTATACAGCGATTGCAGGCTCCCATGCATTGTAATGTACTTGTTAGAAATTGGGTATCTGGTTGGCAGTGGTATCCACCCTGCCTAAGCAGGAATCACATTCTTAGTCAGGATAAGTCAGAAACACACTTTAAATTAATCTGTGCTCACCCTCTGGTAGCATGGCACATAGCAGCCAGGCTTAATTTAAGAGGCCTTTTGTAAAGTATCTGTGCCACACTAGAAACAGTAACACAGGAGAAGACCAGAAAAGACTCCATACGAAGTTAGAAAAATAACTTATATTTTCATGAGTAAAGCAAGACCAAAACTTTTTAAAATAATAAACTGTTTGTTAGTGATTAGAAACAAATAGTGCCAATTGGAGCTATCATGCTAAACCCAAACATTCAGGCCAACCGTGATGGAGTACAGGTCAGATTTAGGGACCTGCCTTGGTCCGCTGAACAGTACCTTGGATGCGTTGACGTCGAGGGATATGCGGGGATAGCAAGGGAGGCAAAGCGTCATTGTTGAACTCACAGATGTAGGTGATCGTCAAGGATCCATTGAGAGTCAAGATGCAAAGAACGACGGCGTGATGAGTCGTGAGCGAACCACTGATCTGAAGGCGATGCGAGCAGCACAAAACGATGCACCAGAAACTGGAGATGATGCATCATGCTGTCGGCGATGTGGTGTTCATGGTCCATGCAGCAGCAGCAGTGCATCGGCGCTGAAGGAAATTCACCTGTTCTGATTGGCGTAATGTCATCGATGTGTGGATTTTCACAGTTGCAGCACTTTCAACTCACTTCCAAGGGCCCAGGACTGGATTGGCACCACTTGACAGAGGAGAACCCAAAGCAAACAAAGTTCAGGTGCTCTTTGCAGTTTGAAGAGAGAAGTATATCAATCAGTGAATTTGTAAAGCGCACTACTTACCCGTGAGGGTCTCAAGGCGCTGAGGGGAGGGGGTGCTGCTACTGCTTGAAAAACCAGGTCTTGAGGTGCTTCCTGAAGGTGAGCAGGTCCTGGGTCTGCCGCAGATGAGTGGGGAGGGTGTTCCAGGTCTTGGCGGCGAGGAAGGAGAAGGATCTGCCGCCAGAGGTTGTTCGTTGGATGCGCAGTACAGCGGCGAGGGCGAGGCTGGCAGAGAGGAGCTGGCGGGTGGGGGTGTGAAAGTTGAGTCTGTTGTTCAGGTAGGCTGGTCCGGTGTTGTGGAGTGCTTGGTGTGCGTGGTTGAGGAGCTTGAAGGTGATCCTCTTGTTGAGGGGGAGCCAGTGCAGGTCTCTTAGGTGGGAGGTGATGCGGCTGCATCGAGGGATGTTGAGGGTCAGGCAGGCGGAGGCGTTCTGGATGCGTTGCAGCCGTTGTAGGTGTTTGGTCGGGATTCCTGCGTAGAGTGCCTTGCCGTAGTCCAGCCTGCTGCTGGCGAGGGCTTGGGTCACCGTTCTTCTGGTTTCGGTCGGGATCCATTTGTAGATCCTGCGAAGCATGCGGAGGGTGTTGTAGCAGGAGAAGGAGACAGCGTTGACCTGTTTCGACATGGAGAGGGAGGAGTCGAGGATAAATCCTAGGTTGCGTGCGTGGTCCGTTGGTGTCGGTGCTGTTCCCAGTGTGATCGGCCACCAGGAGTCGTCCCAGGCAGAGGGGGTGGGGCCGAGGATGAGGACCTCCGTCTTGTCCGAGTTCAGTTTCAGTCAGCTGCTCCTCATCCCCTCGGCGACCGCCTTCATTCCCTCGTAGAGGTTGGTTTTGGCGGTGTGTGGGTCCTTGGTGAGGGAGAGGATGAGCTGGGTATCGTTGGCGTAGGAGATGATGTTCAGGTCGTGCTGACGGGCCACTTGTGTGAGGGGGGCCATGTAGACGTTGAACAGGGTCGGGCTGAGGGATGAGCCCTGAGGTACGCCGCAGATGATGTCCGTGTCTTCGGATCGGAAGGGTGGGAGGCGGACTCTCTGGGTTCTGCCGGAGAGGAAGGACGTGGTCCAGTCCAGGGCCTTTTTCTGGATTCCGGCTTCTTGGAGGCGTGTTCTTAGTGTCCGGTGGCAGACTGTGTCGAAGGCGGCTGACAGGTCCAGGAGGATGAGGGCTGACGTTTCGCCGTTGTCTAGTTGGCGCCTGATGTCGTCTGTGGCAGCGACGAGGGCTGTCTCGGTGCTGTGGTTTCGTCTGAATCCAGACTGGGATGGGTCTAAGATGTTGTTGTCCTCGAGGTGGCGGGTCAGCTGTATGTTGGCGATTTTCTCGATGACCTTCGCTGGGAAGGGGAGCAGGGAGATGGGTCAGAAGTTCTTGAGGTCTTTGGGGTCCGCCTTCTTCTTTCTTGAGGAGGGCGTTGATTTCGGCGTGCTTCCAGCTTTCCGGGAATGTTGCTGTGTCGAAGGAGATGTTGATGACCTTCCGTAGCTGGGGTGCGATGGTTGCGTCTGCTTTGTTGAAGACATGATGCGGGCATGGGTCAGACGGAGATCCTGAGTGGATGGAGTTCATGACCTTGCGTGTCTCGTCGTCGTTGACGTGGGACCAGGAGGTCAGCTGGTTGGTGCAGGTGACGTTCGGGGTGGGGCCTGTCGTGGTCGGAGTGGACGGGGTGTTGAAACTGTCGTGGATGTCGGCGATCTTGCGTTGGAAGAAGGTGGCCAGAGAGTCGCACAGATCCTGCGAGGGCGGGATGTCGTTGGTGTTGGCGCTGGGGTTGGAGAGTTCCTTCACTATGTTGAAAAGCTCTTTGCTGTCGTGTGCATTGTTATCCAGGTGGGCTTTGAAGGAAGATCTCTTGGCTGTTCTGATGAGGTGGTGATGTCTGCGGATTGCGTCCTTGTGGGCTGCGTGGCTGTCTGGTGTGCGGTCGTGGAGCCATTTCTTTTCCAGCTTCCGGCATGTACGTTTGAAGGTCTGAAGTTCTTCGGTGAACCAGGCGGCTTTCTTGCTGGGGTGATTGATGGAAGGTTTCTTGAGCGGGGCGAGAGTGTTGGCGCAGTCGTCGATCCATTATCTGAGGTTAAGGGCGGCGGTGTCTGGGTCGGTGGGTGGGTTCTGGGCGAGGGTGGAGGTCAGCTGGTCCTCGGTGACTTTGCTCCAGCAGCGGCGGGGCAGCTGTTGGGTGCAGTGGTGCGTGGTTGGTTTCTTAAAGGTGAAGTGGATGCAGCAGTGGTCGGTCCAGTGGAGTTCGGTGGTGTTGTTGAAGGTGATGTCTGTGCTTGTGGAGAAGACGGGGTCGAGCGTGTGGCCGGCGGCATGGGTGGGTTCGGTGACGAGCTGTCTGAGGCCGAGGTTGGCGAGGTTGGCGATGAGGGTGGCGGAGTTGGCGTCGTTGTTGTTCTCGAGGTGGAAGTTCAGGTCCCCGAGGAGGATGTAATCCATGGAGGCGAGTGCGTGGGTGCTGGCGAGGTCGGCGATGGAGTCGCTGAACAGGGCCCGTGGTCCAGGGGGTCTGTAGACGAGTGTTCCTCTGAGGGTGGTGTTGGGGTCGGTGTGGATCCGGAAGTGGAGGTGTTCGGCGGAGTTGAGGGAGTCGTCTGCGAGGATGTGGACCTGGAGGGAGGACTTATGGACGATGGCTATTCCTCCTCCGACTCCGTTGGTGCGGTCTCTGCGGGAGATCTTGTAGCCGTCTGGGATGGCTATGGCGATGTCAGGTGCCGAGGAGTCGTTCTACCAGGTCTCAGTCAGGAAGGCAACATCTGGGGTGGAGGTGTCGAGCAGGTCCCAGAGCTCGACGGCGTGTTTGCGTGCGGAGCGGGTGTTGAGGAGGATGCATCGAAGGTGGTTGGGTCCGGTCCTTGGAGGCTTGGTGGTTCTGTTGCAGGTGAAGTTGCAGGTGTGGCAGGAGAAGGATCCGTGGGTGCGTTTTGGGGCAGCCTAGAAGCAGCGGTGGTCTCGGCCGGTGTTGAGAGCGTGAAGGGAGTTGGCGTTGTATCGGAGTCTGGCGTTGTGGAGTGCGCGGGGTCCAGGGGTCCTGCTGCTGGGCTTGGTCCAGGTGCGGACGGGTGCAGACGGGCTTGCCTTTGGCACGCATTCAGCGCTCAATCGGCGCACCCGCTGCGCGTGTCCGAGCAGCGGCCGCCATTTAAGGAGTGGAGGGAGGGAGAGGCAGCTGGGAGGCGGGAGCGGGACGGCGAGAGGGTGTGGCCTCAGGGGCAGCGACGAAAAAAAGCAGCGTGAAGAAGAGCGAAAAGGGGGGTAATTCGAGCGAAGAGGGGAGAAAATAAGTCACAGAAAATACAGAAAGAGGGGAAAAATAGTCACAAGAATGCAAAAATGCAGAAGAGCCTGAACACAGAAGCCAAGAATCAGGCAGAGCACAGGGTCTGACCCGGGTCACGGAGGTGATCCGAGGCAGGCAGCGGGCGCGATCACGCGCAGCAAAGGAGCAGGCACTTGGCGGTGGAGCTGTCCGGCAGCAGGGGGGGGTGACCTGACCTGCAAGCATATATGATATGCCTGAGACTTCAAAAAACAGAGGGCAAGCCAACAAGTCTTTGGAGATACTTAAGTACTGGGATGTGTAGAAACAGGTCTAGTCCTTCTCACTCTTAAGCAAGAGGGCAGCAGGCAGCACAACAAAGCAGTTCAGCAAAGTGGCAGTCCCTCCAGCAGAACAGCAGTCTTTCTTGCTGGCAGAATGTCCTCAATTTTAGAGGTGTACTGAGTTGATAATGTCAGAGCTCCAGTACTTATACCCAGTTGGGTTTTTGAAGTGGAGGAGACTTCAAAGAGATACCTTTGACATACCCAAGTCCTTTTCTTTTTTGCCCTGTCTCCAGATTCACTACAGAGGGGTATGTGTCAGGTGGAAGTGTCAGCCCCTCCCTCCCATACTGCCCAGGATGGCCCATCAGGATGTGGAAACCGATCAGTTACACCTAAGCTCCCCCTGTGTGTGGCTGTCTTGAGGGTATACACAAAGCAAGCTGTTACCCTACACCAATTGGTTACAGTACGAAAACTTTAACTTTGTAAAAGTGACATTTTCAGAATTGCTGTTTAAAATCCAACTTCACCATAAGTTGTGGTTTTAAACTGTGATTCCAGAGACACCAAATTTGAGGGTACCCTCTCTTCCCAATTGGAAATTACACTTATAAACCGTAATAATGATGACATCCCGATCTTATCCTATTGGAAGATAGGTCTTGCAGTAGTGAAAAAAAAATGTAGGAGTATTTCACTAGTAGGAGATGTAAATCTTACAATTACATGTCCTACTTTTTGAATACACTGCATCCTGCCCATGGACGATCCAGGGCCTACCTTAGGGTTGACTTATATGTACTAAAAAGGATGGTTTGGACCTGGCAACTTGCCAGGTGGACAAGGCAGTTTAAAACTGCACACATAGGCTTTGCAATGGCAGGCCAGATACATGTGTAAAGGGCTACTTAAGTTGGTGGCACAATTAGTGCGGCAGGGCCACTAGTGGCATTTAAGTTACATGCCCTGGGCACATGTAGTGCACTTTACTAGGGACTTATAGGTAAATTAAATAAGCCAAATACGGCTAAGCGACTGTTACCATGTTTTAAGTATGTTTAGACCAAAAGTCTAACTTAGACCTTAAGTCTAACTTACTACTACTAAAGTTAGACTTTTAGTCTAAGTTTAGACCTAAAGTCTAAATTAGACCAAAAGTCTAATTTTACTACCACTAAAGTTAGACTTTTGGTCCAAGTTAGACTTTTGGTCTAAACTTAGACCAAAAGTCTAACTTTAGTAGTAGTAGAGTTAGTTTTTTGGTCTAAGTTAGACTTTAGGTCTAAACTTAGACTAAAAGTCTAATTTTAGTAGCAGTAAGTTAGACTTAAGGTCTAAGTTAGACTTTTGGTCTAAACTTAGACCTAAAGTCTAACTTTACTACTAGTAAAGTTAGACTTCTGGTCCAAGTTTGGATCATAAGTCTAACTTAGACCAAAAGTCTAAATTTAGTAGTAGTAAAGTTAGACTTTTGGTCTAAGTTAGACTTTTGGTCTAAACTTAGGCCAAAAGTCTAACTTTACTACTAGTAAAGTTACACTTTAGGTCTAAATGTAGACTTCAGGTCTAAACTTAGACTTTTGGTCTAAGTTTACTTTTGCGAATCAGGCCCAAAGTTTAGATGAAGTCTAAGTTTAGACCTAAAGTCTAACTTTAAACCTGAAGTCTATGTTTAGACCTGAAGACTATTTTTAGACCTGAAGACTAACTTTAGACCTAGACATCATGTCTAAAGTTTGACTTCAGGTCTAAAGATAGACTTTAGGTCTAAAGTTTGACTTCAGGTCTAAAGTTAGACTTTACATCTAAAGTTACACTTCAGGTCTAAAGTTACACTTCAGGTCTAAAGGTACACTTCAGGTCTAAAGTTATACTTTAGGTCTAAACTTAGACTTCAGGTCTAAATTTAGACTTTAGGTCTAAAGTTTGACTTCAGGTCTCAATTTAGACTTCAGGTCTAAAGTTAGACTTTATGTCTAAAGTTACACTTCAGTTCTAAAGTTAGAATTTAGGGCTAAACGTAGACTTCAGGTCTAAAGTTAGACTTTAGGTCTAAAGGTAGACTTCAGATCTAAAGTTTTACTTTAGGTGTAAACGTAGACTTCAGGTCTAAATTTAGACTTTAGGTCTAAAGTTTAACTTCAGGTCTCAATTTAGACTTCAGGTCTAAAGTTAGACTTTACGTCTAAAGTTACACTTCAGGTCTAAAGTTGCACTTCAGTTCTAAAGTTAGACTTTAGGGCTAAACGTAGACTTCAGGTCTAAAGTTAGACTTTAGGTCTAAAGGTAGACTTCAGGTCTAAAGTTTTACTTTAGGTGTAAACGTAGACTTCAGGTCTAAACTTAGGCTTTAGGTCTAAACGTAGACTTCAGGTCTAAAGTTAGACTTTAGGTCTAAACTTAGACTTCAGGTATAAGCTTAGAGTTTGGGTGGAAAGTTAGACTGCAGGTCTAAAGCTAAGCTTCAGTCTAACTTTATCTTTGTGAATCAGACCCTAAGTTTAGACCCAAAGTCTAACTTTAGACCTGAAGTCTAAGTTTAGACCTAAATACATTCTTAAACACATCTGTCGCTACATATTTCGTTTCTATTTTACTATAAACAAGTAAGGCTTCCGGACCCAAACTATGTAATAAGATCTTTTTCTTACTTGTGGGGGTAAACTCCTCCTCATCTTCCTCTTCTATAGCTGAAATATAGTTGGGAAAACAATCCTTCCAGACTGACCATTTCATTTGTGATTCACCAGGCCGAGGAGGAACCGTTAATGGTGGAGCAAGAGAGAAGGTTTGGGTACACATAGTGGTGCAGTGCAACCGGAGAGTTCAAGGACAAAGGACAGCAAAGACACCTAACTATATGTGAGGAACATCAGTAGAATGTAATTACAGTACAGTTAACAGCACAGCTTCACAGTATGCTTTGACTGAGTGTTGCTATCAACTTTACACGCACAGCAGCCTCAGATGTAAAAAAAATCTCTCAGTACACATCTATATAATGTAAAATGGTATGCATATATCCATAGATAACACAGGGTACCTTAAGAAATTAGGTTTCCCATGAGCATATCACCACTGGACATGCCGAAAAGGTGGTGCTCTCCATGACAAGCAGCTGCAAAAGTAATTCTGTGGTCTCTGGAGCTTTGGCCATGTCGTCCATCTAGTAGCCTCAGGGAGTCTAGCATTCAAGGACGTGTGTACCGCAACGTCACTGCGAACTCAAAGATAGCATTGGCCCAATCCAAGATGGCTACGATGTCCAGGAAGTGTAGGATACAAAGAGCCATACAAGAGCACAATGGCACTGCGAGTTAGAAGGTATCATGAGATCACGATCGAGGGCATGCAATGAGCGGCTTATGGTCACCGCACAAAACATGCCAAACTAACCTGAACTCACCCAGGTCTCCACAAAGTTCATGTGGGGCTCACAGAACTACAACCAAGGAAATCTTATTTTTTTTAAATAGTTAGCGGCGTCCAACTCACTTCCTCTGATCATCACAACGGACGCCCAAAGCTTATCCTTCAGTGTACACCGGGGAAAGGGTAAGTTCCTTGTTGCCAAATTTGTAGAGATATGAGACCGGTCAAGATTGTATAAATGATTTTTATGAGACCAAGCAGGATAAGCTCCACAACCTTCAAGTACCGCTTCCAACCATCCTGTCACCAACAAATCCCACATTCTAGAATCGCCCACACCATGGCAACCAGCTAACCCAGATGCTGCAAAGCCTTTAAAGATGTTGCGGTTGTCACCAGGATATTAAGCAAGATGCCATTTCATTTCTCAGGGGTTGACCTAGAAAGATCTCAAACTCAAGGTTGTGCTGTAAGATTTAGGCAGCACATTCTTCCCACGTGGATCTCTGAATCATGTAACAGTGTTGCCTTCCCTCTTGTTTGGGTCTACATCATCTACAATCATTCTCCTGTGTCATCTAGGTTCTACACCATTTACAAGCTGCCTCAAACTTACTCAGTTCTTCAGAAGAATATTTTTCCTCATATTGAGTCAAGATTTAAGGAATTGATGGACTTTCTTCACAGTCCTGCATCTCTCCCTTTCAGAAAGCTTCCATTATGAATTCTGTTATGGATCCCAGCCTAGTGAAATTGAAAGGATTAAGCTGCATAAAAATGTCCATGTTTCAAAATGAGTGATAGCTTTTGTCGTCTTTTCACTAAATATACTCAAAACAAGACTTTCTTTTTATTTTCACCTCTCTACAAAAATCCCTGTGTCGTGAAATCAAACTATATACTTAAAAACTTTGTAGAAGTAAAATGATGGACACAGAACCAGAAGATCTTTTTGGTGCGAGAAATACAGTAACCTGTCACATTGGTTGTCAGAACTCTGAGGGGCATATTTACAAAAAAACTTTGGAGCGTGGAGCTGCGCCAAATTTGGCAGCACCACACTCCGCCATTTTGAAAAAGCAGGGATGCTCCATATTCACAAGAATAAGGCGCACCCATGTGTTTCCCATGGTGCAAAAAAAAACTGCCTAGCACTAGCGCCGGCACCCTACCGCAATGTCGCAAAGGTGCCTGTACTGCATGGACGATTGTTCATCTGCAGGAAGGGTCACCTTCCTGCACATAAACAATCAATAATGGTGATTTGCTCGTTCCATGTGTGCTGCAGAATGCAGCACACACGGAAAGAGCAAAAAACGAGGAAAAATTAATAATTTCTCCTTGTATCACCATTCTAACGCCTAGTAATCATGGCGCTAAAATGGCGCTGTTTTTGCTGCTGCCTCAACCTTGTAAATCAGGGGCAGTGTCAAAAAGCAATGGGTGTTGTGGTTAGGAACGCCCACAGCAAAACCCATTGCACGTCCCTCTGCCACAGAAGACTGTGGCGCAAAGGGCCATATTTATATGGTGGCGTTAAGCCACGCTAAGTGGCTTAGCGCCACTTTTAAATATGGAAAATGTCGCTTTGCCACCAGAGGGTCAAAAAAAGTGATGCTCTGGTGGCGATAGGGGTTTGTAAATATGCCCCTGAGTTTTACTGTTCAGTACACATTTTAATAAAGAGCTTGTATCAATATGAATCATCACAATTGAGCATTGTATGATTCCGCAGGTCCCTGTCCTTGTCTGATTTAATGAGCTTTAATCTCATCACCACCTTTCTTTATATGAAAACATATTAACTAACTTTAATATCTTTCATTAGTGTCAGCAAGACATCAAGAATTTTTGAAATTTGACTCTACATGTTTTTGACTCAATAAAAATATTGCATTTCATTACACTTAATGGCAGCCAACTTGCCTTGCACTCTTTGAGCCAAATCTACGAGGACTGAATACATATCCAGCATTGAATTTATAAGGAACGCTTAAAATACACTATTCGAGATCTTACTTCGCACGTATAAACGTTTTGCAAAGACTGTTCCTAATTAATTAAAGTATGACAGCTCGGTGATTTGTTTCTGCAGGGAACGGTTAAGGCCTAATGCGCGTTGGCCCACTCATGAGCACGTGCTGCCATTTTCCAGGCGCCCACTGCATATAGATTGCCGATAAATGATATGTTAAAAATGTCTCCTGCCTCTGGCAAAAAGCTAAAACCTGTGTAAATGTAATTATGTCCAGTTATTAATATCACACTTGGCAGACAAGGGAAGGGAGGCAAGGGGAGATAAAGTGATCACACAATGTATGACAGGCTTAGATCAACTGCACCTGCCTGGTGTGGTATTTTGAAATTAAATTGAAACAGTCTTTCAGAAAGTCAGTATAATATTAAAATATACCAAAAAAAAAGAGTATGCATTGAGTCCTAGGGGTAAAATGAGGTCGAGGAAATAGCTTCTGGATCAGAGGCTCAAGAAAAGACAGGGGTCTCGATTACCAGTGCTGTGCTACATTGGGCTTCTATTCAAATTCTATTTGAGAGAGTGTTACACACGAGTGAAAACTTTTCGATTGCTCTGGAGTTTCTCCAGGTGAGTATAAGGATGGTAAATCCTGAAAGATTGAGATTTTGGTGCAGAAAGCACCAAAGTCCACCAAAATCCATATGTTGCATTCAGTGACAAAGAGAAAAACTGGTGCAAGATATTATATTAAGCCTGGGTGGAGTTCTCTGAGTTCCACTACACAGAACTTCGTGAAGTGACAAAAAAATATTGCCAAGCTAAGCGGAGTTCTGCGAGTGGCAGAGTGGGTTACGTTGCTCTGTTCGCACTTATTTGTTGTGGCTGGTGTTTGTCCCGCGCTGTTAAAACAGCTTGAACGGCATCTTGCACAGTGCAAGAGTGCAAGAGGGTGCTGCTTCTTTCTGCCGCTCGAGTATAATTTCTACTGGAGTGGCAGCTTCCTCAACGTGAACGGAAGGTTTCTCCATTCGAGCGGTTGCGACCATCCATGACCACCGTGTTGCAAAATCTCGCTGGGAAGTGGTCTAGCATTGGATTTTCCTCACTCGTTGGAATTGACGAGAGTGAGCGAGGAAAAAACTCTGCTACGTTCCGTGAAGCTGAGTATTTGGTAACTCCACAAGCTCCGCAGAGCGAGGAGTGCGAAAAACTCCGCTAATGACAAACAGAGCGGAGTTCACCACCCAGGCGTACATTATATAGCATACCCTCTAATTTTCCAAGCCCGGAGGATAGGGATATTACTGGTGCAATAAATAGCACCTGGTACTCCAAGCCAATCGTATAATCAAGCCCTTAGAGTCTGATTCAGAGTCTGATGGGAATGGAATGTAATTTTGATTTGTGAATTGCTTGGAATGCAGCACAACACAATAGTGGAATAACCTTCACCTTAGGGATGGTAATTTGGACAAACATTATACCTTTGAATTCTCTGCCAGATTTGCCACTTTCTTCCCGAATAGCTGTATTACTCATTACCACCCAGCCCTAGCCCAGGTCCATGGTAGAAATAAAGAAGTTGTGTCTAATGTAGGTCTAAATCTCCTGCATGAGCACTGATTGTGTAAATTTAATTCATTTAAAATAATTTTCTGTAAAAATATCCCGAAAATCGGGTATGGATCTGACCCACCTGGATCTTTGTTGCATTCCCCTGGTATTGAGGGGAGCAGATTTCACAATATCCACATAAGATACATTTATACCCAATATACATGTATACACAATCAGTGGTTATCCTTAAAATCAGGTATGGCTTCCACCTTTCGGGACCTATTTTAGCCTCCTGATAAATTGCAAAGCCATAGAAGTAGTACAAGTGAGAAACATCACCAAGTCAAAGTGCCCTCTGATAAAAAGTGCACCCACAAAATTCAAACATGTCAAAAGTAGGAGTGGCCACAATTTTTTGTTGTACCCATGCAGCCGGGGAATTGTGCACTTTGCTATAAAAAGCTGAACTTGCCTGAATTTGTGTGAGGCCCATGTTGTTAACTCCAATCATCAGTACAGCCAGATTTGTTGCTCAACGTGGAGAAGGACAACAATCTGTAAGAATTTGACTTGTCTCATTAACCTGAATGGCAACAGGGTAACAGAGCAGGCTGCTTGGCCAAACCATCAATAATTTGCACTGCAGGAAGTCCACCATGCGACTTCTGGCAGCGAGGAAAGGAGGCACAGCACAATCCGCGCTGCAGAAAGAAACAAACACTTCCAAAGTCAATAGGTCTTGTCTATGTGGCAGCTTCTGGCTTTGCCAATGTCTTCTAGCCATGCTGTACAACAAAGTGCTGATGCAGCATAGCTAAAAGTAAAGTTATAAAAAAAAGTGTTATGACGCGACTAGCACTAGCGTCGCGTCATATCGTATTGTTTCTGGCAGGACGGGTAAGCATGGACAGGGGAAGAATGGTGGGGATATGGTTAAGTAATGACGATAAGTAGGGGTAGTAGGAGAGAGGCAGCAACACGAAGAAATATAGAGATGCGAGGGAAAGCAGCACCATGAAGAAGGGGTGGGTGGAAGGACATAGAAGTACCAGTGACAAACGGGAAGAAATAGTACCTTAATCACAGTGCGAGCAGTGAAAGGATACTAATTAAGATGAATGAATCTGTGCTTGGTCCATGCTCCTAAGAAAGAAAAGGAAGTTACGCCCTGCACATGCTGGCCAATTAAAAGGCATCGATGAAGATTGAAAATTATGCCTATGAATTGTAAGCAATGGGTGGGCTCTAAGCACTTTACTGTACATAATACCCCTCGCTGTGACAGCACATGTATTGTCGGCAGGCGAGAGCGAAAAATGTAAGCAGCTGCCATTGTTCACTTTTCATGGCAACATGAAAGTTCCTGCTATAGCAGTAAGCCATTATTTAGCCCAATTTCTTTTAACTGTGTGTCAGATTTGTGGTTTGAAAAGCTGGGACAGTTAAATAAATGTACACAATGTTAAAAGATGTCTGACTTTGCAACCTCCCTCCCCTTCCATATTATTTTCTGACAAACAAATGAAAACTGCTCTGACACTTAAACCCTGCCAACACATTAAGGCTCCCCATGCACACAAAAACCAGAAGGAACAGCAGAGGAATACTTAGAATGGAGCTGCAGAGATAAATGTGCTAATAACAGATGAAAAGCACAATCAATAAATGCAATGCTTCCAAGTGCTTCATTTGTACATTTATAAAAATAAATAAATACATGAATAAATAATGTGTGGGGCACTCACGTATTTCTTACTTCACCGTTGGCGAAGCATAATGGTGGGGTTGCCAAGTACCAAGGATACCTAGTCTTGATTCTACCTCCTGTTTCTTTCTTACACCTCCCAACACTTTCTGGAGCATATTATCAAGACAGGCGATAAAATTATCGCCGCTTTAGCGGCAAAAAACTGCCACTAAAACGACGATAACGGGCTTGATAATATGCTCTATGGAATTCCAATTGAAGCCCATGTTAGATGTGAAGGACATCGAACCTGAGCTTCAATTGGAATTCCATAGAGCATATTATCAAGCCCATTATCGCCATTTTAGCTGCAGTTTTCTGCCGCTAAAGCGGCGATAATTTTATCGCCTGTCTTGATGATATGCCCCTCTGTCTCCTTAAATCTTCCAAATTCATTTTTGGCTATCTTTTCTCCCATTGTCGCTGTTGTCCTTTCCTTCTCTTCTTCTTTCTTTCTCCCCATCTTGCTCGTATCTTTATATCTCTGAGTCAAATTCTGATTTTGTAGAATAAGCCCAAGTCCCCAAAAATGTGTCCGGTGCCCACCAGCTGCAATCATCAGCACAAAAATAACACCGTAACACATAGTTGCCTTCTAAGTAGCAGGCACTACAAGCGGACCACATAAGTGCTAGAGGTTATCATTATTTTGCATTCTACAAAAAATTTTGAAAGTAGACTACCATTATGAGACCCTCACCATCCGTCAAAAGCATACTTTCCTGTGCATGCCAGCAGGTGTGGTATACTACCAATACTTCTCAAGGGAATCTGTGGCCACTCTTCATTTGGGCTACTCTTGAAGGTGAGAATGAATGGATAGAAATTAATGTGGAGGAGTTCACTTTGAAGGTTAGGGTTTGCTTTGAAAGAGGGAAATAATGAGGTATACGTTGAGTGAAGTGGAAGGCTTATATGGATGGTTGAGTTGTTTTAAGGGAGCACCAAGTTGAAGCAATGGGTAAGATAGTGAACAACTGAGGTGAGGTGAAAGCGATATGTGAATGGATGGGTTGTATTAAGGGCAGTGCTTAATTTGAGCCGGTGGTTTCCGGTGCTCGGCACCAGCACTTAATTGGCATCACTGGCGTTTATGACAGTATGCCACATGGTGGCGCTGTCTGCCTATTTTAGATATGAGCATAAAAACAGCTGTTTATTAATTACAATAGGCTCATCAGGAATTCAAAAACAGCTTTCTTTCAAAATCAACTAGACAATGCTACTAATAGACCTAAGAAACTGTTTGAAACTATCAGGAACCAATCTACCTGCAAAAGCAATCTTGGTTCCACAAACAACAAAGCGCCCCCTAACTGTGAAACATTTGCCTTATGTTTTACAGAGAAAACGTCATTATTCACTAACAATATCCAGACCGCTCTCAATCTTCTTCCATCCAACCCCTCCTTCACCCCTCCACAATGGACCATGTAGCTCGCGCGTATAACTGCCTCATCTCCTCCATAAACGATGCCACCTGGCCCAGCTTCATAACCCTCGATGAGATTGGCACTCTAAATCTTCTGACCAACTTTAAATATTCTAACAACTTCATTGATCCCCTCTCCTCCAATCACCTCCTACTCCCACTGTGGACTAAGATATTCAATGTCTCTCTCACTCAAGGCTCTCTACCCGACTGCCTCAAACTTGGTCAGGACACCCCTATCCTAAAAAAAAAACTCTGGTCAATCCGACCCCAACTACCGTTCCATCTCCAACATCCCTACTCTGGCCAAACTACTAGAAAAATTAGTGCCCTGACAGCTCCACAATTGTATTGAACAGTTCCAACTCCTAGACCATTGCCAATCTGTCTTCCGATCGGGTCACAGCCCCGAAGCTGCCATAGCCCACATTGCTGATGACACCATTTGCTCGCTTGACCTTAACAAACCTAGCCTCTTGCTACTGGATCTGTCAGCAGCCTTTGGCACCATCAACCATGCTACCCTCCTCAACCTTCTAGAACATAGGACGGGCATCTCCGGCACAGTGCTAAAATAGTTCTCCTCCTTTCTACAAAAGAGGTTGCCGCACTTCCTAGTTAATTCCACTCTATCTGTGCAGGCTCAACAATCATTGGGCATTCCCCAAGGCTCTATCCTCTCCCCGACATTGTGCAACCTCTACATGGAGCCCCTATTCAATATCCTCAAATGCTCCCACATCTCCTGCCATGTGTATGCTGACAACACCCAACTCTATGTGGGAATAACATCACTCAACAACATCCGCACCCTAAATAACACCCTAGCAATAACACAACAAAGGTTGACTCACAATCACCTCAAACTCAATGCCCTTAAAACTGAATCCTTACTGATCACACCTCCCAGTACCACCTCTAACGTCAAAGACTGGCTCCCCCTTCTCTCTGCCTTGAACTGCAACACACACATCGTCGACTCCGCCAAATCTTAGGTATTACTTAAGACAAAGACCTCTCAGCGCCATCACTAGAGGAGCTAACCATCAGCTGCATATCCTTAGGAAACTAAAACCTTTCCTCCCTGTGGCTGACCTCACAACTGTGACTCATGCACTTGTGCTGCCGAAACTAGACTACAGTAGTGCTACCCTTGTGGGCCCCCCAAAATCTTCAGCTGCTCCCCTGAAGGCTACACTTAATGCAACAGCTAGGCTCATCACGGGATCTAAAAAAGTGATCACATGACTCCTGACCTTCCAACTCTGAATTGGCTACCATTCGAGAGCAAGATGCACTTCAAAATTGCTTGCATGACTCATACAGCGCTGCACCATAACACTCCCTCCTGCCTGTTCCAGAAGCTGACGCTTTTGGGTGGAAACAGACCCTCCAGAAGTATGTGTTCCTTGCTTCTCAAGCCACAAAAATTAAATCAAAAAAGAAAACATGCAACTGATCCATCTCAGGAATGGCAACAAATATTAAATATAAAAACTCTCTCCCTTCTGAGATCAGATATGATGCATCCACATCCCTCTTCAGGAAAGTAGTATAAACATTTCTATCCAACAAATCCCTCTCTCACAGAGGATTTGGCCACGCTGGCTAGATCCCGACCTCCTTTTGTCTGCTGCCTCTTGTCACTCCATAACATGCCTGTGTCTTTGTCCTATGTTACACTACGCCCCTCACGAAAGTCTATGCATCACTACCTTGAGGAAAACTGTGCATCTACTCCCCTCACCCGTGCTCCTCCCTAGCGCAACTACCTCAGACCCCTTGAGTACACTGTCTTCTGTCTTCTTTGATTTATTGTTGCTATGTTTTTTTATTTACACTCTATATAACTCAGGTACTTGCTGCTATTCTATTTACATATCCCACTGTCATTCGTTTACTCTTTTTTCCCATTACTATATATTTTTATCTACTTTCTTTGTATCTTGTGCTATTGCTGTTATGCTTACTCTGTAAAGCACAAAGTTGTCATGAACTAAAGCTCTAAGATGCCATGTTTGTTCTCTACCTTGTTGGAAAACTGTGCATCTACTCTCCCCTCCCTCACATCTCCCTACCTCTACTACCACTGAACTATTGCGTTCACATGTCCTACTGTATATTAGATTCTTCTTTTTTATAATGTTGCTATGTATTTTTGTTTACACATTATGTAGCTCGGATACTTGTTGCTATTTTGTTTACATATCCTACTGTATACCTTTTACTCCTTTTTACCGTTATTATATTTTGTTTAGCTACTCTCTAGGTAATTCATGTTATTGTTTGTTGTGCTCACTCTGAAAAGCGCTCTGAAACATTCGGGTCATGTACGGGCTATACAAAACTCATAAATAATTAAATAAATAGATTCAATACACATTAACATTGACTAATACCTGCCATCCAATCCATTCTTATAGTTTTGGGGGTTTGCAATAGTATAAATTGTCACACTTGCAAGAGTGTGGTGGGTAAATAGTTGTGTTGGTAATGTCATTGGCAGTGCTGGCGAGGACAATGGATGGTGCAAGCTGCAATAGCGTACTAACAAGGGCTCTGGCACTTATTTTTTTCCAAATTAAGCACTGTTTAAGGGAGTAGTAGGGTGAAGCAATAGGGAAGATGATGAACAAATGAAGTGAGGTGAAAGAGCTGTATGGATGGGTTGGGGTAAGGGACCGGAAAGTTGAGGCAATGCCATTGAAGGGAGAAGGATTGAGTGGGCTGGCAGGAAGGGAGAAGTGATTTTCAAGAAACAGTGGGTACCTTTTCAGGAGTTCCAGGGAGGACAGGCGTTACGAGGCTGAAGTTGTAAAAATGATATCCCTTTTACGACTGTTGCCCTGGGGCTCTGATGTAGTATTGGACTCAACTCTGAGGACGACGTACACCTCAGTAGCATGTGTCCCTCAGGGTAGCAAAGTTGACCGGTGCAAGGATTACTTAGGAAGAGATTGCGATGTCAGAAATTCAGAACTCAGAAAAACATGTAACAGTAGTTAATTAATCATTGTCTAGATGTGACTGAGTGATGAGTGAGTGAGTATTATCACTCACTGTCTAGATAGTGTGTTCATATAAAATAAAAAACACCTTACTTGCAATGATATGCTGTACAATATGCAAGTTAATTTTGTGGACTAGAAAGGAGCAGCTGACACTTCCTAAACTACTCCTAAGAGTGCAAATGTCAACACAATCCGCCAGCAGAAAAGGATAATAGCCTGTGTTTGGAATAACCTCTTCCTGAAGGAATAACATCAGGGCTGGCTTTAGCGCTGGTGGCGCCCGTTGATACAATCATTTTTGGCACCCCCACACACCATGACCGCCTCCTCAGATTCTCTCACCACCACTCATTAAAAAAAGCCCCTCATCTCTCCAGTCAAAAGTTATTGCTAAACACAGCACCCCCCCCCCTCCAAGGTCAGCGCCCCCTCAACATGTCAGCGTCTTGTGTGGCCGCACCGTTCGCACAGCCCCAAAGTCGGCCCTGGATAACGTTACTGGACAATAAAGTTCACAAATCAGTTCTCGCTTCAATGTTTTGTCTTTGTATTGCACCTTTATTGAGGCTTTTTTAGTCTTTAGTCTGATCATGCTGAGCCTGCTGTTTTAGGTGAGGATTGGGAACTATGCCCACTCGAGGTGGTGTGCCTTCCACAGGGCCCGCAGAGTAGGATTACTCTGTCACCGTCCTGGCATTCGCTACCACTCCAACATGTCCAACGCACAGCTTTGAAAGGGGTGACACAGCTGCTGGAGCAAGAGAGCTGTCCTCTGCTGAATATGACAGCAGTCAGGTCAGTCTCTGTGGAGTGGATCTTCTTTGGGTCCATGAAAAAGAAATGTTGCCCAAACAAAGAGCCACAAGTGGGACGGGTATGCTCAGACGTGGGTCCCGTGCTCTCCATGCCACTGGAATCAAGCTATCCTGGCTGAAGAGGGGTGAAACCCCGAAACCGGTCCAAGGATGCTTGTTTCCAGTCCAGGGAGGACCTGGCTTGGCAGTTCGGGCTGGACTGTTCCCATGAGGCACGGGGTTAAGACTGATTTGCATATGGCTGGGTCCAAACTGGAATGGCATGGTGAGCAAAAAAACGATGGATTTAGGCCCAGATCTCTGTACTGGGGTGAATGTATGACATTGTTCTGCATTCTGTCCCTCAACTGTTGTTTTTGCATTTCTCACTCCGAGAGGGACGGGTATGCCCAGACGTGGGTCCCGTGCTCTCCATGCCACTGGAATCAAGCTATCCTGGCTGAAGAGAGGTGAAACCCCGAAACCGGTCCTAGGATGCTTGTTTCCAGTCCAGGGAGGACCTGGCTTGGCAGTTCGGGCTGGACTGTTCCCATGAGGCACAGGGTGAAGTCTGATTTGCGTATGGCTGGGTTCAAACTGGAATGGCATGGTGAGCAAAAAAACGATGGATTTAGGCCCAGATCTCTGTACTGGGGTGAATGTATGACATTGTTCTGCATTCTGTCCATCAACTGTTGTTTTTGCCCAAACAGGGAGACCAGCCCACCTGGTTGTAGGGAATCCAATGAAAGCAGAAATTACTGACTCTCATGGTGATTGATCTGTTGCACGCCAAGCCCCCGAATGTGCTTTGATTCTTTCCTGGGTGATTACAAACATCAGTATTAACATTCCCAGTGCCAAACTTTACTGGAACTACCTTTCTCCTGCAGGGAGGCCATGGGGAGCAATTATGGTCCTCCTAACTGCTTAGTCATCTCAGGTGCAGTGTTTTACTGAGGATACAATACTGAGGATACAACAAGGGCACAGTGTTTCAAGGCCTCATTATAGAGTCTGGCAGTGCACACCCTTCCTTCGACTGTAAATGTTCCTCCCTCAAGTCATCGCAGTCCTCTTCTTTTGTGTAGATTTCTTTCTCAGTCAAGGGCACCGCTGTTCCCCTCCTCTGCAGTCAATCAGCTCCTTCCCTCAAGGGACAGGCTCTTCTCTTGGCAGGTTTCCAAATGTTTTGGTTCCTGTTCCAAAATGTGGTGAAGGAGAGTCACCAATCACACACTGGAGAGTTTCCTGGCTGGTGCGGATCCATGGATTCTGGTGTAGAGCAATATGGTCATACTGGCAAGTTAGTAATTTCTACCCTGTACTTATATTAGGTTAGCAGACTGGGTTGTGTATTCCAAGGGGCTAGTTCTGGGACTGGCTCTTGCCTTTTACTTATTCCACTCAGACTGGGCCAGGTGTTACAAGTTTTGTGGTGCAGAATTGGGAGTCAACTTGTCAACATAGCCAACTAAGGCCTACAATATTGAGCAAAATCGTTCCCACAAGTAAGCCATCAGGTATAGAGTCACAACATTGAAAAATGTGTACAATATTGCAGTTGACAAAGCAAAATACTATCTCTCCTAAGAGGAACTAACAAGGATGATCACACTGCAAATCTTCTATCACCATGGGTTGTCAGAGGGGAAAACCAATAGTGAAACTCTTGCCTACTAAATTAACTTATTAGACTCCATATAAAAATAATACGCCCTTAAATGTCTATTGACTTTAACATATGCTTTTTGCAACAAATACTTAAGGCTTTTTGCCTTGGTCATACCTTTTCATAATAAATGGAGCAGGCCTACAGCCTTGATCATTGACTTAACACCATGACTAACTACATCCTGCTGAAAAAGCAAAAAAGCCTTCTTACAAGACATTAAATGCAATGCAAGCACTCCTCTGAGGAGGCACACAACCTCTTCCCAGGCAAATGCTGGAATCAAGTAAATCAACGTGTGGGTGGAGCCTAACCCCCTCTCAGTGGTACTTCTGAACTTAACAGCTAAGACAGCTGACTTTGAAGCTGGGGTACCGGGTTCAAGTCTGGTGGGAAGCTCAACATCCTGTGAATCTGGGCAATTCACTAAATCTCCCTGTGCCTAAAAATGAATGTGTCCATGTGTAATGTAACTGGTGCTCAAGTGAAGTGCTCTGATACCTTCGAGTAGAGTTTGTGCTATATACAACTGCAAAAAACAACTCTTTTTCTGTTGATCTCCTAAGGTCTGGCAACAGCTGCCATGTCTAGCCAGATCTGACAACGAGAGGAGAGAGCCAGATTTACATTTTCCAGATTTACAGTAACAAGAAAGTAAAATTCCTCAACCCACCCAACTCATGGTATTACCATAGAATCAGGGACATTACACCTCCTTTGAGCTCACAAGGAAGACTCTAAGAATAGAAAGTAAAACAAACTTAGGAAGTGTGTCTCTGGAAAGGCAGAGACCGCCGGAGGGCCTCTCCAGCCCACAGCGCGGATGCACACAACAGCCTCTTTCTTCTCTGAAATGCAAGCGTGCTTGTGAGTCTGTAAAAAGCTGTGCTCCTGTTTGGTCACCAGGAGCCTCCCACTCATGCACACAAAGGTCTCCTATGCCTCTGGGAGAGATGCGCGCAGTGATTGCTTCCCTTGGCCCCCCAGCCTGTAGCTCGCTGCGAGCTGTCAGGCTTTATTAATATTAAACCACCTCCAGCTGAAGTCATCCGGGGAGCCCCAGAAATTCAATTACCTGTAAACGAGAGCAGAGCTGGGGCTCGATTGCTCATTAGGCTTCTCCTCGAACAGACACGGGAAAGAAATCCATATCCAGGCTGCTGGAAAGGCGGGACAAGGAATGAGGGGAGATGGTCAGCATTGTACCTCACTTCCTGCTTTTTAATGTGTTTCCTGAAACTCACTTTTTTCGCAGCAACAATCCTTTCAGTGCACTGCTGCTTCTGCAGCCCTCCAACCTTGCCCTCTCAGTCCACCAAGCACTCCATTTGGTGCCTTTCTGCCACTTCACTCTCCAACCTTTTTAGGTCGAGCATTCGAGATCTCGTGTATATACTTTAGTATGTTCTTATATGTGTATGTACTTTGTAGGGCCCAGTCTGAGTGGGATTAGCAAAAGGCAAGAGCCAGTCCCAGAACTGGCCCCTTGGAATACACAACCCAGTCTGCTAACGTAATATAAGTACAGGGTAGAAATTACAAACTTGCCTGTATGACCATATTGCTCTACACCAGAATCCATGGATCCGCACCAGCCAGGAAACTCTCCAGTGTGTGGTTGGTAACTCTCCTTCACCACATTTTGGAACAGGAACCAAAACTTTTGGAAACCTGCCAAGAGAAGGGCAGTATTAAGCCTCCCTTGAGGGAAGGAGCTGATTGACTGTGGAGGAGGCGCCCTGTGGTGTCCTTGACTGAGAAAGAAGTCTACACAAAAGAAGAGGACTGTGATGACTTGAGGGAGGAACATTTGCAGTCGAAGGAAGGGTGTGCACTGCCAGACCCTATGATGAGGCCTTGAAACACTGTGCCCTTGTTGCATCCTCAGTAAAACACTGCACCTGAGATGACTAAGCACTTAGGAGGACCATAATTGCTCCCCATGGCCTCCCTGCAGGAGAAAAGTAGTTCCAGTTAAAGTTTGGCACTGGGAATGTTAATACTGATGTTTGTAATCAACCAGGAAAGAATCAAAGAACATTCAGGGGCTTGGCACGCAACAGATCAATCCCCATGAGAGTCAGTGATTTCTGCTTTCATTGGATCCCCTACAGCCAGCTGGGCTGTTCTCTTTGTTTGGGCAAAAACAACAGTTGATGGACAGAATGCAGAAGAATGTCATACATTCACCCCAGTACAGAGATCTGGGCCTAAATCCATCATTTTTGTTGCTCACCATGCCATTCCAGTTTGAACCCAGCCATATGCAAATCAGGCTTGACCCTGTGCCCAATGGGAACAGTCCAGCCGAACTGTCAGGCCAGGTCCTCCCTGGACTGGAAACAAGCATCCTAGGACCGGTTTCGGGGTTTCACCCCTCTTCAGCCAGGATAGCCTGATTCCAGTGGCATGGAGAGCACGGGACCCACGTCTGGGCAAACCCTTCCCACTCGGGGTGACAAATGCAAAAACAACAGATGATCTGGAGATCAGACCTAAGGACTTGTCTGCTTCCACTTGGGGACTTTTTTCTGTTCAACTTCCTCTATTTAACGGTCTTTATAGAAAACGACCAGTAGAGGTCAGTAAAATACCAGAATTGCTCTCTGCTGAGGGACTTTCTTTTTTTAATTTTTCTGGCAACTGGCTCTATTTAACTTTCTTGATAGAAAACGACCAGCAGAGGTCAGTAAAATACCAGAAAAACGTTATCATTCTCTAGATTCCAGTCCATCGAAATTGTCTTCCACAAGCACCCATAGACAATAATATTTTTTTCAAATCTTGTATTTTCAGTGATATGTCCACTGAAGGCCCTGATGTTATATTAAAAACAGATGTTTGGACTATATAATTTCCCGCTGAAAGGCAATATTTCTCTCCATGTGCTCTCACGCAGTTTGATGCTTACTTTCCCTCCAAGTTAAAGAACAGTAGATGTTTCCACACCCAGGCTAATGTACTGCATAGCTAAATACATATGAGGTCCCAAAGGCGAGACCGATTGCATTGCAAATGCTTGTTTTTTCTCACTTCACTGCTCCGTTGTGTGACGTCTCCATGGTAACCCACTCACATGTCCCATCTCTCACTCAACTGCTCCCTACAATGCACTTCTCTCACCTCACCCTCTCCAACCTCCTGTCTCTCAGTCCACCTCGCGCTTTCGTCTACTTCTCCCAGGTCAAAGTTTCGAACTTGCTTTCACTCCACACTTCTTTCAGTGTACTTCTCCCACCATACCCACTCCTACCCCTTTCCCTCACTCCTCTACCTGGATTTCAGTGCTCTTCTACCACCTCACCTACACCCACCTCCTTCACCTATTCCACTTCTCCCTTCATCGTGCTTTTTTACCACACTCCTTTAGTCCATCCTCAAGTCCCAAGTCCATCCTTCAACTCACTTAACCACTGTAGTAATCATGTGTACATACTCTTGTTGTTCTTACTTAGTGCTGGGAGCATGAGCAGAGTTCTCTCTGCGCATTCTCTCCCAGACGTTCTAATGCTGCCAGGGAGCAATGACTGTTGGAGACAGATCGTTGGGCGGACGGTTGGAGCTGGATGGGGAGCTGGCTGTGAGGAACTGTCTACCGTGTAGCCCTGATGATAAACCAACTGAATCTACCTTCGTCTGGCTGCTTCACCACAAAATATGGTGACAAGTTGGCTACACGGCTACACAGTGATTTGCACACTTTATTATTCTGACAATAGTTTTATTTTTTTCCCGTTTTGGTTGTTTTGATACCTTCAAGACCATGTGTACCATGCAAGCTGTTGCACCGCCTCCCTCATTTCTGGACAGCCGCGGCGAGCCTCTTGTTAGATGGGAGTTATGGTTCGACGCATTTGAAACTTATCTCGGGACCATTGGTGCCTCAAGATTCAGTGCTGAGCGTAAGAAATGCCTGTTGCTACACTCATTGGGCTTTGAGGGGAGGTCCATATTATCTACCTGATATAACACACCAAGATGGTGATGTTTTTGATGAATATCAAGATACTATTACCAAAATTAAGACAAGGTTTGACAAACAACATACTGGCACATGCATCAACAAAGACTTTTGCGATTCCTTAATTGCGATTTTTAAGGAATCGCAATTAAGGAATTGCAAAAGCCTATGCATGTAGGAATCGCTATAAAAATAGCGATTCCTACAAATTCCTTAATTGCGACTTGTAAATTGCGAGTCGTAATTAAGGAATGCCGTCCCATTCATTCCTATGGGGCTCCAGGCCCATAGGAATGATTTGGAGATTGCATGAGCAAATTGCGAGTACCAGTAGGTACTCGCAAATTGCTCATGCAATTTCAAGGGTGCAAGGGTGTCAAAATGACACCCTATTGCACCCCTGAAATTGATCTGTGCACATATGTTGCACACACACATGCTCTAAGGGCATGTGTGAGCGCAACATGAAACTCTGAAAAATGCACAAAAGTGCATTTTTCAAAGTTTTTGAAAATTACCATGAAGTTCAACTTCATTGTAATTTGCTCCCCCTATTAGCGAAATCGCTATTATTTTAACTTTAATGCATTGCATTTAAGGAATCTCAATTTGGGATTCCTTAAATGCAATTGCAATTTAAGGAATCGCTATTTAGAGATTCCTTAAATTGCGATTTTTCATTTGGGATGATGCATCCCAAATGCAAAAATACCGGTCGCAAAGGGGCAGATTCTGCTAATCTGCCCGTTTGCGACCAGTTTTCTCGTTGATGCATGTGGCCCATAGCCTCATGGTCCTGAGGTATTAATTCTTTTAAAGAAAGCAAGGCGATAGTGAGGATGTCCATACTTATATTTCTGCGTTACGTAGGCTAGCATCTGTGTGTCAATTCAAGTCATTCACCGATCAACTGATCAGAGATCAGTTTGTCTGCCAATGTAAAGACAAGCAAATCAGACAAAATCTGTTATCCATGGGAAACCCATCACTAGATGAAACTATCAAAGTGGCCAAAAGCGTTGAAATTTCTCGAATTTCGCTGAAAGAGTTACATGATAAAGTCCTTGAGCCTGTAAATGCTGTGGTGGGTAGTGGGAATCTGAAACCTAAAGACACTTGTAGTGGCATCCCTACTATTATCAAAAATAAGAGTCAAGTTGAGTACTTTAATTCTAAATCAATGTGTTTGCGTTGTGGAAATTCTCCACATCCCAAGGGAGGGAGCCAATGTGGTGTGCAATTACTGCAAAAAGACGGGACATTTTGCCAAAGTTTGTTTAAGGAAAAAAAATCAAAAGAAGGTTGTGGCATGTGTGATGGAGTCTGATTGTGATTCTGATTGTTGAGGTGTCCGTTGGAGGCAAAGTTCTTCATTTGTTGGTCGATTCTGGTGCCAAAATCAATATGATTACCCAGAAACTATTTGAGGAAACTTGGGGTGATAGCGCACTTTTGCCACTTGACCGTTCTCCAGCCTCATACGAAGGACACAAAATCGAACTCCTTGGTAATATTGAGGATGTGCTTACATTTAAAGGCAGGAAGTTCAAAGGTAAAGTTTATGTTGCCCTTAAAAGTTTGAACATTTGAGGAAGGTTTCATCAAGGGTTGTTTGGTATAGTCTAAGCCTGGTCAAAGCACTTCGCTACGCTCGCGTAGTTTGCGAAGTTTGCGCTACTTCGCACTACGCGAATTGCACGTAGCACAGTGCAAACACGCGTAGCATAGCGTTGCGTAGTGCAGCGGTCATTTTTTGCTTGCTCGCGGTCCTCAACGTCAAGTTGGCGACCGCGAGCAAGCAAAATGACATCCCAGAGAGATTTTTCCTCGTTCGCGATCAACAACATGAAGTTGGCGATCGCGAGCGTGGAAAATAAACCTCCCGGCGAGATTCTTAATGTGGGGAGGTCAGGTTTCTCACTGCGAGTGGTCGCGTATGCTCGCGAACGCTCGCGATGAGAAACTACCAGTCCGCGCTGAGAAAGCTGCCGCTCGAGTAAAAATCTTCTCGAGCGGCAGAAAACTACAGCTCGCACTGTGCAAGATGCCGTTTTCAATGATTGCACAGTTCCGGATGCTTGTCCGCACTCTGCAATCATTGAAAACGGCATCCTGCACAGTGCGAACAGGATACTACGCAGTTCGCGAAGTGCTACGCGTAGCTCGCATAGTGCGAAGTGCACTTTGTGCAAGCTACGCGTAGCGCTACTTCGCAAACTATGCCCAGGGTTAGTATAGTCCTTAGACCCGGTGCCAAGGAGCAAGTTTTATTGGTTGGTTGTGATGAAGTGGTATACAAGTAGAAGAAGAAATTTCCCTCAGTTTTTGGCGATAGTTTAGAGAAAATACGAGGCTTCAAAAACAAAATTATTGTGAAAGATGGTGCCTCACCTGTGAAACATAAACTAAGGGGTGTTCTGTTTAGTGTTAGGGCAGATCTGGATAAAGAGGTAAGATTTGTATCTGGTCAGAGGATCATTAAGCCCACAGAAACGTCTCTGTGGTTGTCTCCCTTGGTGGTAGCACGCAAGAGGTGCAGAAAGTTACGTGTGTGCATTGACTTGATAAAGAAATTAGGGTCGATTCTCACCCTCTTCGCAAAGTATGTGATTTTTGTGTGTGTGTCAGGGGTTCTAATGTTTTCCCCAAGCTGGACCTCGCCAGTGCTTATCACCAAATAGAACTACATCCTAATTCACGGCCTTTGACAGCTTTCATTTCACCCTTAGCAACTTTTTAGTACAAAAGGATGCCATTCGGTTTGTCATCTGCTGCCTCTGTTTTACATAGTGTAATGCAAAACTTGTTGGGCTCTGTGGAAGGTGTGTTAATCTTTCAAAATGATGTGCTTATACATGCAAAGGATGTTCAGTCACATGACGATATTTTAAACAAGGTTTTGGATATCTTTGTGAAGCATGGTGTTGTCCTCAAGATTGAAAAATGCAAGCTGTTGTGTGAAGAGGTGGAATTCCTGGGCCATCTTATTTCGAAAGAAGGGATCAGACCTAGAAAAGGTCTTTTGGATGCTATTGTTGGGGCCACCACACCTGTTCACAAGACGGGGTGAAGTATTACTCACGTTTTATTCTAGATTTCACTACTATTGTACACCCCATTAGCAGTCTACTCAGAAAGGGTGTGAAATTTAAGTAGTCCAAGGAGTGTGTTTCAGCTTTCCAGCAGGTCATGTCATGTCTTAGTGAGAGTAAAGCTCTCAAGCCTTATGATCCAGATTGTGTGTGTTGCATAACTGTAGATGCCAGTCAAGTTGGACTGGGTGCCGTTTTGACACAGAATTCTCGAAACGAAGAAAACACAGTAGCTTTTGCTTCAAGAGTACTTAAGGATGCAGAATTGCAATATTCTGTCAATGAAAAGGTGCTTTTAGCTTGTCTGTGGGCAGTAGAAAAGTTTCACCCCTATGTATGGAGCAGGTGATTTCCACTGCGGACAGACCACAAACCATTGGTCAATATTCTCGGCACAGGTACTAATAAGTGTTGTACTACAAGGATTTTGAGGATGGTTTCTCGGTTATTGCAATATTCATTTGATGTCATTCACATTTCAGGTGGTAACAATTGTGTGGCTGATTTCTTGACCATGTTCCCTTTCAGCAGCAATGAAGGTGATGGTCAGGAATTAATTGAGTTATGTGATGAAGACTCTGAAGATTGTTTTGTGGCTGCCCTGGAATTGTCAGAACTTAATCTTTCCTTGAAGGAGTATTGGATGAGTTCATTGAGGGATGATGTGGTTTTACAACAAGTTTGTGATCTAGTCAGGAGTGGTTGGTCCAGGGAGAAAGTCCTATCTCCGCTTCTACACCTTATTGTAAGGTTGCAGCCGAAATATCCATGAAAAATGGGCTTTTGTTGCATTCGGATAAACTAATTCCTCCTCATGATATTAGGAAGGACATCATCAGCAAAGTCCATGAAGGTAACCTAGGCGCTACTCTCACCAAAAGTCACATCCGTGAGACCTTTTGGTGGCCCGGCATGGATGCACAGATCAGTGATGAATTAGAGAATTGTGTAGTGTGTGATTCGCCAGATAAAGGGCTTAAGGTGGCCACACCGCCCCTTTTTCCTATTGAATGCCCTTCAGGACTGTGGGTCAAGGTTGGTGTGGATATCATGGGTCCTTTCGAATCATTGCCTGGTGGTCCCTGGTATATTTTTGTGCTGGTCGATTATGCATGCAAGTGGCCAGAGATTAAGATGGTCGAAGACCCTAGTGCATCCAGCTTGATTTTGTTTCTCAAAGAGATTTGCATGAGGGAGGTTTTTCCTGAAGTGCTTGTTTCGGATAATGGTACACAATTCGTGAGTGGAGAATTTAAATATTTTCCTGATTCTTGCAACATCAAGCATGTTGAAAGTTCCCTCTATCACTCACAAAGCAATGGCTAGGTTGAACGTATGAACAGAGTGGTGGGTGAGGGTGTCAAGTGGGCAAAGTCAGGCAACCATGATGTGGGCAAGTCTTTGGACAACATGTTGTGGTCTATAGAACCACTCCTCACTCCATCACCAAGATTGCCCCTTTTGAAATGTTGAGGGAAAGGAGAGGCAATACTAGTTTTAAACCAAAATGGATGAATAAGTGGATCAAGTCTTAGTCTGACGTGGAGAGTCTGATGGACATCGTCAAAGAGAATGTGTTAAAAACACAGTCCAAACAGAAGTGTTGGTTTGATTAAAAAAGAGGAGTCAAAACTGTTCCTGTGGCAGTAGGTTATGTGGTGCGAGTCAAGTCACCTATCCATGTGAAAAAGGGTTTGGGCAGGTTTGGTGCCCCTACTGCTGTGGTAAAGGTTGAGAGCAATGCTGTTCCGGTTGAAGGAGGTAAATGGTAGAATGTTGGAAACATTGTTAAGGTAAAGAAGAGGGTTAATCAGGAAAAAGCTTGCAAAACTGAAGGGTTGGGTGATTCCAGTGGGTTTCCCGTTAGGAGGAGCTCTAGACCCATAGTCCTCCCCAGTAGATTTAGTGTGTAAGCCTTGGTTTATGTGTGCATTTCTATTTTCACATTTTGTTTTTTTATTAATAAGGAAGAAGGATATGTAGTAATTATATGTATATACTTTTGTTGTTCTTACTTAGTGCTGGGAATATGAGCAGAGTTCTCTCTGCTCATTCTCTCCCAGAAGGTCTAACATTGTCAGGGAGCAAGAGATCCTTAGAGTGGGCGGTTGGAGCTGGATGGGGAGCTGGCTATGAGGACCTGTCTACTGTGCAGCCTTCATAATAAAACAACTGAACCCTACCTTTGTCTGGCTTCTTCACTACAACTACTCCGTACAGTGCACTTCTCCTATCTCAAACGCTACACGTTTCTTGCTGTCACTCTGCCTTGCTTCGCCCTCTTCATCCTCATCCTCAGTACACCTTTCTTGGGATGGAAAAGGTCCCCTGTATGGCTATGGATATATGTGTCCCTTCCTCTAATTCCACGTTTGGCCTACAGGACCAGACTGGAAACCCAAAGCAGCCCTGGCACATTTTTTCAGACCAGCCCCCATGCGGGACATTAATCATTGGAGTTATCTTGACAATATTATTGTTGCCTAAAAACTACTGGATATACAAGGAACTCTCTAGCGGATGTTTTCAAGACCGCTTTGCTACAAAACCAGCCCCCTGTAACAAAACCGGCACCCCACCCTTCCAGGCTACCGGTGAAACGCCTGATGTCCCAGAGGGCTAATCGTGCCCTGATGGGCTATGGTTGTTTTTGATTCATTTCTCTCCATCACACACAACAAACATTTGTGTGTGCTGAAGGTTCCCTATAAAATAGAATACAACACAGAGCGGGTCTATGTGGTCTGGAGGAGTACTCTATGTGCACCCCTCCTTTATGATTGTGAGTGTAGTTAGCTTACTGGGTCATGGAAAACTGACAGTGGTGGTAACAGAAAATTTATAATGGTCACAGGCATTTTTATCTGTGCCTGTGCCGGGAGACTGCTTGCTGGGCTCTCCTGTTTAACATGATCTGTGAGCCTTTTGCAACTAGCTTCTTCTTTTCATGCAAGCAGGAGCGGCCATTGCAGGTAAGTGCGATGAGGCGGGGGTGGGGTGGGGGGAACTTGACATACGATGACGAGGGAAAATAACATTAAAGAAATAAGAACACCACTTACCTTGGGCATCCCCGAGTCGGAAGATGCGGCAAGCACAAGTTAAGTGGTTTTCTTTTTTTATGGTAATTTCCCTCGTCGTCATCTGCCGACTCCCCCCGACCCAGCGCACCGGCCACTCCTGCATGCAAGAGGGATATTGAATGTTGAATTTGTGCATACAAGATGCCTGTGTAGGGGGATAAACATGGAGTGTTTGTTTGGTTAGGGTCTGGTGGCAGACTGAAAATTATTTTAATTTCTACTATGCAAGTGACACTTAAGGTCTGTCTTCAGAGGACAGCTGTAATGCGCTGGCTAAGGTCTTTGCCGATAAGGTAGCATCCATTTACTCTTCTTTTCCAGAGGCTGTAAAAAAGGCCCCACATCTTGATGTTTGGTTTGAACCCTTAGCAGATCTTTCAAAGCTATTTCAATTTCAACCGATTGAACAAGACGAGCTACACCTCCTCATGTCATCTGTTAAATCTGGTTCTCCACTCGACCCCTCTTCTCCTGCTAACCTGGAGTGAGGAATGGAGGAGATCCTACCTGTGCTTGGGGAACTGATTACTAGCTCCTTTGTGACAGCACAGCTCCCTCTGCACTAGACGCACGCATCAGCAGTTCCCCTTTTGAAAAATCCATCACTTGATCCAACTAAATCTGAAAATTACAGACCAATATCGTTGCTCCCGTTTTCATCTAAAGTTGCCGAAAAATACGTCAACCAACAACTTTTGCAATATAGCACAGAACTTGTGCTGCTTGCCTCGGAGTCCATTTGGCAGATTCTGGGTGAGGGTGATATCGCTGCACTGATGATGCTGTACCTGAGTGTCACCTTCAATACCATATCCCACAGCCTCTTACTAGAGAGGTTGTGGACTGACAGTGTTGGTTATAAGGCCTTGAAATGATTGACCTCCTTTCTGCAGAGCTGAACCATTCAGGTGCTGCAGAAACCTTTCAAATCCCAGGTACTTCCATTACACCAGGGGGTGCCTCAAGGCTCATCTTTGAGCCCTACTCAATTCAATCTATCTATGCCCACCCTAGCCGATGTCATCAAGCTGCATGGTTTTAAGATTATATCATATGCCAATGATACTCAGCTTATCGTCGCACTGTCACAGAATTCAGCTGGTATGTCCACTTCTCTGAGGGCCTGTTTGTCGGATGACGCACAATGAATGGACCTCAGTTGCCTGAAACTAAATGCAGCTATGACTGAGGTCCATATCCTGGGCAAGCAGCATTACATTTGGTCTCCTGCCTGATGGCCAGACTTGCTTGGGTCTCTTCCTTCGCCAAAGCCTAAGGTGAAAACCCTAGGCATTTGGTTTGATGAAAACCTTACATTCAATGGCCAGATTACGGCCTTGGCGGGCATGTATTTTGGGATCCTGAGATCACTCAAGAACATTATCAAGTCTGAAGTGATGGATCTTAAGGCATGACATATTGAGAACTTTATAACCTAGAATTATACTCTTAGATATTTATTCTTCCATGAGGCTTGCCTAGTCTGCCTGGACATCTTTTTGCCAAGTACTGCAAATTACTTGTTTCTCCCATCAACAAAAGAAGATAAACAGGACAGATAATACTTTTACCATATGAATTGGTCAGTAGCTCCGTAAGGGTTCATAATGTCAAATTCAAGTTGGAGTGTGAGGTGTGCATAAAATATTCATGCATCTGCAAATATTGAAAGAACCCGGTAGTATGGATAAAGTATAATGAGACAAGCACTGCAAACAAAGGAAAAACTGACCCATGTTATAAATGACCGATTTGTTGTAAATAGTGTTAGACCATTGCTAAACTAAGGCATCATTGAGAAACTGGGAATCAATGGATTATGTAAAAGGGAGTTATATCTAGCATAGCTAGTTATTTGAAACCTTCAGCTGATTGCAAACCATATATCTTCATAAAAGACTGATGTTTTAAACTGGGTTCTTCTACAGTAATGTGGATCAAATAAACCTGTGAAATGTGATAGATCATTGTTTAGCTCAGGGAGAGGTGAGAGGGTATTGGTTTGACGTAACATTTGAGGGAGTCGGGGTAAAAATGCAGCCTAGTAATTGGCCATATGAAAAAAGTGACTACCACAAAGAGGGGAACAGCAGGAATTATGAGCAAGAATGTTGGTAATGTAACTTTTTTTATAATGTTGCACCTTCCTAAAGTCCTCAGTGGGAATCTATCCAACTTCTGTATTGGAAGAAACTAACAGTGATTTATATTTACTCTTAAGCATCTCCTAGATTTGAGTGAATATTTTGACATCCAGGTATGTGGCAGAAAATGAATAGTAAGAACAGGACTAGGGGCCTTCTGATTAAACAAGATCTGTGTTTTGCAAATATTTAAGTGGTAACCAGACACCAAGCCAAAGTGAGTGTCCTCGGGTGTGATGGGAGATAAATAGAGTGAGCAGTGGTAAAAATGGCTATATTGTCTGGATAAGCAGTTAATGGCGATCCAGACCTTTAAGGATCAGGAGAAGAATGTTGAAAGACGGTTAAGATGCTTTATACAAGGTTGAAGATATAAGGCAAAACGCTGGTGGGATACAAGACACCCTTGGTGTGCCCCTCTGGATATTGAAAATGTGGATGATGTCAATCACATAATCATGATTTTGGCATATTTTCCTGTGTGTAGGGCTTTGCTGCTGTGAACAAATTGGGGTCCAAGTCCGAAACTGGTTAGAACCTGTCAGTAAAAGGGCCAGGAGACTCATCTGAACCATTTTCCTGTGTCCAACAGGATCATCCCGAAAGGGCTATCCATAGTAACCGCCATATCAAAGATTGCCGTTGCCAGACTGGAATGAGTTGTGGTGCCTCTTGAAAATATTAATACAGGTTGCCTCGGATCATGTTCCCTATCCTGGAGGAAAGCTTGTTAGCTACTATGTTTTAGTGTATATTCTGGAGTCACCATTGATGTGGAACAATGGACGCTATAATCGACAGATCCTTAGATCCTTTTCTTTTTTTAAAGATGACTATATAAGTATCTTTCCATAAAGTTGGAGAAGTGTAGGTTTTATTGAAAGAGTTAAATAGGTAAAGTAAAAAAGGAGCCAGGGTTGTAGAGAAAGTTTTGGAAATGTCCGATGGAATGGAGTCAAGACCAGTTGCCTTGCTTAATAATGAACCAAAAGTAGCCTTTCTCAGATCTTGCTGTGTGATAAGCGTTCCTAAAATGAGGTGTTGTGCAGGCTTCAAGCCAATAACACCAATTGTTCCTATAAAATATATATTGTGTTCTGACATAACCAGACAATCTTCCTGTTACAAATCCTCATAGTAATCATGAAAAGTCCCAAACGTCCTTCCTTATTTTTGGTAACCTCCTGTCTGTTTTTCATGGAAGTATACTGGCCATATTCACATTATTCTAAAAAATGTATAAAAGCAATCAATCTGTCCCTCTTTGACACATAGGTTGTTTTTAAGGAGCTTCTAATAGTGATAAGCTGGCTTTAAAGCTTTTCTTAAACAAAAAATTATTGTACAATTCGGAAGAGTCTGCGTGTTCAATTTCTGGAGACTTTAGTGATGACCACAACTGATCTGATCTGGATCTAACAATTTTAACCCTAGAAAATTGCAAAGGTTAGAGTTGTTAAATTAATGTCACTGCAAAAAAACACAAGGGTCCTATTCGGAGGGATACTTACAGTAAAAGTGGATGGAACATGCCTAGGTCATCAGTATTTGGTGTGTATGCACTGCAAATTGCAAGACAAAATGATTGTTTTGAAATCCTACCGACAAGGCAGTGGTCACTAATATACGTTTGATATTGTGACAGTGCCAGAAGTTGTCTTTGTTCCATCAGAATGTTACTTTTAATTTAGTGGTAACCATAATGTTAAATCTGAGTTGTTGTAGTAAGTCCCAAACATGCTTGGAGAAATACAAGATCATACTGGAGACACAAGATGGCTGGAGCAATGTAACAGAGCTCTTACTTAGCAGGCGCTACAGGGCATATTAACAAGGGCCGGCGATAAATATCGCAAAGCGCGCTTAGTAGTCAGATGCAAAAGCTTCATGAAAGGGTTTCAATGCTTTTGCATTTGACTCGCGAGGGACATCTAGTAATGACTTGTAGAACTGCAGCTTGATGTAATAATAATTTCAATGCTTTTGCATTTGACTCGTGAGGGACATCTAGTGACGACTTGATATTGGACACTATAATATTCACTTATTACTGCTAATCTCGTCCCATAATGCTTTGCAGGGCCTTTGGTTGGGATTGTATTTTTGCCAATAACTGTGCTTGGGGTGGTCCTAGGAGGAAGGGACCACCACTGAATCGTTCACCAGCATGATATGCTCATTGTGTTCAAGGCATCTACTTGGTCCTCCTTCTAGGTTAGGGGAGACCCCAAAATCATCACCTCTCTCATTGCCTAGTATTTTCCTTCACAGTTCACTTTTGTGAATTGGTTATGGTTTTTAGCATATAAAATTGCTTAATCAAAGCATTTGTGGGTATTGTTGATATTGCTGCTACGCTGCATGTTGTAGCACAGTTTTTGCACTGTGTTATGTGCATTGTGCGTAGTAGTGCAAACTTCGCATGCTCCGTGAGCGAAGGGTTAGTAATTACCTGCATAAACCTGAAAAATGCTGAACAATGGACAGAAGTCCATTAGTTTGTCCTACCAGCTGGCCTACAGAATATGTTTTGAGTTTTTTCTCAGAATGTAATATAAGGTGGTTACATTTACAAAATAGGGCACTTACTGAATTACGTAATGATATTTGGATCAGCATTAGTTCTAAATTTTAACATGACCACCCCTCTGCCCCATGAGTAGGTGGTGTGCTCCCCTCCTCAAAATGATGCACATTTTACTCTTCCTTTCATTTTTGATGTTTGTATTTATCTTCAGAAAAGAATTGTAATTAACCATTATGCTGTTGATTTTTTAAAAACTGTGCAGCAACATGTGATTTATGTGTAAATATTTTTGCCTGCATGTTTTTCAGATCTGAAGAAGTCCCAAATAAAGAAAACGTGGTGGCTCAAAGAGGGTACACAGTTTGCAAATTTTGTACAAGGTCAGGATAATATTACATGCATTGATATATAACTAAAGATCAATTGTTTTGAACATTGCGATAACTGTGGGCACTAATTAAATCAATTAATGTATAGTTCGTGTCTAAACAATGGTTTAGTAAAAGCATATTTTCTAATGTTACCCCTGAGTTCCCAATAATCAGGACTCAAATTGTGATTGTAACTTGGGAAGGAATGAGGTAGAAGGAAATTAAAGAGACACACAGACACACTGGGCATTTTCCGTTACCAAGATTTGGCTTATCTGAATATTGTGAGAACACATAATGCCAGTTATGGAGCATCACAAGGCTAGGCGTTCCAATTGGTCTAGCAAAATGTTCCATAATCAACAAATGTTGTCATCAAAATGTAACTTTTTGTATGGAATGGTGAAATTCCTATAGCAGCCCTGTGGAAAGGCATATATGAAAGTACCTCCATGGGAAATGCAGTGAATTCCAGGCTGTAATAAACATTAATGCCCTTCCCAGGAGAACCATGAAGGCTGGAATGAAACACAGGACAATGGCACATCCCACTAAGAAGTTGACATCAGAAAGTCTGAAACCTACCTTGTCTACTGAAACAAAAAAGGTGATAAAATATAGCAAGAATTACACTCCACATTCCATGCTTGTGAAGCAAGTTGACCAACTCCTTTTTGCATATGCCTTATCTCTCTTTAATTTGAAAGTTGTCAGGTGATTTTTGTAGTAAAAATTATACTTGCAATGGGAAACCTTCACTGACATAATCCTCTTAAAAAACAAGTATTCTCTTCCAAACTAGCCCTGGAAAGTCATTAGATATGAATTATTTTAAACTTGTATTAAGTTTACAAACAATAAATATCACGACGAGCCAACACAAAAATACACAATACTCAAATGTTTTCACAATAAATGAACAGATCTAATGACTTGCCACTTCTGGACATCAAATGTCCCAAAATATAGTCAACAGATGCAAACAAATTTCATAGGAAACCCCCACTCTGGGAGAAGGGAATCGGCGCTGCACAACCGAAAGGACTGGGACTGATTCGGAGCTGTGCGGGGTTACCGGAGATTAAAAGGGTGAAGCCAAACAGAGAAAAAAAGGCTATAATTAGGCCTGATTTAGAGTTTGGAGAACAGAGAAAAATACGTCAGTATGGTGGAGTGCTTTACTGCTACCACACCGAGGGTCCTCCCCCCACCAGATTTAGAGATGTCCACCAGCCCAGCGGACATGCTCATAAAATTAGAAGAACCGATGTCACATTGCTTCCTGTCAATGTACTATAAGTTTGACGGATGATACCTTCAAAGTAATGGTACCATCCATCAACATTTTAACATAGTATTGTATTTTCAAAAACAAAATCCCAAAGTAGGATTTTGTTTATAAAAATACAAAACCTAATCAGCCCTGCACCATGGGGGTTATCTCCCATGGCGTGGGGGTCCTTTTGAAGGTTTCACTGCCCCTTAGCCCCATGTTTTACCTGGTGGTAAGGGACAGTAAAAGCTGGCCATTCGACTTCCTATTCTAAATCGTGTGTCAAAATTCCACTCAAAGCCTGTGCTGAGCCAATGCTCTTGGCCGGTATGGTCCTGCTTCGGTGCTGTCCTTGCCTCTTGTGAGTGTACCTTGGGGTCAGTATGCAGAATGTTGGCTTTGCATTCTAATATTTAGAGGGTCTTCCTCTTCTTGGTCTGGGCAGTTTCTAACTCCTCAAGTAGCAGGATATTCCTGTGGTGGAAGCCTTGCATGTGTCTACCTGATTGTACCTTGGCTGCTAGAATTTTGGGGTGGGCGTACCCTCAGCAGTGTAAACATAATATATAATATGCTGGCTTGCATTCATTGCAGGGATTAGGTATTGGTCATTCCCCACTTTAAATCTGAGTTTATGGGGCCTGGCAGCGGTTCCCTTTTTGGGGGTCTGATTCCCATGCAATAAACTGAAGCCCCATGATAAACAGGGTCATGCAGTCTCATTTCTAGAGGGTCTCCTCTTCTTGGGCCAAGAAGTGTCTATATTTTCACCCCCCCCGTAGAAGGATATATAATTGCTACAACCACTGTATCTCCCTGCCTAGTTGTACTCTGTTATTGAAAGTTCAGGATGTGTGCACTCTCCACAATGTCTGCTTCAGCTGCAGCAGTGTGGTACAGAATGAGTTGTATGTTTCATTCCCCAAAGTAAATGTGGGTTTGTGGGGCCTTCTGGGATATCCTTTGTGGGCTCTGATTCGCAGGCTGTATGCTAATGGTTCAAGTCTTGCAGTAAAAAGGCTCTTGTGTATGCATGGCAGTGAAAACTTTATAAATGATAGAACTAGTTTGCGGATCCATGCCACTGGGTTGGGAAACTCAACCAGTGGCATTTTGGATGTTGCTTGCAGACCTATGGACACTCCTTTCCTGTGGACTGTGATAAAAGACACATTGTAGCCTAAGTGGTCAGGGTCTCTGACTCTCATTTTGTCAAAACGTCATTACATCGGCAAAATGTTGCAAATCTTTCAGCTTTTCACATTACGACTGATGCAAAATGCCTGAGATTAGCCCATTACACCACATTGCTTAAAACATATAAAAATCCTGTTGGGGAGCACTGGAAAAGTGCTCATAAAGTAAACATGAGCAGCTGTAGTTCATGTCACGCAATTTTGCTTTTTTAAGCTCAAAATGCAATCTCACACAAAAAAATATGCCTTCTGCTGCAGGAGAACCGCAAGATTACGGTCCAGGCTCTGATGACCTCTCAGTTGTATTATGCCATTAGTCTCTATCTGGGGCTTCCTGTCTACCTGATTTACAGATTACAGATAATTAAGAATGCGGCGGCAAGGTATTTGATGGGTGACCTTCCAGCACCATATCTCCCCTCATTTGAGGCAGTTACATTGGCTTCCGGTGGCCAGGACGATAGAGTTTAAGGCTCTGACTTTTGCCTTTAGAGCCACGAGGGGCTTTGGCCCATGCTACCTTAAGCAGAGGCTTAGACTTTATCGACAGGAGTGGACCCTGAGATCCAACCACCGGCGATTCCTTTGCGTCCCACGATATTTCACAACCCGTCAAGGTGGCAAGGCCTTCTCGGTGAGGACAGCTAAACTCTGGAATGCACTGCCTGCCCACCTGCGCCTGATCAAGACATAACATGGCCTTAAAAACGTACCTCTTTCATCAGGTGTAGTCTCCTGGCTGGTCTTTTTCTTTAGTCTCGCTATTAGCGCCGGGACACCTCTTTGAGGTAGATGTGCGCTCTACAAATGACTATTGATTAAGTGATTGATTGATTGAGCATGCATCTCATACTAAAACCATCATTTTGCATAATACGTATCGTAGCATAATTTTGGGGAATTTTGCATAATTTCTGCAAAGAAAAGACATGAGTTTTTCCAGTCCGACTTAAATATGTGATTAATTAGAAAGTGTATCAACAAAATCTTTAATAATCGTAAAGACGATAGGTGTGCTAATGGCACTTACTCTCTGTTCTACCTTGAATTATTCGATGGTCTCTCAAATAGGTTGAAACTTAATAATGTGTCAACTAACAAAGGCTATTAATTAACAATACTGGGTTCTCTGAGTTAGATACTTGCTGTCCCAGGCTCTGTGACATATGACACTATCAGCAATTGTGGGGCTTGTAGGTTTGAATTTGATACTACCATTATGCGTTCAAGGCCTCCCCATGCAATATACTATTACCTAAAATGCCAGAACTGGACCAAGGTGTTATACATTGCACAGAGTCAGCTTCAAATTAAATTTTTACAAACTTGTCTAGTCTATTTTAAAAATGGCATACTTCACATGTAAGACCAATACTAAACTCTGCTCATGTATTTTGTGATTGTATACTATTTCATTCACATCATACATTAAAAGCAGCATCAACAATTAGGAGGGTTTTTACTTTTGTGCAGTGGAAAGGTTTATACCGAGCACCACAACACAGCAAAGTTGCAAAATGCACAGCAGCAGTGCAATCTTACCTAAAACAAAGAAAAACAGAAGAACTCAGGGCAGTAGAAGAAGGAACATTACATAATTCCCTCACATGTACAGAACAAGTACAATGCAGAGGGCTAACAAACTATAGAGGGATTGAGAGGAGTTGAAGAGCTATGGTAAGCTCACCGTTAACACAATCCTAGAAGAAACTAACAAACTTCATTTGGAGTTCCAAACATTCCTGTACTCATTAAGAATGACGATCCCCACTCAGTCAGTGTGGTATACTTTATCGGTGAGTTCCACATCTAGTACTGGGAAGCATGTGAGAGTATTACTGAACACTGGTTGTACAGACTCCTCTTTATGCATTCACCAATTGGGTGAGGTTACCTCCTCTATGTCAACATTTGTGTTACCCTTTTGTTTAACTATCAGGCCTTCATTAAAATTGTGTGGGTGTACTAAATTGCTTTTAATGCATGTCGCCCTACCATAAGATTAAACACAAGAGGGTCAAACAATGGACCCTCCACCTCTCTCTAGTTAACATGTTTCAGCACTCGAATATTGTCACTATGGGGTCTTCTTCAGGATCGGAGGTCTTAGTATCTCACATCAAATATAGTAAAACTATCCTTAGTTCATAGGGCATATTATGGAAGCGCACTAAATATCTTGTTTAGTTTTTCATATAATGGGGTACAGCAGTAGAAACATTCCTTGTTTTTGGGCAGATACATCTTGGGCAGTGATAGTGCAAGATTCTCTGCTACAGAGGACAGTGATAGCTAGGGCAGCAACAGTGCAAGCGTTGCTTCCTCACACAATAGGTACATTATAGCAGGAGTAAAGCAAGCTTCTTTCTCACAGAAGGCAGCACGAACAATCTTGTATTCCCTACAGGACATATTCATCAGTGGATGTGTGGATGTGGGTGGATGGGTGAGTATATAGGTGGATGTGTGAGTGAATATGAGCGCTCTGACACCATGCTTACCTACTTGATTTTTCATGACAGCACCCTGGAACTGCTGTCACTCTGAGTCCTGCTGTTTGTGTTGATTCTTAGGGTTTCCACATATTGAAAGACAGTTGTATCCTAGTATTTCAGTGTTATTTGTAACAGCTCAGCTACATATAAATAAATATGCTCTAGACAAGGACACATTGCCAATGCATACATGCCAATAGACCCAATTCAGGGGGGAAAGAAGTCAATGGGGGGAATATATTCTCTGAATATTTTTTTTATAAATCTCCCACTTTCTACTTCCAAAATGTTGGCATACATGCCAACATCCAGTGGCGGCTGACATGTCCCAGGGTGGTGCGGCGGGTGGGATATTAAAAAAAAATGTTACTTAAAGGCACTTACTTGCGAGTGTGAAATCCTCCTAGATCAGAGGTCTTCAAACGGGGGGCAGGGCCCCCCTAGGGTGGCCTCCAGTGATCCCAGGGTGGGGCGCCAGGCTCTGGCCAGAAGAAATATTATACTTTGTTTTCAGCCAAAAATAATGAGCGGCAGTTAGCACGTCTGTAATGGGCCATCATTAACATCCTTTGTCATTTAAATCCTGGCTGGGAGAAGGCGTCAAGAGGAAAGGGACTCTCCGAAACCCCCACTTCCATTTTGAATAATCACACTGTGGATACTATTACACATTAGTAAGGCCTGCCTCACCAGAATAGTATGTTTGGAAATCCTGTATTTGTTTGCATTTCTAAAACAGTGACAGAACTTTGCTGCAATTTTAAATAAGTCTAGAAATATTTAAACATTGCCAGTTAAATAGAATAATTGTGAAAAATGTTGAGGGGGGACCCAATGATTTTTTTTTCTACACTGGGGGGGGCGAGAAATTAAAAAGTTTGAAGACCACTGTCCTAGATGGACTTCTCTCCTCGAGGCAGGCAGGCTCCAAACTCCCAAACCAATCCTGTCATTGCTGTCATCAAGAGAACAGTTCCAGGATTAGTGGGAGCGACCTCTAGCAGCACTCGCAAGAGAACTGAAGGCTTTTGCTTTCTCTAACCCAGTTAGGGAGGTTTAAAATGTGCAAGTATGGCCGGCCATCACAAGACGGCCGGCCAAAGGGATATGCGCATTTCAAACTTGAGCACACAGGTCCCTGCTGCCACTCAGCAGCAATGGCACCCCCCTGTCCTGACGCTCATCGCGGAACGGTTTGGTTTCCGAAAAATAAAATGGTAATAAATAAAATGTATTGCCATTTTATTTTCCAGCTCTGGCCAGGGCCTTTTCTTTGTGGGGTGACACTCCACCCCTCAAATGGAGGAGCTGCCTCTGCGCAACCTATCTGAAAAGTTTGAATCAGATCTTCATTTGATTAGGTGGCTTCCGTTGCTCAGCACCAGCACTTAATCATCAACACCGGTACTTTTCATGAGCACCAGTTAAGGACATTAATTTCTGGTAGGCACAGGGAGATTAACAGATTTGCCCAGAATCACAGGATGATGAGCCGATGCCAAAACTCAAACCAAGGGGCATATTATGAAGACAGGCAATAAAATTATCGCCGCTTTAGCGGCAGAAAACTGCTGCTAAAATGGCGATAATGGGCTTGATAATATGCTCTATGGAATTCCAATTGAAGCCCATGTTAGATGTGAAGGACATCTAACCCGAGCTTCAATTGGAATTCCATAGAGCATATTATCAAGCCCATTATCGCTGTTTTAGCGATAATGGGTGATGAAATTATCGCCACTTTTCGCCCGAAAACGGACGCAAAAGCAGCGATAATTTCATATCGCCTCCTTGTTAATATGCCCCATGGTTAGTAGTTGGTTGTGTTTTAGGCAACGCTAACAGGACAAATGGACGGGTGCAAACTGCCTCCTGAACACAGACCTGGCACTTATTTTGGGGCATATTATCAAGGACGGCGTTAAAATTATCACCGGTTTAGTGGCTGAAAACTGCCTCTAAAGCTGCGATAATGGGATTGATAATATGCCCTGGAGAATTCCAATAGAAGTCCATGTTCACACCAGAACATGGGCTTTTATGGGAATTCTCTGCGGCATATTATCAAGCCCATTATCGCCGCTTTAGCAGCAGTTTTCTGCCGCTAAACCAGCGCAGTCCTTGGTAATGTGCCCCTGTGTTTCAAATTAAACATTGGTTTGAATGACCATCACCAGGCGCTGTGCAAGCCCAGACTCAGGGCTGATCCTCTTTAAAGTGCAGAGGGCGCCACTGATCCTGCCGGCTCGTCGCGGGCACGGGGGCACGCACGCGCACACTTCGAGGAAACGTGCCAGCTATAGCAAGTGAAAGCCGCCGGGACTTCTTCCAGCGCGCCTGTCTCGTCCACGCTCCCAGAGGAACCTGCCAGCAGAAAGTGTTGACGTCGGCTAATTGTTGAATAATGAAAAGTTTCCTAATGAGGCGCTCTCGGATTTGCGCGCTGCCCGCGTCTTCTGCCTGCCAGTAATCCACAGGCTGCATAGAAGGCGTTTGCTGCGTTATTTCAAAGATGTGCCTGGTGAAAAGGCTGCATGATTTCAAACCAGCGATTCAGCAATTAAGAAGGCCAGGGTCAGCTCTCAGAGCACCCCTTACAGATCAATTATTCAAGGCTGGAGATTCTCTGGATATTGGGAGTTTGTTTGTTGCAGTTTCTTTTGCCTGCTCATTTACCTTCCTCCTCTGCGTGTCTCTGACATGCCTTTTCCTCCTCTGTACTCTTTTCTATCTAACTTGTGTATCTATAACTTCTGTCCATTATCTTTTTAATAACACCTTTCTAGAATGGTTTTTTAAGCGCCCTACCAAATAAGCCAAAGAAAATAGGTCAAAAAGAAACAAGTAAAATAACTGTAAAATAATAATATATGTGATTGTGCCCTAAGAGTTATAAATTGAAATGGCTTCCGTTGACTTGCGATGACCCACCAAATATCTGCTACAAACAGGGTCACTGGAATTATGCAGCAGGGGAGGGGCAAATTATATGGCAAGGTTTACTGGTGTGTGCATCAAGAAAATGCAAATTATGCGGTGTAATGCAGCACATTTTGAGATAGTATTACTTCATTATTTTGTGATATTTACATTTCTTAATAGTGATGGGCATAGTTATTAGATCGTTAGGATCAGTTTAGCACCTAAATACAGCAATTAGCAACAGAAACGCGACCAGGCAAAGGGCCTGGCATTGCCTGGCAACAGGTTGTGGCATTTTTAGGAACATTGTTCCACTTGAGCGACAAAATCTTCAGATTATGCAGCAGACAATGTGGCAAATGTGGCAAATCAATAAATATATGTGTAATACCTTGCAGCCCCAAAATCACATAATTCCAGTGATCGTGGCTATAAACAACAAATGCTGGCATTGGTGACACTACGCGCTGTGAAATTCTATAATACTATTATTGCTGTTTATATGGTTGTTACTGTTAATTAGCACTTGTGCATTGCACAATCTGCCGTTAGTATTGCATCGCACTGCCTTTCGGTAGACATTTTAAATGCCACCTTCCGATTGGTTCGAAGAGCTTTAAATGGCCATAATGCAGAGAGGGAACAAAATGTTAAGAATGATCCGAAAGCCTTACAGCCGCAGCATTGGTGTATTTCTAAATATACAAAACCCTACTACAATAATGCCTTTCTGGGAGCTGCGTATGAGTACCAAAAAGAGGCATCCACAATCTGAGCAGTAATGTAGCGGGTGACATGCATTGACTTGCAGCATCCTTACCATGCCAGCCATTCAGGCCTGTGCCCTTGTTAGCAGTGCTTAATTTGTGCCGGTGCTTTCCGGTGCTTAGCACCGGCACTTATTTCATAGGGCCGGGTCTACACGCAATATGGATTTGTGCCTAAAATATTTACATTTAGAGCCGCGGCCTCCCGCCTTAAAGTGCCTGTGTGAGGCCCCAACAATTGAAAAATGAATTATTAGCCCAGCCCCTTCCGTGCCTCCTTAGAATTGAATCGTCTTTCCTCTCGGAGTCGGACAAACACAAATCTGACCAATGTCTCCACTTTTTGCCCGCTAGAGCGTACTACGCAGCTGCAGCAGCGTTAGTCAGTCGCGTCAACTCAGGAAACAAGCAGTGTGTGTCGCGATGACTCGAGCAAGCAGCAGGCCTGACCCCACTTTTCACCCGCTTAAGCGTACTGCGCAGCTGCAGCAGCGCTAGTTAGTCGAGTCAACTCAGGAAGCAAGCAGCGTGTGTCGCCCTGACTCGCGCAGCAGCAGGCCTCTAATTAAAACCAAAAGGCAAAGTATGTAATGATTTAATTTTAATACACGCTAGTACTGTGGTGCGAAGCGAAGTATGTTGTTGAATGGTTGAGGTACGTCCCTGGAAAAGTGCACCCCTCATTTGTTGCCCACATTTTGTTTTTGTAAATGACCTGTAGTACAGTCCCGATTGCTGTGCTACCCGAGTAATATTAATGTGTCTGCGACAAATAGAGTAAGAGGGTGGAGCCCGTCGAGGATGTGGGTGTGGCATCCTACAAAAATGTGAGCACCTGGACTTAATATTTTACAAATCAAGCACTGCTTGTTAGGTAGATACATATTTCAAACAATATTTTATTCCACTGTCGGAGTTTTGTGATGGTACAAATTGTTTGTTGCCGCTTGTGAAATCTGCTAAATATTCTATTTTACTTTTGCATAGGAAAAATTTTCTGCATATTGCAAGATATTTTGGGCTACCAGATAATTTCCACTGTAATGAACCATCCATGCTGGAAAGTGCATGCTGATTTTTTTCCTAGCAAGTTCAGGTGTGTGAAGCTTTTCTAATCACAATAGTTTGTGCAGTAGAAGAACATAACCCGTTTTCTGCAAGGTGTATCTCATGAAAAACCATTTTAATTGTTTAAAAAGGTCAAATCCAACTTTAATTATTAGGAAAACATAATTTTCGTGCATATGGGACTAACCAGAACTTGCAACTTTTGTAAAGCTTAAGGTTTACCATGCACCCTGGTGAACATCGACAAAAAAAACTTCACACCCCTAGAGACTGCACCCTATGCCACTCAAGCTACTGAAAACTAGTGCTCCTGCAGTGTACAAGGTGGCACCAATGTGAGGGGAGGCAGCCCCTCTCCACTCAGGTCCATGAAGGGATGGGTGGCCTTGTCTTTCGTTTGATGATCAACAGGCAGACAAGGGTTCTGGTGACACAATTCTGCCTCCGTGAGGGAAGGAAGGGCCTGTGTCAAATGATAGAAAAGAGACAAGCTCTAGAGCGACTGATTGAGAATGCCATCAATATCTTCTGTAAGGTTAGGGAACTTGGAGGAGAGAGAAACAGGCACATTTCATGAGAGCAATGCAGGGAGACAGCAATAAGTGCTGACTACGAGGGCGGATAGGGTTAATCGGGAAATAGTCTTTGCGTATTCTCTAGGGGTGGGCGGAATTTGCGAAATTCACTTTCGCAAATTATCGCGAAAATGTTAAAAATCTCCGCAAACACGCGGAAATATCGCGAAGATGCGGAAGTTTTTTTCCCGCCCGTTCGCGGTATTTTCTGCGTGGTCACGGCTCGCCAACTTACCCATGCGGTTGCTCGCGGGCGCGGCCATCTTGTTTTCACTTGTCTCGCGGTGCATGATCGCGAGAAGAAAGACGTGATCGCGCGACGCATGACGTTACTGCGGGCGCGAACTGTCGCGAGACAGCGCAAATGGCTACCAACAATCCAGCATCTCGTGGAGAACGCGACCGGATCGAGAAAACTTGTCGGCGAACGCGGGGATTCAGGTAAGGCGATTGCGCGCACGCAAGAATGTATTATTTTACAGCGCGAGCAAGAAACAAATTATCGCTAAGCTGCGGAATGTGGAAATTTTGACATTTTTTTGCGCTTTCCGCGGAACGCGAAAATGCCAAATTATCACAATTTCCGTGAACGGAACGGAATTTTGGCCCAGGCCTAGTATTCTCCCAGGAACAAGGACATTCTGCTTGGTGTAAGACATCAGCTTTTACTCATATGTAGGAAACCTCACTCATCGACATAGAGGCCTGCAAGATCATCTAGTGAGGTTACAAACATAATTAGGGGTAAGATTTAGAAATAATAAGAGCAAAGTGGCCAAGGAATGAAGTTAAAAGATCTGCTCTTCTGTCCAACATCAAAGGCTGGCCCTAATATACCAGGGTGAAGTAGTCTGATCATAGGTGTTTCTCATTCTTAAAATGTTGTTGAACCACATAATTATTACATATGTTGTGAAGTCGATTAACTGCAAATAATCCAACATATCATTCCCTTACCTCTCCAAAGAGAACCCCTCGGCCCTTTTATTTTGAATTGAATTGAATTACACATTTCTAAAGCGCTCACAAAGGGTGTCCCGACACCTTTTGACCATGTAACACATACTCGGCCCCATGGATGCTGCAGCATCCCAACAAAACACATATGTTCGCAACTGTTTTGGTGTGTGGCTATGCAGGCGCTTTAAGTCACTGAGAACTTGAGATCGCTCAGTAGACGAAATGACTAGGCGCAGTGCACACTCACTGTGATTTTAAATGATTTTGAGGCGCACAATTTTTGCAATGATTTGGTGATGAATGTGCAACTAGTGTTATTCACAGCGGGATGAAAATAGTAGCAACAACTCTAATATAGCAAGAGCACAATTGTTGGATGATTGTTGGAACTGCAAATACAAGACCTCAAAAGGAACTATATTTGTGCACATAAAAAGGGCAGTTGGTTATCAGTTGTGTAGGGCATGTCAGCTTTAGCCATCAAACATATACTATATCACACTAAAAGGTACATCACATCACTGGCCAGTTGATCAACTGCGCTTGTAAATTCTTTTATATGACTTGATGCAGTTAAATGGAAACCTTATGTCTAAGATGGCTCCTCCCCACAAAAGCCTCTCCGATTTCTCTTCACAGTACAAGTCTGCAGATCAAGAAAGATGCTAGGGCACTATTAGAGTACATCCTTGGATGCTTCCTTCTCACACCAGCAATGCTTTATTCTCTTTAGTTCCCAAGCCAACTGTGTCAGATAATTAATTTTGGTTAGTTTTGGTAATTTGTTATTCATTCATTTTCTACTTTGCATTATTTGGCCACCTAATTCCTTAAGTAGTTTTTTTTGACTACGACCTCCATTGGCCATTAAAGACTGGGTGTTCCACTTATTTTGGAGCTAATGAAGAAATAAAATTGGAATTGACAGAGGGCTAAATCTACTCATTTAATTAACACAAACCATAGAACATAAAACAACAACCTTTGCTGCTGAAGGTAATATGCTTCAGAGCTACAAAGATAACACAATCTCTCATGTATTGAGAATCAGATGTTAGGAAACTAAATGATGACTTATGTCACAGCCTCACCACTGATCAGACTGTTTGAAATTCTTTGCAGGTAACTCCAGTATGTCTTCGATTCAGTCCAAGGCCAAAGATCTGCCCAGGATGAATTCACATCTGGAAACAATTTGATCCAAAATGTGATTTGCTCTTCATGTTATCCACCTACTTTTCTTACCAGGATATGCTTTGGACGTTCCAAGAGCCACTGCTGAAAGGTTTGAGAGGCACCCCTATAGGTTGCATGTTGTCTTTACCGAAAGAAGTTTGCATTTGCCATGTCGACCCACTGCTTTTTCTCAGCATCGATTCACAGGTAGCATCTATCCTTTTCTACCTGAACCGAGTCACTGAAAAAACCAAAGGTTAGAGTAACATTATAGTTAGGTGATTAAATGATCTGTTTTGCTAAAAATAAAACTTAGAAATTCACAGTAAAAAAAGAAAGGTAAAAGTAACGTTATAGTTAGGTGAATATGTCAATGACAACATTAATGTTTAAAAAAAAACAACACTGAAATTTGACAGTTATAGTTAGCAAGGCTAACTATAGCTTGCGCCCCCTCCATGCACAGCTTACAATCTCACATAATACATCACTCACGGCATGTTATATGGCATTATTTATGACATCACTGATGATATCTCAATGACATTATTGATGACATCACTGATGACATCATTCAATGAGTGTGTTTGTTTGTTTTATAGTTTACATAGTGGCGGGTAACTACCACATTATTTTTCTACTAATTTTGTACAGCCTGTGTCCAGCTAGTGGGTGCAAGTAATTACAAATCAGAAGTACTTCTGATTGCATCATAGGTGTATTTAGGTATTGAACATGTTTTAAGTCTTTGTATTGAAGAGTAGCTCTGTGTGAAGATGACAGGTGATGACTTGTGTCCAGTATGTTCCACACATGTTTTTGGGTTGTGCAGAAAATGTTTCCAACAGGGCAAATATTCTACGCAGTAGATACTATGAGGCCCATTAGTATAGCGGGCGGATCGCCACCGCCCACATGGCGGTGGCGATCCGCCCGCTAAAACACACTGCCCGCTTCAAAATTCCCACCGCCACATTACCATGGCGGGGAGGACCCCGGCGGACGAAAAGACCGTCCGCCGGTTTTCCGCCCGGTCGCAAAGTCGACCGGGCGGAAAAGCAGCTAACATGGTGGCGGTGTCTGGGAGACACTGCCATCCATATTAGCATACATGCGGGGATGTGCCTTTACGTGGCGGCAACGTCGCCATGGAAAGGCAGGCGGTCTTTGTCATTGGGGGCCCGTAGCGGGCCCCCAGGGATTCTGGGGGGTGGGGGGTGCACATGGGTGGTACCCCCCCTGCAGTTCCATGCACAACATGGCAGGCACCACGCGGTGCCTGCCACGTTGTGCATGGAAGTGCATGGCATACCTTCCTGGCATTGCGGCGGGCTGTGCTTAGAGCACCGCCCGCCGCAATGTTAGGAATGCACACTGGCGGGCGCATCCTTATGTCTGCAACGGGACCCCCGCACTGATCGCCCGCCATCCTAATGACCCTCTATGTATTGCAAGCAGCCTTAAGTCAAGTTTGGCATAGAGTGTCCACTGTTCTTAGTAGATACATTTTAGTACTATGTGGTGTATTTCTCATGAGAGTTTCACTGTCTGTAAACAGTGTGGTACAAAGTAAAAACTCTGCATAGAAGAACACTGTTTTCAGTAACCACTTTTCTACTCATATCGAGTTCATTTCTCACTGTAGGTTCAGTGACTGTGAGGGGTTTGATACAAATAAAAGCTGCCCGTAGTAGGGCATTCATTTTGGAACAGACTTTGAGTATCTTCATGAACTTGGCTCTCTCTGAACAGTTGTAAACCTATGTAACACAATGTGCAATGAGGATTTCCCATTAATCTGTGGTTGATTGTTAATGTGACCCATGCTGCCCATGAATTGAATGGTATGGGGTCAATGTTGCATCTAACACATGCTTGCTGCATCTAAGGGAGTTGTATCTGTGATGGCATTAATGACGCTTCAGGATATCTTGAGCTATTCTGTACTTACTTTCAGGCCTATAATGCCGTACTGGTTTATAGATTAATGAAAAAAGAAGCTTGGATGATGTCATCATTGATGTCATCAATATGTCATTTTAGATGTCATCAGTGATGTCATAGAACATGTTATAAGTGATGTAATATGCATGTCATGAGCAGTGCATGGAGGAGGCCCAAGTAATAGTAAGCTTTGCTAACTCTAACTGGTAAATTTCTATGATTGTTTGATTTGAATGTCACTGACATTTGTCACTTTAACCTTTGTTTTTTCAGTGAAGTCCTAAGGGTTTTTCTTAAACAAAAACAGATCTTTTTATCATACCTAACTATAAAGTTACTTTAACTTTTATTTTGTTTCAGTGAATTACTACGTTTTTTTTAACGTAAAGTAATATTTTAACACCATATGTAAATCCAAACCCGACCTTTGGCTGCGCGCAGCCAGAGGTTGGCAACAGGGCCTGGACTGTCACTGACTTACCCAGAGGCAGCCAACCACCCCACAGGCAACCAACCCCACACTGTGCACAGCCTTTCATCGTGCGTGGCATGGGGTTGGCCGCAGGCAGACACCTAGAGACAGCTACACCTACGCTACTCATGGATTTTGGTTGTGCAGTGCGTGGAGTTCGTCTTGCAGCCAGGCCCTGCTTCCAACTCCCTGCAGTTAGCTGACCACATGCTATGCAAAGCCTTTGGCCATGCACAGTGGGGGATTGGCCACAGGGCTTGAATTGCCGCCAGGTCTTGTGGCAAAATTCCCAGCAGGCTGCAACCACGCTCAGCCTTTGGCGTGCGCACCTTGGGGGTTGGTCCAAAACATATATATTATGTGGAGGGGGCGTGCAGCCCCCTACCCAAGCCTTAATTTGCCCTGGGGACCCCAAACCCGATGGCCTGTTCCAATAAAAAGGGGAGGGGCAATGTTGCCCCCTCCCCAAACCTTAAAAGGCCCAGGGAACCCTATCCCCCGGGGCCAAACACAATTAAACAGGGGAGGATGGTATGCAGCACCTTCCTCTACCCTTAATAGGTCTCAGGGGCCATATCCCTGGGTCCAAAAAAGTAAGGGGGCCCCTCTCCAAGCCTTTTTAAGCCCAAGGACCCCATTCCCCTGGGGCCTTTTTTGTGTTTGAAAGGGGAGAGGGATGCACGGCCAGCCTTCCCGAGCCTTATAAGGCCCCAGGGACCCCATCCCTGGGGCCAAAGCAATTAAAACAGGTAGGGGGTGCGGCCCCCCTCCCTGAGCCTTCTTGGGTCCCAAAGACACCATCCATCAGGGCCAAATCTCATAAAAATGGAAGAGGGGTGTTTGGACCCCCTCCTTGACCACTTTTCTCTCTCTTCCGACTCATCTCACATTCCTCTCTTATTTCTGATGTCTGACTCTCACACAGTATGCCTCGTCACCATATGTCTCTCACTCCTCGTGTACCGCCCTCCACCTGTCCGTGTCTCCCTCTCTCATTCCCTCCTTCAGTTTGCTCCTGTCTCCTTCTTAACTCCAGCTGCTTCCTGCCAGGTATCCTCCTCATGGCTGCCGCCTCATTTCGCGCTGTCAGCTTCCATCTCTTCTTCCCCCCACCCTCCCTCGCCCCCCTGTACTTGAAATGCCCTGGACTGGGCTCTGCTAAAGGCTGATACGCGGTGACCTCCCTGTGGAAGTCTTTTAAACGTTCTTTAAGACTTCAGACTGCACTTTCTTTGCCATGGCAACGGCGTGCGGGGACGTCACCGCTCCGGGCAGCGGTCCTCGGCTGCTGGAAGTTGGCCAGAGATGCTGAGAGGGGCGCGGGGATTCTAAATGGTGTGAAAACTGTTTAAATAATGGAAACGAATCGAGAGCTATTGCAGCCGCGGCTGTGTGCAAAACGGCTCCGAGACATTAGCTCCGCGCGCTTTACGGCCCGGGTATTAAACGCTCATCGTCTCCATAAACATTTCAATAAGGGCGCTGTAATTCTGCCTGAAATTATTAAACGCATTAGGAATGCGAGCCTTCTGGCACTTCAGTTTAGAACAAACAATACATCTATTTAATAAATGCTATCCTCAGAGCCGCTGGGAATCGTAACTTTCAGTTTTTAGGTTCTGTTGGAGTGTAAGAAGGAGCCGGGAACAGAAGAGGTCGGGCCAGTGGAGCAGAGAAAGACCATGCCCAACACAACGATGCGGACAACACACTTCTTGACAGAACCGCAAATACGTCTGTGGGCTGCCATGACCATGTCACACCACCATGGCCCAATTTTAGTCACTGACGCCATCATAATTTTATATTTCCCTATACTAATTCCCCACTAATCCTGTTAGGGTTCTGGAGAAGCGTGCTACCCGGTAAAAAGCACTTCAACACCTCATCAGGGTTAGCAAGCGCTATATAAATGAAAACCTTCCCTCTTCTATGCCTCCACTATCCTTCTTCAATAGAAATAACAAGCTCACATGTTCACCGATCAAATTAATTTAATATCTCCCTATACTAAATCACCACTAATCCTTTTTGGGTTTCGGAGTACCGTGCTACTCGCCAAATAAGTGCTTCGACGTCTTGTCAGAGGCAGAAAGCGCTATATACATGTAATTACAATTACAATGGTGGGGCTGGTCTCAAGATTAATTCCAGGGCTGTTTTAGGTATGCTTTCTGCCCCCTTCACAGCAAGTCACAATGTGTGACCTCAAATGTCTGGTATAAAATAATGAAGAAATCACAAAGGTGATGGGCACAAAGCTTGCAAAAGTCTCAGCCTCCGGTAACAACACTACATTCCATTCCATCATTTTTTGCACAGAATGCCACTTGAGTCAGAGACCAGCCATATACAAATCAGCCCAGGTCTTGTTTCATTACAAATAATCCAGGCCAAACTGCGAGGCCAGGTCCCTTCTGTATGGGAATATAAACTACCCCAGACTGCTTTTGACAAAGTTAGGCTTCATCAGTGAAGGAAAGCTGGACTCCTGCGCTATGGATAACATGGGTCCCGTGTCAGGGGATAGCTGCCACTCTTAGGGGCATCTGCTGCGAAAAACAACAAAGTGATGGAAGGAATGCTTGAACTCATCTCAGCCACCAGAGATTCCTCAGGCCTCATTCCAGGCTATCACTGGGAGCACCATTTCTAGCTGGGAAACCAGTGGGAACCAAAGTTCCGATGCTGAGGGAACAGGTACCATAACCACCAAGAGAATCCACTGTCCTGGAATCCCATCAGAAACTATGTGCTGGTAATGCTGAGGATGCTAAGGGCCCTATTTAAGGCTGGTCAGGTCTGCTTCGTATAATCCGTGCTGACTTCATGCACAGGAGCAGCAGAGTCTAACCTAGAGACATGATGACTCTCATGCACATAACAATAACCCTTATACAGCCGGAGAAGTAGCAAACTCCTCCACCGCCTATATTTTCAATCGTTCTCCACACATTGGGTGCCAGAGCATAGTTCTCCACGGCACTTATTCACAGATAGGGTAAATATTCTTCTGCATGGACATATGGACTCTAAGTAGGTTCCGTACTAGAGGAAGTGGTGATGGTTTCCCACCATGAAAAAAAGTTGAAGCCAGGGGAGTTTTTTGACCATTAGCCCATTGACTGTGGTTAGTCTGTCCAAGAGGTGAGCACAGGATATCAGATTTCACGACTCTTGGGGAATAATCTTTGGAGATTTCACTGGTAAGTAAGGGCAGGCCGAAGGCAATAATGAGAGACTTTCACAGCTAAACCAGCCGCAAAAAAAGGCAGAAGCAATGCTATCCTGTGCTATGTTATATTGCACTAATCAGTACTAATGTTTTGTTATGTTATATGTGCATATTAATTTACCTCCATTTTAGTGGCCCCCTAGTGCCTTCAGAATCCTGGTGCACTCTACAGCACTGGGCCTCTTGTTGACTGAGGTTTTAAATTGGACTGTTGACATTGTATTTGCTGGAGTTTGTCATGCTCTACAGATGAGTGGTACAAGATGATGGCCTTTGAGGTTACAGTTGATCACTGTATTGTTTAATCCAAGATTAAATTGAATCCTGGTTGTCTAGATACTGTTATTAATCTGTGGGGAGCTTCATGTGCATAGACATGTGCATGCCAAGGGGCATTGTTGTTTGTTTCCTGCTGCATTGGGGGTTCATTTATCCATTGCCCAGTCTTGGTTGGCAGCTGTGTTTTCAGACATCTTTGCACATTATGTGGCTTGGATGCCTGATGGGTTAGTTGGTATAAGTAAAATGTAAGTATATGCAGATAAAAGAGAGTAATGAGAAGTGTTTTTAGGTGGAATATAGCCACTATTTCGTTTAGAGCTGTGTTAGCATGATTGTGCCAGGAGGCGACCAATTCTCTAGTGTTCATCAATTTTTCTATATCTGTTTCGCACACTGTACCTAAGGTGGCTTACGAAGGGAAAATACTGAACAGGATTCTTCAAAAAATCTCTACTTACAAGCGTGAACATTGACAAGAGAACGAATCTTGGAAAGGTAATGTGGGTGAACTGCGCGCCCTTCTACAAAGAACAAGCTGTACAAAAGGTTCAGTGGAACGCCTGAATGAAGAGCCATCGGCTGCTCCAAGAAAGAGAATACAAAACTTTTTTAAGCGTCTTCGCAGAAATCAAAAGCCCTCAAAATGCCCACGCTGTGCAACACTCCCACCTGCCTGAGCGTGTTCTGCAGCTACTTGACAAGGAGGGAATCCACAGGCCCTGTGAGGGAGGGCATGGGGGGGCGTGGACAGGCAGGAGGCACCTGCTGGGGTAGCAGGGATCATCACCCAAGGCTTGAAGGACAGTGTTGTGAGGTTATGTCAAAGTCAACATCTATAAATGGGAGACTGAAAAGGACATTTCTACAGGTAGAGAAAAGTTGCACCAGTATCACGGGTGGCAGAAGGAACGCGTATGAGCCTACAGGGGATAAGACGGCAAGGCATGCTGCGGTGTGACAATTGGACATTTAACATGATAATATCTATCGGATTAAAAAGTTCATGTGGTAGTGTAGTGTGGCAGGTAAAGAAGATATGTGGCAGAAGAGAAATCTGTGGGTGTGACTAACTCATGTCTGACCATAAGACTTGGTTGTATGTCTAAACATTGAGTTTTCAGTATCGACCCGCAACAATATCATGCCCATTATACTGACTGTCAACCTCTCATCAAGGTAACTATGTATATGTAAGTAAAGATTTGTAATCCGTGACACGACATCAGTATTTATTGTGAAGGCATGTTACATATGTAGTTAAGAACAGTTAGTACACATGTCACACAGTGCACGCATGACTGTGTATGTTTTGGGGTGCACATCATGTGCCCCTTGGCACGCACCCCCATGCACAGATTTGCCTGAGGGCTCTGTTGGGAGCCCCTTTCCATGCCTTTCCAAAAGCATTTCATGGTGGGGTCCCGGAGATGAAATGCTTAGATGAAAGGCAGGTCGGAATCTGATCGGTGATTCCCACCTGCTCTCCCCACCGCCGCCGCAGTAGGATCCTGGTGGTGGCAGCAGTCTTGTGGCGGTGCCACCGCCACAATTGTAATATGACAGTTGGACCACCATGGTGGTGGCAGTCGGACCGCCAACGTGAGTACGGCGGTCCCAGGACTGCCGTACTCATAATGAGGCCCTATATGTTAATCTATGATATTCCGACACAATATTATTGCATGGGGACATAAACTCAGAAAAATGGTAGAGCTCCGTAAAGCTATATATAGGTGGGCAGGAGAACGAGGAGGACTGTTTTAAAAGACTCTTACTTCAGAGCAAAAGCGATGAGAAGATAAAGTAGTGACAGACTCCATAGAGACAAGGAGGATAAAGTCAAATGTACTGTGACAGATGGGCAGCCCACAAGTATAAAAAGATAATTGTGGGCAAAGTTATTAGAGAATGTGCATGTGTACGGTTGCAATGGCAAGTGTACAGTGAAATGTGGAGAAATATGCGGCCAAGTCATCAGCTGACTAGGTTGAATATTATGTGGAGACAGTGCATGGTGGAATGTATTTACTGTCCTTCACTGGTGGCTCAGTGGACCACCTCTACTCCTGCAGAGGTCTTTGCTTGACCCCATGGTCACAGGTTCAAATCCCACGGTGTCCACTCAGATTATCCTCTGTGACGTGGGGAAGCAGTAGACATATCCTGCCTGTAAATTGAGCCGAAACACCCCTTAGGGTGAATATGTGTTTTACAAATGCACCTGTTTATAGGTCAGACAAGCCTAGTTGTGCTAATACAAGCAGAGAAAGTACAGGTCAGTGGCATTAACTGTATGAGTCCTGTGGGCGAGCTCATGTAGACAGAGAGCTGCAATCCTGAAAGTGTAGGAAGTTTCAGTCCACATTACACTGACAGAGAAAGTGAACTTTCTGATGTCAAGCTATAAAAAAAGAGAATGGCTGGGCAGAGAGTGAAGCATTGAGAAAGCACTTGGTTGTGTAGCGGGGGCAGAAATGTCAAGGTGATTGAGCATATATTAGTTGCGGAAGCTAAACGGACAGTCATACAGGTTAAACGTCAAAGTTGTTTGAAGAGTGGTGGGTGCAGACGGCACATAGAGGACGGCAAAGAGAATGTATTCAACAAGAGTGCACTCTTATTCCCAGCTACTATATCCACATCACCAAGGAGAGCGAACTCACTACAGCCTTTGTGGTCCTTTCCTCTGCCCACCAAGCGGTGTCCCTATTGGTTTAAAAAAGAGCTCACACCCATGGGGTTAGTGCTGGCATGCTTCATCCATTGAGTCCTCACCCAGATACGTATTTGGGTGGGCTCCACCTTGGTAAACAAGGGAGTTCTTTGTGTTTTTATTGTGGAGGGATCTGAATACAAAATTGCTTAAAGGTATCCCATCAATCTCTAAAGTTTATTTCGAAGACCTTTGGCAAGGTTAAAAAACAAGGGGTTCTGTTGTAGAGTATACAATTAACTCAAACATCAATGGGTCTACATGTTTCAGCCATACAATTTTGCCTTAAATGTCAAATGGCTTTCTTCTGGAACAAACCTATGGCCTCTAAACTGATCACTAATTTGGGACGCTATAGCTGAGATTAACAGTCACATTCTGACAGGTTAACCTTACTCATTAAGCCACACTAATTGAAGCATGCCATAAGCGCAAACTGTACTGAGAACTATCCCCAGTTGCGTATTCATTCTAATGTTTTTATGTGCACCATAAAAGATTAAAGGTGGCTGAACCTTCTAGTCACACTTTTGTCAAAGGGGTGCTTCAGCATAGAACCTAATATGGGCCGGTTAGGTTCTGTGCTGGTGGGCTGCTAACATTTGAGGAGCCGATTAGGTTCTATGCGGGCGTCCACCTTTGACAAAAGTTTGACTACAAGGTCCGCCCACCTCTAATCCTCTATGGGGCCCATAAAAACAATTGCAGTAATATGCAATGGCAATCTACTGCATTTGTTCTATTCTAATTGGTCATATGCTAGTCTAATGGAGCACTTGATGACCAATCAGGTAATCTAAAATATCCTATTGCCTTCTTTAAATTGTCGCCAATCTTATTGCTTGTACGGAGATAGCTCAGCTTGCCTCTTGCATTACTGCAAATGTAATTGATTGCACTATTACCTATACTGTAGGCCACTCAACCTTTCCCATCTGATGTGTTCCTGGACTTTTTTGAGATCCAGGACATCTGAAGAACACCTACTACTGGTATTGGGATTGCGCTCCCACAAATGATTGACATATTATATTTGTTTCTTATTGTGGCAAATCATTTTGCACTGGCAGGTACACACACAACTCCGTACATACCTTCCGGGTTCAGCAAGACTCTATGGCAACTGTAGTAGGCAAGTTACCAGGAACTCCTGTGACAATTGTTTTCCAACAGAGAGGCTTGTATTTGCATCCTTGCATCCTTGTTCTACCCCCAAACTCTAAGGTCTATTTAGGAGGGTCATAGCAAGACAGTTGAATCTTACAGCTTTAAAACCTTGGCTTCAGCAACATGTGCTAGGCAAAGAACTGACTGGCAGTGACCAAGTTCTGTAAGGAGTCATTGGGCACTGATAATGCCTTATGCCACCTGTGTTATACTCAAGAGCTTGTGCTGAACAGGAACTGTGTTTCTTCTCATTTAGCTTTCATGTCATTTATGCGCTACCTCACCTAGTACTATTTAAAGACAGAGAGACTTGATAAAACAGACTATATAGGGCTCATTGTAATTGAAACATATAGTCTGGTGAAAAGGCTATGGTGAGATCAGCATTTTATATGAAGGAGGTCAATGCAATATGTCGTTCCAGAGATATAATGAGCTCATCCAAATATCTGAATTGGATAATTGCACTCAGACACAAGATTCTACAATTGGCTTTGATTCATTCTATTTATATTAGAACAATTAATAGGAATTAGGCCTTATGGTCTCAGGACCAACAACAGCATAGATGTGAATCAATGTTTCTAGACTCTCAAAAGAAAATATGTCTCTTTCACTTGTACTACAGGTTTTAGAGAAAGTGAAAAATTATATATGTAGTCTGAAATATCACTCAAGGAGTCCCAAGACACTGGAATGAAGAGGGATGTTGAGAGCACTATTGCAAAAAAATAGAACGTTTTGTTCCTCCAACCATAAATCACACATACAGCATACATGCTACTTTTTGTAATACTAAGTAATACATTATGTACAATGCTTATAGGTATAACATCGGATGTGTGGCTTGGTGGACTCTTCAATCAGTTTTTAAAGACTACATGAACAGACTTATGACAAGTGCTTATAGAGCTCCATGACTGAACTGTGCTGTCACTGATAGATTGACATGTCTGGGGTGCAATATAGACTAGTCTAGTTAGCTTTGAGAAGCACCACCTGCTGCATGCTTCTCGTGATGCCAAGTGAATTTGTTATCCTGGGTGAGCATTGCTGTCAGGGTTGATACAAAGCATCACCATCACAGCAGCTGGAAGCATTGGACAATGCGCCAGTGGAAACTTAGAAGGACTTGAATACTAGACCGCTAACCTCAGTGTAGACATGCATTCACTCACTCATTGTGTTTTGTGTCATTTTCAGGTAAAGAGTGATAGATCCTATTTAAAACTCCTTCTTGGCTCCATTCCTTGCCCGGCAATGAGTTGGGTGGTTGCATTAGCTTTTTAAATTCTCGAATCAGTTCACATCCATTTCACATCCCTCACAGTTATTTTCCTCCCTCCCAATTCCCTCGGTTTCTTAGTTAGTCTGATCTTGTTTTTTTGTTGCGCTGTCTCTTGCTTATTCTTCTGTCGAGTCCAGCAAGTGTGTTTGCAGCAACACTGTGGCCTGTCACTGGATTTCTTGTCAGTTCCTAGCTCTTCACACCGCCATCCACTGCTTAAACGGGTACGAAATATTGGAGCCTATTAATCTACATTAAGTGTTATTTAAATTGAAAAAAACATAACTGGGTTCTAGTTTTTTCGGGGGGATTAAGTCAGTAGTGTTTTAAAATTGATTAGATTTATCTAGATAAACATTGATTAGGTATCTTGATATTTATTTAAATTTTCAACTTTATATGTGTTTAATTAAAAAGCTGACTGCACTATTTTAATAAATTTATAAATGATGAAAATGCTTTAGGTAAGCAAATTAAAAAGTGGGGTTCAAGTATTAAATGAAATATTTTATAATGAATATATAAATCCTAATAATAATTTAAATTAAATGCAGAATGAAATAACGTAGCAATATCTCCGGTGTATGTTGAATTGGAATTAAAATAGTAACTTTGACCTCCTCTATACTTTGCATTTTCTTCAAAATATATTGGGTTTAAGATAGAATAGTAAATCTGATGCTAACCCAATATTTCTACTTTCGTCAGTAATTGTTGGGTTGGAGACAGATTTGTAAAAATGACCACCTTCCACCACACATCCAAATTTGCACTTTGCCTAATGATTGTTGGTGAGTTTTAGATAAAACAGTAAATTTAACCTCCCTTAGTATTTGCACTTTCACTGATTTTTATTGTGTTGTAGTTAAATTAGTAAATCTGTCCCCTCCATGCCAAAGTCTGCTTGTTCACACATGGTGGAGAATATTAGTTAGAATACTAAATCTGACCCCACCCTAAATATTTGCACTTTCTGTATTTAAGGTATTAGAGTTAATTAGCTAACTGACACTGCTTAATATTTGCACTTAATCCAATGTTTGTTGAGTTGGTGTTAAAATAGTAAATTAGACCTCCTTATAAGATGTACTTTTCCTTAGCGTATACTGCGGGAGTTACTATAAAATTGTTTCTCCCTCCAAATTCTGCTATTTACCTAATGTGTGTCGGATTGAAGATAAAATGGTAAACCTGACCCCACCAAATTTGTACTTTCCCCAGTGTTTGTAAGTAGAATAGTATGTTTGAACGCGACACTATAAGTGCACTTTCCACAAAGGTCATGGCATTGGAGTTAGAATAGTAAATCCTTCCCCATCCAAATATATGTAGTATCCCCAGTGTTTGTTGTATTTAATTTAGAACAGTAATTTTGACTCCCATTCGTTACCACAACATTTCTGATGTTGGAGTTACAATAATTCCACCAATATTTATTAAGTATTAACTTTTGTTAAATGGAAACATAAATACAAATAATTCAATACATTATTAAATAGTATTTTTTAAATGAGGAAGAAAGCATATGTATTTATTTTGTAAAGATTTTATTTATGCCAAATAGACAACAATTATATATTTAAAAATATTTGCAAAAATATTTTACGTCAACAATTAGGAAATAAATATGTCAATGTTTATTAATTGATACCCAAAAAACAACTGCTTCTTCACAGACATATAATCTGTTAGGATAAAAAAATAAATGTTATATTTAGAAATGACAAATATTTTATTTGCTTTACAGAAAAGTTGGGAAAACAATGTTTTAACACTTTTATAATAAAATAAATATAAACAAATCAGATATTCTGCATTTATTGAAGAAAGAAATCAAATATTTTATAATAAGTTATGTGATATGTATATCACAAAAATCTATTATATTGTAAAATTATTACATGTTAATAATATAAAAAGTACTTTACAAATGTATGTTGCATTTAGTATAACTGAAGTCTATTTTTAAGTTCTATTTTATCACAGTTGTGATTTTATATTTGCCTTATGTACAGTCTTTTTCCATAATAATGTTCATCAGACTTTAAGGATGTTGGATGCAGTATTATGCTTCTTTGTTTCAGGAAAGGAAACTTATATTTTCTATGTTTCTTACATTAATGGGTAGGGTGAGTCTACTTTATTGTTATTTTAATGAGGTTGGTTGGTAACTAACATATAGATTATTTAAGGTTGGCATTTTGTAACTACAAGTTTGCTATTAATGTGCAGACCTAATTTGCTAATGTGGAGTTGGTATTATATTATTACATTCATGTGAGTACAACATTTTAGTAATGTAAAGGGAGTTGAATTTCTGTATTTAGAGCTTCTTTTGATAATGTTAGCATATGGGTTGGAATGTAATGTTTTACTGTATAGGTAAAGTCAATTGTGTATTAAATAACATTTTCTTTAAGAGATTGCTAACTGTGTGAGAACACTTATATTCCTATTTATTTTACTATTTTCTTTACATTTTTTTTGTTTGTCTGGCTTTTTTAAAAATACACTTTTGATTCTTTAAGGAATACAATGCTGTTGATAAAGTATTTTTTTCACCTGAATAATGTTTTAAGGATTTGAGTTTTACATATTTTGGGAGATGGTTCCTTTTGGATTTTATGCTGTAGATGTGGAGATTTTGTAAGGAATATCTACAACTTCAGATCTTCAAGTATACGTAAAATTGTTTACCTTGGTAATGATGATGAGTGGGTTAATTAAAATGGTTTACATTTTTAATTTTGTTAATGTTGTGCATTGTTTAATTTTCAATACATATGTGTTATGTTTCTTTGGTAGAATGGTTTTAAATGTATGATGGATCTACTATACTAGTACTTAAATATGAATGTTAGTTTTGTAAGTTAAAATAAGAGTTTTCTTTTATGTGTTTTTAGAAAATATGTTTGTTTATGGTTTATGTAGTGCTTAAGTCTAGGTGTAATTTTTTTTTGTAGCAGCGGAGATCTCTGTACAGAAAACGCAGAACAGATTTTGGAGGAGACCTCCAGTAGGAGTTTGTGTATTGCATTTTGCCATATGTATATTATTACTTCTTTAGGTACTCCAAAATTGCTTTTGTGAATAGGACTCCAAAGGCCTATTATTATTGTAGGACTGTCCATGAATTGTATACATTTAGCTGCAAGGTGAGGGCATGATTCAGTGTCTCTCCCATTAGCTAAATGGAGCATTGTGTCATAAGATGGACTGAAATGTTGATATCATAGACCGTTTTAAGTACATGTGTTGCTTGTTTTTAAGGTCCCTTTTTCATGCTTATTGTGTTTTTAGGTTTGGAATAGATGTCATTTGTCCATCCACTGAGATTGAATTTTGGTGGCATACTCTTCAATGCTTGCTCTCATCGAAGCTCTGGAACTTTTTTATTCTTCTTTACTCTTGCACCGTTTCTGCTATTAAAGGGGAATGGTTGTTCTCTTTTATGTTTTCAATGTTGTCATTTAGGGGCCTATTAGGATGGCAGCGGTGCAGGTACCGGCTGCCAGTGGTGCGGCGTTCCCGCACCGGCAATTAGGATGCCACCACCACCGTGGCGTGGTGATCTAGACTTACCTGTCAATATTGTATTTTTGATATTTTGTCCTAAACGTTGTGACTAATCAATGTTCTGGAGTTGATATTCAGGGCGCACAGCAGCTCATGATAGCTCAATAGATGTATATCTCTGATGACACTGTGCAGAACTTTATGCTACAACAGGGCACAACTGGGCCAGCGATGTCAAGCAACCAACCCACTTCTGGCCAGTCCTTCTCTGCCTAGCAGACCAATGACCCTGGTAGCATGTGGTTGTGGTCCCCCAAACCCTCCCTTAAGAGTTATATAGCTAATGACAGAGCGCCATATGCAGGTTGCCATGTATACAAATAGAATCCAGAAGGGAACCTCCAGCTGTGGGTGGTTGAGTCATTTTCTTTGAATGTAGGGTCACTTGACTATGTCCCCCAACCAACACATAAAATAAGATTGGGCGGGTGTAAGGAAGAGTATTATGTCAGCAAGCATCAGGCTCTCCGTAGTGTGGTGGGGGCGAATCAGGCAACATCCCCTGTCAATGGACGTACTCTGGGGTATATTCTCTGTCAAAAGAAAATGAAGCTCTGCTTTTTAGATCTAAAATAAAATACACATCACCTCCATGGGTCTTAAATATCATGGCTACTAGTGGATAAGTCACACATCAGGCCAGAAAAGAAAATAATTGGAATGTGACATACTTTTTCATAAGGGCACAGGATTTGCATCCCTCCAATAGCTTTTTACCATTGCGTCTGGGACTCTCCCATTTCTGTACCTCTTTTAGTATTCCATTTACTACTCTGGAGCCATAGAAACATTCACACCTACGTACTGCATCTTTTAAGATCTGCATCTACAGAAGGGGGTGGGGTGGGGGGGTGTGTTTGTGTGTGTGAGAGTGCGCGTGCGTGCGTGTGTGTGTGTGTGTGTCGGCTTTGCTTAACATTTAAACACTAAAGAAATTCCCCTAGGAGCTTCACCATGCCCTATAGAGTGGCCTTGAGGTTTCGCTTGATTTCTTGGCTGCAAGGTGCGGCACACATTGATTACTCTGGTCGCAGCCTGACCTGAGCATCGCAGTCGATGACTGGAAGACCAGTGGGCAATAAATCTTGATATTGGCGGGTAGGGGAAGGAGGGGGTTCGGCAATTAGTGTTTTCCTGTTAATTAATTTCTCCTTTCGTACCATCCTGTTCTCTGGTCAGGGAAGAACAACTTTGCAGGATTAGGTGATTGCAACCGACATGAGCAGGACATAAAGTGCAAGGATGTGGCAGGTGTTGTTTGATATTAACACTTTGGCACACAAAGACAAAGGGAAAAAACTTCTTCTGAAGCCCGGATCTGAATTCACTTAGCTAAACAGACTGAGGCTTTTAGTAAATAAAATGCAGTATTCAGCATGACTTTATGAAAGATTGAGTCTGTCCTGTCTCTGTACAAGACATACTCTATGGTGGGGATAGGATTCGTAAAGCTACTACCTGCCCATCATTGACAGCATACACATGCGCATTGCTATTTGCTATATATATACAATTATGCATATATATATATATGTCTTCACAGCAGTCTTTTTGAGAGCCGTATCTCATATATATATATATATATATATATATATATATATATATATATATATATATATATATATATATATATATATATATATATATATATATATATATATATATATATATATATATATATATATATATATATATATATATATATATATATATATATATATATATATATATCCACTCCAACGCTCACCTTATTTGAAAAAGCAAGCAGGACACAGCTCCGGATAAAGTAAAGGATTTAATGAGCAAATTCCCAGCTATCGCTAAACAATTCGTGGAATTGTGGCAGACGCGTTTCTGGCCATCATGGCCGTCATCAGTGCCGGTCTCACAGGCTGGTAGATTCATCTGTTGGCTCAGAGATCACTCCTGATAAGCAGTCTCCTAGCTCCTCCTACTGAAGTCAGGTGGTTGACATAATACCGCTGGACTCCAGGAGAACTGAATGATGGTACTTGCAGTCCAACGTGGTACCTCATACAGTGATGGGCATCCAAACACCTAATAATGCCCCACAGTTCATGGCGCTGGACTGTATACTGCATATTCCACCTGGATGTGTTAATTCAGCTCGCATCCTCGTCCGTATCCTTATCAGGCAACCACTCGCTGCCTCCTCTCTCCCCTCGCATCATATATATATATATATATATATATATCTATATATATATATATATATATATATGATACGGCTCTCAAAAAGACTGATTTGAAGGGACGGCACTACAGTGGAACGGACAAAAACTTTTATTGGTAATCCAAACGGTGGCGTGTAGACAGGCAAACGTCTATGCGCTATATATATACATATATATATATATATATATATTTGTACGTTTTATAGTGTGCAAACAAGCCAATGAGAAGGATTGCTTTAGCTACTCATGCCTGTTGTGGGAAAATTGAGACCTCTATTATCAAGACAGACTAATTGCACAGGACTATTCCCTCACCCACCATCCCCAAGATCTGTGTTCTTGATCAATCCAGCTTATCTCTTTAAATCTGCTAAATGGATCGCACGGTAAGGAGCATATTTACAAGCCCCTATCACCATGGGAACATCACTTTTTACGACGTTCTTGTGGCGATAGGGGCTTCGCCTTATTTACAGGGCAGCGTCGAGCCACTTAATGTGAGTTAACGCTGCCTTCTAAATAAGGCCCCTTTTCATGCTATGTTTAGCGTGGAAGGGGAGGGTAATGGGTGTTGCTGTGGGCGTTACATCGCAACACCTATTGATTCTGATGCAGCCCCCCATTTACAAGGGAGGCATAAATAGGAGGCAGCAGAATTAAAACCAGGAGAAACCAGGTCTTACACTGGCAAAACGAGGAGAAATGTTTCATTTCTCCTCATTTTTGCTCTTTTCATGTGTGCTGCCTTGTGCAGCACACATGGAAACAGCAAAAGGCCAATGATTTTTTATGTGTGGGACGGTCCCACTTCCTGCACATAAACAATCATTTGCAAAAAAATGCAGTTTTGGAACTTCTATGTGTGCTGCATTAGGCAGCACACATAGAAGTTACAAAACATCAGTTAAAGATTGTTTATGTGCAGGAAGGGACACCTTCCTGCACATAAACAATCTTCCCCTGCACACAGACACCCCCGCCTGCATTGGCAATAGGCTGTTTAGCGCCAGCGCAGGGGGAAACGTAGGGCTGCACCATAATCTTCTAAATATGGTGCAGCCCTGCATTTCTGAAGTGGCGGAGTTAGGCGTTAAGCCAGGAAGGCCAACGCCTCACTCCGCCACTTCCCTTGTAAATATGCCCGTATGTTCCTTGATAATTGTTACATGGCCAAACATGCATGACATGATCAGGTGCTGGGGGAGGTCCTCCACATATTTGCAAAAAAAAGCTGCTAAACAGATCCAGCGAGGTTACAGATTAACACTGCAAAAAACACAATTACCAGCTGAGAAGTATCAGGTATTCAAGAAAGTGATTGTCAGGGACATTTGCTCTAAATTAGCATGTTAGGTCTTGAAAAGGGAGTTATAATGCAATACGTATTCTCTTTGGACCAGATTTTCAAAGATGCTTTCACTCAGACGAGGTATAAAGGAGACTAAGGTCCACGTATAAGTGACTCCGGGAAATGGGTAGGTATTTCTCACTCTTGAATTTCCTGATGCTGGTGCTGCCAATTAAAGGTTGGCATAACTTGTGTAATTCTGTGTAGCTTAATCAATCATGCAAAAATACCCAACAAACGCGAGATTTTTCAGAATTTCCGCAAGAAGAGTAATTCTACATTTAGAGGCATTTCTATGGAATAATAATGCGCTTCCCCATGTCCAAAATGGACTGAAGGATCCATTTTGCACTAAGGCATAGCACTAAATGCAACTGAGCATGAGTAGCGAGTGCTCCCAGCTGCTTGCTAAATGTGCACTCGGAGTAGGATTTACCCCAACTTACTGCCTGTATTTAGCTCTGGTTTCGCCAGAAAATGCACACTTGTGTCTAAAATGGACTCGAGGATGCATTTTGCACCAAGAAAATAGCACTAAATGCAACAGAACTCAAACAACATAACCCGCAGTGCGAGCAGCCCCTCACACTCGCTTAAAGTGCTCTTGTGGTAGGATTTGTCCCTCAAATTACTCTTAATTATGTAAGCGCGCCAAAGAGTAACGCTGAATTACCAAAATTACTCTGATTATCCCAGTGTAATTGAAATTCCACCTAGGCCTGCTACCAATAACAATAGATGTGAGAAATATCTGGCCAATACGAGTTGGAATCTGAGAGTGCAGTAAGGAGTGAGGAACTTCCGATGGAATCAATATTTTGAGTCAGGTTCCACCAATCATTCCTCACTTTTCCTTGACATTCATCTGGACATTTCAGCCGCGTACACCAGCCAACATTGCTAGGTGAAAGTAAGCAGGCCACAGTGTTCCAGCAGAGCTCATAATTCAACGGAGGCCAAAAACAGCTGTTTCTGGCCATATTGGTGAAACTAAGTGGTAACTCGGAATGGGGGCTCAAGTAGGGACTTCTTGTCCTAAATGTAAATTGAAGAAAAAAGAATCCTGAGATCATGGAGTCTCACGATTCTTTTTTCTTCAATTTGCATTTTTTTTGTGGATAGTATTTCTACAAAACTTCTTTTAGATACATGCAACAATGCCACATCCACCCTCAGGGCATGAGCATCTCCTGCAGGGTTGAGGCTTTTGCAGGTGGGGGTAAAAGACACAACAGAGAATGGCCTTTGGCATTGATAGCCAATCACACCATTAGGATCTATACCCTCCCTGATTTTCATAAAATGTGTTCAACACTAGCATTCCACTTAATTATTTGCATACATAGTTATCCACCAAGGAACCCCTTCATGCAACCAGTAAATGCATAATGCAGGGAAGCGTCTCCTCACGACATCATTTATGCCCATTTGAAAATGGCATCATGGACATGTGGCCAAGTATGTATAAGGATCTTGGAGGATCACACCTAGTCCTCAGGGTATAAAATAATAGAGGAAATGGCAAAAAGCCACTAGCCTTCCTAGGTGATTATTAGCTTCATTGGTTGCAATTTACTGCAGTCAGGGAAGACAATACCATATGAATCACCTGTTGGAACCAACCCTGATAGCTGATAGCTGAGCGTACACTTTTAAGGTCTCTTAGCTCCAAGGTCAGTGGGCAAGGACTTTCAAAGGGCTATGATAGGAGAAGGATAGGCCAACACAGGGAGGGTGGGCATTGACTGGATTCTGGGCAGAAATTAACATCATATGGAGCAACCTTTGAGACCATTAGGGCTACAGTCAACATAATCAATACACCTAACCACTCAGTTTTGCAGTGACATTATTCATGACCTGGTTGGCATGTACCTAGGGGCCAGATTTACAAAAGCAGTTAGAGGTTATAAACTCTTTGCTTTGCTAAATCATAGAGATTGCAACCACTAAATGGCTTATTATTATTTTGCGGTTTGGTGAGTGCTTACTGAATCACAAAATGAGTTTAGAAATTAACACTAAAAATTTTAAAGGAGCATATGTAGAGTATCCCTTCCAAATTTTGATTTGGAATGCTGTCTAGCAATGGTTTGCAACCACAGTTTCTGTTGAAAGCCATTTATGGGTTACCAAATCCTCTAAGGAGATGGTAACCCATTCACCCCTTCCCCTTTATGAATCTTAAAAAAAATTATGAGAGGAGTCCATCGGACCACTACCCACTAGTAAACAAACTTTAAAATAAAAGTACGTTTTTGTTGTTGAATGCAGACCAGTTTTCTTTAAGGAAAAAGGGCTACATCTTTCTAAAGTAAATACTTTATTTAAATGAGAGCACGGTCATGGTGATGTGCTGACCCCACAGTACCCCATCACTTTGATGGAAACCAGACTGTGCCACAATTTGCAGCCGACCACATAAATTGTAATGACGTCGATCGATAAGCCACCCATTCCTTATGGTAATTTGGTGAGCCGACCTTGTTATACATAGGTCGCAAAATCTAAATCAGAATCGTTTCGCAAAAAGTGCACCATTTGCAACTTCTGTTCTTTAATCAATTCTTAGTATATCACTTCCCAAGGAGAAATATTTTTAGTAAGTTATAATTTCAATAAAAATCTTCAAAATACTTTTCAATAATTAAGATCTATTTTAACTCATTTGACAACTAAGGGGCATATCAGCAACGAGGCGATAAAAAATTATCGCTGCTTTTGCATCCATTTTCGGGCGAAAAGCGGCGATAATTTTATCGCCTAATCAGTAAAGGTCACGCTATTGCGTGAAACCTTGCATTAGCGCCTGAATTCTGAACGCCCAGCTTTGCATCCCAAATGAGATGCAAAATGGGCGTTCCTACCCTGACATGACTGCAGAAATATCGCTAAGCAACATTTCTCCTATCATCAAGCCCCACGCTATGAAGCATAGCGGCAAGAAAAGTAGCGAAAACCCCTGTTATCGCTACTTTCCTTACGCCTGCTTCAGGACTAACTTCGCCATGATATCCTATGGAAGGTGGATATCATGGCTAAGTTTGTGAGGCCCTATCAACAAGCTAACGCCACATTTCGTGAGATTATCGCTGGGTTTACAGCGATAATCTCACGTTTGGCAGTTAGCGCTAGGATTTTTATCGCTTTTGAGATAAGCATTGCTAATAGCACGCTATCTCAGCGATAAAAATTATCCTAGCGCTAAGTGCGCTTAGCGATAATTATCGCCGGTCCTTGATGATATGCCCCCACTAAAAGAATGGCGACTTTTATCTGACCAACTTACTTTTAGTGTCCATTTTTGTTTGTACGTTTATGTTTGTTCCATGAGTATAGTGTGAACCTAGCCGAAATTCAGTGGAGTGTTGTATTGTCTCAACAACAAATATAAAGTCAATGAGCGATTGGCTCGGTACCTGGATTCTGAGAACCGAGGAGATCGCCACTTCGATGTGATGTTGTGTTCTTTAAAGAGATGTGTCTTCAGCTTTTCCCGAAACTGGAGCACGGTTTGAGTGGTCGAGATGGAAATAGGACTGCTGTTCCAGAACCTGAGGGCATAAATAGAGATGGCCTGGTGCCTTGTTTTTTTCATTTTGCACTTCTTGTTTCCAGTCTGATGGAGTCCTGATTGCAGGTGTACTGAGACCCACTGGAGGTGGTGAGGCTGTCAGCCAGGGAGGCAGGTGTGCAAGCCTTGATGGCCAGGCAGATGCTGCAGCTGGTTTTGAAGGTGATGCAGGGAGTCAGTGGAGTTCCATCAGGGTCTGGGTGATGTGGTCATATTTTTTCAGGTTCTGGATGAGGTGAGCTGTGGCTTGTAAGTTGTCCTTACGCAGGGGGTGTGTGTGTTTGTGCTGTTATCGATCCCAGTCAAACCGGTAGGGGACTGCCTAGTACCTTGCCTTTTTCTACCTTTCCCATCAGAAAGGAAGCAAAGTCATTCGAATCAGCGCTCAGACTTGTCACTGATAGCTTTCTTGTCACCCAGGCACCCACCTCTGAGAGCCTCGTTTGTCTGCAGTTTCCTCCAGCAACTCCTGACCTTTTCACATCCTTACCATTCCGCTGTTCTCATGTCAGTCTTTGATCGAAACCTTTCAAATATAATCTATGCTGCACAAAATAAAAGATGCCCTGTCAGCAGAAATGCAATGACACTATTGGGAAAAAGGTTATAATACCCTCTTCAGAAGCCGCACTAGGTGTCTTTGACAGCCTTTTTCCAAGCCCTTATCCAGGGCTCCACTGATGCTCCCCGGTCACCCCTTAACTAAACCCCTAAGTGCTCCTGCAGTGATTGAACCCACAACCATTAACTGGTCATGCTATGTGACTATCCTGAATAACAAACCAGCTTCTAGTGTAATCCCCAGAATTGTTTATTGTGTCATCGAGTCATATGTGAGAGCATCTCAGTGCTTAATTTGTGCCGGTGGTTTCCGGTGCTCAGCACCAGCACTTAATTGGCAGCACCTGCTCTATTGACAGTCAACAACTTGGTGGTGCTGTCTTTTTAATTTCGAGATGAGCACAACAAACATGTTTATTAAATCAATACTTACTGAAAATGATTAATACTAAACTCTGATGACATTATTATAGCTGTGTGTGGCCTGAAATAGTCTGAAGTGTTACACTTGTAGGAGTGCGATGGTTAGGTGTTATGTTGGTACTGTCATTGGAAGCGCTAGCAGGGTATGGGTGGTACAGGCTGCAGTGGCCTTCCGAGAAGGGTCCCGGCACTTCATTTTTTACAAATTAAGCACTGGAGCATGTAGTCTAGTGGCTCAACTGCTGACTTTCGGATCTCGCAACCTGGGTTTGGCTTCCAATGTCCCTTGCATGTGTGATCCTGGCTAGTTGATTACCTTCTAGGACTTGGTTTCATTCTCTGATAAAAATGAATGGACACATTCCATGTTGGGAGGCACAAACATGGTTTACGCCTGTTTTTTCGCGTTGAACCCATTTTCATATGAGCCCAAATTCAGGAAGAAGGATATTGTGCACGTAAAACAGTGATTGTGTTGTGTGTGAATTCAGACCCAGATTTACTAACACTTTGCATCACAAAAGTGACACAAACTGGCGCAAAGTGTAGAATTGGGATTTACTTTCTAGAGCAAAACTTGCTTTATGCTGGAAATTACTCCAAAACTATCACAAAGTAGCGTTTGCTGCTACTTTGAGGGACTTTACATCAAGGGACATCCCATGGGTGGTACTTGGTCATCCCCATGCATCCACCCATGGATTTTGACACAAAGCCATATCTACTATAAGAAATAGACGATTGTACTTCTGATTATCGATCCCCAGAATATCATGGCTCAAGAATATTGAGAACAGAGTATTGAGGCATATAAAGAAGTATAGATTTACTATTCCTAACTCCACATCTATGTACCTTGAAGGTACATGTACTGCAAAGGTACATATATGTGAAGTTAAAGATAGAAAATTTAGACTTACTTACCTTTCAATTGTTTTTTTCAATATTTTGTCTTGCATATTCTTTTCTATGGATATTCTCGGGTCAATACTCAGGGTGCACTCCAAAGTGTACAGGGCTTTCTTCTACAGCTTGCTGCCTCCTCCAGAAATGGTGTAACGTTGGAGAAACTTTCTTTTTTACAAACTTTTCCAACTTTGCATGTGCTATGAGGTATAGCACACATACACATTTGGAAAAGATTTAAACTCTGTCTAAGCATGCAATTTTTTACTGGAAGCATAGCCTTCCAATGCAAAACCTATATTCGACTTCTCAGATAAGCACTTGCACTATAGTGCAAGGGTGTGTGCGTGGGGCAGGGCTGTCTAACTTGCTCTGGGCGAAGGGAAATATATGAAGTTACAATGCATGCAATTACAATGCATGCTTTCACAATGCAGTCGTTACATTGCAACTACTATTACATTGAATGATTTTACAATGCACGCCATTACAACGCATTTTTTTAAACTACCATTACAATGCATACCGTTACAACGCCTAATACTTTTAGGGCAAACAGTAGGGTAAGTGTTGGATAGTGTAGGGATAAAAATTACTATTCCCACTCCAGTGAGTGCAACAGTAGGGTAAGTTTTGGATAGTGTAGGGGTAAAAATTACTATTCACATGTACCCCAAAACCCATACCCACCCTAATACTAAACAAATCTCCATTACTTACCTTATAATGCGTTGTAATGACATGCGCTGTAATGGCATCCGCTGTAGTGGCATGCGTTGTAGTGACATGCGTTGTAATGGCATTGCGATATAAAGGCATGCGATGTAAAGGCATTTGCATTGTAACAGTTGTGTTGTAAAGGTAGGTCATTGTAATGACTGCGTTGTAAAGGATGTTTCCCTTGAAGGGGAGAAAGAAACAGCGCCATATCTTACCCCCTTCGCCGCGGCAGGAATTCCGCCGCGGCGCTGGGGGGGTTTGGGGGCAGTTGCGGGTCTGCTGTGCTTGTGACGGAACCGCTCCGTCATGAGCCACGGTTGAGCTGTGCTCATGACGGAGTGGTTCCGTCACGTCTCCGCCCACTGCGCTAATCGCCCGCACAGGCGGGGAATTAGCGCCGCGTGGGCGGAGCGGCGGCCAGCGGCCGCAGCATGACGGAACCACTCCGTCATGAGCACAGCGCAACCGTGGCTCATGACGGAGTGGTTCCGTCATGAGCAGGGAAGGGGTTAATAGATAATGCAACACAGTGCAGCACCTTTGCTTGCTGTGCTGCTTTGCCGCAAACATATGTAAATCTGACCCTAGGTGTCTGTTTTTGCACTATATTTCCCATTCAAAAAGTAATAATTGTGCAAAACAGATCCTGTGAACACACATTAGTGATACTGAGTGTTTGTGTACCTGTTCAAGACCACGCAACTTGGAAGGAGGCTTAGTTTAGAGCAAACTTCTTTTGTAAGTGTCGAGTATGGCCCAGGCTTATATGTCTCCTGGTGTCATAATTTAGAGGTGCTAGGGTAGCGCAGAGGACAGAAAATAGCACAGCACCCGATTTTGCAAGAGTTACTCACCGATTACACTATACGCGCTTGCGCCAGGGGCATAAGACAAGCCTCTGCAAACCCTGCAGTAAAGGGGGGGGCAACCTCTTGAGGGACCCCAAACCCTTCAGAGGATGCCCAATCAGGCCAAGGTCAATGAATATCTGTGAGATATGGAAGAGTAAGGGACCCCCATATCACAATCTGCAAGGGAGCTTCATAATTTTGCATTATTCCACTGACACATGCTTAATCTGGCTGTTTTTCTCTTCTACTAACCATAGACACTGAAAGACACACAAAGCACACCTAGTCCAAATTATGGCTGGGGCACCAATCCTGTTTTGGCACGCAAATAAGATTTGCACACAGAACAGGGTTAGAATCCGGCACAAATTGTGCATGCAGGATTTTTTGCCAGGGTTTTTTCTATATGTTTAATCTGCACAAATCGGGCAAACTCTATGAGTGAATATCGCTTTTGTACACCCTAGAAGAGGAAAACATGCCTAATTTATCCCCACTTCTGAGGTCTGAATCTAGAATTCGAGTGCAAACTGCAAAGTTAGCAAATAACTCCTGTCAAACTCCCTCCCCTTGCAGAAAAGGGGGCATATTTACAATAACTGGCGCATCCCTGCATATCAGCAGGGATGCGCCAGTTATTGTGTCCCACAGCACCGCCACCATGGATATGCGGCGCACCATGGGGCAAAAACGGCACAGATGCGTGACGCATCTGTGCCGTAAAAGTGGCGCATTGCTGGAGTTGTGTCGCAAGCGCGACGCAGCTCCAGTAATGCTCTGGGGGGCCCTATCTTGTAAATGCTGCGTCAATCCTTACGCCTGCTTCAGGCAGGCGCAGGGTTTTGACGCAGCATGGGCCTAAAAGTGACTGAGTGAAATCTTGTAGATTTCACTCAGCCACTTTTAGGAGGCGTTTCTGTGACGGAACGCCCCCCCTTCGCAGGAACGCCTACTTCTGGCGCAGGGCTTTACAACGTGACGCATCTCCCAGATGCGTCACGTTGTAAGTACCCCGCACCATGGCGCAGGATTTGCGCCGCCGCTGCGTCACAAAAGTGACGCAACGGCGTCTTCTACCGGGTCTTCTGCCTGCCGCTCTATGCTCTTTTCTGTGTCCTCTCTGCAGCACAGGCACAGGCTCCCAGCCTTCCCTGCAGCCAATCCTTATGCTGCTGTCAAGTTTGAAAGCAGCATCAGGATTGGCCTGAGCTCTGGGAAATTGTGCTCCCAGAGAGACTGGGAGCCTCTGCTTTGCATCTCCAACCCAGCAACACAGCTGGGTTGGAGGGAGCTCAGTGCGCATGTCGGTTTGGCCGGCCTGAGATGGCCCGCCAAACCCACATGTGCACTGATAGCAGTGCTGCCCACCACTCCCTCTCCTGACAGCCCCGTAAAGCCCTCCACAGGAAGCAGCATGTCGAAGTTGAGAAATAAAATGATAATAAACTTGTTTTATTATCGTTTTATTTTTCAACTTTTGAGGGTGGTGGGGGTGACGCTCCTCCGCCATAGCAGAAGAGGCGCTACTGGTAGAGGTTCGACAAATTTAGAGATTTTGCTCCTTTAAAAGCTTGTAACGTCCCTGTTTACCTTTGTGTCGGTTTGGCAGTCCGTCCACTGGAAGGACACACAATTTTTGCACGTATAATTTGATTATTCAAATCCTCCTGGTTGTGGCCATACTCCCTCGCTACATTTGGAGGGTCGTAGGAACACATTTTCATGGTTCTTTTTGCTAGGGGTGTACAACACTCATGTAATTTCCTCTTCTGTAATTATGCGAAATTTCAGAAACAAATACTCAAAATTAAGCTAAATGCAAATTACATCTGGCATTTTTTATTGAACTGAGAACTTGAACTTTCACCAGTGTGATAGTCAAAATTGGAAGCTTCGTGTAAGATGTCTAGGCTACTTACTGGCGGAATATTACAGCACACACAGATGGGTTTCTCATTATAGTCTTCTGGGTTCCTACAAAATGATGTGGACATCCCTCTTCCCCGTCCCTATTCATGTGCTGGAAATATACTACTGGCCTGAAATAGACCCTGCAAGGCTGATCAGGGAGTGGAGGGTTACCATTGTCCTGCCCTTGGAATACTTTTTCTTTCTTTTGGAAGACTAGTGGCTTGCTGTTGCAGGTTACCTTCTGGACATGCACCCACATCTCTCTCTGAATGAATACAGCCCAACTTGGAGAGGGGGTTTGATTTGGGGAAGTATTATGGAATTGTATATGGTACTCTGAAATTGTCAGTGTGTTCCTGAATAGGACAGTGTGAGATTTATCATCCAAGGTTTGGTGTCTACAGTAGCCGCGGTACTGGATAGGTCCATTTTCTGTTCAGGCTGTTGGACTGCTGGGTTCTGAAGCAGGACCAACGAATGGAGGCCACCATTTTTCTCTGAGCGAACTGCTTGGAAAGTTGGGCTAGGAACACTTTCTCTAATGGCTGCTTCAGTGTAGTTACATGAATGCTGGTACTGATGTGGATTGTTCCACATGAGGTACCTCCATCTGCCAGCCCACACCAGCTAATGAGCATCTGGGCAACCAGTGTCAAAATGTGTTCATGTCACTATGGTGTTCACAGCATTGTTATTGCAAAAATTGCTTGCTCTCATTACAAGCCAACAGTATGAGATGCTGTGTTGGAGCAGGTGAGATCTATCTAGGATGTTCCTTACCTGTGTATTCAATAATTATCCTCATGAATGAACCTGACCATGATTCTAGTCTCAGCTCTTGGATGATGATGTCTGGTTTCATCCAATTATTTGGATAGTAATTCTCTGAATCCTCTCCCTTTTAGGTTATTGTCTTGACACAGACCAATGGTCATGATGAGTGATATTAATGCCATGGGAGGCCCCTATCTCACACTGAAGTCTTGAAAGATCCCTAACTCAATAAGAGTAAAGGAAAGTTGGATAACCACAAGTGTAACCCTTGTTGCAACGTCAACAAATTCTTTACCGCCCTTATTGTTGCCAGAGATCCTGGAAAGTGGGTTTGGGTCTTAGATGTTCTCTTTCTCTTTATTGCTTTTTCTGCTTTTGCATCTTCAAGTGTCACCAAGTACTGTGATGCATAAAGGACACACTAGTCTGAAGGCTACAGTACTTTATTCTCCATTTCCCATGTACCTGTCAGGAGATGGTCTCTCTGGCACTTGAAGTTTTAGTTCAGAAACTTGAGCAGAAGAATTTCTAGAAGGACAATCTGTATGGAAGGCACCTTAGATTCTGTATCTGTTCAGTTAACCATCTACAAGTGTCCTGCAGTCACTCATGGATTTTCAGACCACATGTGCACTGAGATGTCCCTCACAAGGACACAAGTGGAGCAATGTAACTTAAATTCCACCCACTACATATCCTTTATTCATATGTTATGATATATTAGTCATATGTGCACCGTCTGCTTCCATTTAATTCATTAGTTTGTGTGTTTAACCTTTATGTATTATCGTAGAGAAACACTGATGTGCATTTTCAGAAATACATAGTGTATTGGAGTGAATAAACAACTCATGTATTTACAGTCTTTGAATCTTTACATTATAAAGATAACGGCTTGCTATCTATGGTTAATAACGTCACAATGTGCTTCTATTTTGATTCTCAAGCTAACTTGTCTTGACAGTAGGTCTTGGCCGAATGCTACTCATTTTGAGATTGTCCATGTGCTACTTAATCATTTCTTTTTAGTTGCGTTATTAAATCCCTCCTTGGCTAGAGAAAGGCTCATTATTTTGTACCAAACTGATAGTGAGGCATGAAGACGAAAAGTTGGCAGCGGATGAGGAGAAATGATTATTAAAGAAGTCTTCTTTACCTGGTGCACTGGGAAGATGCCACTCTCCAAGATGAGCAGATGGGTGCCTAATTGCATTGGGATGGGAACACAGGGGGTGACTGGCTCCCTGCAAATGCTGCTGGTTGGAGGAGAGCAGGCCTCTACTTTCTGACTTCCTTGAGTGTGGGGCTTCATGTTAAACACTCTTTTGTTTCTCTATGAACTTCTACTGAGGTTCCCATGATTTCCCCTTTAGAAATCCCCATCGCACTTTTGTTGCTTAATTTAGGGGCATATTATCAAGCACCGCGTTAAGATTATCGCCGCTTTGGCGGTAGAAAACAGCAGCTAAAGTGGCGATAATGGGCTCGAGAATATGCCGCAGAGAATTCCAATAGAAGCCCATGTTGACACCAGAACATGGGCCTCTATTGGAATTCTCAAGGGCATAATATCAAGCCCATTATCGCCGCTTTAGTGGCAGTTTCCTGTCGCTAAAGCGGCGATAATTTTAACGCCGTTTCTTGATAATATGCCCCTTAGTTAGGCTTAGTTTCATTACGGAATCCTTAGTTTGGATAATGCGCATTCTTTACAAATTGATTCTTTGCACTCTGTACTTAATAATACTTAAATTCAGAGTGTCTGGGCACCAAAATATTTTTCCTGCAATATCACATTTTATTAATCCATGAAGTACTAATTAAAAACAAACTTTTATGGTTGCATACCATCTTCTCTGTTGTTATTGTGGAACTGCATTGGTTTCATTGAAATGTTAACAAATCCCAAATGCCAGCACTCCCTGCGTTCTTCAAGTCGACTACCAAAGGTCCATATGACCAGTGGGGGGTTATGTTTGATGAGTATACCAAGAAATTGAGGTATAAATAACCCCGCTCCAACACAGGTATGTTTGAGACATGTCGTGGTGCAATCGCAGTGATGTTTGGTTCCTTCAGGCTTTGTTACTGTGAGTACTCAGTGACAGTCCCCACTGAAGGGCGAAGAACTTAAAATATGATGAATGGGATGTTACAAAGCCGATGAAGGAAGGGTGTCTTCCACCCCATTAGCTAGCCACTCCACCCGCTGGGACCTAAATGTGGCTCTTAGAGGTATGTTTGCGGAGACGTATTCGTATTTCTTTTTTTTTAGTTTTATATAGTGTGTGCTAGACGCGAAGATATAAGGTATCAGAGCGCTTTACATGAGCACCAGTTGCGTTACAGATGGACACATTCATTTTTGTTAGGCACAGGGGGGCATATTATCAAGAAACGGCGTTAAAATTATCGCTGCTTAAGCGGCAGAAAACTACCGCTAAAGCGGCGATAATGGGCTTGATAATATGCCCTTGAGAATTCCCATAGAAGCCCATGTTCTGGTGTCAACATGGGCTTCTATTGGAATTCTCTGCAGCACATTATCAAGCCCATTATCGCCGCTTTAGCTGCAGTTTTCTGCCGCTAAAGCGGTGATAATTTTAACGCGGTGCTTGATAATAAACCCCAGGGAGATTAAGTGATTTGCCCAGAATTACGGGATATTGAGCGTCGTTGCCGAGACTCGAACACAGTTCCCCAGCATCTAGGTCTAGCGATCTAGCCGTAAGGCTACCTCCTCTCCCCATACCATACACAGCTCTCCATATCACTAAATACAGATGAGAGTCCTGAAGGCAGGTAAAAGGTAAGTGCTAGTGTGTTAGTGTGTAATTATCATTGAATAGCTGTTTCCTCGGAGAGCTCACTATGGTGCAAAGTTTTCAGACTTTGCCCTTGAAATTGAAAAACTGTGTATTGTGGTCTTTTGACGAATTTCCTGCCCACTTTGCATGAGACATTCTCTAGCAGAAGGGTTTATATGTGAGAAGTTTTCTGCAAAAAAGTACATTTTTGCAGGGATTTGCCTCTGCAAAGGTACATTGAAAAAAAGCTGGTTTTCCTGGTATTTGTTGGATATCAGTATTTTGTAATGTAAGGTTCACAAAGCTTGTCAAGTTTTACAAAATAGTTGACAAGTTGAGGTAGGAAAATCTTTACTTCTTAATACTCCCCTATTTCCACATAGGAGCAGTTTAGAGCACACTTTACATTTGATATAATCAAGTTATATGCAAAATGCTTCCTATAAGTAGTTTCTTTGTCTAAGCAAAACAAGAAAATATTGCTCACCTTTAGCGAGCACAGGAAGTGACAAGTGTACACATCCCTTCAGCTCTGGTTTTATGTCTGGTGACATGGTGCTGCAGGCAGGCTTCACTAGCTTTTACAGAGGGAGTGGGAATTTCCATCATCAACCCATGTCACACCCTTCAGCAGAAACTAGTTTGTAGGGAGGAGGTTGCAGGAGGTAAAAAAAGTGGGAGTTCTCATTTCCTGTGCCACCATTACCTCCTTGACAGACTTGAATTGCACACTGAGTGGGACATGTGTCCAGAAGTGGTTCAGGAAGCAGGCCTTGCATAAAGGGCGTGGGGCACAATGTTCAAAACCCTCCCGTGCAAAAGTTACTGAGGTTAAGAAATAGGATGGCGGTGCATATCGTTTGTTAGTGCTGACTTGCAGGAGGCCTCATACGACACTGTGGTGTTTCGTTAATTGAACTGCAGGTCTCAGAAATGATCAATTGTTTGCAGTGGTGACAGCCATCCTGGATTACTGGGAATACTGTTACTTGTGTTTCATAGAGTCACTACTAGGCATTCGATTTGCTATGTTGCTGCAGCCAGGATCCTTGCTTCATGGTTTTGTGATTCCTGTTTGAGGAACTTCTTAAGAGTTTGCTAAGATCTCCACATTTATACAGAAGTATACAGGAAGTCAAGTTGCTTGTGAAAATCAATTTTGAACTAAGTTTCAGTGGGAACCAAACTTGAACTATTCTTCATTCTACATTTGAATCCAAACATTTTGGGGACATTCACAGCCTCGGAGGATCCGCGCACCCTATGCTCACCCAGCGCGCATCCTGCCGTGCACGAGCTGTATTCTAATTGGCTGTCAACACTCCAGATCAGGAAGTGTTGGCAGCCATCTTGTGCCTCGGTAGAACCGAGGCACAAGAAACCTAAAAAAACCCGCACAAAACGCAAAAAGGGGGCAGGGTAGAAACACCCTGACCCCCTAGGCCTGCTCAGGGGGTCCCACAAGGACCCCCAGGGCCAAAAAAAGCATTTGTTTTAAAAAAAATCAGCGAGATTCGCGCACCCAGCGTGAATTTCGGCCAAAAATAAAAAAGAAATTCAGCGCGGGCTCCCGCGCTGAATATACTAATTTGTCCCCGGGGGGGCCAAATCCCGGGGACATATTGAAAAAGTGTGGGGGGGTCTCAATCCCCCCACACTGCCCCGGGGACCGCCACCCCCCGGGACTCTAACATAATATCCTCGGGGGGCTCACAGCCCCCCCACAGCCCCGGGGACCGCCACCCCCCAGGGCTTCTTGAAAATGGGAGGGGGGGCCGCGCAGCCCCCCTCCTGGAGCCTTGTACAGGCCCTGGGGACCACCACCCCCAGGGCCAGCTCCTGCAGTGTCTCGGGGTGCCCACCCCCAGGACACTGCTGTTTGCAATTGCAGGGCGGGAGCCTCGCGGCTCCCACCCTACCATTGAAAACTGGTTTGCTTCATTGAAACCTGCTCTCGCTTCAATGAAGCAAAGCAGATTGCTTTTCCACATGGGGAGCAGCATGTTAGCTGCTCCCCATGTGGAAAAGCAATGCCGGCTCCCGCAGGATGCGGGGAGCTCGCTGGGACCGTGGGGGGATTGGGGACCCCCCCATGACCCCCAATGAAGAGGGCCAGCCCGGGGGATGGGGTCCCCGGGGCTAGTAGTAGCCCGGGAGGGGGGCCATGCTGCCCCCCTCCTAAATTTTTTTTTTTTTTAAAACCAAACAAAAAAAAAACAGCCCCGGGGGATGTGGTCCCCGGGGCCAAAAGGGGCCACAGGAGGGGGGCAAGGCAGCCCCTTCCAAAATATATTTTTTTTTTTTAAAAAAGGGCCATGCCTCGGGGGATGGGGTCCCCGGGGCAAATTATGGCCTCGGGAGGGGGGCCACATGGCCCAATTCCCGATTTTTGTTTTTTTGTTAAAAAAAAATTGGGGGCAGGCCCTGGGGGGATGGGGTCCCTAGGGCCAATAAATTAGAAAAAGAAGGGGGGCTACATAGCCCCCCTTCTAAAAAAAGAAAAAAAGACGGGATCGGGCCAGAGGCCACACCCCCTCCTTGCACCACCCTGCAAACGAGCCCCCCAGTGCGTTTGCAGAGGGGGATCTAATTCCCCTTGAATACTGGGGGTTCCTGAGGGCCAACTAGCCCACCAGGAACCTCCAGTATGCGCCAGGGGGCTGCGTTGCAGAGAGGTGTAATGAGGCCACGCCCCTTTTTACACCTCTCTGCAACGCAGCTCCGTGGCGCTTACTGGAGGTACCTCGTGGGCTAGTTGGCCGCCAGGGGACCTCAGGATTCAAGGGGACTTAATCCCTCAACTTAAAACGCATCACGGAGCGCATTTGCACAGTGGTGAAGGTAGGGGGTGGGGCCTCAGGTGATATGTGTGCAAACACGCCCTGTGGCGCGTTTTAAGTTGGGGAATTCATTCCTCTTCAATCCAGAGGTCCCCTAGGGGCTAACTAGCCCACCAGGTACCTCCACTAAGCACCACGGAGCTGCGTTGCAGAGCGTTGTAAAAAGGGGCGTGGCCTCTGGACACCTCTCTGCAATGCAGCTCCCTGGCGCATACTGGAGGTACCTGGTGGGCTAGTTGGCCGCCAGGGGACCTCAGGATTCAAGGGGACTTAATCCCCCAACTTAAAACACCCCACGGGGCACGTTTGCACAGTGGTGAAGGTAGGGGGTGGGGCCTGAGGTGATATGTGTGCAAACACGCCCTGTGGCACGTTTTAAGTTGGGGAATTAATTCCTCTTCATTCTAGAGGTCCCCTAGGGGCCAACTAGCCCACCAGGTACCACCAGTAAGCGCCACGGAGCTGCGTTGCAGAGAGGTGTAAAAAGGGGCATGGCCTCTGAACACGTCTATGCAATGCAGCTCCCTGGCGCATACTGGAGGTACCTGTTGGGCTAGTTGGCCCCCAGGGGACCGCAGGATTGAAGAGGAATTAATTCCCCAACTTAAAACGTGCCACAGGGCGTGTTTTCACACGTCACCTCAGGCCCCGCCCCTTCCTTCACCATTGTACAAATATTCCTCTAAAATCAGCCGAACTACGAATTCCGATTTACTCACCTGTTATCAGGAGAGAACTCAGTGCTGCATCTTCTAGCACAGCACTGACCCTGGAAAGTAATTCTAAGCGTACTTACCAGTAACTTGTATTTCCTTCCATAGGAATCCATTGTGTGGTTTTCACCAGAAAAGTTTCTGTGTCCATTTTTGAAACGTACAAATATTCCTCTAAAATCAGTCGACCTACGAATTACGATTTACTCACCTGTTCTCAGGAGAGAACCCAGGGCTGCATCTTTTAGCCCAGCACTGACCCTGAAAAGTAATTCTAAGCGTACTTACCAGTAACTTGTATTTCCTTCCATAGGAATCCATTGTGTGGTTTTCACCAGAAAAGTTTCTGTGTCCATTTTTGAAACGTACAAATATTCCTCTAAAATCAGTCGAACTACGAATTCCGATTTACTCACCTGTTATAAGGAGAGAACCCAGTGCTGCATCTTTTAGCCCAGCACTGACCCTGGAAAGTAATTCTAAGGGTACTTACCCGTAACTTGTATTTCCTTCCATAGGAATCCATTGTGTGGTTTTCACCAGAAAAGTTTCTAAGTGTCCATTTTTGAAACGTACAAATATTCCTCTAAAATCAGCCGAACTACGAATTCTGATTTACTCACCTGTTATCAGGAGAGAAAGAGAACCCAAGGCTGCATCTTTTAGCCCAGCACGGACCCTGAAAAGTAATTCTAAGCGTACTTACCAGTAACTTGTATTTCCTTCCATAAGAATCCATTGTGTGGTTTTCAGCACAAAAGTTTCTAAGTGTCTATTTTCACAAACTAAAAATATTCCTAAAAAATCGTCTGTATGACTTAAACACATTCTTTCAACTGTTTACAGGTGATTCACCAGTGCTGGATCCAGGATCGACCACTGAGTAAGAAAAAGTAACGATAACACTACTTACCTGCTAAGTGAATTTTCTGCCATGGGATAACATTGGTTATTCTATGTGAAAAAAATTCTATGTGTCAACTTTTAAAATACAATAAAATTCCTTAAAAATCACTACTGTAAGCAAAACGCTTTTACCCAACTGTTTACAGGAAATGTCCAAGGACTGAATCTAGGATCCAGTCCTGTGGTTAGAAAAGTAATCCATAAACTAACTAATTGCATTTGACAAGAAATTCACATTGAGCTCAATGTTGCATTGTGTTTGAAATTGTTGCCCATTGCAACAACTGTAACTACTGTACTTAAAAGTATATTGCCTATTTGCAAAGTATTTAAACTAAAGTAATTCATTCTGAGAAAGTATATTTTGTATTGTAATGTATAATGTAATTATAATGTAATTAAAAAATAAATCTAAAAATAAATAGTTAAAAAAATGTAGTAAATCAGTATAAAAAAATCAGTATAACAAGTAATACATTAAAAATTGTCATTTGCAAAACCTTTGAAATTCACTGGAAAAACCATAGGTTCCAGGCCTGATATAGTTAGGAATTAGCATTTAAAAAAACCTTTGAAATTCACTGAAAAAACCATAGGTTTCATGCCTGATACTTAATCCTCCATCCAGATATTTATATTTATTTATCCACTCATTCTTCAATGCAAATTGATATATATTTAATACATATTTTAATAACAAACCAAAGCACATTCACTGGATGATGTCATCAGTGATGTCATCAGTGATGTCATTTGAGATATCATCAGTGATGTCACTGACCATGTCATGAATGATGTAATATGTGACATCATCAGCAGTGGATTGCGGGTGCGCGAGATGTAGTTAGTACAGCTAACTATATCGGAGGAATTTCATGGTTTTGTTCGAGTGAAATGTCCAGCTAACTATAACACCCCTAAAAACTATTGTTTTTTTAGTGAATTTCTAAGGTTTCTTAAATTCTAATTCCTAACTATATCAGGCCTGAAACCTATGTTTTTTTCAGTGAATTTCAAAGGTTTTTTAAATGCTAATTCCTAACTACATCAGGCCTGAAACCTATGGTTTTTTCAGTGAATTTCAAAGGTTTTGTAAATGACAATTTTTAATATATTAATTGTTATACTGATTTTTTTGATACTGATTTACTACATTTTTTAAACTATTTATTTTTAGATATTTTATTTTTTAATTACATTATAATTCCTTTATACATTACAATACAAAATATACTTTCTCAGAATGAATTACTTTAGTTTAAATACTTTGCAAATAGGCAATAGAATTTTAAGTACAGTAGTTACAGTTGTTGCAATGGACAACACAATTTCAAACACACTGCAACATTGAGCTCAATGGGAATTTCTAGTTAAAAGCAATTAGTTACTTTATGGATTAATTTTCTAACCACAGGACTGGATCCTAGATTCAGTCCTTGGACATCTCCTGTAAACAGTTGAGTAAAAGCGTTTTGGTTACAGTAGTGATTTTTAAGGAATATTATTGTACTTTAAAAGTTGACACTTACAACTTTTCTGGTGAAAACCACACAATGGATTCCTATGGAAGGAAATACAAGTTACTGGTAAGTACACTGAGAATTACTTTCCAGGGTCAGTGCTGGGCTAAAAGATGCAGCACTGGGTTCTCTCCTGATAACAGGTGAACAAATCGGGATTCGTAGTTCGGCTGATTTTAGAGGAATATTTGCACAATGGTGAAGGAAGGGGGCGGGGCCTGAGGTGATGTGTGCAAACACGCCCTGTGACACGTTTTAAGTTGGGGAATTAATTCCTCTTCAATCCTGCGGTCACCTGGGGGCCAAGTAGCCCACCGGGTACCTCCAGTATGCGCCAGTGAGCTGCGTTGCAGAGAGGTGTTCAGAGGCCACGCCCCTTTTTACACCTCTCTGCAACGCAGCTCCATGGCAGCCCCACCCATGCATAATAAAGCCCTGGGGGGTGGCGGTCCCTGGGGCTGGGGGGCCCCTCTGGGCACCCCATTATAATATACATATTGCCCCCGGGACTTGGCCCCCCCCGGGGGCTAAATAAAAACGAAGCACAGGAACCTGCGCTTCGTTTTTTTTAATTTTTTCGGCAGCCCGCGATTTAAAAAAAAAAAGATTTTTTTTTTTGGCTTTGGGGTCCTTGTGGGACCCCCTGAGCAGGCCTAGGGGGTCAGGGTGTTTCTACCCTGCCCCCTTGTCGCATTTTGCGCCTTTTTTGGGGGTGTTTTCTTGTGCCTCGGTTCTACCGAGGCACAATATGGCTGCCAACACTTCCAGAATCAGAGTGTTGGCAGCCAATTCGCATTCAGCTCGTGCTCGGGAGGGTGTGGGAAGGGTGCGGGGAGGGTGCGCGGATCCTCCGAGGCCATAGATATATCTATCTTTTTAACTCTAATTTTCTCAGGAACTACTGAACGGATTTACACCATTTAAGCAAAAGGCACGAGTCTGAACTGAGGACTACCTCCTTGCCAAATTTGGTGTAATTCCGTTCAGCAGTTCGGGCTGTAGCTGCGTCAACAGGTCCTATGGGAAAATGCATGGGGAAAACGTGTTTTGGGACCCCCCTTTTTTCTCGGCCCCCGCTTGATGAATCACCGTGAAATTTTCAGGATAGGAGCGGACCGGAGCTGGCCAAAAGTTTGGAAAATTTCGCGAAGATTTGTCAATCGGCGCGAATGTTATTCCAAATAGAATGTTGCGGATTTCCTATGGAAAATAGGTCCTAACTGTATCACCTACTGGCGACCACCAGTAGGTAATATATATATATATATATATATATATATATATATATGTAAAGAAGCCTTACGCTGCTCAAGCATAAGAAAAGAGTCGCACTCAGGATTCAAATGGGCGAAAAACAAATTTTATTGACTCTGACGCGTTTCAACGACACCCGTCTTTGTCAAAGAGTCATTCAGTAACCCGGAAGTGGTCAAGGGCTTAAAAACACTTCCTCACAATTCAGTAGACATAGAAAACAGGGTGAGTTGCAAAATGAAACTGCAATCGATTCAATGAAAACAGACTACCACAGTAAATACATGTGAAATCCATACATAGAATCACGCAAATTCAAATACATATACATAATTCATCAACCTGAAGTACAGAGAGTCAACATATATGTATGAATAAAATATAATAAAAAAATATAATAAAAATAAAGATTTATATATATAAATAATAAATGCCAAGTGGCTAAGAAGACCAACAGCATAGGATCAGTTTCTATCAACTTTCTAAATTTTGTGAAAGGTATTATGCAAGTGCATGAATAACAAATGTCTCACCCAAAATTGACATATATAAGGGCAAATGCCAGTCCAAAAAACGTAAAGGATAAATAACCTTTCTCGTAATTGTCTACTACGGAGGAAAAATCAAAGTCACCTAGTCCGGCCCCCTACGGGTTGCTAGTTCAACACAAAAAAGAGTACAAGGACAGAAAGTACCAGCAAGTTAGCATCATCATATTGTGAAAACAAAAATCACAAAAATCAATCAAAAACACCCAGGCCAACCAGGATGCACCTCGAGCAGCCGCTCTAGAGGACTGGCAAAAGGCCCAGGCATCAATGCATATATCCGAAATGGATATAGGCAAGTCATAACCCAAAGTTACTAGGGCAGATGTGTGAAACAAGGGGATATAGAGGGAATAAAGAAGGAATAAAAGGGGGAATAAAAGGGCAAGGAGCTAAAGACAAAGGAAGAAGGGAAAAAGAAAGACAGAAAAAGATAGAAAGAGATAAAGAAAGAGGTAAGAATGAAGGTTGAGATGGCAATAGAATAAGCGACAATAGTGTCGAGGAAGAGTATGTGTACGTATATATTCTTGTACACGCATTGGAAACTGTAATGTATACATTCATAGGCAAGGACATCAAGAACAACAGAGAAGGGTAGGGAAGGACCAGGTGTTTTGATACAGAACAAAAATGCCCAGAAAAGCTACAATTCCATTGTAAACACAAGGAATAATATCGAGCTAATCATAAACAAAAATAGAATCTGGTCCAATTATCCAAGATGAATGTGGAGATCCTCCTCCTGATTGAGCCCACCAGGGAACTTGCTGCATAATTTAATAATATATTCTGATTCTAGGCGCCTCAATCGCCGTTGCCGGTCACCACCTCTAGTATTAGCAGGAACCCTGTCGATACCAAAAAATGCAATCTTAGTGTTGATATCCTTGATGTCACCATGCATTACATGACAATGTTTCGCAATAGCATAAGACATGTCGCCATTTTTCACTGCGCGCAGGTGTTCCAAAATGCGTTTCTTAACAGGGAAGATAGTACTCCCCACATAGCGTAGGCCACAAATACAGCTAATGACATATACCACATACTCAGTATTACAGTTGATGAAATTCCGTATTTTTCCTTGCTTACCATTTGGGAGAGAGAAAGTCTTGACATTGGAACTACAGCTACACGCCTTACATCTGCCACATTTGAAAAACCCTGGGAGTTCCCTCAACCAGGATTTGGGTGTAGAACTGGGTATAGTCAAGTGACTGTGAACCAAGAGGTCTCTTAAGGATCGACACTTGCGGTAAGTAATGTGGGGAGTAGGGCTGACCAATTTACCAATAATAACATCACTCCTGATAATATGCCAATGTTTGCGTATTATCTGATGTAAATCTCGTGAAGCGGAATTATATGTGGTGATCAATCTTACTTCTTGTTTATCACTAACCTGTGGTTTAGGAGTAAGTAAACTGCTTCTTTCTCTAGTATCCACTTTTCGAATGGCTGTTTTCAGATTCTTGGCAGTGTAGCCTCTACTCCTAAATCTTGTCTGCATATCAGTGACCTCTTTCTCAAACAGTGCTTGGGTACTGCAATTTCTCTTTGCTCTTAAAAATTCACCATAGGGAATACTACGTTTTAAACCCACTGGGTGGTGACTTCCAAAATGTAAGATACTATTGCCTGAAGTGGGTTTCCTATACAATTTAGTTTGTAAGGTACCCCCGCCTACCTCAACCTGAACATCCAAAAATTCAATAGTCTGAGGATCGGTTTTGCTCGTGAATTCCAAATTCAGTTCATTCAGTGAAAGACCCTGGATAAAACAGTCAAGGTCATCCTGTGGACCGTCCCAAATCATGAAGATATCATCTATGTACCGGGTCCACAGAATGACATTTTCCTGATATTTTGCATTACCGTCATGCCACAGATGTTCCGCCTCCCACCACCCCATCATGAGGCAGGCGTAACTCGGTGCAAAACAACTGCCCATCGCAGTTCCTGTATACTGTTCGTACCACTGATCTTCAAATAAAAAACAGTTATTGTGCAAACAAAAATGTAACATTTGTAATAAGACAGTGGTATGATCAAACAGTGTTAACGGTCTGTCCCTCAAAAAATATTTACAAGCTGCAATACCAAGGTCATGTTCAATGCAGGTATATAGCGCGACAACATCAATTGTTGCCAGAATGTATGTGTCCTGCCAAGGAATTTCCTGTGTTTTAGAGAGAAAGTCCATAGTATCCCTACAATAAGAGGGAAGGTTACAAACATATGGACTAAGAAAGTAGTCCAAATAAATGGAGGTATTCTCTAAAAGACTCTGGTTCGCTGCAATTATTGGTCTTCCAGGAGGATCTGTCGGATGTTTATGCACCTTGGGCAAAAGGTAAAAAACTGGAACCATAGGTTTCCGTACGAGCAAAAAAAGATATTCATTTTTGCTCAATAAGTCGTTTTGTTGCCAGCCTTCTAGCATAGCATGGTATTCACATATGGTTTTATTGTATCTGCCCAAACTGGAACGTAAATAACTTCCAGAGAACTCCAATTGGCGCTTGGCCTCCGTACGATATTTATCAATGTCCCAGAGGACCACATTTCCTCCTTTGTCGGAAGGTTTTATGACAAAATTGGTCGCTTTTTCGAGGGACGCCAGTCCACTTCTCTGTGAGGGTGTCAGATTGTGTGCAAAAGTATCCTGCTGTCTCTTCCATAAATCAAGCATATCCTTAAGAATGACCTCATGAAAAGTATCTATCCCATCATGTAAGGTTATAGGATTAAACCTAGATTTTGGTTTGAAGTCATTCCTGGATTTCCTGCTAATCTCCATGTCCATGTTAATCAAAAGTTCTCGGTCCGTAGACCAATCCATTGTGCCTGTCTGAAATTCCCTGAGTATAGACAAAGTCGCAATATCACTGATAGCTAAAGTACCCTCAGCCGACTCCAGGGTATTAGTACCATCATGTTTGGGATTACCAATATTAGTATTGCGTGCAGTGTGAATTTTGAGTAATTTCAGTTTGCGCATAAAGAAAAACAAATCTATGCGTGTTTTTGCATAATCAAAATTCGCAGTAGGGCAGAAGGAGAGACCCAGCTCCAATACTGATCTCTCTTCTGGGGTAATCTCGTGGGAGGAAAGATTAATAATAGAAAAATTGGTTTGCTCACCTTTCATTTGTTCCGTTTGGATCGCCTGGAGCCTCTCCCACGTGGCGTTTCGTTTTCGCTCCCCTTCCCCACCTCTCCTGCACCTTCTTTTCCTCGATCTCTGCCTCCTCCTTTGCCTCTTCCCCGAGCCGGTTTTTTTGTTGAATTGAGGCTCAGTTGGACAAAACGGTATTCCTCTAGTGCTGTGAAAGGGCCTCTTTCTAAGCCCACACGGCTTTCATCCTCCGACGAAGCAATTGAGCTGGACCCGGAGGCCTCCGATTCCTGGATATGAAGTGCTTCAACGTTCTTATAGTCCCGTCTGATGGCATCGTACTTTCGGCTAAAGGTCAAAATGCGACCTTGTGCGTAATCATTACGATCCCGAATGAATTTCCATCTTTTCCTGGCTTTAATCCCATCTTCGTATTTCGTCAACCTTATCGTCATTTCCTTAACGAAATTGGTAATTTCCTCTTGAGATGTTAATTTATTTAACTCTTCACGAAGCTGTTTAAGGTCCTCCTCAATCTGCTGAAGTTCGATGGCAGCATATTTAGAGAGGAGCCCTAACATTTGTTTGCAGGTAGTTGCCATCAAACCCGACCATTCCTCCAATAGTTTCGGATTTGGATTTTGATATGTGGGGGTCACCAGGATTCGCAGCCCCCTTGGGACACGTCCCACTTCGATATAGTTGTCGAGTGATATTACTTCCCAACTCCTATTAATTTGCTTCTTGCAAAGCTTCTCGAGTCTGTTAAGGTCCTGACGGAGTGTTCTTTCACCACTGGACTCAGTGCCCTGGTCACGCGTAGGTGCTCCTTGCAGGTCCCCATCTATTTCTGAGAATAGTGTTTTCGCTTCGTCAAGTCTACTCCGAATGAATTCACACATCGTCCTGTTGCTGCAGGATGTTCAATACACTTGCTGGTTTGTTTTCACTCCAATCGCCATTCACGAATCCTCTCTAGTTCGACCGACAGACACAGAAGTGTGATGTCAGGAACGGAAGGTCCCCTGCCGTTTTCAGTCACGTACACAGGAAAGGCCACTGTCTCACCAGGTCCCAAAATAGACGTCCGCCTCAAACAAATCGGCTCCGAACACAGAGTCGGCGTGCTGTGGCGGCGGCCAATCAGGGCTCGCGTGGTGTGGAAATCCAAGCCTATTCCTCATCGGGGAAGAACTCCCCGTAATCCAAAAAGGCGGCGGGAATCGGGAAAGAGAAGGTTTCAAGCCGTGTCCAGCTTTTCATCCGATCACTTCCACCATGCGGGGACGGTGCGAACAGGCGGGCGCTGGACCCGCTATAATTTGTAAAGAAGCCTTACGCTGCTCAAGCATAAGAAAAGAGTCGCACTCAGGATTCAAATGGGCGAAAAACAAATTTTATTGACTCTGACGCGTTTCAACGACACCCGTCTTTGTCAAAGAGTCATTCAGTAACCCGGAAGTGGTCAAGGGCTTAAAAACACTTCCTCACAATTCAGTAGACATAGAAAACAGGGTGAGTTGCAAAATGAAACTGCAATCGATTCAATGAAAACAGACTACCACAGTAAATACATGTGAAATCCATACATAGAATCACGCAAATTCAAATACATATACATAATTCATCAACCTGAAGTACAGAGAGTCAACATATATGTATGAATAAAATATAATAAAAAAATATAATAAAAATAAAGATTTATATATATAAATAATAAATGCCAATATATATATATGTGTGTGAGCAAGGTCACGGCTATGACCGAAACGCATAATGGCAGATGAGTAAAGCAAAAATAATTTACCTTACTAGGAGATCTTGGTATCGGCACCTGGTCCCTTAGGGGATGCGAGGGAACGAAGGGTTTATGAAGTTCAATAAATCCCCTTGTTGCTAATTGGAGTTTCCTGAGTCATTGTCCTGAGAGCGCGATTCCACTGAAATTTTGCATTGGATTTGGATGCCAATCTATCTCCACCGGCGAACGCGCCACCCCCCAAGGGCTCTGGTTTCCAGTAGGAGTTTGTTTTCTTGGAATATATATATATATATATACATAATATGTTATATATTAAATTACTTAATACATATATATATATAATTATAATATATTATATTATATATTAAATTACTTTTCAGTTGCACAAAGGTTTCTCAGAATAGATCCAATTAATTCTAGAAGGTACACATGTATGAAATCAGAGGTACTAGCGAGGGAGCTGAGTCAGCATACTAGTGGCCTTATATCTTGTTGTAATTCAATTCCAAGAAAGTCTGCTTCTTTCTAAGAGACAGAGAGCTGGTCCAGTCCTCAAAGAGCTGTTCTAAAGGTATAGCCATTCACTGCTGAAGTTGGGTGCAAGATGGTGATGACAGAATACTAAACACTTCCTTATTTCCCTGTGGATATATATTTCAATCTGTTTCTGCCTGTGCCCAGCAGAGCAATGAGGCAGAGAGTGACTTCCAGTGTCTCTTACCTCATTTACCTTCCTCTACTTCTACTAATATTCCCATGTTTCACATAGTATGTTGTAAGTAGTAATTGAGGCGAGGGCATCACCACCATTGGATCCAGAGTAGAATGTTGGTGCTTTCTGACAACAAGGGAGAACCAAGGAAAGGCAAACATGGCTCTATGAGCAACGCTTACTTTTCTCTTCAATGCTCTGCTTTTAAGACATTTAAGACAAAGGCAGTGCAGATGGATCATAGGGCAAAAGCAGGAGTTCCAGAAACTATTTTTGGAGACCTCTAATGAATGACTATTAACCTACACTAAGATTTGAGAAACTTAGGAATAATCTTTGATTCAGACATTTTCTTTATCTTCATAATAAAGACGTCTAACTTTTAGTACACTGCAGATTCAACCAATGATACTTAATGCAATGAAAAGAAGGCACCCAAATAATTACTTATTACATGTGTTGTTAAAACTATTAAACAGTCCACCAGTGAAGTTCATTTGGTGATGGTCAGATATGTTTTCAAACCATTTATCAATAGACAAGAAGCATCCAAGTCATGTTGGCAGGGTATGCCCAGATGTGATTCCCTTGCTCACTTTGCCACAGGATTCAAGCTAGCCTGGCTGATGAGGGGTGATACCCTGAAACCGGCCCCAGGATACTTGTGTCTGACCCAGGGAAGACCTGGCCTGGTAGTTTGAACTGGTCTGTCCCCTTGAGGCACAGGGTCAAGACTGATTTGCATATGGCTGGGTCCAAACTGAGGTGGCGAAGTGAGCAAAAGAACAATGATGGATTCAACCCAGATCTGTGACTGGGGTGTGAGTGTCTCAAAAGTTTCAGCACTCCGTCCATCATCTCCTTGTGTTTGCTTGGTTTGCCCCAAGTAGGCAGGGTATGCCCAGAGGTAGGCCCCTTGCTCACTTTTCCACTGGATTCAAGCTAGCCTGGCTGATGATGGGTGTTACCCTGAAAACAGTCTCAGGATGCTTGTTTCAGGTCCAGGGAGGACCTGGCTTTGAAGTACGGGCTTGACTAGTCCCATGAGGAACAGGGTCAAGACTGATTTGCATATGGCTGGGTCTGAACTGGGGTGGCGGAGTGAGCTTAAGAACGATGATGGATTCAAACAAGATCTGTGACTGGGGGGTGAGTGTCTGAAAAGTTTCAGCACTCCGTCCATCATATCCTTGTGTTTCCATTGAAGTCAAGGAAATTTCCTTAAATACTTTATTACGGATTCTTCATTCAGCTGTCAAACGCATACAGTTTCACTCCATCTCTTGTTACAAAAAACAATATATTCACAACAGTTGCCCTAATTATTTAGGTGCCTTGCTTTCATTGTGCTGTCAGACCTCTGGGAGTGTACACCCTATTCTCATATTATAGCCTTATAGCCCACTGTAGCGGGCTATACCAGCCATAAAAGGCCTCGTCCCGTGTTAAAGGCCTAAACCAAAGGTGAGGTCGTTTAACAAGAGAGCGGGACATTGATGGCCGGTATAGGCTACTACGGAGGGCTATAGGGCTATTAGAACATGACCTAGAGGGCAGAATGTTGTAAATAGTAAAACAAAGCCCTCAAGGAGCACGAAGGGGTTGAAACCCCTCGGGCTCTGTGAGGCCTTTGTTCACAGCAACAGCTATGAATGACAAACATTGGAATGCCGAGTCTCCGGGCTTCTACCAGCCATTAGAAGCCTTAGCACTCCACTTTTTTTCAATGGAGCTCCCAACATTCCAATGTTCTAATATAGCCTTAGATCCCGCCGTTGCGGGCTCTACCGGCCATTAAAGGCCCACACCAGCGTTAAAAGGTGGGGGCCTTTAAAAAGGAGTGGGCATTTAATGGCCGGCAGAACCCACTATGAAGGTCTCTAAGGCTATTAGAACATTCCGTCCCTAGTGGGCAGAATGTTCTAATTTGTAAAACAAAGGCCTCATGGAGCCTAGCTCAAATATTGCAATTTGGTCAAGAGATGCCTCTTGAAAACGTTCATTGACACGCTATCATGTATGCAAAATCAGCCCGGAGGGTGGCTCTGAATTAGAAGAAAATAGATACACTGCCTTGAAAGCACTCCTCTGGCTCCCAGAGGAATCCAGAGTCAAATCCAAAATGATATACTCTAAGCACAAAGCATTCAGGAACAGCGGCCCAGAATCAATGCAGGAGTGGCTGACAAAAAAGTCTTAAACTTAGAACTTCTATTTCTTCAGTATGTTCACTGTCTATCAATGAAATTCAAAGGTTAAAATACTGTTGCAGTATTTTGGGAGATTATGGTTTAACTCAACATTGTCAGCTGTCAATAGGACATACACAAATGATCTAACTTTCAGAATATAACAGAGACCTTTTACATTCAGGCAGACCCATGGATCAGACCCCGTGACAATGCCTAACAAAATCTTGCCTACGGCGATCATTTTGAAACTGTTTTCATCTTCTACCAAAGTCCCCCTCCATGCTCCCATTCTAGCATTTTTTCTAACATGAGACACTTGCATTCAAGCGTTACAGCCATCCTCTGTACCTAATCTCAGTGGGTGCCGGCACAGGTAAGAGCGGTGGGCTGGTAGGGCGTGGGCGGGGTGAGGGGGAAATCGACAGACGACGGGATAGGTAAAATGAAATAAATAAATAAATAATACCACTTAGGCGAGTGCAAGGTAAGTGGTTTTCTTTTTTTATTTAATTTTACGTATCCCGTCATCTATTGACTAACCCCCAACCCCACCCCGCCCTGCCTCACCGCTCCACCACTCTTACCTGTGATGGCCACCACTACCTAATCTACCAGCTAAACCACGCTGAACTCACTCAGCGAGCCAGCTATATCCTTTTATACTTTTGCTTTCATGGCATGTCGAAGAGACAAAGCGGTGGGATGTTGGTGCTATATAAATAAATAAATCTATACTGCACAGTGAATTTCCTTTATTGCACATCTAAGCAACAACAACAGGAGCAGCAAAGCTGAGCCCACATTCGAGTCAAGCTCAGATTTGCGCTCCTTAAACTACTCCTCAGAGGAGGTTTCACTGGAACCCTCTGATGCAAAGAGATCAGTGAGCAGATGATGTCTTACAAAATGCACAGGCGAAGAAACCCTAAATTATTCACTTGCATGTCAATGCAATTAATGTAACTGTGCAGCAACAGCAAAGTGTGTTTCATGAGGGAAGTCTGCGCAAACGGAAGACCCATCCGTCATCCCCCACCTCAGCCACCCACCGGATCAGCCCAAAGGTTCCAGAGGAAGCCGGTGAGAGAAGGAGAAGAAAGGGAGAGACAGGAAAGAAGAACCCACTTTGTTTCTGTACAGAAATGTTAAAAGATTGCTCGAGTTCTACTCAAATTCTTCTTACTGTGACTCTCATATCAGTTTTCTGCACATCTCACTGAGTGGAAATGCACTGCTGATAAATGCTCTTTACTAGTAAAAGGTAAATACATGACAGCACGTCTTGTTCTGCCTCTCAGGCTTAGAATGTAATAAATAAAAATATAGAATAGACATAAAATAAAGGGTGCAGGCGAGAAATGGTGAGAGGTGAAAATGGGTACAGCAGGTACTAAGTGAGAGGTAAAGACGTAGTTGGAAGGAAAAGAAGTGGGGTATAAATATTTGAAGTGTGGAAATAGGCGAAGCAGAGAAATAGAGAAGAAAGAAAGGAGGAGTTTAGAACGAGTTTGTGTAGTAGGGTAAAATACCTTTACAGGGGGCTGAAATGTGCTGATTTAGACTGAGAAGGCAGATAAATATTGGCTCATACCTTTTGACATCAATGATGTGACAACTGAAAAATGCAAAAAGACAAAGACATCATGCTCCAGAACATAACTTAGAGAGTATGGGTTGATGAATGAGCATGGGTTGATGGATTTGCCTCTTTCCTCCCACTCCAAACAAAAAAGCTACAAAAGACAAAATGTACAAGGGTAAGAAAGTCTTTTATAAATCTCAAAATGAAACTGCCAATGAAAGAAATATTTTGAAATTCTAAGATGTGATTGTAACTTTTTTTTTTTTATGTATGCACTACAAGACTAGAAGTCAACACTTCTTCACTCTCATCAGAGGAACCCACCGTGTGCCACAAACCCACCACCTAATTAGCCGTCCACTTTCAAATCTACTTGGCAAAAATCTTGGATGAATTCCTTGGCTGAAGATCATATATGCCCAAATAAATAAAGCCTCAGTTCCACAATGCCTGAACAATGTTCAGTTAAACAAATGTCATAATTTCAAATGCCATCAAAAATACTGCACCAGTACTGGTCTTTTTGAACTATCTAAAAGATTGTGCGTCCATATATCCAAAAGAGTTGTAACTATTGTTTCACTGTACTTAGTAGCATTATGTAAATACACTGCTCATTGACTGATTCAGTAAATTCATAGATTACATTGGTACTCACTGCCAATTTCCTTAATTTCTTAGTCCTGATACCCTTGCATCAAAATAGACCCAAGTTTTGAATGTACTGATGGCTCTAAAACCGACCTTGGTTGCCTGAGGATAGTTTCATGGTTGCTTGTCTCCACCTTCCACTGAGACAAATTTATATAACGAGGACCAGATTTATCAAGGGGTTTGCATGATGCAAGGACATCACAAGCCAACACAAGAGCTTAAATCAGACTTACTATGCCACGCAAAGCCACCTTGTAGTGTAGTTCCTATATTCCTGATAGACCCTGCGCATTGGAATAATATACACTATAGTTTTGACATAGGACTGAGGTAAATATGTCTCTATCGAGTACATTAAACCTAATTACTTGTGTGTGCCAGCTAACTCAGAGGTCACTAGAAACTTCTCGAACAAACAAGAAGGAATTAGTTTCTGACAACCGCATGAACATGACAACTTTGTTTCCCTTAGAATCGGAACAATCTCAGAAATGTGTAAACAATAGATAACAGTTTCACTCAGTCAATCGTGCATGCCTCGCTTCTACAGAGTTACACAGAAATAGATAGATGAGCGTTTTAAAAAAAAGGGTTTATTGAACAGTCTTATTTCTCGTGCAAGAGATATGAACTGCTACAATTGTAAGACAGAATGCGAAGTAAAATATGTACAGCGTTAGCAGTAAAATAAAAAAATACTGCAATAGCATGGTGTGTAGCTATGACAGATATTCATAAAATACATACATAAATAACACAGGCTAAAATGTTAATAGTCATCTGATGCTTCTAGCTAGTTCTACCCCAGTGTACCTAACCTAAGTGTAGTACGAGGTAAAGAAGTAGGTGCTGTTTGTCTATAGTCTAGTTTAGCTATAGTTGCCAAGATTTGCCATAAGTCCCTCTAGGTTCTAGTCCGCTCCATACCTTAGAATGAGTGAGGTTGGAATCTCTTTCCGAGTCTCGATCTCTAACACCCCGCAAGGGGAGTCAGAAATACTGGAGCTGGATTCTCTGCGAGGAGGATGACAGCGTCTGGTCAGTGCATCAGGCGGGGGCTTGACTTCCTTCCGAACTTGCCGTGGCGAGCCGCGTCATGCAATTAAGCAGTCGAACCATGGTTTGCCATGGTAAATGAAGATATATTTATTCCTTGAAGGTGTTTAGGGATGCCAGTATTGACATAAAAGTCAGGCAGAAGAACGTCATAAATGAACCCCTAAGGAATAGATGTTCATGCATAATAAATGAGTTCTTGGAGAAATCAATATCCAAGCAAGGGGAAGTCCTAAAGGCTTAAGAGTCTGGTTTTCCAAGAACTCGTTGTGATGTAGATGAACGGATGTAGGTGGCCATGCCTGTATTTGGGTAGCATGGATAATGCCTAAATAAGGGTAGGATTTCTATGCCTAAATATGGGCAAAGCGAATTGTGCCTTTATAAGGACCTACATAGGGAAACCTATATACGGTATCTAAATCGACACACAACAACCTTGCATGGCATAGTAAATCTGGAGTAATGCAAGTCAGTGCAAGGTACTACCTTGCATTAATCTGGTTTGGGAATGTTTTCTATGGGTGGAGTGTGGGTGTTCCCAAGCATTCACCCATGGTTTTAGGTGCATTCCCAGATTTACTAAGACTAGTACACATAGGAATGTGTCACACCTACTTACACACCCACACAACCACTCACGTACCCACTCACACAACTGTACAGCCACTGACACACCCACTCACACAATAACAAAACCACTGACACCCACTCACAGACCCAGAAAGCCACTCACACACTCACTTACACACCCACACAAATACTCACACACCTCTACAGCCTCACACCCCCACTTACACACCCACACAACCACTCACTCATACAGCCACTCACACACACACTCACATGTGTACAAATCCACTCACACACCCACTCACACATCCACTCACACTGCCACTCACACATGCACTCACATACTGACTTACACACCCACACAACCACTCACACACCCACTCACAAACCCATGCAGCCACTCACACACCAACTCACATACCCACTTAAACAAATCCACACAACCACTCACCCAGCCACCCACTCACACACCCATAGAGCCACTCGCATGCCCACTCAAAGACCCAACACACCACTCACAGAACCACACACCAACTCACACACCGACTCACACACCCACACAACTACTCACATACCCATTCACACACTCAAAATACCACTCCCACACTCATGTACCTACTCACACACCCACACAGCTGGCTGCTCCCACACCCACTTACACACCCACACAGCCACTCACACCAATATAGCCACTCACAGACCCACACAGTCACTCACACACCTATGCACAGGCTGTGATACACGTATAGAGATTGCAAGCGTATTGTATTAAATGTGTTGTTGTACTAGTATTGAATGTGTGCTCTTGGTTGGGAATAGATCTGCAGATCCATAAAATGGATCAAAACAAGAAAAACTTAGTGAATTGCATTTATAGAAAGACTACATAAGTTACCTTGCCTTAATTTTTGATTTTTTTAAAATATATAATAGGAATGAATGTGTGAACAAAATGTACATATAAACATTTGAAAATGTATATTAGTCAATTGAATTTATGGGTAAAAACAAGAGTGGAAATTCACTAAAAGAACAAAGATTAGAGGGACGTTATAGTTAGGTTCAGAATTTACACACACAAAACCATAGGTGTTCAGCAGTTCTAGTTACCTGAGCTAACTATAACCTACGCCCCCACAATGCTCTGCTTATGACCTCATATATTACATCACTCATGATATGGTCAGTGACATCTCAAATGACATCAATGAAGACATCATCCAGCAAAGTAATCTTCAATATACTTCATAAAATACCATTTACATTTTTTTTTTAAATAGGAAAAGGAGACAGGTGAGAGACGCAAAGCAGAGAGCTCACTGTAACCTTATCAACTACTATGCTCACTTATCACCCAGGAGAGAGTTCTCAGCGGATAGTCCTGTCTCTTCTAAACCAATAGTTTAAAAACTAACGGCCAAAGTATGACATCTAACTGTACAGGCTAGTCTAATACAAACTACTACAACACCATTCATCAAGCTGGAAAGAGGTTTTCGTGCAGACGTCAGTTATACACAAACCACTACAACACACACCCAGTAGAGAGGCCTTAGAAAAAAGGCCACTGTGTCACAAACAACTAGCACAATTATTCTTCATTCTCTAGAAATCTGTCAGCACAGAGGTCAGTCTGTTGCAAGCCATTACTACACTAAGCCATCACCCTACAGAGAGATTTTAGTGTACAGATTAATTTATTGCAAACTACTACTAAACTCATTTACCTCGAAGGAGAGAGGTCTGAGAAAAGTGGTCAGTATGTCGTAAAACAAAACTATACCCAGCCATCACCATGGAGTGAAATCTCAATGAACAGCTTAGACTGCTGCAAAGCACTACCATACAAATACATCATGAGGGGGCATGTGTCAGCATAGAGGATAGCTCACTCATAAATAGTACACCCACTTTAAAAACAGGAGCATAGTTCAGATGATATATGTTAGAAATATTAACACTCATTTGTAGTAAAGAAAGAATAACAATTTAACTTATGAAGTAGCTCAGTATGTATCTTTCAGTGGCAGAATCTTTTACATAACACTCAAACTCACTGGATTATGTCATAAGTGATTTAATCAGTGATGTCATTTGAGATGTCATCAGTGATGTCACTGACCATGTCATGAAAGATGTAATATGTGAGGATGATAAGCAGTGCATTGCGGGGAGCATAAGTTATAATTAGCTGAGGTGACTATAATTTCTGAATTTCCATGGTTTATGTGTGTAAAAGTTGAACCTAACTATATTGTCCCTGTAACCTTTGTTTTTTTCAGTGAATTTCAAAGTTTTTTTAAAAGTTCTATCTCTTAACTATAACATCCCTGTGACCTTGTTTTTTTCCAGTGAGTAATATATATACATTTTGTGGACTCCATTATGGAAGGTAACTGCTGCACATTCATTACTTGACAGTTTTTGTGAAAAACAAAGCGCACCTCGGACTAATGTACTGAAAGCAAGGATGTTATCCAGTTGTATTTAGATCACATTACAGTACACAGCACTAAGCAAGGGTTCCACTCCAACTGCCGTATTAAGATGCTATTTCAGCAATATTTCACAGCTACCACAATTTGCAGCAACACTCAAGGTGCACTATGGGACTGGTAGTATTGCACCGGGTCACGTGATCAGTGTGTTTAAAATGTGAGAGCTGATTAAATGTGATGCACCTCACCTGTGAACAAGACCATGATCAACGGCCAAAATGCGTAGGGTTTGATGTCCTGCCACTTCTAAGAAGCAATGAAGCCAGTGATGTACTCAGTTGGGCTTCGCATTTCTCTTTTTTCGCTTTGGTGTGCCAAAATAAGGCATACTCCATGCCCGTCCCACCAGTTGGAGAAATCTTTGATGGATATATATATATATATATATATATATATATATATATATATATATATATATATATATATATATATATATATATATATATATATATATACATATGCCACCAAACCTCCTCCATTCGAGAAAAGATCAGAGGACACAGCGGGGTTTTCTATGGTCGTTTAATAAAGACTGGACGGCATGACCGGTTTCGGCTGTGCGCCTTCTTCAAATGCCACAGTTCAGTGCTGAGACTCCTGATAGGTGTATTTACATAGACTCCTCCCTACCAAAATAGTGAAGGGCACACCTGCATCACGTTTGCCTGCAGGGCGTTGTTACAGTCCAATGTCAAAACTGCAATTCCCAGAATGCAGCAAACTGGTAGGTATTACGATGCAGCAGGGTAGGCTCAGCAGACTTGCAGGGAATAAACGACCTTAGGCCCCCTACCTCCAACCAACCCAGCAAGTCGAGCCAATGCTGGAGACATAAGGACAATGCCTGTGCCTCTCCAAGAAGTCTTGGACCTCATTCCGACAGCAGCAACTCGATTCAGCATCCGGGTGGCGGGTCGCGGACATCCGATCCCTCGGAAAATTATTATCAAAGTCAGTTGCCCATGTAGTCACGACCCAAAGCGGAAGGGTCCTCTGTTGCACACCACAGGCAGCGTGCCTCATATGCCACCAAACCTCCTCCATTCGAGAAAAGATCAGAGGATACAGCGGGGTTTTCTATGGTCGTTTAATAAAGACTGGACGGCATGACCGGTTTCGGCTGTGCGCCTTCTTCAAATGCCACAGTTCAGTGCTGAGACTCCTGATAGGTGTATTTACATAGACTCCTCCCTACCAAAATAGTGAAGGGCACACCTGCATCACGTTTGCCTGCAGGGCGTTGTTACAGTCCAATGTCAAAACTGCAATTCCCAGAATGCAGCAAACTGGTAGGTATTACGATGCAGCAGGGTAGGCTCAGCAGACTTGCAGGGAATAAACGACCTTAGGCCCCCTACCTCCAACCAACCCATCAAGTCGAGCCAATGCTGGAGACATAAGGACAATGCCTGTGCCTCTCCAAGAAGTCTTGGACCTCATATATATATCTATATATATATATATATATATATATATATATATATATATATATATAAAACTCCAAACTTTTCTTGTGCAAAAGTAAACACGGACTCCCAGGAGATTTGCAGTTCTAAAGCTTGTTTAATAGACTGCACACAACAACGCGTTTCAGCTTTCGCCTTGTTCACACTGAAGCGCGTTGTTGTGTGCAGTCTATTAAACAAGCTTTAGAACAGCAAATCTCCTGGGAGTCCGTGTTTACTTTTGCACAAGAAAAGTTTGGAGTTTTATAATTGGGGCTGCCGATTACCCCAACTCGGACCGCCCTATCTGACAGCCTTCTCCATGATCGGGACTGTTGGTGATATATATATATATATACAACTTAAACATCATTGGGAGAAAGAAAGAAAAACATTCGGCCATACCATGCGGTGGACTAGATAGGTTGTTTGTCTTTGCTTAATACTCAAAGAAGAGTGTCTTGCAAACACCAATAAACATTGCTTCCTGGCATGTTTTCAACCATTCTTTGTCCCAGCGTCACAACGCACTCGAGGCATACCTGAACAGGGCATTTGGGAACCTAGAAATCTAACCTGGGAAAGGGGGATAAACGCAACCTTAACTTCTCCTCCTGTACTAAAAGTATATCTTCCAAAGGGAGTGAAGCTGGCACATTCCTCAAAGAAAACTCCTTCAGTTCTGGCATGAGTGAACAAAGCAATGAAGCTGCTTTGAGTGTTACAGCACTTATAACAAACCCTGGTGGTATTATTCAATTTCTGAAATCATCGACGTACATGTGACACTTTTGATAATGCAATGGATATTTCATTTAAAATTCCATTGCCAACATCAGTGGCCTGGATGCAATGATACACATTCATGCAAACCTATCGTTCAACTTGCCAAAACTTGCCACTTATGACTCTTGAGAGCAGACCCTTCCCCTCCTGACCATGCTACCTAACATGGCCATAGGAATATCCTGACTGAACTACTGCAAGGCTGTCTACTCAGGCCTCCCTGCAAAATTGCTATGCAATCGTCAAATGACACTGATGCATGCAATCACCCCATCTTTGTTGTAAAATAATTGAAACACTTAAACTGTGCTTTAAATGCCGACACTGACTCCTGCTGGTAAAGGACATCGTTCAGGACACAATCTCCCTTCTACGAGGCAATACACAGCAACAGGACTGGTTGCCTTTGACAGATTATTATATCCTGCCAGCCACCCATACAGTGGCGGCTCCTCCTCAATGGCGGAGGAGCATCACCCCCACTGGGTCAGAGACAGCAGCTGAAAAAATATAATTATATTTTACTATTGTTTTATTTTGCAGCTGGTAGCCGAGCCAGCATGTGTAGGGCGGGGCAGGGCTGTGGTCACAGGTAGTGGCTGTGCACTTCTAAGTGTGCATGTCTGATTGGCTGGCTGACTTAGAACTGCCAAACAGACATGTGCAGGTAGATTTCTCAACCCAACTGCATTCTACAGTCGGGTGGAGAAATGGCGCAGACTCCCTGTGCCTGAGCGGTGCATCAAACCAGCCCTCTAAGGCCAATCCCGGCACTGTACTCAATCAATCCATTTATCTTTATTCGATTCACACAAGGTGTATCATAAAAGAATACATAAAGATTAAAAATTCATAATGAAGGATACAAGCGGTTAAAATACAATAAAATCAGGAGGGCAGAAATACAGTTCACATTTTAACTGACAATTCATGTATCAACATATTGCTCATACAGAGTTTCTTCTTACTTGAGAAGTCGCCCTAAGAAACCTTGCAAGAATCACGCAAGTATAAAGATTTGGAAGAAGTTGCAAATATAAAAATGCAGGCCTACATTGTTTAGAATTTAGTGATTTCAGTAAAGGTACAGTAAAAAATCTTCTCAGATCCATATCAAATTTACAAAAAAGTGCAATGCGCATGGTTGATTGATTAGATACATTGTCATAAGGGCAAAACTGTTGATCATTTGAACAGTTGTTGGGGTTTGGGAAGCTTATCAGGCGGTGGAATATGTTTAGCCTAAAACGTGTTAAAACAAATCTGTGTTGGGCGTTAAGAACGTTAAAAAGGTATGGTTGCATTGAAAAGGTGGTAAGGACCATTTGATTGTATTTCACAAATGGTTTGGCAAATTCCATACATAGTCGCAAGTCCCCCAGGTGGTTTAGACACTCTTTTTTTTATGCTTTCCTTGAGATGTTTGATAGCGATTCAGGTCGATCATAAAATTCTGAACGGCTGATATCTATCATAAAGTTCTTGATAACCTTTAATCAAGGAATCTTTAAAGCCATTTCAGAGTCACAACAGTCCTTGACTATGGCACGATTCAAGTCCATGTATTCCGAGGTCCATATTTTGTGCCATAGTAGAAGTGGTTGAATCCTAACCAGATCTATTAGATAGTTGGTCCCCAATTCTGAGTGACATACATGGATTGAACAACTGGAGGGAAGTGCTAGAAGATTTTTTTTTTAAATGCATTTTCCACCACCTGCAGAGATTCAACATTCGCGTATACCCAAATATCTGAACCATAAATTGAAATAGTTCTACATTTTGCATAATAAATGGTTAGCATTTTTTGGGGTTGGATATTCCCCAATTTCCTGGCAATATTGCAAAGGGCTGAAATAGATCTTAAAAATTGCAATCTTCTAGATTCAATTGCACTTTTCCATGTCCCTTCGCAATCAAATAAAATTCCCAAGTAAGAAAAAGTTAGGGTTTGAGGTAGAATTTTTTTTTCCTAATTAGATGTTGCGACCCTTGGCTACACCATGGCCCACTTTCATAACAAATGTCTTGCTAATGTTAATTTGTAGCCCCAGATTATCCATAAATAGGGTGAAACTATCAAGGAGGCGCTGCAGGGCTAAAGGAGTGTGCGCCATGAGAACGGCATTGTCCGCCTAAAGCAATATGGGAATTGGCCGCTGTTTTGCTTGTGGCAGATCCGCGCATGAACTAGCCAGAGTGTTACCCAAGTTATTAATGTTTAAATTGAATAGAAAAGGGGCAAGTACGCTCTCGTGGCGGACCCCTTTATCTATTCTGAAGGGGCGAGTATACTCTCCTTTTGTACCAATCCGTACCCTTGCGTAGCTATTTGAGTACAGATGTCTTAAAAGGTTAATAATAGTACTATCTATAAACATTGAACTCATTTCTGACCACAATTTGTCATGAATAACACAATCAAAAAGCTGACAATAAGTCAACAAATACTGTATATAAGTTACCCTTTGTAATATGTGCATATGTTGCCCAGTTGCAAATTCAGATTAATGGCTTGCTCTGTAGTGCCAATTCCCTGACGGAATCCATATTGTAGGTCAGAGATCTTATTATTGCTGTCCACCCAGCTTTGTAGTCTGGCTAGAAGTATACGACCTACCACCTTAACCAATGAGTCAAGTAGAGAGATTGGTCTGTAGTGTAATGGACAGTTTCGATCACCTTTTTAGGTCGCGCCCACGCAGCATGCATGTGCTGCTTAGGAGGGGACCTCTTGTAATCGACTCGCTTTTTTGGCCAAAAACGTGCACGCGTTGCATTGCTTTCAATGGTAACGCGTGCACGTTTGGCGATTCCCTTGCGGGAGCGAGCTTGAAACCATCTGTTTTTAATTAACTTGCAAACAGATGGTGCCCTTGTCTCGCTTCCGCAAGGGAAACGCTCTGCGAGTCTCGCTCATTTAACTTTAAAACTGAGCGTGGCGCCGCTTCACGGACACCGTGCTCAGTTTATTTATATATTTCTTAACTTTAGCACTGAGCGCAGCGCCCGCTTCAAGGACCCACTTTCATAACAAATGTCTTGCTAATGTTAATTCGTAGCCCCAGATTATCCATAAATAGGGTGAAACTATCAAGGAGGCGCTGCAGGGCTAAAGGAGTGAGCGCCATGAGAACGGCGTTTTCCGCCTAAAGCAATACGGGAATTGGCCGCTGTTTTGCTTGTGGCAGATCCGTGCATGAACTAGCCAGAGTGTTAACCAAGTAATTAAGGTTTAAATTGAATAGAAAAGGGGCAAGTACGCACTCGTGGCAGACCCCTTTATCTATTCTGAAGGGGCGAGTATACTCTCCTTTTGTACCAATATGTACCCTTGCGTAGCTATTTGAGTACAGATGTCTTAAAAGGTTAATAATAGTACTATCGATAACCATTGAACTCATTTCTGACCACAATTTGTCATGAATAACACAATCAAAAAGTTGACAATAAGTCAACAAATACTGTATATAAGTTACCCTTTGTAATATGTGCATATGTTGCCCAGTTGCAAATTCAGATTAATGGCTTGCTCTGTAGTGCCAATTCCCTGACGGAATCCATATTGTAGGTCAGAGATCTTATTATTGCTGTCCACCCAGCTTTGTAGTCTGGCTAGAAGTATACGACCTACCACCTTAACCAATGAGTCAAGTAGAGAGATTGGTCTGTAGTGTAATGGACAGTTTCGATCACCTTTTTAGGTCGCGCCCACGCAGCATGCATGTGCTGCTTAGGAGGGGACCTCTTGTAATCGACTCGCTTTTTTGGCCAAAAACGTGCACGCGTTGCATTGCTTTCAATGGTAACGCGTGCACGTTTGGCGATTCCCTTGCGGGAGCGAGCTTGAAACCATCTGTTTTTAATTAACTTGCAAACAGATGGTGCCCTTGTCTCGCTTCCGCAAGGGAAACGCTCTGCGAGTCTCGCTCATTTAACTTTAAAACTGAGCGTGGCGCCGCTTCACGGACACCGTGCTCAGTTTATTTATATATTTCTTAACTTTAGCACTGAGCGCAGCGCCCGCTTCAAGGACCCACTTTCATAACAAATGTCTTGCTAATGTTAATTCGTAGCCCCAGATTATCCATAAATAGGGTGAAACTATCAAGGAGGCGCTGCAGGGCTAAAGGAGTGAGCGCCATGAGAACGGCGTTTTCCGCCTAAAGCAATACGGGAATTGGCCGCTGTATTGCTTGTGGCAGATCCGTGCATGAACTAGCCAGAGTGTTACCCAAGTAATTAAGATTTAAATTGAATAGAAAAGGGGCAAGTACGCACTCGTGGCAGACCCCTTTATCTATTCTGAAGGGGCGAGTATACTCTCCTTTTGTACCAATATGTACCCTTGCGTAGCTATTTGAGTACAGATGTCTTAAAAGGTTAATAATAGTACTATCGATAACCATTGAACTCATTTCTGACCACAATTTGTCATGAATAACACAATCAAAAAGCTGACAATAAGTCAACAAATACTGTATATAAGTTACCCTTTGTAATATGTGCATATGTTGCCCAGTTGCAAATTCAGATTAATGGCTTGCTCTGTAGTGCCAATTCCCTGACGGAATCCATATTGTAGGTCAGAGATCTTATTATTGCTGTCCACCCAGCTTTGTAGTCTGGCTAGAAGTATACGACCTACCACCTTAACCAATGAGTCAAGTAGAGAGATTGGTCTGTAGTGTAATGGACAGTTTCGATCACCTTTTTAGGTCGCGCCCATGCAGCACGCATGTGCTGCTTAGGAGGGGACCTCTTGTAATTGACTCGCCTTTTTGGCCAAAAACGTGCACGCGTTGCATTGCTTTCAATGGTAACGCATGCACGTTTGGCGATTCCCTTGCGGGAGCGAGCTTGAAACCATCTGTTTTTAATTAACTTGCAAACAGATGGTGCCCTTGTCTCGCTTCCGCAAGGGAAACGCTCTGCGAGTCTCGCTCATTTAACTTTAAAACTGAGCGTGGCGCCGCTTCACGGACACCGTGCTCAGTTTATTTATATATTTCTTAACTTTAGCACTGAGCGCAGCGCCCGCTTCAAGGACCCACTTTCATAACAAATGTCTTGCTAATGTTAATTCGTAGCCCCAGATTATCCATAAATAGGGTGAAACTATCAAGGAGGCGCTGCAGGGCTAAAGGAGTGAGCGCCATGAGAACGGCGTTTTCCGCCTAAAGCAATACGGGAATTGGCCGCTGTTTTGCTTGTGGCAGATCCGTGCATGAACTAGCCAGAGTGTTACCCATGTAATTAAGGTTTAAATTGAATAGAAAAGGGGCAAGTACGCACTCGTGGCAGACCCCTTTATCTATTCTGAAGGGGCGAGTATACTCTCCTTTTGTACCAATATGTACCCTTGCGTAGCTCTTTGAGTACAGATGTCTTAAAAGGTTAATAATAGTACTATCGATAACCATTGAACTCATTTCTGACCACAATTTGTCATGAATAACACAATCAAAAAGTTGACAATAAGTCAACAAATACTGTATATAAGTTACCCTTTGTAATATGTGCATATGTTGCCCAGTTGCAAATTCAGATTAATGGCTTGCTCTGTAGTGCCAATTCCCTGACGGAATCCATATTGTAGGTCAGAGATCTTATTATTGCTGTCCACCCAGCTTTGTAGTCTGGCTAGAAGTATACGACCTACCACCTTAACCAATGAGTCAAGTAGAGAGATTGGTCTGTAGTGCAATGGACAGTTTCGATCACCTTTTTAGGTCGCGCCTACGCAGCACGCATGTGCTGCTTAGGAGGGGACCTCTTGTAATCGACTCGCCTTTTTGGCCAAAAACGTGCACGCGTTGCATTGCTTTCAATGGTAACGCTTGCACATTTGGCGATTCCCTTGCGGGAGCGAGCTTGAAAACATCTGTTTTTAATTAACTTGCAAACAGATGGTGCCCATGGCTCGCTCCCGCCAGGGAAACGCTCTGCGAGTCTCGCTCGTTTAACTTTGAAACTGAGCGTGGCGCCGCTTCACGGAGACCGTGCTCAGTTTATTTATATATTTCTTAACTTTAGCACTGAGCGCAGCGCCCGCTTCAAGGACCCCGCGCACAGTGTTGAAGTTAAGAAATATATAAAGAAACCGGGCGCGGTGTCCGTGAAGTGGCGCCGCGCTCAGTTTTAAACTTAAGCATTTGCAATGGAATCGGACCGATTACATTGCAAATGCTTGTTTTGCTATGTCGTGTCATCGTCGCCTTGACACAATCGCCTTCATTCTTCTTCAAGTACAAGAGCTCGGGAGGTCGGCAGACATTTCCCTGGGCCGTGAGAGACGCTTTTCACATATACTCTGCACGTGCTTCACCTTTTTGTCCCACAGTTTTTCATCCCAATCTCAATTACTCCATTATGTTCTTTGCGGACCCCGCTGCAGCTGTCTGACAAACATGCTTAATTGGTGACATAATTGCTCAGTGAGTGCCCCGGGTCCTGCTTCCCTACAAGTAATTTCCGATATTCTGTAACAAATTACTGTCGTGAAATGAGCTTTAAATTGTCTGAAATTTTAAATATTTAATTATCTGCGTGCAGTTTCGAATGCTATTCTTTTACAAGACGTCAAATGTCTCACCTTCCCCCTTTCCTGCATAGATGACCCATCCTCTGTACCACTGACGTGAATCTTGTCCCGCCTTACTTCTGGCAGTGGCAGCCTCTTAAACCTGTCGTTCATCAGTGTTATGGCAAGCAGTATGCTTACACTGCACACTGTGCTGCCCTAATATTACTCATTTATGGGGACCGGCACGTTAGTTTGGGCCTGGGAGGGCGGTTTATTGGGATTACCAACCCCATCGGATTGAACCTGGACTGTTACTCGAGCCCTCAGGTGTGGTAGTGAACATGCCGGGATCACCGCACACGTGATTTTCGACACCTGTATTCTGGAAAGCTTTTAGAGAAGCGCTTCCTGGGGGCGTGGCTTGCACGCCGAGGTGTCATGGCGGATCCTGTGTGAGCTCCGCTCCGTCGCGGGACTCAGAAGCAACTTTGGAGCCTCACATATTCGTTTCATCTGAATGAAGGGACTGTCATGTAATATGGGCAACGCGGTGAGTCTCCATGCCGCTTTTTCCCTCTCGCTACTTCATTTTTTGACGGATTTTACCGTAGCGGCAGTTTTTGCCTCACAGAGATGCGAGCGGCCGCCATTTTGTTTCGCGCACCCGCGGCGCTTGCATCTCATTATCTTGAAGAAGTTTCCCTCAAATGGCATCTGAATTGAGGCATTTATTCCTCCGACCAGTCTGCCCACACGTTGAATCCTCCCACGGGCATTGAAGTATACATTTCTATCCTGTTTTCATTTTCTCCTGATGCTGAAATGGATTTTCTATGATTCAGCTCTTGCTACAGTATGCGTGCTCTTCCTCTCATGTAATATTGGAAGTGAACTGCCTCCATCACTCATGGACTCTTCATTTTTCGCTGGTTTTGTGAGGTGCTATCTGTCTGCCGACTTTGTGCCACTTTCAGTCACGGTGGGGTTTCGCTGCATTTTGATACAATGTCCCTCTGTATAATAGCCTTTGGATATGGTATGACTGGCAAAATTCTGTTCTTACCTCCATATTAGCTATCCAACTGGAAATAAGGTTCCTCATAAAAAAAAAAAGCTGCACTTTGAATTTATGCAGTGTTCCATCTTAAGTGGTTTAATTACTTTCCCTCATTGAAGAGACGTTAAGTTTTTGCCGCTTTTGGATTACTGTGTTTCTGATTTTCTGTAGTTCAATGATGGCTAGCGATCCCCACGTGTCCAGGCCCTCGGTTTCTGGTACAAAACCGAAAAGGCACAAAAACGACCCACCTTCTCCAATCTTGTCATGACAAAATCCAGTCCTGGATTCTATCTTAGATGAGGTTCGAGGCCTTCAGCCCTTCATGTCCGCTACTAATGACAAGCTTAAACAAATTGAGGAAAGATGGATTGTTATGGAAAACAAGGTGCTTGATCTTGAGCAACGTGTTAGCGACATACAAGATATCTATACAAAGATTCCAATACTTGAACAAGAAATTCATGAACTAAAACTCCACACAGAGGATCTTGAATATCGCAATCGTAGAAACAACCTACGCCTTTTTGGCCTGCCGGAAAATATTGAAGGGTCTGACTTAGTATCATTTCTAAAGAAATTCCTTCCAGAGTTTCTGGACCTGCAGATATCATCAAACCCTCTCAACATACAAAGAGCGCATCGGTTAGGTCGTCTTCCTCCTTCTGCCAACAAACCGCATGGAATCATAATGCTTTTCTTGGAATTCACCGAACTCATGCAAGTTTTGAAGGCTGTTAGAATCAAACGTCGTCTTAACTGGTCAAGCCACAACATTTTCATATCTCAAGATATATCCAATGCTACCATTGCCAGACGCAAAGAATTTCTTGCTCTTCAGCCTCAGATGCGGCAGCTCAATATTCAATATGGAGTTCTTCATCCCTGCCTTTGCAAAATCACACATGATGGTCGCACACGCTCTTTTGAGGATCCGGATAAACTCAAACATTTTCTTCATAATTTCTCCTCACATGGCATGGATACTAGTTCTTGATTTCACTCATATTTCCGGATTGTTCTTCTTAATTTTATAATGATTTGCCTGTTTACATCTGCTGATTCTTTTTTTTTTTGTCCTCTTTATACTTGTGAGGTTCATATATTTTTCATTGTTTTCTATATTTGTTTTCACTGTGGTCCGCGTCCTTCGGTGTCACTATGCTCCTCGCTCTTCGATCTTCTTTCTTTTTACAGATCTGGATGTTCCTCCTTGATCTGTTTACTTGTCTCTACTTCTCTCTTTTGCTTCACTTTCCTTTCCCTTTTGTTTATTTCTTTTTCTCTTTTTCTCGTTCTTCCTCATTTTTAATCCTGTTTCTATGTGCATGTTTTACTCTTAATATTAGGTCTTTCGTTTTACTTATTGAACAATGTCTTTCCTTCTTTTTTCTTGTCAATCCCGCAGTCCTGTGTTCCTATGCCCTCATGTTCTCCTGCATCCAGAGTTATGGTTAATGTGGTGTCGTGGAATGTTCGTGGTCTGGGTCACCCCGTCAAGCGTCAGAAGGTATTGTCTCATCTAGCTAAACTTAACACCCAGGTTGCTTTTTTACAGGAAACCCACTGCAATGACAAAGAATCCCTTAAACTTAAACGTCATTGGGTTAATCAAATTGTTTTTTCTCCTGCTACTGATCTGCATGGTGGTGTCGCTATTTTATTTCATAAATCTATTAATGCACAGATTATATCATCAGATTGTGACCCTGATGGTCAATGGGTATTGCCTGAGGTTATCATAAATAAAAGACAAATAACTTTTTTCAATATTTATGGTCCTGTTAAACCAGATTCTGAATTTTGGCAATCTATAAAGCTGAAACTATTGTCAATCTCCAATTCTAATATTGTGGTTGGTGGTGATTTAAATAATTGGTTAGATCCGTTCACTGATAGGCAATCCAAATGCAAGTTCAAACCTGACAAATCCCACAAAGCATTTCAATTAGCCATCTCCTCTCGTCCACTATTTGATACATGGAAAACGTGTAACCCAGATACCTCAGAATTTACATTCTTTTCACCTGTACACCATACTAGATCTCGTATTGATTATATTCTTGTTTCCAAATCACTGCTTTCTTGTATCCAGTCTTCTGACATTGGGTCTATCTTTATATCTGACCATGCCCCTGTCTCCACCCTTATTGACCTATCTCTCACCACTTGTAAACACGGCAGATGGCGTTTCAAAAATTACCTTTTATCAGACCGTACCTTTATTCTAGAAGCGACCTCCTTTATTAAGGAATTCTTTACTTTCAATAATTCTTTAGACACCTCCTTACACAACAATTGGGATGCTTTTAAAGCATCCTTTACAGCCTTCACTATTGCCTATTCCTCAAAGAAGAAAAAATTACTGCATACTAAATATAAAGAAACCTTAACCCTTCTGAAAACGCTAGAACATAATTATTACTCTTCTAAATCTCCCTCATCACTACAAGAATTAATCAAAGCTAAATCCACCTTGAATAAAATAGTCACTAAGGATGCCTGCAATATCCTCCTTAAGATTAAATCGAAATATCATGGAGGCCAAAACAAAGCTGGGAAAATGCTAGCAAATTATCTAAAAATTAAATCAGAACGTAAAGTTATTGGCCCCATTCATTCAGAATCAAACAATACACTCCTTTCATCTGATTCTGATATTATTGCCACATTTCAATCATACTACAATCTCTTATATACAGAAACTACCAAGCCCTCTGAAGAAGATTTTATTTCTTTTTTCCGAGATATCCCCAAGCCCAAAACTTCCCAAGATAATTTCCAACCCCTTGAAGAAGACATCTCCTTACAAGAATTAACTGATGCTCTTAAATCTTTGAAAAAAGCGAAGGCTCCAGGCCCTGATGGATTTTCAGTTGAATTACTTTCTGCTTTCTCCTCAATTTTTGCTCCCAAATTGTTAGAACTTTTTAATTTTTTTATTTCCAATTCCCAAGCCTGTGGTTCTTTTTTGGAAGCCCTTATTATTGTAATCCCCAAACCAGATAAAGACCCCTCCTATTGCAAACATTTTCGTCCTATTTTATTAATTAATTATGATTGTAAAATTTTTGCAAAAATATTGGCTTCTCGTTTAGAGAAAATTATCCCTATACTCATTAACCCAGACCAAGTTGGTTTTGTTAAAGGTTGTCTGGCCTCTGATAATGCCAGAATATTTTCCAATATTCTTGCCCTTAGTAAAAAATATCCTTCCCCACTAGCTGCTCTGTCCTTGGATGCAGAAAAAGCCTTCGACCGAGTTAACTGGGAGTTCTTGATTCACACATTACAATGGTTTGGCTTTGGTCCGAAGTTTATTTCATATGTTAAACTGTTATATACCAATCCTAAAGCATGTATTTTTGTTAACGGTCTTTTTTCCCCTTATTTCTCCCTTCAAAGAGGTACGCGTCAGGGCTGCCCTCTTTCACCATTGCTTTTCCTGTTATGCTTAGAGCCATTTCTGGAACGTATTAGAAGTAATCCTCTCATTACTGGTTTTAGTCTCAAGACCCAACAAATTAAATTGTCTGCATATGCTGATGATATTCTTATATATATGTCCAATCCTGTATCATCCTTACCCCCCTTTCTGCAGGAAATCTCTTCATTCGCTAAGGTTTCAGGCTACAAATTAAACTTCTCTAAAACTGAGATTTTACCCTTAAATCCTTCATGTTATAGATATATGTTTGAATTGTCTAACTTCACATGGTGTCCCCAAAAAATTAAATATCTTGGCATATGGTTCTCCCCTAACATTCGTGATACATTATCCCATAATTTCTCTGCCTTAAAACTTAAAATTACTAATTTGTTAAACCTTTGGTCTCCTTTGTTCCTCTCGTGGTGGGGCAGACTTGATACAATTAAAATGATGACTGTCCCCCAGATTCTGTTTATATTGTCTATGTTACCATTTAAAATTCCTAAATATTATTTTTCTCATATTAATTCGTTATGCACTAAATTTCTCTGGAATAACAAACATGCACGTATTGCTTTGTCTAAACTGATTCGTCCTAAAAATGAGGGGGGGGGGGGTAAGATTCCCTGATTTTAATTTATACCATAATGCATTTCTGATTCGTCAATTTTATTCTTTGTCTAAGGATTATAAGGATTTACCTAAGCCTTCATGGGTTAATGTTGAATGCTCACTGTTAAATGATTTTTCAATACGAGATGTTGTTCACATGACTAATTGTACTTTTATTTCCAAATACCCTATTTTGAAACATTCTCAAGTTTTGTTACGTACACTTTTCTTTAAGAATTTGGACAATTACCAATCCTTTCTAGCGTCATCACTTTGGTTTATTAAATACATAAAATTTCGCCACAACTCATTTTACTACAAACAATGGAAAGAAAAGGGTCTTTTTTATGTACACCAAATGATTGTCAATAATGTGATTCTTTCTTTCCATCAGTTGCAAGAGTCTTTTCAATTACCTGATTCCTGTATTCAGCAATATGTTACTTTAGCTTCAATTCTACAGGGGTGTGTACAGAAATTCCTCTCTCTATCAACTCCTACTTCCTTTCTTCCTGATTCTTCATTATATCAAGTCTCTACTGATACTATCCCTAGTGCCTCTTTTATCTACAAGTCTTTATCTACCCCTGTCGGCACACGTAATAAATCTAAGGTTGAACTGGAGTGGGAACAGGACTTCTCTTTGACACTATCGATATCACAATGGGATAAGTTTTGGCAGAAACTATTCAAGACTTCCAAAGCTGCTAATCTCACACAGTCCCTATTCTTTATTTATAATAGAGTTGTCATTACTCCCCTTATGTTACATAAGTTCAACCACTCTGTCACTTCATCTTGTAGGTCTTGTCTTAATGCTGAAGGTTCTTTATTACATTTATTATTCTATTGTCCTAAGGTTTATGCTTTTTGGGATGCTATATGGTCAAAATGTACACTGATTTTTTCTCATAAAATACAATTTAATATTCAAAATGTATTTTTAGGCACTATGTCGCCTGACTTTGCTCAAGTTACTCCTGCTTCACCTTTATTTGATTTATTTCTTGCTGTGGCTTTTAAAGTTATACTATCCTGCTAGAAAGACAATTCTAAATTATCCTTTTTACATTGGTGGAACTATATATGTGATGAACATAGAATCGCCTCTATTCCTCAATCTTCCATCCACCTACAAATTACATCTGACTTACTATGGCTACCCTTTACGACTTTTCTGTCATCACCTTTATAATATCTTTCTACTCTTATTATTTAGTTATCCTTCTCTGCCTTTCTTTCTTTTCTCTTTCTTCCTCTTTTCCTTTCTTCTTCTTCTCATTCTCTTTCTTTTTTTCTTTTTTCCTTTCCGCAAAAAAATTAACTTCCTCTTTAAATAATATATTCATTCTAACATCTACACAGGATCTTTGTACTCCACTGTAGTATAATAGTCTTAGCTATTTTTTCTTTTTCTTAGGCATATTAAGGTTAATGTTTATATATTCTGTAACCTTTTCTGTATAATTCACCTATTGTGTAGTTACTGTTCATATACGCTTGTATGTTTATATTTTTGATCGTTATTGACTAAGTTTATATTTGTAATCCTGTGTTATCTTATTTCCAATAAAAAATATTTAACTAAAAAAAAAAAGAGAAGCGCTTCCTCTAGTCTGGCAATTCCCCTTCAAGTACTTAGGGCCCAGACCAGGTGTGCGGACTGGCCTCTTTCCCGGTGCCCTTGTAACTCCCATTGAGATGCAAACAGGACCTGAATTAGGATTCCAAGTAGTAATCACATTTTGAATGGTTTTCCCTGCACACATTTGACCAAGTAATAAGGGGCATCTGTGTGTGTGAGTGTGTGTGTGTGGGGGGGGCGTACGTACGATGTTTGAGCATATCATAGCTTAGAAAATGGAAAATATTTGGCATTACCACAGTATTACCACCGTATACCCCACTTGAAGATTCGGAACTTGGAAATTGCTGGCAAAGTAATAAAGCACCTGGTAAATGCGCCCCCTACTCTGCCAGTATTTACTGGTTATGGTAATAACACCCAAAAAGTGCCTCCCCGAATGAGGACCTGAGTAAAATCCCGCAGAAACAGTGTTTGCTCTTTTTATACTTATTCTACATCACATCATTAACACAAATTGCGCTCAGCGCATTTTCCTTCATGTGCAATGTGGAGGAAATTGTGCTGGAAAAGTGTGCGAGAAGGGAAATACCATGTGAAGAAAACAGCACCAAAGACTGTTTTTTGCCACTAGTTATTCCCCATTTAATGGTGCAAAGGTTAGATACATGCACAAAAAGCAAACTGATACAAAAGCAAAGCAATGATATATGTCTACATTAATTCCCTTGATGGTTCCTGCACTGAGTCTAGCGCGGCCCATAGAATGGGGCCTGGTACTGCCTACAATAAGGAACCTCTAAATCTTGGCCCGACATAGCAATAAAACGATTTCAGGTGACATTCCCTGAGGTAAACTGAGTTCGTATCTGGAAAAAGGACAGGCAGCAGTGTCGATACCAGAGCACTTGCTGAGTCACATCTTGCTACAGTCATAGCTTTAAGTATTTCTTCTCAAAGCTGGCCTTCTCTGCTCTGAAACTTGTCTCACTTCCCAATGGCATTGGCCTAAATGTCCTTTAGAGATCGGTGACATTTTTTGTGTGAAATTAGAAGATATCTGTAGTAAGCATTGGCAAAGCCAATAGGTCTCTGCAATCCGAGAGCTATTGGCGTTTTCAATATCAATGCCTTTTTGCCATGCTAAATAGCAGCACAGCTGTTGTTCAGCATGGCTGAAAGTCATGTAAACAAGCATTAGCATAGCCAATAGGTCTCGCCTTTGGGACCAACACTTGATGTTGTTGCACCAAGGATATTGTGCTGGATAACTAAACACTTATAGGGTCCCAAAGGCGAGACCTATTGGCTATGCAAATGCTTGTTTAAATATAGGCACAATCTGGGACTCTGCCCAAGTCAAGGGGAACCCCGTACACTGGTAGGATCTAAAAACGTGGGTGAGGAGGGGACCCCAGAGATCAATATTTGCTATAAATAGGTCAATTGGAACCCCGTCTGGCCCAGGACCTTTGTTTCCCTTACTTGAGCTAACAGCACGGGAGACTTCTTCCTGAATAAAATTTAAGGCGGACCAGTCAGGTATGGGAGTAAGCGTCTGCAGAGCTACCACAGGGATTAGAGATGAATGGTGAATAGCACTATTTGCAGTAGATGAATATAAGGTGGAAAAATTTGTTACCCTGTCTTCTTCAGTCACCGCAACCTACATTTTTGGGTTGTCACCATCACTAAGGAAAGGGGAATGAACCACGTGCCAAAATGCAGTGGTGTCATTACTTCGGCTGGCCTCATGCAGTTTCTCCCAAGTCTCCTTTTTAAATTTTTTTTTAACGTTTTTTAAAGTAAGCCTATATTCCCGCCTCCAGTGCTAAACCTCCTTGATATTTCTGGGGTTCTTTTTCAGAGCTCCTATAAGTTTTTTATGGGTCTCGCTGCATGCACTGTCAAACCAACCCTTCCTGTTTCCCGTTCCTATCTTCTGCCTGGATGATAGCCCCACTTTGATGGCACTGGTTATTTGTCCGAAGGATTCCACAATAACAGAAGCCTCCTCTGAAGTGTCCAAACATACACTGAAGGCACTCTTATGGTGCTGGATTAGTGTCTCTAGAAAAACAGTTGGGTTGACCATAGACCAGCGTAGTGTAAACCCATTAGTTCCGGAGAGCTCTAAGTTCTCCACGGCTAAGGTATGGACGTGGTCCCTCTGATCTTTTACTGACCCAAAATTTAGCATTAAACTCTGGGGGTAATGGTCACTCAGTACACAATCATATAGTGGAAAATTATTAATATAAGTTGAATGACGATTTGGAAAGAGTAAGAAATCTTTAGCACTTTTACCCATGGTGCCGTCAAAGGTACAGGGTACGTCAATTGGGATATTACCAAACTCATTGCAAGAGCCTAGATCGTATTTAGAAATAAGCTCATGAGCTTCCTGCCATAATCTGAATGTAAAAAATGGGTGGAGTCCTCATTTGTTGGTGAAATCATACCATAGATAGTTTTTGAGGGCATTTTACTTAGTTGGATATTAAAATCCCCCACCCAGAATATAATTTTGTCCCCAGTCCCCTTCGAAAGCATAGCTGCAAAATCGGCCCTGTAACAAAATCGGCCAGATCATTATCAAGAGAGGACAATGTGGCCAGTATATCCGAACTGTGAGCATTATTATAAAAATGTACTAAAAACACTTTAAGCGATCCAGAAAGATCAATAGTGAAAAATTGATAAAAAAATACTAGTGATCCTAAGCTTTACAGAAGAGGATGGTTGTTCATTTGATACATAGGTGCAAAGACCACCCATGTTTCTACCATGGCTGGATGGAATAGCCGGCAAATTATACGTTTTAAAACCATTGAGATGACAGGGTTTAATCACCCAGGTTTCTTGTAAACAAACAATGGTAAAATTGTCTATAAAGTTTAGCCACTTTGGAGAGTTAAGCTTGCTACGCAACCCTGCTACATTCCAGGAAACTACTGTGATGCTATTAGAGTCTGGGGGCATAATTTCCAATGGTAGCTCTTTGCCTGGCGCAGATGGTGCCAGGCTCGTTAGATCTTCAGAACTCATATCTAGCTGCGAGTTCTTAACAGGAGTCAGGGTGCTAGGACAAAAATTTCGCGTTATGGTGGCCTCCAGTGATTTATACTTTAGTAAATCTACCCTACCAAGATTAGAAAGAGTGTCAAATCTATGGTAATGGAGTTTGAAGAGGTATTTACATAGTTTGTAAATAGGGGCGATTATTGCAATATGCCTTCTATTGGGGGGCAGAGGTGTGTAAATACATTTGGCTGACTAAAACATTGTCTAGGGGGCTTATAAAAGAAACCAAGCGGTACAACCATAATTTGCTTTTCATTTGAACAGAATGACTTCCCCCTACCCAGTATATCATTAACCAGTCCTGGTGATTTAAATGAGAGGACTATACAGTCATCCTTAAACACTTTGGCATCATTACCGACCCATCCAACCCGTCTGGCCATCTTAAAGTCAGCAAAAAGTGTTCCCCCCAACCCCACTTTAGAATTTAGCCAAATGAGACATTTGTGAGTCCCATGTTTCGTGTTGCGGAGACTCAGTTGGTGGAGCATTTGCCAAAATGACCACATAAGGTGTAACATCAGGTGGTAGGTCTAGTCTATCCCTGGCAAACGGAGGATATTTATGAGTTGTACCCCCCGCATCAATGTTAGGTTTGGGGAGTGATAGTGTCACCTTATTATGAACCCCCATCATGTCCTTAACCGGGATAGCTTGTGTCTGGGTCACTGAGGTTGACATTCCATAATGCGGTTGAAGTAATTGCTGGGGAACCCTACAGGACCCCTTCACAGGTTGCTGTACTTGGATCGTGCGAGGTACGCCAGCAGTATTATCATCCGTTGGCTCTTCCCTCCCATCCCAGTGTGCATAGTCACTGAACCCAATCTATCTTCACATGATTATACAGCACATTCAACAGCGTTCAGGCGGTCAGTAAAGCTGCATACAGAGGTTTTAATAATCTCTATCAGTTCATGTACACATGCCACTAATGAAGAGCAAACCAAAGAGTTAGATGGTGCAGAGGATAGTCCCTTATTCAAATCTCGCTGGGATTTTGAACCTTGGCCCGTTTTTAAGGCAGTTACCTTTTTTGTTGACTTCATTTTCCCGTCACACAAAGTTATATTGGTCTTAGCGAAATGGGTTTAGTGGTTTTAGGGCGTTTAGATGGAGGAGTAGAACTTGAGGTGCCCAGAACGGCAAGGGTGAAGGTTTGGACTGACTCATGGCTGTATTTCCGGGGTTAGGGCCAAATCCGAGGAACACGGCATACATTTATTTAAAGGATCAGTCCCACTCTCAGTGCAGGTGGTTAGTGTTTCCTCCACACTTAGAATTTGCTTCTCAATGGCTCCCATTGCCCCTGTTATCAAATTCATAATAGATTGCAGTGATTTAGAAGGGGATTTTGCTAACGCAGAACTCGGTTGTTTTCTTTTCCCCATGTCCAATAATAAAATATGCTACAATTTGAAAACCCAAATTAAGCACTGAGTGATGAGCATTTCAACACACAGGGGGACAGTCACAGATCATACATTACAGTACCTTTACAGATGAGTCCTCACAATCACAGTGGGCGGAAGGATATAGACACTACCAGATCATGCAGCAAAGAGGGGGGGGGCCAGCCCTGACTCCTCCTGCCGCTGACGGGCGCATACAGGTTGCCCTTGAGCTGGAATTCACCTGGGCGCTGCCCAGGTATGCCCACGTGCGTCCAGTGGTGCGGGAACCCCCAGCCGCTCTTATGCGCCTCCGGGCGCTGGCGCTGTGCTCTGACATGACACCTACTGGAGCTTCGGCTTCTGGGGGATGGAGTCCCCTCCGACATGTCAGCGTGGCAACACGGCGCAGTGGATAGTGGGCTCCTGCACTGCGGGAAGCCCCAGTCACTACTGTGCCTCCGGGGGCAGCCGCATGGCTCTGACATGGTGCCTCCTGACGCTTAGGCTCCTAAGGGATGGAGTCACCCGACATGTCAGTGTGGCAAGATTGCGCAGTGGATAAAGGGCTCCCGCGCTGCAGGAAGCCCAAGCCGCTCACATGCGCCTCCGGGCACGGTCACGGTGGTCTGACGTGGTGCCTCCTGGGGGATGGAGTCTTCCCCCAACGTGTCAGCGTGGCAAGATTAAGCAGTGGATAACGGGCTCCCGCGCTGTGGGAAGCCCCAGCCGCTCTTATGCGCCTCCGGGCACGGTCGCGATGCTCTGACGTGGCACCTCCTGGGGGATGGAGTCCCCCCCAACGTGTCAGCATGGCAAGATTGCACAGTGGATAATGGGCTCCTGCACTGCGGGAAGTCCCAGCCGCTCTTATGCGCCGCCAGGTGCGGTGCTCTGACGTGGAGCCTCCTGGCGCTAGGCTTCTGGGTGATGGAGCCCCCCCGATGTGTCAGTGTGGCAAGATTGCGCAGTGGATAACGGGCTCCCGTGCTGCGGGAAGCCCGAGCCGCTCTTATGCGCCTCCAGGCGCAGGCACGGTGCTCTGACGTGGAGCCTCCTGGCACTTAGGCTTCTGGGTGATGGAGTCCCCCCGACGTGTCAGCGTGGCAAAATTGTGCAGTGGATAACGGGCACTGTACTCATAATATGAGAGCAACGTCTGGATTGTTTGTGGAGTCTGTCCCAGGGACTGTTGGGAGCAGCTGCAGCAGGAGAACGGAAGAGAAGCGCGAGGTGACCGCATGATCAGGTAAGTTTCATCTTTTCAATTCAACCCTATCCTCTTCCCCACGTGCCATCGCCGCTGCTGCTGCCCAGCCGTCCCCCTACTGCATATTGGCAACCGTGACTGCACCTAGAAGCATCCCACAAATGTGTCACTATTTGCCTGGATAAGTTTGTAAGTTTTAGAGATCTACACAATCAAACCTGACTTCCGTGAACAATTTTCTCCTTCTCCTTCATCTCTGACTAGAAGAAAACTTCCTAAAATGTGATAGGGATAGAAACTTATATTTACTGAAAAGTCATACTAGTCTTGAATCTCAGCTCAGCTTGAATCCCAACCCACCTTTTCATGTCCGTCCATCCCTTGAACTTGCTTGCCATTTTTATCAAGTAGGTGCATTGCTACTACTAAGTGCAATTTATCAAGCCACGTAAGGCAACCTTGCGTGGCCCTGAGTGGCTTGATAAATCTGGAGTAACGCAATGCAGTGCAAATCCTGCCTTGCGTTACCCAGGGACGCGTTCCATGGGTGGAGCGCGGGTGTTCTCACTCAACACCCATGCGTTTTGGCAAATTCCCAGATTTACCATTAGTAGTAGACCTGGGAATGTGTCAAAACTGCACCACACATAGGAAGAGGAAAATGCCTCTGGGGATAGTGTTTGCGCGGGAAAGTGTCCCTTCCTGCACAAAAACAATCCTGCTTACATATCAGGCACCCGTGGTGCAAGAATGCCTGCATTGGTGCTAGGCAGCACATTGTGCGCCAGCACTGGAAAAAGGCAGGAATGCGCCATATGATGTTTCAATCGCTGTATTCCTGCCCTTTCTCTGTCACTCGGCACAGTGCCGCAAGGTGGCTTGCTCCACTGAGTGACTTTTTCATAAATATGCCGCGAAGTGCCTCTGTGTATATCCCAGTTCAGGGTACCATTCACGGTGGACCTATGTATCAGGAGAGGGTGTCATCTGCCCCTCACTCCCAGAAGATGTCTTTCACTTTAGTCAGTTGCCCGGATATTAGCCCGATGTCCTTCCTGGTTTTCAATCCTTGACATCTGCAACATAGCAGACAGCCAATTCTCTGGCTTTGCTCCCCCTCCCACCTCACATCCGCTCCCCCACCGTTAAAAATTCATGTCCCATATTTGCATTTTTCATTACTGGAAATAAATGAAGCCTATTTCAGAGAGCAAATCCCTCCAGAGGTTGGATCTCCGAGTCTGGCTCCTTCGCCTTTCATCTGTGTCTTTGTGCTCTGTTATTCAGGAAGTGTGGGGGGGGGGGCGGTGAGATTAAACTCTTTAATGAGGGCTTCAACGGCAGATGCGCGTTCAGGCCGACATAGGGTATTAATAGGTTCATTGTAGGGAAATAAGGCAGCACATCTCAGAGAGAGTGTCACTTGCAGGCTCTGATTCCTCTGGGAAATGCAAAGAATTTAAGTAGATTAATTACTTAGTCAATCGAATAAATGGTTTTGGGTAAAAGTTTGTCCTTCTGCCATGAAAATGTTTTCTCTCCACTTCTGTTACGTCTCTTCTGGCAAAGTCCCCCTTCGCCTCCACCCAACCATTCAACATTCATTAGAACCAGTGGTGGCTCCTACACTAAGATGGAGGAGTGTCGCCCCACTACTCTTCAGCAGTTAAGAGGGAGAAAAAAAAATTATAATAAAGTAATGTTATTATCATTTTATTTTGTTCTCCTGCTGCGGCAGCTTTGCACAAGGGGAGGGGCTGCAGAGCTTGGCCACTCCTAAGTGCGTATTGACTGTTTGGTCGCCCCTCTTGGGCCGCCCAAAAAAAGCTATGCGCACCTTCCTGTTCTCCATGTAGACTGCATTACAGCCTGCATGGAGAATATGCTCACCCCTCCAGCCCCTGGCTGAGCACAGTGTCATGGCACTCAGATCAATCACAACTCTGCACTACAGCGTTGTGATTGGCTTAATAGAGGGAGCCTGGCCGCCTGCTTCCTGTTCCTGGAGTCGGACGCAGGAGAGCAGGAGCAAAGACGCGAGACCCAGTGGCTAGGCAAGTGTTAATTAAAAAAAAAAACAGTGTTTACATTTTAGCCCCCGTCCCCCCTCCCTTCCACCCACCTGCGTGCCTGACTCGCCGCCCGCAAGCCATGCTGGCCGCCACTGCTTAGAACCCAGCTAGGGATGAGGTCATCCACACACTAACTAGAAACTTTCAGTCAGATGCATACACCTATCATGAAAAATCATTCTTAAATTTCATCTTTATGGTTTATTGTAGCTAGTGTTGGTAAAAGTTTATCATGAATGTATATTGTGGATTTTCTGAACATTCAACTGGATTTTATTATTTGACCGCTCGACCAGCCTAACCTAACCACATCTTATGTAGGTAGGAATGTGACATGTTATTGTTCACCAACAAAGTTTTAGCAAGTTGTTAATGTTTGGTCTTCAGAAAGTATCGGCTTGCTCATGCAAAGTTTATTGCATATTGTGATATCATTTTTTCCTGTATTGTGATTTAATTTTCTGTTTAATTGATCCCAGCCAAGATTTGTCTATGCAATTTTACATTTGGCAATATAAATTGATGAAAAAAATCAAGATTTCCATGCAGAGCTTAAAAACATTTCATTAGTTCACCTACCCTTATTCATATCCCCTCCATTCTAGGCAGCCTTCCTTCTTGATAGAATATTACTAAATGCGGACCTTTTTTCTTTTTCATAAGTCTATTTTCAACAAAATATTCTTCCCTACAGAGGTCCCAGAATCCTCAGGTTTAAAAGCCTTTGAAGATGTAGATGATCTGCCGTCGGAGGCTGGGCTGTCTCTTTTATCTGCCTTTCATTCTGGAACACCGCCCTGTTTCAGTCACTCACAAGCCTAATCGGATGAATTCTAAGAGATCTCACCCCTCCCCTTAAATAATGAGGTTTAGTTTGCTTACGTTTCTTTCTGCTGCTTTTATCTTCAGATTTCCTCCCTATATATTTTTCCATGATTAGCAGCGTTGGCAAATTTCTGCTATTAAAAATTCTCAGATAAATATATTTGATTCAGTGAGTGAGGTAACTAATGCTCCCTACTGCACTTAAAGAAACCGAAGAGCTTTCTCAGTGCACCGTGTGTATTGCCACATAGTGTGGTGGTTTCTCTAGCAGTAGGTTACTTAAAACGGGAAACATCGTTTAGATCGCATTCAGTACACCGCAATGCTGTTACATCGCGGTCGTTACAACCAACGCATGTAACCACGCGATGCCATTACAACGCAAGTCTTTACATCGACTTGCGCTAGATGGCGTGCTAACATTACAAATAGTGTAGTTTACTATCCCAACACCTTCCCGACTGTTAAGTGGACTGGAGTTGGAATAGTAAATTACGCTTTTCTAATGTTAGCATGCCATCTAGCGCAAGTCGATGTAAAGACTTGCGTTGTAATGGCATAGCGTAGTAACATCGCAGTCGTTGTAACGACCGCGATGTAACTGCACGCATTGTAATGACTCGCGTTGTTATGTCATACATCCCTTAAAACTCTCATTCCCAGGTAGCACCCTGGGAAGCACAAAGCATAGCAGTAAAGGCACTAATGGGACCTAGCAGGATGAACAGAAAAATAATTGCTAAAGTTTGTTTTACATATTCAAAGCTTAAAGATATGTGTCTGTCAAGTTATATCTAGCATGCATCACTCCATCCCCCTACCGAGTGGCCTGTAACTCAACCTGAGGGTGCCACTGGCAACTTCCACCTTCCAGATATCAGTTGGCGCCGCCAGGCGACAGCTGGTACCACCTATTTTACAGGCTTAGAGAAAGAGATATTTTGGCTAAGGGCCTTATTTTTGAGTTTGACAGTACGGGAGCGTGACTGCCCCCTCCTGCACTGCCAGATCCGTGTGAGCACCGCCTATCAGATGTTGATGTTTTTCATCACTGGCGGGCGATTCTTTGGTGGTCACACTGTGGTGCTTTTAAAAAACGTCCATGCCCTGCAGGAATTTGGGTTGCATGCACGCAGGGGAGCACACCATGTGCGCACTGCATGTATCCTAGGGCCCAGAGGGCCTCACTGCTGTGAAAAGTGAGGCGGGAGGAAATTCGTAATATGCTTGGCGAGGCCGCAGTAACCCTTCCAAGCATATTGCGGCCTTCAAGACCAGTGCAAAATCACCATGGGTCATGGAACCCTGGCAGCAGCAGCGGTCCAATGGCAGTCTGACCGCCCAACTTGTGATAGGGCAGTCGGACCACTGGTGCAGCAGTAGCCGCACCGCCACTTGAGTTTGACGGTCCACCGGACTGCCAAACTCATAATAAGGCCTTAAGTCCTAGTATCCTCTCTGGAATGGAGGGAGAAATTTGACCATGTGTCTGATCATACAAACTGCAGCCCTGGCTATCCCCCTCACCTATTATGCTCGAAGAGGCCAACATGCTAAACAGTGCATGAAACAAGAGATCTCACTGTGCTGACACATATCATCAGTGCACTGCCAACAAGAGGGGCATTTCAAAAACAAAAAAAACCCTAGACTACATCTTATTCAGGGGGGAGAGGGAGGTGAAGGGAGTTGTGTATATCTAAGAACAAATGCTTAAAGACACTACAAATGGACATGGCCCTCATTTGCAGGCACACTCCTATAGTCTGGCCTTCCATGCTGCCCTGTCAAGATAAAATTCCACTTCCTTTAATGATTTAGAACTAGTGGCTTTGCAAATGCTTGTTTACCTGGTAAATTTTTCGGTAAGTGTACCAAAAGCCTTCCAAAGATAACTGTTGGTGCATTACACACACTGTAGGGTAAATATCTTTGAATAGTTTTTGTATAAAGTAAAGAGGGTCTGCTGTATGCACGTTGGTGCGCACACACCAGTGCTAATGTTTTTTATGGAAGAAAGCCACTCAGAAATGGCTGTCTGCAATTATGCATGCTACTATGCATGCAATTTTCCATGCATTGGCAACGTTGATATCAGCGGGCAGAGTGTGAGGGCTTGGAGATCACAGGAAGTGGAAGCAAGAAGAGCAAAGAATGAACGGTGGTGGGAGGAGAAATATAGCAGGGGAAGCAGCTAAAGAAGGTGTGAAGTGGGTAGAAACACTATGGGAGAAAGAGTAGTAAGGGCAGCAAGTAGCTCAGAGTGAGGGACTGACAGGAGGGGAGATAAGATAGTCCCTCGTGCACTAGAATTCAAGGAATCCATTGGAGGCGAAAGACACAGAAATAACCAGTAGAAAGAGAAGCACAAACCACTAGCCTTTGGCCTGTCATAGACATTGTCTCATGCCATTGGCTGGAGAAGGAAGAATAGAAAAGGGCAATGGTTTTGGTTTGTCTTGGGATCTCACAAAGCACTTTCTAAACCTATGTTAATCTGTAGACAACAGATCTAAAAAGAAAATTAATTGGAGAAGAACATATTTCACTCTATCATATTTTCATTCAATTTCTCAGCACTTCAGAACAAAGTGGAGTGAAACAGGGAGACCTTCCCCAGTAACAGTGGGCAACATTGGGAGCCAATCATGCAGCTATTATATCTCCTCATAGCTTTACTCATGCATGTTTGCTGTGGAAGTTCAAGAACAAATTGAAGTTGGCATGGAGCCCCATTGATGGTGACCCACTGACTGCACTTCCTAGTATTATCAGGTTTGTGGGTTCTCTACACCATCTTTCCATCACTCAGGGAAGCTAGGGTAACCTCAACTCTGTCCCCACCACTAGCTGGGACACACTCCTCCCCAAGCACTACACTATCAAACCCCAGTGACTGCCCACCGGTGGGGGAGCTGTACCTGCTTGGGAAACTTGACATACCCCATGTAGTTTCTTTCCTGTTGACACTCATAACACTTGGGGGCTGCCTTCCCTTCAGACTTACAGTCAGGAAACCACTTATTTTTCTTCTCAGCAGGGGGATGGGAATCCTGGCCCAAAGAAAGAGTTTGTGGTCCTTTAGAAAACTCCTTTCTTTTGTTTTTGTCCATCCTCCTTCTGGTGAGGACCTTGCCCACCCTTGTGGTGATCCCCCCAGATACCTTATTGTGGACCGTGGTGCTGACCCAGATTCCCGCCTCCTTAACAAGCTCCATGGGGTCAGAGAGCTTACTGTCAATCATCTGCTGGCACAGATCTGTAAAACAGAGACTAAACGTGCTCTTTTGCAATCACGTTATACAGCCCGTGATAATCCTTCACATCACTGACCTTCACCCAACCATCAAGTGCCTTACAAAAAGAGTCCACACAATCCACCAAGGTCTGAGGGGATAGTTTCATACTGTCCCTAAAGTTCTGGCTGTAATTCTCTGGGGTCAAACCATATTTCTTGAGAAGGGCTTTCTTCGTGGAGGGATACCTCATCCTGTCACTCCCTTCTAGGGACAGTAGACTGTCCATTCCCTTAGTAAGGATATGCTGTCACATACTAGCCCCCCCAGACCTCCTCAGGGATCTTGTGCATCTGCAAAGCAATCTCATCTGCCTCAAGCCACCTATCTATGCCATTTCCCACTCCATACTCAGGCACCAGGCCCTTGGGTATGTGTATTCTTTTCTCAGAGGGCGATTGAAGATATGCTGCCACCATCTGTGCTGGACCCAGCCATCCTGGCCTGTATGTCAAGCTCTCTCAAGCTCACTTCCTGAGACAATTTCTTCTCCTCCAACTTGAGCTTAGCAATCTTCACCTTTAATTTCCTCTCAGTTCTTCTGTTCTCCAGCTCCTCTGGGGACGGGCCCCTGGAGGATACACTGCTGCCTGCCCTTGGGGGAACCATCTCACCATGCAGGTTGTTGGCCCCCTGACTCACAAGCAGTCCCAGATTCTCCAGTGAATCCTGGTCCAGCTCCTCATCACCATCCAGTTCCTCATTATCATCCTCTGGGGCCACAGGTACTGTATCACAAGCTTTTATCCAGGCCCTCAGCACCTTTGCAACTCCACCTTTCTTGTGAAGCCTTTAGTAGAATGCTCAAACCCCTTACAGAAATCCTTGAGATGGGTCTCCAGCTTGGCCTTCTCAAAATCCATTTTTTCAGGTGCAGATGCTGCTTCTCTAGACAGACATGATTTTGGCAAAAAATAAAAATGCCAATCAGGGAGAATTTAGAACGGTTCAAATTGATCTGAGATATGGATAGTAGTGTACACCAATCACTGTATGTACTGCACGAATACAAGTCCTATCCTCACCTCTGATCACCAATGTTAGTAATTGAGTTTCTTGTTGGCAGAGGTATGCACCCTGTTCAAGCAGGAACCACAATCAGGGTGTTTCAGTAACACACTCTAAATTAACCATCTTACCCTCTGCTTGCTTGGCACAAAGCAGTCAGGCTTAGTTGAGAGGCAATGTGTAAAATATATCTGCACCCAACACACAATAACACAGTGAAACACCACAAAAAGACTTCACACCAGTTTAGAAAAATAGAGAATGTTTTTTAGAAATACAACCAGACCAAGACAAGACAAATCCAACCAGTGGAGGTCGACACTGGAGGGGTGATGCATTGATCTTCTTCAAGCAGTGATGGTGATGTATTGGTTCCGGAAGTGATGTGGCTGTTCCGAGTGCAATGTGCCGGTCTGGCCTCTGCAACAGTGGTGATACGTCGAACCCAATCAGGCAGAAAGCAATGCATTGGTTCCGATCTGAGCAACAGTGTTGAATCGCAGGTTATGGCAGATGCAGCACTTTAAACTCACTTCCAAGCGCCCGACACCACTAGGCAGAGCAAGATTTACAGCAAGTAAAGTCCAGGTGCTGAGGTTGAAGATGAAAGTGAAGTCTTTTATATCCCTGAGTGTTGGAAAACGAGGCAGCATCTGTGGGGCCTGCAGAAATAACATGACTACATTTGTCCTTCAGTGGGAACCAAACACCCAATTGCAGCGCCTGACTCTCAGAGGGTAGCGTTGCAGAGCAGTCTGAGGCTTACTCAAGGGAGGTGGTGTGGGCTAGTAATCGCCATTTGCAGGTATGCAAAAATAACACTCAATAATTGATTGTCCAGACTGTACTTTGCTTTATAAAAATAAGAGTATATTTATTAAACACACACACCACTCAATACTATGCACCAATTTGCAAATATACATAAGCTGTTGGAATTACTTTGTGACATTGCATAACATCTCCACCCCTCCCGCAGGGGGGGTGGGGTCTAGTAACACCACTCCCATGTATGCACATCATCTTGCCCCCATGCAGTTGGTTGAACATAGCCTGGGGCAAGGGCCCAGGGCACTAGCACCATCCCAGTGGCGACCCCCCGCCATTATCTCCACAAGCATTTAAAATAGGTAACCCTGCCTTGGTGACATATAACCCTGACTGAGCATGTCCTACTGACCATAAAGTATGCACCTCTATATCTTAAGGGTAGCAGTCTGGGTTCTTCACCTAAGCGCAGCAGCAAGAATACATGTTTAAGCAACACTTTAGAATGACAGTACTCATCACATTTGTCGATCACTAGAATGCATTGCAATTGCAGCCCCTAAAGGCATCACAGATAAAATCATAGGATTACGCATATACAGCCAGACACCCTAGGAGGAATGTCTGGCAACATAACCCCACTTTGCTTACGACATCACCTCACACAAGTACTCCACATTACACATGTGACCTTCAGTTCCTCTAAAAGAAATAACATTAAAGCATTCCTGGTACAATTACATTTCTTCACCTCCAGGGGATGCTCTTCTCTAGACATCTCCTACTCAGTCCTTTACTCCAATATGCACTTCTCAACCCCTCCTCCAGCTGTAGAACGAAAGTTCCAGCCCAAGAGAAATTAAAATGCTGGCTGATCCCTTGAGGGGTTATTCCTTTCAAATCCCCAGGAAACTTAGGGTGACTTTTCTGTTCGTGCTGGGGGGAAGATTGCACATTTCCAGCAGCTCCTCCCAGCATCTTTTCACAAGTGAGGGTGACCCCCCTCCTCTGGGGGACCACCAGGCTCCAAAAACGATAACTTTCCCATGTCTTACAAGTCATTATGGGGCGCTTCAGGCTCCTTCTTATGAATATTTTATTAGCGGCTCTCCCGCTGTGCCGGGGAGAGCCGCGATGTGGGCCTCCGGCCGCTTCTTGGGCCTCGGTGACTGGGGGACCCGGTCCCACCCGGACCCCCAGGTGAACGTAGGCGGCTCGGGGAGCCCACCCCCGGCCGCTCTTCCTCTTTTCCAGGGCCCGGTCCTACCCGGGCCACTCGCACCGCTGGTGGTCTTCCTCGGGGGCTCTGGTCCCACCCGGGACCCCCGCATGGCCATTTGTTGAAGGGCAGCCCGGGGAGCCCACCCCCAGCTGCCCCCGCCGGCTCCCCGCCCGGCCAGCACCCATGCGTGCTGCCACGGGAGCCGGCACTCCGTTCTGGTCTGCCCGCTCCGGCGGACAGACAGGCCAGTCTTCACCGGCTTTGCCAGGCTTTGGGGGAGTGAGACTTCTCTCCCCCCCCTGAGGGGCCCAGAGATGGAGTCCGGGGCCCCTCCCCCTGCTTCACGGGCAGCGCGCCGGTGCTCCCCGGCTTCCGCTTTTTCGCCGGCGGCCAGGGTGGGCTCCTGGCACCCCATAGGGGTGAATCTTCATGGGGAGCGCAACGGCGCTCCCCGGCCTTGCTTCGGTGCCCAGGGATGAGGTCCCGGGCCCCATCTGGTCACCTTCACGGGGGGAGCGTGACGGTGCCCCCCGGCTTGACTTCTCTTTGCAAGGGCAGCCCCCGGGACCTGGCCCACCCCGGAGGCATCTCTGAGACCGGCGGCGGAGCCCCATGCGCTTCGCCGCCGGTCTTCTTAGGGGTCAAAGGTCGCCTACCTTCCGGGGGCCATTTCTCAGCCCCTGGGTGTGCGATCTGCCCCATTTTCACGTCTTCTTGCTCCTGGTGGCGCCCCTCAGCCAATGGGAGCACTCTCCTTCGCCCTCCGGGTCTCCAAGAGGGTGGATTCAGCATGGAGCTGTTTTCACTGGCTCCCTGCGCCAGCCTTTCGCCTGGCTCTCCTCCTTGGCCTCTCTTCTCCCTGCGCAGAGGCCAATGCTTCTGTGCACCGGTCCTGGTCTCTTCTTCTTGTGCTGATAGGGTCCTGGGGGCAGTCAGGGGGTATCTCCTTCCAACTGCCCAGTGCACCAGGCTCCAGCACCTTCAGCCTCAGCAGACCACACCCCAGAGAGAGCTTCTCTTCCTGTGCAAGCACTTTTTAAAAGTTGAGTAGGGGGCTGGCAGGAAGTCTCTGTTGGTCCTATCAAACAGCGACACATCACTTCCCTGCCCCTGCTCCCTCCTTCTTGTCCAGCCTCTGGGTTTGTTCAAAATGGTGTCGTCCAGTGTCTCTGGCCACATGGCTCATGGCTGGCTCAGAGAAATATGACAGTTCTGGATGACCCAAAAGCAGTACAAATATGACTTTGGACTCTGCAGAATACTTCTTTTCACATCCGCTACAATGGACTTAAGCGCATATCTGGAATCTGTAGGACTAATGGAAGTTAATCTAGCCCATGGGTTCCACATTCCCATAGGGGAATAATGAAGTAAAAAAACAGTAAGACACACTGACTTTCCCTGGCATGTTTCTTTCCAGTGTATAAAGCCTATTCCATGTAACCACCCAATACTGCATAAGTCCTGCCACACTATTCACTTTGTAGCTGCTCCTGGACTGCGCACGCTAGGAATCTCCCCTGCGCAGCCCTTACACGTGTGCACACGCATGTACACGTGTCTGCATGTAACCAGCCCGGTGTCCCTTACTCCAGCTGCTGTGCAGTGGCCTGTTCAAGCCAGGGGGACACCAGTAAAATCCCCATGCAGTCTCTTACATCATGAGTTCACTGTGGGTGAGTCCCACCTTATGAGGCTCCCCCACAGTAAAAGCTCAACAATCAAGTGCTCAAAAAGCGAAAAATCCGGGCCGCCCATAGTGTCAGAACCACCTTCTAACACTGAGACTTCAGAAACAGGAGGGAAGCCAACATACCCTTAGAGAGTACTTAGGTTCTGGGACGTAGAGATGGAGGTCCAGTCCTTCTCACACCAAGGCAATAACCAGCCGGCAGCAGGCCAACACAGCAGAGCAGTTTAGCAAAGTGGCAGTCCCTCCTGGAAGCACAGCAGTCCTTCTTCCTGGTAGAATGTCCTCAGTTCCAGAGCCCTCTAATTTAGTGGTGTCAGAGGCCCAGTACTTATACCCAGTTGGGCCTCTGAATTAGGAGGACTTCAAAGAGATGATTTGAAGTGTGGAAGACCCTGCCTTTCCAGCCCTGGCTCCAGACTCACTCCAGGAGGGTATGCAATCCTTTGTGCAGGGAAAGGACACAGTCTCTTCAGGTGTAGAGTGTCAGCTCCTCAATCTCATACAGCTCAGGATAACCCATTAACATGCAGATGGCTACTCAGTCACACTTACACTTCCTTTTTGAATTGCTGTCTAGAGGGAATGCAGGAAGTCAGCTGTCACCCACCCCAGACGTGTTTTTCAGAGACAGGCAGAAGGCACAAAATGGTTTAAGTAAGAAAATTCCAACTTTCTAACAGTGGCTTTTTCAGAACTGCAATTTAAAAAACAACTTCAGCATCAGTTGTGTTTTTAAATTGTGAGTCCAGGGACACCTTATTTGGGTTTCCCATCTCTTCCGAATTGGAAATTATACTTCCAAAATGTAATAAGGCAATCCCAATGTTAAGCTGTGTGAGAATTAGGCGTAGCAGTAGTGAAAAATGAATTTAAGTGTATTTCCCTACCAGGACATGTAAAACATAAAAGTACATGTCCTAATTTTTAAAAAGACTTCACCCTGCACAGAGGCTGTCCATGGCCTACGTTAGGGGTGACCTATATGTCATAAAAATAATGATTTGGGCCTGGCATGTAGGTTAACTTGCCAGGTCAAAATGGCAGTTTAAAACTGCACACACAGGCTCTGCAGTGGCATACCTGAGACATGTTTAAAGGGCTACTTAAGGGGGTGGCACAATCAGTGTTGCAGTCACACTAGTAGCCTTTGATATACAGGCCCTGGGCACATATTGTGAACTTTCCTTGGGACTTATAGTAAATCAAATATGCCAATTGTGGATAAAACCAATGTTACCATGAGCACATGTACTTTAGCACTGGTTAGCAGGGGTAAAGGGCTCCGATTCCTAAGGCCAGCAAAAACAAAATCTGCACAAACAGGAAGTCAGAAGGCAAAATGTCTGGGGAAACCATGGTGCACAGACATAATATTGAGTTTTTTATTTCGACCTACAAAAATATCGAATTTTAAATATTGTAGGGACGGAATATTGACATCAAGAATATCAGTGACCAGAATATCGACCTGAAGGTAAGAAATATCGTTTTTGTTAATATCAAACTTAGTAATATCGATAGCAAAAATATCGATGTTAATAATATTGATGTTTATGTTAGTGCTATGTATTTTAGTATGTATTTTATATGTATGTGCTCCACATGTTTTGTTAAGTTTTGTATTTTTTTTAAATATATGATTTAAATGTTTAGAAGGTAGTAATTTTTTTAAAGTATATTTTGCGTCTTAGTACTGTAGCGGGTTGTGGGTTTATAGGGTAATAGGGTGGGAAGTAATTTAATTATAGTAAATTACATCATAATTTTTTTTAATTATTAATTATTTTTAATTAAAGTTTGCATCTTAGTTCCGTAGTGGGTTTTGGGTTTATAGGGGAATAGGGTGGGAAGTAATTTAATTGTAATTAAGTAATAATTAATTTTTATTTTTGGGGATTGATAATTAATTTATTGTTAATTAATTGGTAATTAATTTGTATTAATTGATTAATTGATAATTATATTATTTGTGATAAGTTTTTTATTGGCTCGGGTTTTTGGTGTATAGGGGAATAGGGTGGCAAGTAAATTAATTATAATAAATTAATTAATATTTTTCATTTTTTGGTATTGATAATTAATTTATTGTTAATTAATTATTAATTGGTAATTCATGTTTATTAATTGATTAATGGATAATTATATTATTTGTGTTCATTTTTTATTGGCACGGGTTGTGTGTGTATAGGGGAATAGGGTGGCAAGTAAATTAATTGATTTAAATTTTAAAAAACGCTATTTTTAGCGACGATATTTTAGACATCGATTTTTTTTCCGATATTTTTGTACTTACCATGATGTAGATAGGATGTCGATATTCTTGACTTCGATATTTTTGTCACAATATTTTTGTACCTCAATATTGTGGTAGTCGATATTTTGTCAGTGATTCGGAAACCACACCATGGATGCCAAGTCTAACAGTTCTCTTTACTCAGTTCAGCTTCTCTAGCAATCAGCACCAACAGACAATCCAGAATGGTTCTTTCTTTGAAGATGTCTGGTTGAGATTGAGAGCTACTGTGACAATATTCACCGGATGACCCTTTGGAAAGGAGAACTGCAGAATATTTTCATAACAATTCATATGCATTTACATGTTTCTTTCTATAATCTGTTTCTCACTTTGTGATGTCCTGTTTTAGTTTGTGAACTCATTGATCAGGGATTCTTCAAACACTAATCTCTTGGAGTCATTTACAGTTGGGCTGTGATTAATTTTATGTCCAGCGCCTCTTCCAAGGGCAGGCCTAGTCGATCATGTCACAAAATGTTCCCTGAGCTCAATGAGTATTAGAAAACAATGCAGACAGGGTCAGAACAGAAGAGAGGAGGAGAATATATAAACAGTCTAACTACCTATTAAAAGCAGAGGAGGTGCAGAAGAGGGCTATGTGATTGCAGTGAGAAGCAAGAACTAGTAGTGGGCAGTACATGCAGTATGAACGGTGTTGGTTGCATTTTGGGTGTTCTGTGTGGGCAGTGTTGGTGCATTATAGATGTGATGGTATTTAATGTCCAAGTGTAAACCAGTTACTGTGTACATGCAGTGAGGAGCATCCTGAGTTCTGTATCGTGCACTGTGAGTGGTGTGAAAAAGTGAGCGTGATTCACAAATGGTCTCCGCACTCGTAACGGAGGCCCCGCAGTCGTGGGGGAGTCTCTGCACACCGGCACAATCTCCCCAATGAGAATCATTGTGGAGGTTCCGTCCCTAGTATGGAGACTCCCGCATGACTGCGGGACCGCCGCTACGAGTGCGGAGATCCTTTCTGAATGAGTCCCACAGTGTATAATGCGAATGAGTGTAGGCAGAGTGGGGTGCATGAAAGCAGTGGGTTGCATTGTAAGTCTTATATCAGCCAATTATTGCATCCATCTCCTCTTGTCTTCCTTACACTCCTTTCCACAGACCCCAACAATGATATAGACAAGAGACTGAGAAAGATATATGTGAGTCTAGCTCTGGACTTTCATGGTGTACTGGCAGGTAAGGGCTGATGTGCTGTTAGAGGTCAAAAAGGTGGAAAGTGTTTACTGTACCATGTGGATTTTGGTGCATTATTGCAACAGATCCTAATGTTATTCTCCAAAAACTCATATTTGGTGCTATCTATGGCACCAAATAAATTACATTACCACAGGGTATTGTTATTTATCTGATACAATAAAAAGCACCTGGATTCCTAGAAAGCCAGAACCAGGGCCTTGTTTGTGGATGTGTACCGCGTGACATGGCACAATACCGTCACTCACAGTGAAGTTAGCCAATGGGTGAAGTGGGATGACCCATTGCCCCATGCTATATACTGTATTCGGCTGAAGAAAACATGAACGGCACAGCAACAAACCAAGAAATGAATATAGATGGCTGAAAGCCCCTGTGAATAAGTGTAATAAGTAGGAACTGATTTACAAACATTTTGGTAGAAATAGGAAATCTAGAATGAAAGACTTGCACCTAAGATTTTCGAACATTTTCGATTTGAAGGGAAATCAAAAAGATCTCCAGAGGTAGTTTCGAAGATCTAAGCAAGTCCTGGATTTCTTGAAATCCTCTTTTCCCTGCACACAAACACAGGGAGGTGGTCCGCTTGGAGTAGTGGCTGCAGGTGTCAGAGTGGGTTGTATGACAGAGGCACGCATGGCTGAACCATGTGTGGCTCTACAATGCCGGTCTAGCCACGAATGCATCTAAACCACGCATTCCTTTACCACGCAGGCCTTTACCATGCATGCCTTTACCACGCAATTTCATGGTAAAGGCAAGATTGGTAATGGGATATCCACGGTAACGATTAACACTTCCCTGACCCCCCCTTCCCACCCTAAGCCCTAAAATCCTATCTCCCTACCTTGCCCCCCCCGCTCTGAGGCCTAAAACCTACCAATGGCCTGCCCTTAAAACTACCCCACCCCCGCCCTGAGGCTTAAAACCCTGCCCCCTACCAAAACTACCCCGACCCCAGCCTCCATCTCTGAGCCCTAAAACTTACCCCGCGGTGACCTTATAACTACAACTACCCCTTCTACTGTCCTGAGGCCTAAAACCCTCCCCATTCAATAAAATACCCCAACCCCCCCTGCTCTGAGCCCTAAAACCAACCCCGACCCCTAAACCCCCCATCCCAGCCCTGAGCCCTAAAGCCAACATCCACCACTAGTAACTCTCCCCCAACCCTTAAAACTACCCCAACCCCACACACTCTGATCCCGGAAATGGACCCCCACCCTTAAAAACAACACCCCCAAACCAGGCCCCAGCCCCACTTACCTGTACGCATCTGGAGCTTCCTGTTCTGACGTTACTTCTTCTTTTCTCCACCCATCTGAACACTAGACTGCTGTCTGCCTTTATCACACATATGTCTGGTTAAAGGAACTGTGGTTCAGGCAGGCGTGGTTACGCTTGCGTGGAAACAGCACGCGTGGCTAAGCCTGCGTTGTAAAGGCTGTTTCCCATCAATGTGGAGTAAATGTCCATGTGATTCCAGGCTGGATTTGGACACCAAAAATCTTTGTGACTATGACAGTCGTTTTACAACATCTGCTTTCCTGGCACGCCCCCTTTGCAGCCCTTAACACTGGACTTTCAACTGCAGCAAATGTGATGTAGAGTTTAAATCTCTTTTGTTTTGCATAGTGGTATACAAACTTCACATTATATATTTACCGGAATTGAAGAGAATTCCCGAAAAATTAAGCAAAATGCTGATCCAGCATTTGGTGCTATTTTTCAGTCCAAAATTCATATTTGCGTTTATTTTCGGACACAAGAACGTGTTTTGCACTAAAAACATTTCCAAAATTGCACCTGACATGGACAGCTAGTGGTCGTTCGGGTTGTTCCATCGGTCTTACCATAATGTTTTTACCCGAACAAAAGCTCAATTTCGCAGCACGGCATGATGGCATAATTGTTGGCATTACGTGACACATGCATAACACAAAATGCAAAAAATTATGGAAGATTTCGTTGACATTGCCAAAATTGTGCGAGGGTCTAGTTTGTGCATGAATACTCAATGTATGTGCGCAAAACTGTTTTTAACTGTGCTCTGCCACATGGCTTCCACTGACAGTGGACTGGAGAGACATTATTAGCATCTGGACAAGTGTGTAAGTTTCAATGACTTCAAAGTGTTCAATGTTTAAAAACTTCCAAAAAGAGCCAAATATGATTTTTTTCATAAGTCTGGCCCACTCCAGACAGCTGGAACTTAACCCTCTGTCAAGTATGATTTATTAACGCTGCAACTAAGGGAAGTGTGAACACATCACCTTTACACTTCACTTAGGAAGGGAGGGGATGGGGGTCCTCTGGGGACCCTTTTGGTTTCATTAGGCCAAGAATATGTTCCATCTTTTGCAGTTACACTTAAAACTACAAGTTTATTCTGGCACAAATCCAGCTGCTTGCTCTTTTTGTAGAGCATCAAGAAACTTTTATTTTGAACACAAATATTTCTTTTTCACACAACAATCTGAATACCTTCTCATCTTTATTGTACTCGGGGCACCTTAGGAAGGCACAGCAAGAAGTCTCAATTCACGACTTACCTGAAACAGCAAAGTGCTTGTTTGTGGCGCCAATTGTATGTGCTACCATGTGCTTCATTTTTAACCCCCTGTTCACACATGCAGGTCATGCCTTTTCCATTCCCTGTTGTGTGTGTTTTTTTTTACCATTATATGAAAAGATTCCCCACATTATTGTTCTGGCGAGGATTGGCTAAAGCCAAAGGAATTTGAATTTTTTACATTATTTTAATTATATTTTAGACAGGAATACAGAACACATTCCACCCATTATCAGTCATTGAGGAAAGAAAATTAGGGATTTCTGTACCCGAATTCATCCATCCCCGGGTCTCTCCATTCTTCCCGCCAAACTGCGGTCCATCCTACCTCCCAGCAACATAATTTATTGCATTGTAGCATTTTTTTGTAATTAATAAGCCTTCCAGTAGTTCAGGAGAAGATTAATGTAGGATGTTTATTAGGCAGTTATCATGAAGAGCCCCACCAGCAGCAGCCTTCCTGCTGCTCAGCCCATTCTTTAAGTGACTCTCTCAATCATCCAACATTCCACAGCATCACCACAAACCAACATTCCACGCCCCAGTCACACTGGCTGAGCAGCAGGTATAGCACATTTCTATAGCACTTTCACGCCTCTTAATAAGGCCCTAAAAGTTTCATGGTGGTCGAGTAAGCAGCTTCTCAGTTTATTGCGCATTTCATGGTGGTCGCGTAAGCAACTTCTCAGTTTATTGTGCATGGATGGAGAAGGGTGTTCGTAGAAATGTCACCTATCAGTAGTGGATTTTAGTGTCGTGTGTGAAGCTTGGCGAGCGTGCTCTAGACATGGCGCGGCGGTATGCAACAGTATGTTATGCATGGAGCAGAATGCAAAGGAGTGTGAGAGATCGCTTTTGTAGGCAGAGTACACCAACCAGAGTGACTTTTGATTAGAGTACTAACTGGGTCTTGGCCGCGGGAGTAATCAGGGTACTACCGCTACTCCCTACTCCACATGGCCGTCAATTACCTCATCTCTTAGGGAGTGGCCTCCACGTCTAGCCCAGCTAGACATTCATGTCTCAATAGTGTTAGTAATAAGCAGCTGATAATTTCAATACATTTTTCATGTTATGGGTTCTCTTTATGAACTTGGCACAATGGTGGGCACAATTCATTTCATTCAAGGTTCATTCATGAAGGTACTTCCCCCATTTGACAAAGAACGGGATGGTTTGCTCCTCCAATACAAGATGATCAATGCCTTGTTTGTTGAAGAACAAATTATTTTATTGAACTTAGGGACTGTTGATGCCAGGCGAATAGAACCAAGAGTATTGTTTGACTGCAACTTACAGTTGTAAATCAATGCATGTAGTCACACTGTTTTAACTCACCTTTATTAGAACCTGACTGTTGCTTTGATCGGACCTAAGACAACCTAAAGTGTTTATTGTCCGGACTGACTCACTTTTTTAACTCAAGTCCAGCTCATTTCGGTGGAAGCGCCTGTAGCATCCTCCCCAGCCCGGGAGCGTGCACAATGAATATGCCACACACGGAGCTCTAGAGTAGACGTCTTTCTTCCTCAGCAGACGATCACACTCTACTCTCTCGTTACGTCATAACCGTTAAAAACCACACCTTAACACATCCCAGCTAGTTACGTAATCCCTTATTGCGTCTGTCCAGAACCACAGGGGTCCTAGCACACAGTCTCACAACACTCCCGCGCCTAATTGAAGTGAAAACAAAAACATGTTTACAGTGATCGATGAAAACGAGAACTGTTTATGATCGAACTTTCTCATGATTAAGTCAAGAAAATTTGTTACGATCAAGAAGCCCACCAGTAGCACTAAAGTTACCTTATACATATCCGTATGGCAAATAGCAACTGTTACTGTGGCCTCGTAGCACTATGGAATGTCTGGGATGATTGCTACATATGGTTTTGGAACTATACTTGCAGGCATGCATCTGAGTGGTCCTACATCGATGAATTTCAGGTATTATGCATAGCTCCTACATGGATCTTTTTCGCGTCCGGTGTGTTAATTAAATATTGAGAATTAGTTTCAGTAGCTGGAGGACCACAAATGGTCATGTTAGATGGATATTCGTTAGATTTGAATGTATGACTTTGGTGATGGTAAGGTACAGCCGGACGGCTTTAGTATTTGCTTCCAAAAGCGTGAATCATGTGCTGGAAGCACAATACATGTCTCCACATGTGAGAAGTCATGTTCTGTAACCTCCTTCAGGTGCAATATTTAAATTTAGTTTGGTACCATGGTGGAAACCCCTTTGCTTGTTGGTTCCATGGGAGCTTACACGTGCTTTCTGCATTCAGTCGTAGTGGGTCGACGAGACCCTCCATTCCGTGACAGAATGAACTGGGCTAGGCAACACACATGCAGAGAGGGCCACTGCTTTGCTCATATTGCAACTCATCTGAGCTGCCATCACAATAAATCGGTATCTCAAGCAGCCCCTTCGGTGTTGTCCGCCTGTGTCAATATGGGCCACTGAGGCATCGTTTTAGCCCCAATTATTCATCCTTACTTTCTGATGATTTTATGCACTTTCGACCTGAAAATTCGGGTAAAGATACAAAATTTGTTAAAAAATTCCCAAATATCCAAATTATCTTAAAAATTCTAAAATATCCAAAATGCGCTTAAAATGACGAAACTTCCCAAATTTTGCTGAACACTGAGACATTTGTGTAAATATTTAGTATTACCTTACTTATAACTACATTCGTCCCTATCTTTGAGACTTTTCTTGGGCATTTTTCATGGTAGAAAGCCTCTTTGGAATATTTGTGTGTTGTAAAAATATATCAAACAAGCAGTAGCAAAGGCAACATGTTGTACCTTGTTGACCTAAAAAAACATTAACACCCCCCGCCGCCACTTTCCATGCGTTCCCTTTACCACTTCTCTGTTGTATCAAAGTTTTTTTTTTTAAAGCGATCAGTATACAGTGGACCGTCCAAGCATTCATTAGCACTTGAAGTGGACAAACCACTCCTCCCCTGCCCTGCTGTGAGAGCAGAGTACCCCCCCCCCCCCCCGCCCGCAAAGCAACTGGAAACAATAAAGTGATAATTACCACACGTTTTATAATTTTATTTTTCCTTTGTCACACTACTTAAAAGCAGTGGGGCGACGCTCCTCACCCATGGCGGAGGAGCCACCAATGTGTCTAAAAATGTTCTATCATTAGGTGACAGTCTAATCAGAGTCGTAACGCAGGCTCCTGTGGCCCCTGCGGCTTAGGGGGCCCCGAATCATTCTGGGGACCACCAGCCCTTTAGTGGGGCACCATTTTGCCTCAAGCCAAAACCAAGGAATACATGGGAGATAAAGGGGCCCTCTTCCTATTTTGCAAGGACCACGTCATTTAGGCTTTACGTCATTGAGTCTAATATTCAGTGTTACAACTTCAGATCACACTGTGCTTTGCAGAGCGGCTTTGTCTGCAGATGATAAACTGATACCCTGCGTTATTGAGTCAGAAGAGCACAGACGGCCCGATTCACAGAACTAACTTAAGACAAATCCTAAACTTACTACCATTTTGGTATTCACAGAAGGCACTTACTCATTTCGGTATTCACAGAAGTTAGTAGTCCTAACTTTAGGACTCCTAAATGCCTTCTGTGAATACCAAAAGTCTTAAAGTTAGGATTTTTCGCAGTTTAGGAGTAGTAAAGTTAGGACTCCTAACTTTACTACTCCTAAACTGAGAAAAATCCTAACTTTAAGACTTTCGGTATTCACAGAAGGCATTTAGGAGTCCTAAAGTTAGGAGTCCTAACTTCTGTGAATACCGAAATGAGTAAGTGCCTTCTGTGAATACCAAAATGAGTATGTGCCTTCTGTGAATACCAAAATGGTAGTAAGTTTAGGATTTTGTCTTAAGTTAGCTCTGCAGATCGGGCCAAGAGAGTGCTGTGAAGTCTAGAGGCGCCTTCTCGGCACATCTTTGTCTATTAACCAGCCTTGGTTCAGATCAAATGGTGCTGTGCTGTTCATCAGCAGGAGATAGTGTAATAACCAGCGTTATTGACTCAGATCACACAATGCTGTGCGGTCTAGGCTGGCTTTTCGGCAGAGTGTCTAATAATCACCCTTGGCTCAGATCACATGGTGCTGTGCTGTGGAAGACGCCGCATCAGCAGACAGATGATAGTCTAATAGCCAGCGTTATTGACTCAGATCACACGGTTTGTGCCAAGTCAGCCCATATAATTACCGCTGCTCGGTGATTTTATTTCTGTGAACACAGTTCAGGTTACAGATATTCCACTAATTACAGCTCAGCCCACGCTCTCCAGGGCGAAAGCGGAATCACCCGTGAGGTGTAGATGAGCTCCCTATTTCTGAGCTAAGGGGCCGAACTGGGATAATTATGAGGACTTCTGTAGCGCACATCACAGACAGAGGTGTCCCGAGGCGCTCGAAACAGGTGCCACAGCGGCACTCATTTAATCGACTTGGTAAGATCATGAAGGGCGTAGGCAACCTCGCCATACTCGGGGCCAGTATTATAGCATCAAGTGTGGTTTCATTCATATATAGCCTGAGAACTACTTAAAAATACCCAGAGTAGGGCTTTAAGTGGAATGAAAAAACTGAGGGGTCTCTCAAAGGGGTGTGGCCAATGTAATTAAGGGCGTGGCTTAAAAATACGCACGCTAAAATCTGTGCCTAGCATAGTGCGCCGCCGGCTGGTATGTTGCTGCTTCTGTCATTGCATCCAGATAGACGATACAACAAGTAACATTACACCTACAAAAAGCCAGGACTATTGGCTTTGGCAGTGGTTGTTAGTTGTGTAAGATAAATAAGCAGCAACTATGGCTTTGTTGTATATAATATTGGAAATGCTTCAGTGATGAAATGATGAGGCAGTGTAAGAACTATAGCCAGTCTCTTTGAAGTTACCTCAAAGACAGTGAAGGCTGTAGAGTTAAGAATTTTTTTTTCACCCTGAGAGCAAAAATTGAAAGCCTCATAGAGACCCGTCCCAGCAAATGCCAGTGTTGAGCAACTGCAGGACCCGGTCCACTTAAAGCCCTGACCCAGAGCTTGGTTTCAAAAGAAACAAAAGGCGCGATAAAGGGGCCACAGCGGCTGCATCATTTTGTAGGCACGCGCATGCATGATGATGTGTGTGTGCGTGCGCATGCTTTAATTTGTTATTAGTCAAAAATAAATAAATAAATATAAAACAAAATATTAAAAACTGTAGTGGGGTAATGGGGGAGTAGGTGGAGAAGCAAGGAGGAATGGGGCAGGTAGATGGAAAAAACAACACATGAGGTACCACAATACAGAGTAGGGGGGAAAAACACACAAGTGAGAAAGCAACACGGAGCGCACGTGAGGGAGGAGTTAGGCGGGGGAGAAGCGAACAGGTCAGAAAGCAACAAGGAGCGCAGGTGAGGGAGGAGTTACGGGGGAGAAGCACACAAGTGAGAAAGCGACAAGGAGCACAAGTGAGGGAGGAGTTAGGGGGAGAATCAAACAAGTGAGAAAGCAACAAGGCGCGCAGGTGAGGGAGGAGTTAGGTGGGGAGAAGTGAACAAGTGAGAAAGCAACAAGGAGCACAAGTGAGGGAGGAGTTAGGCGGAGAGAAGCGCACAAGTGAGAAAGCAACAAGGAGCGCAAGTGAGGGAGGAGTTAGGCAGGGAGAAGTGCATAAGTCAGAAAGCCACAAGGAGCACAGGTGAGGGAGGAGTTATGTGAGAGAAGCACACAAGTGAGAAAGCAACAAGGAGCACAGGTGAGGGAGGAGTTATGGGAGAGAAGTACACAAGTGAGAAAGCAACAAGGAGCGCAAGTGAGGGAGGAGTTAGGGGGAGAAGCGGACAAGTGAGAAAGCAACAAGGAGCGCAGTAGAGGGAGGAGTTAGGCGGGAGAGGCGAACAAGTGAGAATGTAACAAGGAGCGCAAGTGAGGGAGGAGTTAGGCAGGGAGAAGCACACGTGAGAAAGCAACAAAGAGCGCAGGTGAGGGAGGAGTTAGGCATGGGAGAAGCAAACAAGTGAGAAAACAACAAGGAGCGCAGGTGAGGGAGGAGTTAGGTGGGGAGAAGTGAACAAGTGAGAAAGCGGCAAGGAGCACAAGTGAGGGAGGAGTTAGATGGGAAGAAGCGAACAAGTGAGAAAGCAACAAGGAGCGCAGGTGAGGGAGGAGTTAGGTGGGGAGAAGTGAACAAGTGAGAAAGAAACAAGGAGCACAAGTGAGGGAGGAGTTAGGCGGAGAGAAGCGCACAAGTGAGAAAGCAACAAGGAGCGCAAGTGAGGGAGGAGTTAGGCAGGGAGAAGTGCATAAGTCAGAAAGCCACAAGGAGCACAGGTGAGGGAGGAGTTATGGGAGAGAAGCACACAAGTGAGAAAGCAACAAGGAGCACCGGTGAGGGAGGAGTTATGGGAGAGAAGCACACAAGTGAGAAAGCAACAAGGAGCGCAAGTGAGGGAGGAGTTAGGGGGAGAAGCGGACAAGTGAGAAAGCAACAAGGAGCGCAGTAGAGGAGGAGTTAGGCGGGAGAGGCGAACAAGTGAGAATGTAACAAGGAGCGCAAGTGAGGGAGGAGTTAGGCGGGGAGAAGCACACGTGAGAAAGCAACAAAGAGCGCAGGTGAGGGAGGAGTTAGGCATGGGAGAAGCAAACAAGTGAGAAAACAACAAGGAGCGCAGGTGAGGGAGAAGTTAGGGGGAGGAGCACACAAGTGAGAAAGCAACAAAGAGTGCAGGTGAGAGAGGAGTTAGGCAAGGAGAACCGAACAAGCGAGAAAGCAACAAGGAGCGCAGGTGAGGGAGGAGTTAGGCGGGGAGAAGTGCACAAGTGAAAAAGCAACAAAGAACGCAGGTGAGGGTGGAGTTAGGCAGGGAGAAGTGCACAAGTGCGAAAGCAACAAGGAGCGCAGGTGAGGGAGGGGTTAGGCAGGGAGAAGCAAACAAGTGAGAAAGCCACAAGGAGCGCAGGTGAGGGAGGAGTTAGATGGGGAGAAGTGCACAAGTGAAAAAGCAACAAAGAACGCAGGTGAGAGTGGAGTTGGGCAGGGAGAAGTGCACAAGTGAAAAAGCAACAAAGAACGCAGGTGAGGGCGGAGTTAGGCAGGGAGAAGTGCACAAGTGAGAAAGCAACAAGGAGAGCAGGTGAGGGAGGGGTTAGGCAGGGAGAAGCAAACAAGTGAGAAAGGAACAAGGAGCGCAGGTGAGAGAGGAGTTAGGCAAGGAGAACTGAACAAGAGAGAAAGCAACAAGGAGCGCAGGTGAGGGAGGTGTTAGGTGGGGAGAAGTGCACAAGTGACAAAGCAACAAAGAATGCAGGTGAGGGAGGAGTTAGGTGGGGAGAACTGCACAAGTGAGAAAGCAACAAGGAGCACAGGTAAGGGAGGAGTTAGATGGAGAGAAGTGAACAAGTGAGAAAGCAACAAGGAGCGTAGGTGAGGGAGGAGTTAGACGGGGAGAAGTGCACAGGTGAGAAAGCTACAAGGAGTTCAGATAAGGGAGGAGTTTGATGGGAGAGACGCACACAAGTGAGAAAGCAACAAGGAGCGCAGGTGAGAGAGGAGTTAGGTGGGGAGAAGTGCACAAGTAAGAAAGCAACAAGGAGCGCAAGTGAGGGAGGAGTTAGGCAGGGAGAAGCGCACAAGGGAGAAAGCAACAAGGAGCGCAGGGGAGGGAGGAGTTAGGCAGGGAGAAGAACACAAGGGAGAAAGCAACAAGTAGCACAAGTGAGGGAGGAGTTAGGCGGGGAGAAGCAAACAAGAGACAGCTTACAACATGAAGGAGAAAGCAACAAAGAGTACGTGGCAGATGTTTGGTGGAGGGCAAGAAGCACACAAGAGAGAAAGATGGGAAATGTAATGTAATAAAGGTTAGCAGCATGCTGATGTCTGAAAGCATCCTGGTACTGAGGAGAGAAAGCCCAAGTAAGCAGAGTGAAGTGCACAAGAAGGATGGAGTACCAGGCTATAGTAGACAAACCAAAGTTACCAATGCCTTCCCAAGTGCTTGTAACTGAACACAGAATGGATGCTAGAGAACCAAGGAGATCCAGGCTTTACTCCCCACCAGCAAGAAGGTGCAGCCTCCTAACCAGGAACAAATAAACATGGGGATCGACTAAAGGTGTGCATCAAAATACTGTAACGGATGGGAAGGAGAGTAAGGAAGAACAGTTTTCTGTAACAATGGGGGCAGTGGTAGCATTGCTGGAAGGTCCTGTAAACCATATAGAGTGACTTAAAGGTGACTCTTTTAGGCACTTGTACCCATTACAAGGTGTTCAGTGCTACAGTAGGCGAGGAGTATCGAAGCCGCTGCAGTGCCAACCTCGTAACCGCGTATTGAATACAGTGCAGGCGATTCTACGGGCTCCCAGAGGAGCCAAAAAGCAAAGAATTGTTATAATCTAGCCTGCTAATGATCATGGCCTGTAACTCCAGAGGTCGGGCCTGTGGAGATAGCAATGGGAGGATTTTGTGCAAACGTCTCACAAACAAGAAGCCGGGGAATTATATATGATTGACAGGACGATTTAAAGGCAGGTCACAATCAACACAGCTTCTGCTGTCTGTTAGGAGAGTACTAAAAATGTGACAAATGTTTTACACTTGGCATGCTTGATAAAGAAAAAGGACTCATATGTCAACTTCCCACCTCCACCCATTGTTCCATCACCTTATTTTCTTCATTTGGATGGCTTTTCAGGCCCTTTGAAGGAAGAGTGTATGTGGAATTGGAAAATAGAGAGGGATAGTCAGAAGGACAAAAAGAGTTTAAAGCCAATAAACAGAAGCCAGTGACAGACCATGCTTTTTCCAGTCCTTCTAACAAAACTCCTAGCAGCATCTTCTGAGCTACTACTGTGCGGTACAACATCAAATTCCGGAGTGGCTTCCCTATATATAATTTGAGACACTACATTTACTTGAGTCTTGTCCCTACATGGAAATTGAGTCCCTGCAAGTATCTTCAGTGCTTTAACAAATAGCTTGAGAGATCCTGCAACTGATAGAGATCAGGGTGTGTACAATATTCCCACTACCACGAATAGAGTAATCTCACAGTTACACGCACATGCATACATCATACGCTAGGGCCCATTTCACTAACATACGCTCAAATACTCTACCAGCAATAAACCTGTGGAAGGAAAACACTCCTGAACACCCTGCATCTATATCGAGGTCGATAAGACCTGGTTTTTGTGACTGTCCCTAAGCATAACCTATACAATATATACAACAATAATCAATAATGTAAACCCAATAAATGACAAGAAAGAATATCCAACACCATGTTTAAAATTATATTGCTTTATCTAAAATTAGTCAAAGGAAATCAATCAGAGTAAATCATTTCTCATAGTTACCTATTCTAGCTAAATGTCAGAACGGGTCAGGACAAGTCTCTCAGTAAATGTCTCTCAAGACGAAGTCCCTTCAGCATCAATCCTCAGCAACGCAGATTCGATACGCGGCAAAGGCAAAATGGCAAGTGGCAAAAAACCCTCTCTAGGCTAACATCTTATAATACTCTAAACAATAGAAAGATACATTGGAAACATAGAAAAAACCATAATGTCCGCCGGACTTGCTGAGCAGAGCGAGAAGGAAAGGATGTAACATTGCTACATTTGAGAATCTCCGCTCAAGAAAAATACACATAGCGAAAACTACGGAACAGGAACCAAGAAAATAAAACATGTATCACAATTATCCTGCTTCTCCTCGGCCATCGAGCCACAGTTCAGAGCTTCTCTCTAAGGCTCCTTTGTTTTCCAAGGCTGCCAAGGACACTTTCACTTCTCTTGGAGACTTCCCAAAAACTGCTGCTGTCCTCATGGAAAGTTTCTCAACAAGGACCATGGTCAGTTAGCTTCAGGACCATTTCCAGCAGGGGTCTCCCTCGTCTCAGCTTTCAAATTATAATCACAGTCAGGCTCACTTATTCAGCCTTCTTTCTCAGGCCAACATAGGCCTTAATAGACCATCTTAATTAAAAGAGACAAAAACAACGTTACTACAGCATAGTGATTAAACAGTGTTAACCCCACTAATACCCTTATGTGTATGCATTTATCTAGCACTTGCAACATAGAAAAGCATTAATTCAAAAGCGTTTTGTGCTCAAAAATAAACAGCACATAGCAACGTTTAAACATGAAAACACATTTAACACACGCGTTATTATCAGTCAGCACATTTAAGCACACTCACGTGTAACCCTTTCTTGTTAGGACAAACGGATTGATTAATATAAACGTATTTGCACAAGACAAATAATTAATTATTAATTATTAATAAATTAATACAACGAACAGACATGCCAGAGCTTCAAAAGCCCCAGAATTTTCAAACTGAAAACTCTGCTCCAGCAATCCCCCCTTTGGTGATTTTATCACCAAATAAACCCATAAAAAAAAATTAGTGAAAATTTAGTCCCATTTTAGGAGAAATCGGAAATGTCTTTTCCCCTTTACACAACATTAAACACCAGTCACTCTTTCATCATCCCTTTTTGTCTCTAAGTAAACACTCTCCCTCAATTCTTCTAGTTCAAATTCTTGAGGTTCTCTCTTCAACCTCTTGTTTTTCTTTTCTTTATTCAATTTCTTCCTCCCTCCCCTGTTTTTACAACACACACACACCAATCTTATTATTAATAAAGCCACAATTATACAACACAAGGGAAACAATATTCTACCAATAATAGTACTACCTATCTTTGCAATAAAATCCTTAACAGCTATCATTTTATTAGCTATTTTAGTCCACAAACTCTCAGCTTCAAGTGGTACCAATTCTTCATGCAAATCAGTAATATTTTTGATATAGACCTTTAGGTCTCTGCTTTCGTCTGGAATGTAAGTGCAACAATGTTGAACTTTCAGCATTCCACAGACTCCACCCTCCTTGGCCAATAGAATATCAAGGGCAAGTCGATTTTGCATAGACATGGCACGTACGGCACTTAATTCCGTATTCACCAAAAGAAACCCTCCAGCGGTATTTGTCGATAAGCGATCAACCACTGTGGACAGTTTCCGAATTCCATAAGCATTCAAAGAAATTCCCACTGCTGGAATCAAAACCCCAAAAATATCACCCACTATTTCAGACCAAGTTTCTCTCTTAAAACGCATTAGTAAGTTAACATCTTCTACATCTGTTACTTTATCTATATGAAAATTCTTTGGAAAAACTAGGCCCACATAACATGTGCCATACCAATGGTCAGGCAACTTGTAATAAGCCTTATTCCCACAAACATAATATACTCCTGGAAAAATCGTATCTTCTCCACCTCTGAAACCCCAACCTGTTGCAATGAAGTATGTATCATGGCACTCACTAGTCCCGACAAAATATGTATCATATTGGGATTTCCTTCTTGTAATACAAAGTTTACCTTTCTGTGGCGCATCTAGAGCTAAAGTTGGACTAGCCCCATTCTTCAACTCTTTTCCCATCTCAATGTCCCAAATTGTCTCACTCACTTTATATTTTCCTGCTTTCTCATGCATGTTCAATCTCCTTTCTTCTACCATATCCAGGAAAGCTTTCTCCTCTCCTTTCAAACTGCAAGTTAAATTATTCTTAAAAATGTAATCTAATGTTAATCCTTTTTCTTCAATAAAAATCTCACCAAAAGTATTAGCTTCTTTAGCTGGATTCAGCTCTTTGTTCATTGGCAAGTGCCCAAAAATACTATCTCTGTTAGACATCTTATAATCTACTTTCCCTAACAAATAAAAAACACTACTTAAAATACTACAGGAAATACCATATGTAGCTGGTAAATGATGATAAGTAACACCCTCTGAAACGGATGCAGGTAATTGCATACAGACGTAGCAATCCCTTACTTCCATTGTCTTCACATATTCATATAACAATTTCGAAAAAACATTACTAGAAAAGTTATTAATTGATCTATCTTTGTGTGTGTAAGCATTACTAATTCTAATTGGAACTACTTTTTGTGAATTCTTCTCTACATTTGTCACATTCTCTGTATGCATCTCAAACTCTACTTTAAAAGTAACTAATAAAATTAAAACACCCCATAGAAGCATTAATAATCCAGTACAGCAGCAGCACATCCTACACCACCTCTTAAGAAAGGCACATCTATTTCTATTATCCTCTATGTTAGCCATTTTAGTTTAGCCTCTACTACTCCACTACTGTTTGAACTTCTTCAATTTCAATTCTTCAGCAATTCTTCAGCTTTCAGTTTATCCAAATGATCTCTTCATTGACTTGATCCAAGTGAATCCTTCTTTCACTCAGTTTGGATACTTGTCATTCTTCACTTCAATTTCTTCAACATCAAATTGTATTAGATCTCCAACATCAAAATCCTCAGTACTCGACTCTTCTCCAATGTCAGTCAAGAGTACTTTCAGAATTTCACCAGTATCTTCCTCAACCACTTCTCTCAAGATCTCTTCCGGATTATCTCGAGTCACTGCTTCTTCTTTTCCTCCTTCAGACAGTGCCACATAAGACCATTCCGGTGATCTGTACTTTTGGTTGGGTCTTCTTACTCTTTTTATTTCCACTGGTTCGTTTGACTCCTTTGATTCTTCTCCTTCAGCTTTTGAACTTTGACTCGAAACTTCATTCACTTGTTCAGCTTTCGATGTATTTGCTCTTATTATTTTGTATCTCAGCCTCTTAACTCTGTTATTAGGCCAACGATCTCCTCTTAACACCTTTTTCGGCTTTATTTCTTTATTACTTCTCTCTCCGATCCAAGTTCTCTTTCTCAGAACTCGACCCTCTGTTTGTTCATCTTCATCATCTGTTTCAAGTGCCTCTTGTTTCCGCTTTCCAGCAGCTCTCTTCTTTTCCACAGATTTTTTCACCACTGTTTGAGACTTCCCTACTCCTGTCCCTCCTCGGATCTCTGACACGCAATCTTCTTGCTGTCTACTTGTCCCTTCACCTGACTCATCAAGAATGTTCCCTACACCTCCTCGGGGGTCTTCCGCAATCTGTCTCTCTCTATCTTCTTCTGACCCTACTTCTTCAAGTATAATCTCAAGTGGTTCTTCAATCTCCTCCTCTTCTGATTCAGGAGTAGTCTCTGTGTGATTTCTCTTTTCTTTTCTTTTTCCTTCGCTGCTGTTTGAAATTTCAGGCTCTCTTACAGAATTTGATCTCCTCTCTGATACTCGCAGTGGTTCATTCGAAGCTCTTCCTACTTCTTTCCCCACTGATTCTGTATCTTCATCATCACTGGAATCTGACTCTTCAAAATACTCTTTACCAGTCCCCTCTTTCGGGTTTGGAACTCTCAGAGTATGACTTGCATGTACCCAGTGCTTCACTCCAGCACACTTTACTGCAGTCGTCGTAGTCAGAATAACTTGTCTTGGCCTTCCCCACCTTGGAATCAAGCAATTTCTTCTTCTGTGAACTTTTATCCTCACCCAGTCTCCTGGACTCAGATCATGGGCTTGCTTCTTCTCAAGTGTGGTAGCTTCTTCTCCAACCTGGTGAAACACAGAATGAACTGCGTCAGCCAGGCCTTTACAGTAATCCTAAATCATGTCATCAGTTATTGTCACCAACTTATTGACAGGCACGAATGCATGGCGCATAGCACGTCCCATGATTATCTCGTGCGGACTCAAACCAGTAGTTCTATCTGGAGTAGATCTCATTGTCATCAGAACTAGAGGCAAAACATCTGGCCATTTCATGCCAGTGGCTAAGCACATTTTTCCAATCCTATTCTTGATTGTGCCATTAATCTGTTCAACCACACCAGAAGCCTCTGGTCGGTATGCACAATGTAGCTTCTGCTGTATTTTCAATGCTTCACAAATCAAACCCATAAGCTCATTTTGAAAATGTCCACCTCTATCAGACTCAACTGTTACTGGAAACCCGTACCTAGGAATCAACTCCCTTAACAGTAACTTTGCCACTGTTAATCCATCATTTCTTCTAGTCGGGTAAGCTTCCACCCACCTTGAAAACAAACAGACTACTACTAGAACATACCTCAGTCTGTTTACTTGGGGAATTTCAATGAAATCAATCTGCATTCTTGTAAAAGGACCTCCTTCTCTGCCTATTGTTCCCAGACTTACCACTGTCTTTTTCCCAGTGTTAAATTGCTGACAAACTAAACACCTCTGACAGATGCTTTCTGCAATTGTCCTGAACTTTGCATTGTACCAGGTCTGCTTGAACGACCTAACCATCGCGTCCCTCCCCAAATGTCCCTGGCCATGATACATCCTTGCCATTGACGACAAGATGGAATTGGGCATCACTGGTCTGCCATCTCTGTAGACCCAAACATGGTCTGTTTCTCTTGGAGCGCATCCTGCCTTAATCCAATCTTTTTTCTCTTCCTCTCCTGCCTCATCTTGCAACTGTTTCACTTCATCCCAGGTTTCTAGGACATTAGTAAACATCACAGAGAGAAAAGATATTTCCCCTTCTCTGTCCCTGTTGATGGACTGATTCGTCTTGGCACAGTATTGCGCAACATCGTTGGCATATCTGTTTCCGACCGTTATAAAATCCTCCCCTAGTCCATGGGCAGCACATTTTACAACTGCTAACTCCTTAGGCAGCTGTATCGCCTCAAGCAATTTACCAATCATTTCAGCATTCTTTATTGGAGTTCCACTCGATGTCAAGAAACCTCTTTGTAGCCAAAGTTGGCCAAAATCATGCACCGCTCCAAATCCATACTGACTATCAGTCAACACAGTCGTCCTCAAATCTTTCCCAATTTCGCAAGCTTTTGTCAATGCTATTAATTCAGCAACTTGCGCAGACTTCACCCCTTTCAATGGTGATGCTTCCATGACCTCTGAAACTTTGCATACCGCATATGCTGCACATAGCACACCATCATCATTTCTCAGGCATGATCCATCCACAAAAAAACATGATCACTCTCATCCAATGGTAAATCTCTTATGTCTGGTCTTGGTTTTGTACAGTACTCAAGCACATCCAAACAATCATGATCATCTTCCATTTTCACACCCACATTTTCAATGTCCGGCAAAAGTGTCGCTGGATTCACATTCTCACATCTCTCAAGAGTCACATTTGATGCTCCCAGAATCACTTTTTCATATTTGGTCAATCGACTATGTGACATGTACTGAGTTCTGCTTCTTGTCAAAAGAATTGCCACATTGTGAGGTACGAATACCCTTACAGGATATCCCATTATGATCCCCTCACTCTGTTCCAGACTCCTGCATGTTGCAGCCACAGATTTCAGACAACCTGGTAAACCCACAGCTACAGGGTCAAGTGTCGATGAGAAGTACGCAATAGGCCTTCTCAGTAATCCATGTTTCTGAATTAACACTGAAAGTGCACATACATTTCTTTCACTGCAGTACAGCTCAAATTCTTTCTCATAGTCAGGCATACCCAAAGCTGGAGCCTCACACATTTTACTTTTGAGCTCTTCAAATGCTGCCATTTGTTCTGCATCTAGATCCAATGGATCCATCATTTCACTTTTTGTCAGTTTAATCAGTGGCTTTGCTATTAGGGAATAATTAATTATCCACTGACGACAATAACCCACCATACCCAGGAACATTCTCACTTCTCTCTGGGTTTTTGGAGCTTTCATTTCTCTGATTATTCTGATCCTGTCAGTAGTCACTTTTCTCAGACCCTTTTCAATATTGTGTCCAAGATAATGCACCTCTTTCTTGCAAAATTGCAATTTGGCTGGAGATACCTTTAACCCTCCATCTGCCAGATGATTCAGTAAAGCTATGGTATCTACTTCACAAGCTTCACGTGTTTTTGATGCCACCAATAGGTCATCAATGTACTGCACTAACACTGAACTTTCAGGCATGATCAAACTTTCCAACGATTTTTTCAATAACTGATTGAATATCGAAGGACTCTCTGTATACCCCTGTGGGATTCGACACCATGCTAAGATACGCTGGCCAAACCTAAATGCAAAAATCGGCTGGCTGTCATGATGTAATGGAATTGAAAAGAACGCATGACACAAATCAATCACTGTATACCACTCAGCATCATGTGGAATTTGATACAGGATCACTGATGGATTTGGCACAATAGGACAACATGCCACCACAATTTGATTAACTTTTCTCAAATCCTGTACGATCCTAAATTTCCCATTGGGCTTTTTTAGTCCCATTATCGGTGAATTACACGGACTACTCAGTAGTTCTCTCAGGACTCCTTGCTGAATCATTTTCTCAATTATAGGAGTTATCCCTTCAATTATTTCTGGTGTCATTTTGTATTGAGGAATGTTAGGATATGTGATTCCCTCTTTTACTGCAATTTTCACTGGATCTACATTATTCATCAATCCCACATCCTCTCCAGTAAAATCCCAAACTGTCCTTTTCACTGTGTCTCTCAACCATCCTCTGCTACCAGGAAATTGATAGAGATCAGGGTGTGTACAATATTCCCACTACCACGAATAGAGTAATCTCACAGTTACACGCACATGCATACATCATACGCTAGGGCCCATTTCACTAACATACGCTCAAATACTCTACCAGCAATAAACCTGTGGAAGGAAAACACTCCTGAACACCCTGCATCTATATCGAGGTCGATAAAACCTGGTTTTTGTGACTGTCCCTAAGCATAACCTATACAATATATACAACAATAATCAATAATGTAAACCCAATAAATGACAAGAAAGAATATCCAACACCATGTTTAAAATTATATTGCTTTATCTAAAATTAGTCAAAGGAAATCAATCAGAGTAAATCATTTCTCATAGTTACCTATTCTAGCTAAATGTCAGAACGGGTCAGGACAAGTCTCTCAGTAAATGTCTCTCAAGACGAAGTCCCTTCAGCATCAATCCTCAGCAACGCAGATTCGATACGCGGCAAAGGCAAAATGGCAAGTGGCAAAAAACCCTCTCTAGGCTAACATCTTATAATACTCTAAACAATAGAAAGATACATTGGGAACATAGAAAAAAACTATAATGTCCGCCGGACTTGCTGAGCAGAGCGAGAAGGAAAGGATGTAACATTGCTACATTTGAGAATCTCCGCTCAAGAAAAATACACATAGCGAAAACTACGGAACAGGAACCAAGAAAATAAAACATGTATCATATTAATCCTGCTTCTCCTCGGCCATCGAGCCACAGTTCAGAGCTTCTCTCTAAGGCTCCTTTGTTTTCCAAGGCTGCCAAGGACACTTTCACTTCTCTTGGAGACTTCCCAAAAACTGCTGCTGTCCTCATGGAAAGTTTCTCAACAAGGACCATGGTCAGTTAGCTTCAGGACCATTTCCAGCAGGGGTCTCCCTCGTCTCAGCTTTCAAATTATAATCACAGTCAGGCTCACTTATTCAGCCTTCTTTCTCAGGCCAACATAGGCCTTAATAGACCATCTTAATTAAAAGAGACAAAAACAACGTTACTACAGCATAGTGATTAAACAGTGTTAACCCCACTAATACCCTTATATGTATGCATTTATCTAGCACTTGCAACATAGAAAAGCATTAATTCAAAAGCGTTTTGTGCTCAAAAATAAACAGCACATAGCAACGTTTAAACATGAAAACACATTTAACACACGCGTTATTATCAGTCAGCACATTTAAGCACACTCACGTGTAACCCTTTCTTGTTAGGACAAACGGATTGATTAATATAAACGTATTTGCACAAGACAAATAATTAATTATTAATTATTAATAAATTAATACAACGAACAGACATGCCAGAGCTTCAAAAGCCCCAGAATTTTCAAACTGAAAACTCTGCTCCAGCACAACAACATTGACTTCTACAGGAAATCCTAGAAATCTGGAATTAGGTGAACTCCCAAGTGGCCCATTTATCCAGCATTCACACAACAGTCTCAAAAGAGCCCAGAGAGGGCACTCTCTCAATGCATTCTTCAACATTGCACCAATCTTATCTCTTTTTTCAAGGATGTCCTGAGAGAAGCACTAGAAGGCGATGGAGACAGGAGGAAGAGAGGTGGGAATTTAGGAATTCTTAACCAGAGCTAAAAGTGGAGAAAAACCCAACTGAAGAACTGTTCCTTCTACACATGTATTTTATCTGTGTGGAAAGAATGCCGGTGATGCTGGCATGCCTGTATCTCATATACAGGATAGAGGATTGAAAAGAGAATTGAAAAGAGCAGATTAAGGCCCAGAGGCCCAGATACTTATTACAGAAGATATTAGGGACCCACAACCCCAAAAGCAGGACTGGAGCAGTTTGACCAAAGAAGGTTGGACTACCTACTGCCAGAAGGACAGTTTGTATTAACTTGCAGTTCAAGTGGCCACAACTCAGTAGTTCTGGAAAAGCCTCAACTGCATCAGAACCATGTTGTGATTTGCTGGGCAGAGAAGACAGAAATTGTGCTACTTGTGAAAGAAACTAAAGAGTTCAAGGGAAAATTAAAATGTTGGTCTAGATACTTCGACAAAGCCCCTACAGAAGACCGTGGTCTTTCTGGTCAAACCAACTCAGTCAAACTCCCCTGTACTAAATAAACTCACTTCCTTCTCGGTTTAATGATGGCCCCAGCAGAGAAGACAAGCCCATAAGTCTGTCTACTCCCTCCCAAGGGTTTTTATTTTAATAATACAACTTACCCCAGGAGTTCTGCCTGACCATAAGGTGAACATGACCAGTGCCAGTCAACAAGGGAGTGTGGTAACAGCTCTGAGCCATCTTAGATTGGGTTCAAGGGATTGATATCCCATTTAAAAACAGAAGCACCTGATCTCTTGCACATAACACAAGGAACCTCATTATCATTGCAGTGCCCCATAAAGCGACAGAAAGCCTTATTAATGGCTTGGTAGGTGACCCGCCACACTGCCAGGGTGGTGGAATTCCTAACATCTGCCACCCTGGTGGATGACTCCCACTTTGGGATTTTGTTTCTCAAAAACAAACTCCAAAAGCAGGAGGTTGTATTGTAAAGCAAAAACTTAATGGCCCAGACACCATGTGAGTTTTCTCCAAGCATGTTATTTTTTCCTTTTCTGGATCATCAGCCTTTGTCTGGTGGTATGACACAGGAAAAAGACTAGATGAAATAATCCACCCTAAATAGTGCGGTTTCTAGACTGATGGCCTGATATCTGTGGGGCTGTCGATCGAACTTTTCTCCCAGCTGAGCCAGAGGATTACCAGCAGTGGAAACATCGTGGTTCACTTGACTCTATATAGAGCAGGTGGAACTAGAGTTTGTTGGATAGGCACTGCACCATATTTGTTGCAGAGTACCCTACCTACTAACCTCTGAATAAACCCCAAAGAAACTACATGAGGCACTTTGAAACACACACAATTCTACTTAAACGAGAAGGTGGACCACAACCTTATTCAATACTTGCAGAATTTAAGCTATATAGAGTCAAGTGAACCACCATGTTTCCACTGCTGGTAATCCTCTGGCTCAGCTGGGAGAAAAGTTAGATCGACAGCCCCACAGATATCAGGCCATCTTGAATTCTACAGACAATCGGGGTCTCCATTCGGAGTGCATTGATGCCGGGTGTGGCAACAGTACTCTATCAGACTTTATGAGAAGAAGCCAGAGCTAAAGTGGTGCAAAATCTTTTTTTCCTGATTTACTTTCCAGTGCTATACTTGTTAGGGCTGGAAATAACAGCAAAGTAATGCAAAGCATTACAATGCAAGCTTTGCATTACTCAGCGCCAAGAGGGCATTCCATGGGTGGAGCATGCGCGTTCCCATGCAACCACACAAGGTTTCCTACGCTAAACTCAATGAAGTAAACAGGGTTTACCATGAGAATACTGCACCCTTCAAAGTAGGCGTAAGGAAGGAGAAATGCTTTCATTTCTCCTTCCTTTTCCGACTTTGCATGTGTGTTGCACTGTACAGCACACATACAAAGTCGGAAAAGGCTTCAAGTTAGTCTAAGCATAGTATTTTGTACTGGAAGTGTTGACTTCCAGTAAAAAAACCTATACTAGACTCACAGAGACACCCTTGCACCATGGCGTAAAGGTGTCTGCATGGCGCTCGGCAGCTGATATCAGCGCCGGTGCAAAGGAGAGGGGAGGAGAGTGTCTTATTTTAGTAAATTGGGCACTCTCATACTCTCTACTTCTTTTCCCACTATTAAATATCTTAAACTAAAACTGAACTGTGATTCTCCTCATTAGACCTTGCCTGAGACAGAGCATGTCATTTTGCTTTTTAGGTCTTGTACAACACAGACCATGCACTGTCACTTGCAAGATATTTAGTTTGCTTATGGAGTGCCTAGAGCCCCCTCATTGGTTATCATTTGTTGGCTTCATCGTCACTCTCATTTCATTGCTTTTCTTTGGTCAGTGTGTGCCAGCTTCACTTGCTCTTTGTATGTTTGTCCATCCTATGGAGCATGTACTTTGTTTCCAAGTAAGTTTCTGTGCAGCACAGCAGAATTATTTTTTATTTTTTAAGTGCTACGACACCGCCAGCACTCGCGGTGTCCAGCACCTTTTGTTATTGCTAGCAGAAGCGCGGGAGGAAGGCATCAACTTACTACATGATGCTTGCCCTCCATCCCCCAGATGCCTCCTGCTTTGCCCTAATGTCAGCAATTGAAAAAAAGCACTATGACACAAACAGTGCTGGTGCCTCATAGCGCTTTTTTTATTTGAAAACTTTCAGCCATGCTGCTGCTGTGCAAGTTCGATAAAATTGTTGGCAAAGCCAATAGCTCACATAGGCAAGACCGATTGGCATTGCCAATGCTTGTTCTCTATATGATTTACTTTCTGTCTTAACATGTACTGACATGTTTTTATTCACTTTGTACTCAAAGAAATGCTGGCATTGCATGCTGGATAAAAATAGTAAAATGGTGTTAACTGTACTTCAAATTATAACTCCCGATGACATTTCCCTGTGGCTATACAAACAATTCGAACACAGGGATACCTAGACTGACCACGTACAACATGAAACATTTGAGGGCATCATGGAGGACACATGGAGGATACATGGGTAAACTGATCACCTGTTGGTTTGGCCTCTATGAAAATTTGGCGAAACACTATGCAGCACCAAATAAATCTCTAAAAGCCCTGAAGACTCTTAAGTAGCCTCCATTAACAATAGTCTTGAAGACTTGTCAAATAACAAAACATGATGGAGGCCTCATAATCACTGAGCAATTCTTAGCAGAACACTCCATTCAATGATTCCCATTCGTGAAGAGAGCCTAGCACATGTAAATTAGGAATAGCTCCACCCCTAACGATTCAGCTTTGTCCAAACTGCTGTTGCCCATTCCCACAGTAAGGCAACACAAGCAGGCACCGACACGTTTCGGCTGTGTTGGGGCTGCTTGATGAGCCACAGTTTGGGTCCTATTTAGGGAGCAAGATTGAGCCCCATGGCTGTGTTACTGTGCATCATTGAGGCAAGAAATGGGATGGATGAAAGCACAAGAGCTAACTCCTCTTAAGAACTGGACACAGGGATGTAAGCTGCCCTTCCATGATGACTCCCAACCAGGGCAAACCACTTTTGGGACTGCTTGCAGCAAAGCATGGAAGATACAAAGAAGGTGAACGAGAGAGAAAAGACTAGAGAGAGTGAACGAGAATGAGAGCGAGTAGAGGAAATTAACATAGATGAGGAACATGGAGCAGAATGGGGAGAAATAAAGAGAAAGTGAAACAAAAAGGGGAGAGACAAAGGAGAAGCAGGGACAGTAAGAGAGATAAAAGCCCTCATTACAAGTATCACGCAATAGAGAGGAGAGAACGAGAGAGGGAGAGAATGGATGGATGGAAAGTGAGTGATCTCATGAGGGGAGCAAGGCTATGGCTGTTTTTTGTCCCACAATCTGACCTTGCTGCGTGTTTAAAAGTGCTGCACCTTGCAGCTTGACTCTGGGTGATATTATTACCTAACACTGCAACACTCAAAATAAGGTGATTGAATGAAAACAGTGTTTGCTCACGATCCTGATAATTCTGACACAGAGGGTCATTTCTGAAAAATCAAAAAGTTCATTTCAAGTAAATCTCCCACTTTTCGAAACGCCAAAGCCAGCTTTTTCAGCAAAACCAGCAGCCATCTTTGTTATTCCATACCCTGTATGGTTCAAGTGACAGAACCCATAATGTATTATTGGTAATAATATTAGCATTATTTATACAAAGACTTATAAAAACAGTGACGAACAATATACATACAACACTCTCATTGGCTTACATCAGTACCTCACAGCTATTGCATTGCATTTATTAAAATAACAATAAAAACCCCCAGATATTTTGCTTTCCTATTCTGCAGTTTCATCATAAAACCCAATGCATCACTTTAATTTTAATATTTAATGATAACTCTCATTCAGTGGATCGTAATAACTGTGTTGACTCTTGTCACTTTGTCATCTACTGTTAACACTTAGGCCCAGATTTACTAAAATCTCACCCAACGCAGAGCAGCAAACAAAAATGCTGCGCTGTGTTGTGTGGGGAGGAGAGAGCAGGAGAGCACTAAGGGGCACATCAACAAGCATGCGATAAAAAATTATCCCCGCTTTTGCCGCCGTTTTCGGCCCAAAAGCGGCGATAATTTTATCGCCTAATCGGCAAGGTCACGCTAAGGCGTGAAACCTTGCTTTAGCGTCAGGATTCCTAACGCCCCAGCTTTGCATCTCTAATGAGATGCAAAGTGGGCGTTCCTGACCTGGCATGATAGGAGAAATGTCGCTAAGCGACATTTCTCCTATCATCAAGCCCCACGCTATGAAGCATAGCGTCAGGAAAAGTAGCGATAACCCCTGTTATCGCTACTTTCCTTACGCCTGCTTCAGGGCTGACTTAGCCATGATATCCTATGGAGGGTGGATATCATGGCTAAGTTTGTGAGTCCCTATCAACTAGCTAACGTGAGATTATTGCTGGGTTTCCAGCGATAATCTGACGTTAGCCAGTTAGCGCTAGGATTTTTATCGCTGATGAGATAAGCGTTGCTAATAGCACGCTATCTCAGCGATAAAAATCGGCGCTAGCCGGCGATAATTATCCTAGCGCTAAGTGCGCTCAGCGATAATTATCGCCGGTTGTTGTTGATATGCCCCTATATTTACTGAAATATGGCTCTCTCATCCCCTCTCCTCCGGCCTGCCTGAGTGATGCCTTCAGCTGGGAGCCGAATAGCAGAGCATCTCCATGTGTAGTGCTGCGGGTCCCTTGAGCGAAGGCCGCGAGCAAAGGCCGCGAGCATCGCCCAGCGGGCGCACTGTAGAAAGGACACGGGCAGCAAGGAGAGACCAAGAGAGGTCTCCCACGCCTCGGACTGAGGGGCATATTTACAAGGGCTTTATCTCCGCATTTTTGGCTTAAAAAGCCAAAAAAGCAGAGATAAAACTATCACCCTATTTACAAGAGAGTGCTAACATGCATAATCGCATGTTAGCACCCTTTTACCCAACGCCTCCCTTTGCATCTCTAATGAGATGCAAAGTGGGCGTCAATGGGCGTACCCCAGATGGACAACCTTGTAAATATCGCTGATGTTCACATCGCGATATTTACAAGGCTGCCCCAGCATTTTAGCACACGTTAGTATTTGGAGAAAACAGCTGTTTTCTCCAAAAACTAACATCTGCTAAAATGCAGAATTACCTATCCCCAACATTTGCAAGTTTTGCAGGGAACATCGCTGGAAAACCAGCGATGTTCCCTGCAAAAGGGCGATACCCTCGCTATCTCTGGTATTTTTATCGCCCTGGAGAAACGCGTTGTTAATAACGCGCTACCAGGGCGATAAATTCCAGAGATAGCCTGCGATAAAATATTTATCGCAAAGCATGGCCAGCGATAATTATCGCTGGCCGTTGTTAATATGCCCCTAAATTCCTGGAACCAGAGGCACAACTAGAGCTAAATTTCGGGTGGGGCTGATACAAATTTCGGGGGGGTCCAATTCTTCCAGTTATAGGCAGAGTGGAGATGCAGGGGCTCTAAGGAGTTGTGAAAACACAACAAAGCCTCGTTAGCAAGAAAATGATCTTTTAAAGACCTGTGAAGTACTCGGGTGCGGCCGTGTGGGTGCCCGGGAAGCTGTCTCAGCCCGGGCTGCCACACATGAGGGGGGGCTGAAGTCCTTTGAGCCCAATGGCCATTGCGCGCCTGCCTGGAACTTTAGCAGTTGCCATACGCGCTTGCGGGTAGCTGCATGTGGCAATCCTGCATTTATTTATTTATTTGAAGTTTTATATAGCGCAAACATGACCCATTAGGGTATCAGAGCGCTTTACAAGGTAAAGTACTTTACATACATGAAGGTGTGGGCAAAGTACAGGGATGGGGGATAGGGAAAAGTCAATAGTTGGACAAAGCCGTGGCTATATACAAGAGTCAATATAGTTCCAAAATCAGCGATGACTTGAGTACAATAGGGCACAAGGAGAAGATATATAGAAATAAATACAGATCCAAGAACAGGATGGTGTGGGCAGAATACAGGGATGGGGGTTGGGGAAATTACAAAAGTAGGGCAAAGCCGTGGATATATACAAGTGTCAATACAGTTCCAAGATCGGCGGGTGATTTGATAACAATAGGACGAAAAAAATATGTACAAAAACTGATACAGGGAGCATTGAAAGGAGGGAGAGTTGATACAAATAGTAGGTCATATGAATGTGCACCAAGGGAGCGTTATTGGAGGAATTTGCTCATTAAGAAGGTTTTAGCTTCTTTTTTGAAGACCGCCAGAGAAGGTATTCTTCTGATGGAGGAAGGAAGCGAGGTCCAGATTCTTGGTGCAGCTCCGGAGAATGCTCGATTGTATGTTTTTGCCTTGCGGAAGCGGGGTGGCTGGAGCACACCGTCTCTGGCGGATCTGGAGTTTCTGGATCTCCCAGATAACACGAGTTTCTGGGCGAGATATATGCCGGGGAGTTTGTGTACAAGGCTTTGTGAGAGATGCAGGCCAGTTTGAGATGACTTCTGCCTTCAAGGGGAAGCCAGTTCAAGGCCCTCAGGTGCGGAGAGATATGGTCAAATGTTTTTGAACCTGATAAGAGTCTGGCTGTTGCGTTGAGGCAAGGTTTTAGGGGGGCCATCGAAGTCTTAGGCAGGCCAGATAGTGTGGAGCAGCCATATTCGATTCTGGAGATAACTAATGCCTGCACAGCGTTTTTTCGGTCGGCAGTTCCAAGGAAGGGTGGCTTTTCCTGTCCTTGTATATATGGTGCAGTAAAATGTGCTGCTGGTGCGTCCCAAAAAGAGACGCACCGGTGGTGCAAGGGGCTTGTAAATAAGCCACCCACCCCCCATTTCTAACATTATGTACCAACATCAGAATTCTGATAGCTGTTTTGGCTTCGCTAGTATTTACATTTGAAAGCCAATGACAGCAGCAAGTGTTAAATGAAGATACATATATAAATTAATAAATGCGAAGAAGCAAAAGTAAAATGTTTTTCTTAATGCAGCACTGATATTGCCTCAAAGCGCTAATCATGAAGTAGTGAAATACAGCTAGAAAGAGGCAGGGGGAAGGGACAAAAAAGAGAATAGGGTGGGGGAAAGAGCCAGAATTGAGAAGGACAAAGAAAGAGGCGGAGAGTTCTAGAGATAAATAACAGGTGCAAAGGGAAGGAATCAGTAGTGCTCTTTATTTATGCCTGCAGTCCGCAACCCACTCTCTGCTTGGGGATATTAATGGGCCGCTGTCTCTCCCTCTGCTCCAGGCTCAACGCTCCAGAGAGCCGCACTATTTACTGCCGTCCCTCCGCGGAGGAGAAGGAGCTCCGCGTTGAGATATGCTGCCTGTCAGGTGTGAAACTGTTCTCCTGGACATGCCATCTTTCAGATCTGGGCTGCCAGCCCTCGCCCATACACCAGCTCCTGCTGAAAGGTGTCACTGGATAGTTGGCAAGGACATGGGGGCAGATGGAGCTGGATTTCCAACCACCCAAACAGTTCTGTCTGTGCCTCCTGGGTCTGCCTGTATTTCTAGGCTTCCCCTGAAACACGTAGGAGAGGCCTGGAGGATTTACTATTCTTGCTCAAGTGCTTGAAGATTTGGAGAAAGTGTACTTTTGGGAAATGGGTAAAGAAAAAAAACAGCTCTGTCGGTGTGCATGTATGAAGTGGCTTCACATGCCTTTATGTGAGCACTAGAGAACGTTGGACATGGACAGATGGGGAGCTAGAACAAACGTGTTCTAGCCATCCAAGCCTCCCTGTCTGCCCATGCCTCCTGGATGTGCCTGTATAACTAGGCTTCCCCTGAAACTCTCAGGAGAGACCTAGATGAGAGAAACAGGCTTTACCATGCAGTCGCTACCACGGCATGCCTTTACCATGCAGACCAGTGCCACAGGGGTAAATGCATACTATAGGATTTCACCTTTATCACACAGCCTTCACAAAGCGGTACATAATGTTTGTTATTTTTTGTAAAGAATGATTTTAGATGCAGATAAAGATAAAGGGTGGTAAGGGTAATTTTAGAGTCCAAGGGAGGGAAGAGAAGAGACAAAGGGACATAAAGGTGATTTTATGGCTTAGAGGAGAGTATAGTTAAGGGAAAATAAGGGTGATTTATGCTTTAGGTTGTGAAGAGATAAAGGTAAGTAAGGGGGATTTTAGGTATAGGAAATTGTAGAGATAAAGTCAGATATGAGTGATTTTAGGGTTTAAGGGTGGGTAGAGGTAGAAGGAGGTAAGGGTGATTTTAGGGTATGGGGAAGGTAGTGGTCAAGAGAAGGTAAGGGTGATTTTAGGATTTAGAGGCCCATGAGGCAAAGGGACACCTCCCTTTCCCTCTAAAGTACTAAAAGTACCAGCTCAGCAGAAGCTTTGTTAAAGAATCATGTAAGTTTTATTCCATGAAGAAAAATAGAACTGACAGGGCAATCTTCAGATCAACAAGTACTAAAACAATTCAAACCACGCACACAACATTCTATCCATCTCTGTTACCCCGCTACATTCCACATTTCACCCACAACCTACCAAGCAAGACCCAATACATCTTCCCCTTTGCACACATTCAAAACTAAAATTAAAGTAATAAAACAAAACTTTTCATAAACCTATGAAACTTAGCATATAACACATCATATAAAAGTTCAAGATATTCATAATATATAAATGCTTGGTCTCACGGATTATTACATCTCCATAGGGTTCTCAATACATGAGTATTCTTTTGCGTCAACAAAGAATCATTACATGGCCCACTCACTCCTGAATCCTACAACTCTCCAATTCTCCAAAGTTGTAGTCTGACTCGCATTTCGGCAAAGATAATCTTTCCTTGTTCCACCATGTGCGATCCTCCAACAAAAACACCCGCTTCCTAACACATATTACCTTCTTGCTTTGTGCACCACAGGAAGTGCCCAAGCTTTCAAGATATTCTGATGTGAAAAACCCTTGATCTTATTTAGCTTCTTACTAAAAACATCAGGAACTGCCTCCACCCATGAGCATTTGTCAATATACAACACTCCCATACACTGTTTCCTCAACATTACCAGTTCAGAACTGTTAGAATCTAAGGTAATTCCTAGATTCCTTTGATCCAACTAGCCCAAAAAACATGACTCATCTTTTGCCACATAAATAGTTCCATCAGCTATATGCCTTTTGAAATTCAGCATGGCATTGAACTCTCCCAACACCTCAATGCGTTTACCCCATAGGCTACCGGCAGAAAACAGGACTTCCTAAGAGTGACACCATGAAATTTCTTTCACTCATTCGGCCCAATTAGAGTAAACAAGGACCCAAAATCAGCCATCATTTTGACTTCAACACTACTAATCTCAATTTGACTATACAGTTTCTTTATGGTAGAAACTACTGCTTGTGATACTTTATCATCCACACCCACCGTCGTGGCAACGTTCTAATCTGTATCCACCAACAACACTATACTCCCACCATCTGAATCCGATTGAACAGTAACATCAGAACTTTCTTCAACAGTATTCACACTCTTATAAGACTCCTTAGAGTCAGCAAAACGTAATTTACTCACCTTTGTAAAATGCCTCCTTTTATTTACATTTGCCCCAAAATGTGTCTACAGCAGGGCAATTAGATGACTCACCTAATTGATTCATATTACCACATCTATGACATTTCAGTAGTTTCTTTTAATCAACATTTTTCTTCCACTTTTTACTTGTTTTATAATCCAATTAAAGAGTATGAACCTGAGTACATAGAGCCATTTGTGCCATAAATGTTGTGGTTGACTCGATTCCACTAGAAATCTCTATGGCCTTTATACAATGTCAGGTTTTCGGTAGTTAATAACTTCTCATGTATATTTTTGGTATTCGATTTCTCCACTAGTTGATCTCTAATCATTTCCTCCTCAAAAGTTTGATAATCACATGAGGCTACTAAAATCCTTAGAACACTAACAAAACTTTCAACTGACTCATTTAGTTACTGGTGTCTCATATAAAACTTAAGCCTTTCCATTATGACATTTTTCCTTTTCTTAAAATGCACATCTAGCATTTTAATTGCTGAAGCATATTCATCCACAGCATTGTCTTCCCACACACAGTAAAATGGTTAAATGGCGCTTTAAATCTTTTCTACCCTCAGTTTCCAAAGAATGATGCAAAATAGAAAAGAATCTTCTCTGTAAACACATCCCCTTCAATGGCTTCCAATTAGGCTTCAAAACCTTCCTTCCATAGTTCCCAAACAATGGGTGGAGTACCAGGAAATGCCTGAAAAACAGGAGATGACAACACATTTTGTTGCATAACGACGAATATAATTATGGTGCTCGGAGGAAAAGTGATTGATGTACACTGGGTATATAATAGTACTGTATATCAGGTGTGCAGATCACCGATATCTGCACAGTGTTTGACAGATGGACATGGAATAAATCACTTGCCAGGTCTACAGATCACCGAGACCCATGCAGCATTAGTTGCTGGTACACAAACACACCAATGGATTTCACCTTCCTTATATATCTTGTTTAGGCTGTATGGGCTGGATTTGCCCAGCACAAAATGGTGCTGCAACATAGCATGAAAATCCCAAAGTTGCCCAATCCAAAATGGCGTTCAAACGTACACTTTCATGTTGTGTGTACGTTGTGTGATGCTGATGCCCAGGCCGACCGGGAAACACAAATTCTTTCCAGCCAGCAACAATCCTAAACTGACAAGCATGGGACATGGGGAACAACAAGGTCCCCAAGAGATGCGATCTAAACTGACAGGAATGACCGCCAAAAACACCAAGGCCAATGGAACCAACTTGTACAATGACTGGAGGACTCGACCACAAAGGAGCTTGAAGAGGGAACCAGGATGGCACCAGGACAGTATGAAATATCACCCTGCCAGTTGAGGAGAACAAACATTGTGGGAACACCAGCTCATAGCCACTGAAAAGTCCCAGCTCAGCAAGAAGGAAAAGGCTCTGTTATAGAATCATGTTGGTTTTATTCCAAGAAAAAAACTAAAACCGATAGCTCAATTCTTAGACCAGCAACTGCCCAAGCAATTCAAACCCCACACAAAACATTCTATCCATCCCTGTTACCTCACTACATTCCACACTCAACCTACCAAGCTAGACCCAACAGGAAATAAGGTTTTAATAACAAAGGGGGATAGGTGGGTGATCCCCCACAAAGAAAACAAAAACACAAACTGGACTACTTTCAGCAGAAAAGGAGGAGTGGCACTGCAATCTGTGATGTTCATGAACTTTATTTTATTCACCGTTTCATCCTGAATGTGCAAACAGTGGCTGACACATTTTGACAAACAGCGTTTGACTGGAATATATATTTATATATAAGGATGTCCTTGGGGGCCAACTACCCCTCTTGTTACCTCCAGTAATTGCCACACAGTGGGATTGCTAAGAGGTCTTTGGATGCCACAACCCTCTTTCTCCACCACTCTGCAAACGCACCTCCTGGCGCACTACTGGTTGGGGAATGAAGTCCACTCTACTTCTGAGAGACCTTGGGGGCCAAGAATCCGTCCTGGTACGTCCTACAAGTCCTACGCAGCGGAATTCCTGAGAGCTGGTTGGAGGCCCAGCCCCCTTTCCACACCACTTTGCAAATGTGACTGCTAGTTAAAAAATCTTAGAAATTCACTAAAAAAACAAAGGTAACAGAGACATTGTAGTTCGGAATTATCATTAAAAAAAACATAGACATTCACTGAAAACACCAAAGGTTAGAATGGCGTTATAGTTAGCAAATAGAATTCAAAAAACCTTGGAAATTCACTAAACAAACCAAAGATTACAGGGGCAGATTCTACTCATACAAAAACAGAGAAATTCAGCCGTTATAATTAGCTAAAACTAAACTGTAACTCGCACCCATGCAATGCACTGCTTATGACCTCACATATTACATCACTCATGATATGGTCAGTGACATCACTAATGACATCAGTGATGACATCATCCACAGCATATCTGACACACCCACTCACATCCCAAGAGAATCTATTATACACCCACTACCACTGCCACTCTCACACAAATGAAATGAAATTAAATGAAATTTTGTACTTGTATAGCGCACTGCTGCCCCAGCAACGGGGCGTCCTGGCGCTTGTACTCATACCGCTGTGGAACCCTTCCTGGCTTTCCCTGTGAAATGTCCACTCCTGGGCACCCCCAAGGTGAAGCCAGGCATCCCCAGCGCTGTTGGGGCCGCTGTGGAGATTAAGCAAACTATTGCCCAGAGTTGCAGAGTGGGACCCATGATTAGAGTAGGCACCAAGGCGAGAATTATCAGGTCTGAGGAAATTGAGCCTAAGACCCGCCGAAGCGGGAATTGAACCCTGGTCCTGGGCCAGATCTCTGCATCAGGGTCTGCCGCTCTAAACATTGAGCCACACTTCTCCACAACCATTTGCAAACCCAATCATAGAGCGATACCAGTACTTACACATCCACTTACTGATTCATTGATCTACCCACACATCCACTCGCTCACACAAACTGCCACTCATAGACCCACTCACTCACTAATACAGCCATTGACATATCCACTCATACAGCCATACAGGCGCACACACTGAGTGAGTCACCCATAGAACTACTCACACACCTAGACACTCACCTATACAGTCAATCGCACAGCCACTTACTCACCCAAACAGTTACACACCCACTTACTTACTCATGCAAATAGTGACACATACTCACACAGCTATACAGTTACTTACAGAAGCATGCTCTTATTCATATAACCACTCGCACATTCACTCACTCACGCATAAGGTCACTGATATACCCTGCCACTCACATATACTACCTTTCACATACTTAGTTACTCACCCATACTGACACATGCAGTCGGTCACCCACACAGCCATACAGACACCCACTCACCCATAAGACTTCTCACACATGCAACAGTCACCCCGAAACACAGACACCCAGAAAACCATAGACGTACTCAGACAACCAATCAATCAGCCATATAATCATTCACTTACCCACTAACACCCATACACCCACTTAGACATCAATTGACAGACAGATACACACATTTACACAACCATCACCCATACATTCACTGAGACACCTAACCACTCACTTATACAGTCAGTCACACACCCAATGAGTCATACATACAGTCACTCATACACCCACTGATTCACCAATATACCTTGGAATATATATTTAAGACTCATAAACATTTTAAAAACACTCACAGTTACTGAATGGTGTCATCACTGATGTCATTTGAGATGTTACCAGTGATATCCTCAGTGGTGTCACTGATCATTTCATGAGTGATGTAATATGTGAGGTCATGAGCAGTGCATTGCGGGCGCACATGTTATAGTTTACTCAGCTAACTATAAGGACTGAATTTCTCTGGTCTTGTATGAGTAAAATCTGACCCAAATGATAACGTCCCTGTAACCTTTGGTTTTTTTAGTGCATGTATATATATATATATATATATTATCTACTGGCGGTCACCAGTAGATAGTTATAGTTAGGACCGAGTTTCCATAGGAAATCTGAAAATTCTATTTTGAATAACTTTGGCGCCGGTTGACGAATCCTCGCGAAATTTTCAAAACAAATGGGGCGCTCCATTCTGCTCGTACCATGAAAGTCTCGGGGTGATTCGTCAAGCGGGGGCTGAGAAAAAAGGGGGGTCCCAAAACACGTTTTCCCCATGCATTTTTCCATAGGACCTTTAGTCGAAGGTACAGCCCGAACGGCTGAACAGAATTACTTGAAATTTGGCAGAGAGGTAGTCCTCAGGTCAGGAAAGTGCCTTTTGCAGGTCTGGTGTCAATCTGTTCAGTAGTTCCTGAGAAAATAGCATTTAAAAGCATATAAATATCTATAAGCGCGCACCGTGAGCGCACCGTGCGAGCACCCTAACGTGCGCGAGCGTAATTCTGATTGGTGGTTACATGTTAGTCAACGTTCGAATCGGTCGAAATCAGGAAGTGTCGGCCGCCATTTTGTTTGTTTTCAGTGCGAGAGTGAAAAATGAAGGTGGCGAACGTGAAAAGGGGGCAGGGTAGAGAGTTCCTGACCCACTAGCCTTTGTCAGGGGGTCCCTGAAGGACCCCGAAGGCAGAACATTTTTTTTTTTTTTTTAAAATTAAAAAATCACGGGGGTGCGCGCACGGTGAAAAAAAAAATAATATTTTTAATACGTAGTTTATTGTAAAATAAATATATAAAAAAAATAATAATACATAAATAAATTAGCATTTAAAAAACGTACAAATTCACTGAAAAAACCATAGGTTTCACACACGTTATAGTTAGGAATTAGCATTTAAAAAACCTTTCAAATTCACTTTAAAAAACCACAGGTTTCACACATGTTATAGTTAGGTGGATATTTCACTCGTAAAAAAACAATGAAATTCCCCCGTTATAGTTAGTTCAGATAAATATAACTCACTCTATCACAAGGATGATGTCATCAGTGATGTCATGAGTGATGCCACTGACCATGTCATGAGTGATGTAATATGTGACGTCATGAGCAATGGATTGCGGGCGCGCGAGTTATAGTTATCTGAACTAACTATAACGGGGGAATTTCATTGGTTTTTTAAGAGTGAAATATCCACCTAACTATAACATGTGTGAAACCTATGGTTTTTTAAGTGAATATATATATATATTAAACCTACTGGCGGTTGCCAGTAGGTAGTTATAGTTAGGACCTAGTTTCCATAGGAAACTCGTTTTTGTTTTCGCATCTATATATATATATATATATACATACACACACACACATTCAATGTGAAATACATACACATAGGACAATATGACTAAACTGTGTGGTGAAGGCATCGGTTTTAATACCATGAGTGGTAGTGCAATGTGTTGTAAAGTTAAACGCTTTGCAATTCCTGTGTGGTAAAGACCTGCGTTGCAAATGTATGCATTGTAACGTCGTGCATCCCAGGATGATTTACTATTCTAACTCTGCACCTGGAGATTTGGGGAGTGTGCTTAGTTTGACCTTGAGGTATTTTCAGCAAATGTGAGAGTAAAAGACAGCACTGTCAGTGTGCATGCGTAAAGTGCTGTCACATGTGTACTGGAGAAAGGAGGGCATGGAAAGATGGGGATCTGAAACAGATGGAATAACAGCGCAGGGGGATTCCAGACCAGGGAAATACTTGGATGGCATGGACTGTGTAGCAGACTAGAATGAAGGTGCAGTAGACAGAAAAAAACATGGATTTGGCAGAAAGAATAATTTGTGTTATTTTCTATTTGTACAGCAGGGTATTGCTGTTATGTTGACAGGATGCAATCCAAGCAAGACATATAAAAAGGGTTAGTTTATTCAGTAATATGTAGGAACAACTGTGCCATCTGTGGTGCTCTAGGCACCAGGTCTGCTAACAAATGTCAACTCTAGCGGCTTAGAATCCAGCGTCACCAGTGTCACTGTTCTGGTGAACAAACATTTTCACGCAGAAATCAATTCCCAAATGGATGTGAAAAAGAGAACAACTGATGTAACAATTGTTCTGCAGAATCGTGGTGCTGTTGCATAGTCTGATCGCAGAAAGCCTGTGCTTGTATGTGTAGTTGGGGGAGGATGCATGGTTGGGCTATGCCAAGTGTGGAAAACCACTGTTGTGTGTGAGGGTGAGAGATGTGCCATGATTGTGCCACATTTAAAATGAGTGCTGTGCATAAGGAATAGAGATATGCTACATTTGTGTCACATTTAAAACCATTATTGTGCATGAGGGCCAGAGATGAGCTACGTTTGTGCCACATTTAAGAACAATGTTGTGTGTGAGGCCTGGAGATGTGCTACGATTGCGCCACATTTAAGACCAATGTTGTGTGTGAGGGCCAGAGATGTGCTCTGATTGTGACACATTTAAAACTAATGTTGTGTGTGAGGGCCAGAGATGCACTACGATTGTGCCACATTTAGAAATAATGTTGTGTGTGAGGGCCAGAGATGTGCTACGATTGTGCCACATTTAAAAGTAATGTTGTGTGTGAGGGCCAGAGATGTGCTGTGATTGTGCCACATTTTGAAGTAATGTTGTGCATGAGGGCCAGAGATGTGCTATGTTTGTGCAACATTTAAAAGTAATGTTGTGTGTGAGGGCCAGAGATGTGCTATGATTATGTGACATTTAAATGTAATGTTGTGTGTGAGGGCTGGAGATGTGCTCTGATTGTGCCACATTTCATGGTAATGCTGTGTGTCAGGGCCACAGATGTGCTACAATTGTGCGCCATTTAAAAGTAATGTTGTATGTGAGGACCAGAGATGTGCTATGTTTGTGCAACATTTAAAAGTAATGTTGTGTGTGAGGGCCAGAGATGTGCTATGATTATGTGACATTTAAAAGTAATGCTGTGCATGAGGGCCAGAGATGTGCTGTGACTATGCAACATTTAAAAGTAATGTTGTGTGTGAGGGCCAGAGATGTGCTACAATTGTGCCACATTTAAAAGTAATGTGGTGCATGAGGGACAGAGTTGTTCTATAATTGTGCGACATTTAAAATAATGTTGTGTGTGAGAGCCAGAGATGTGTTCCGATTGTGCCACATTTAAAAGTAATGCAGTGTGTGAGGGCCAGAGATGTGCTCTGATTGCGCCACATGTAAAAGTAATGTAGTGTGTGAGGGCCAGAGATGTGCTCTGACTGTGCCACATTTAAAAGCAATGTTGTGTGTGAGGGCCAGAGACGTGCTCTGATTGTGCCACATTTAAAAGTAGTCGTGTGTGTGAGGGCCAGAGATATGGTCTGATTGTGCCACATTTAAAAGAAATGCTGTGTGTGAGGGCCCGAGATGTGCTACGATTGTGCCACATTTAAAAGTAATGTGTGTGAGGGCCAGAGATGTGCTCTGATTGTGCCACATTTTCATGCATGAGGGCCAGAGATGAGCTACTTTTGTGTCACATTTAAGACCAATGTTGTGTGTGAGGGCTAGAGATATGCTAAGATCGCGCAACATTTAAGAACAATGTAGTGTGTTTGGGCCAGAGACATGCTACGATTGTGCTCCATTTAAAAGTAATGTGTTGTGTGAGGGCCCGAGATGTGCTCTTATTGTGCCACATTTCAAACTAATGTTGTGTGTGATGAGCCAGAAATGTACTACTATTGTGCGAATTTAAAAATAATGTTATGTGTAGGGCCAGATATGTGCGCTGATTGTGCCATATTTAAAAGTAATGTTGTGTGTGAGGGCCAGAGTTGTGCTATAATTGTGCGACATTTAAAACAATGTTGTGTGTGAGGGCCAGGGATGTGCTCCAATTGTGCAACACTTAAAAGTAATGCAGTAAGTAAGGGCCAGAGATGTGCTACGATTGTGTGACATTTAAATATAAGGTTGTGTGTGAGTGCCAGAGATGTGCTCTAATTGTGCCACATTTAAAGGTAATACTGTGTGTCAGGGCCAGAGTTGTGCTCTGATTGTGCCAGATTAAAAAAGTAATGTTGTGCGTGAGGGCCAGAGATGTGCTCTGATTCTGTCACCTTTAAAAGTAATGTTGTGTGCGAGGGCCAGAGAATTGCAATGATTGTGCCTCATTTAAATCTAATTTGGTGAGGGCCAGAGATGGGCTCTCATTGTTCCACATTTAGAAATAATGTTATGTGTGAGGGCCAGAGATGTACAATGATTGTGCCACATTTAGAAATAATGTTGTGTGTGAGGGCCAGAAATGTGCTACGATTATGCCACATTTAAAAATAATGTTGTGTGTGAGTTCCAGAGATGTGCTGTGATTGTGCCACATTTAAAAATAATGTTGTGTGTGAGGGCCAGAGATGTGCTCTGATTGTGCCACATTTAAAAAGTAATGTTGTGTGAGATGGCCAGATATTTGCTCAGATTGTGCCACATTTAGAAGTAATGTTGTGCATGAGGGCCAGAGATGTGCTCTGATTGTGCCACATTTAAAAATAATGTTGTGTGGGAGGGCCAGAGATGTGCTATGATTGTGGAACAATTATAAGTAATGTTGTGTGTGAGGGCCAGAGATGTGCTACGATTGTGTGACATTTAAATGTAAGGTTGTGTGTGAGTGCCAGAGATGTGCTCTAATTGTGCCACATTTAAAGGTAATACTGTGTGTCAGGGCCAGAGTTGTGCTCTGATTGTGCCAGATTTACAAGTAATGTTGTGCGTGAGGGCCAGAGATGTGCTCTGATTCTGTCACATTTAAAAGTAATGTTGTGTGCGAGGGCCAGCGATGTGCTATAATTGTGCCACATTTAAAAGTAATGTTGTGCTTGAGGGACAGAGTTATGCTATAATTGTGCGACATTTAAAATAATGTTGTGTGTGAGGGCCAGAGATGTGCTCCAATTGTGCCACACTTAAAAGTAATGCAGTAAGTAAGGGCCAGAGATGTGCTCTGATTGTGCCACATTTAAAAGTAATGCAGTGTGTGAGGGCCAGAGATGTGCTCTGATTGTGCCACATTTAAAAGTAATGTTGTGTGTGAGGGCCAGAGACGTGCTCTGATTGTGCCACATTTAAAAGTAGTGTTGTGTGTGAGGGCCAGTGATATGCACTGACTGTGCCACATTGAAAAGAAATGCCGTGTGTGATGGCCCGAGATGTGCTACGATTGTGCCACATTTAAAAGTAATCTGTGTGAGGGCCAGAGATGTGCTCTGATTGTGCCACATTTTCATGCATGAGGGCCAGAGAAGAGCTACTTTTGTGTCACACTTAAGACCAATGTTGTTTGTGAGGGCTAGAGATATGCTAAGATCGTGCCACATTTAAGAACAATGTTGTGTGTGTGGGCCTGAGATGTGCTACGATTGTGCCCCATTTAAAAGTAATGTGTTGTGTGAGGGCCCGAGATGTGCTCTGATTGTGCCACATTTAAAACTGATGTTGTGTGTGATGGGCCAGAGATGTACTGCGATTGTGCCAATTTAAAAATAATGTTGTGTGTAGGGCCAGATATGTGCGATGATTGTGCCACATTTAAAACTAATGTTGCATGTGAGGGCCAGAGATACGTGCTGATTGTGCCACATTTAAACGTAATGTTGTGTGTGAGGGCCAGAGATGTGCTCTGATTGTGCCTCATTTAAAAGTAATGTTGTGTGTCAGGGCAAGAGATGTGCTACGATTGTGCGACATTTAAATATAATGTTGTGTGTGAGGGCCAGAGATGTGCTATGTTTGTGCAACATTTAAAAGTAATGTTGTGTGTGAGGGCCAGAGATGTGCTATGATTATGTGACATTTAAATGTAATATTGTGTGTGAGGGCTGGAGATGTGCTCTGATTGTGCCACATTTCATGGTAATGCTGTGTGTCAGGGCCACAGATGTGCTACAATTGTGCGCCATTTAAAAGTAATGTTGTATGTGAGGACCAGAGATGTGCTATGTTTGTGCAACATTTAAAAGTAATGTTGTGTGTGAGGGCCAGAGATGTGCTATGATTATGTGACATTTAAAAGTAATGCTGTGCATGAGGGCCAGAGATGTGCTGTGACTATGCAACATTTAAAAGTAATGTTGTGTGTGAGGGCCAGAGATGTGCTACAATTGTGCCACATTTAAAAGTAATGTGGTGCATGAGGGACAGAGTTGTTCTATAATTGTGCGACATTTAAAATAATGTTGTGTGTGAGAGCCAGAGATGTGTTCCGATTGTGCCACATTTAAAAGTAATGCAGTGTGTGAGGGCCAGAGATGTGCTCTGATTGCGCCACATGTAAAAGTAATGTAGTGTGTGAGGGCCAGAGATGTGCTCTGACTGTGCCACATTTAAAAGCAATGTTGTGTGTGAGGGCCAGAGACGTGCTCTGATTGTGCCACATTTAAAAGTAGTCGTGTGTGTGAGGGCCAGAGATATGGTCTGATTGTGCCACATTTAAAAGAAATGCTGTGTGTGAGGGCCCGAGATGTGCTACGATTGTGCCACATTTAAAAGTAATGTGTGTGAGGGCCAGAGATGTGCTCTGATTGTGCCACATTTTCATGCATGAGGGCCAGAGATGAGCTACTTTTGTGTCACATTTAAGACCAATGTTGTGTGTGAGGGCTAGAGATATGCTAAGATCGCGCAACATTTAAGAACAATGTTGTGTGTTTGGGCCAGAGACATGCTACGATTGTGCTCCATTTAAAAGTAATGTGTTGTGTGAGGGCCCGAGATGTGCTCTTATTGTGCCACATTTCAAACTAATGTTGTGTGTGATGAGCCAGAAATGTACTACTATTGTGCGAATTTAAAAATAATGTTATGTGTAGGGCCAGATATGTGCGCTGATTGTGCCATATTTAAAAGTAATGTTGTGTGTGAGGGCCAGAGTTGTGCTATAATTGTGCGACATTTAAAACAATGTTGTGTGTGAGGGCCAGGGATGTGCTCCAATTGTGCAACACTTAAAAGTAATGCAGTAAGTAAGGGCCAGAGATGTGCTACGATTGTGTGACATTTAAATATAAGGTTGTGTGTGAGTGCCAGAGATGTGCTCTAATTGTGCCACATTTAAAGGTAATACTGTGTGTCAGGGCCAGAGTTGTGCTCTGATTGTGCCAGATTAAAAAAGTAATGTTGTGCGTGAGGGCCAGAGATGTGCTCTGATTCTGTCACCTTTAAAAGTAATGTTGTGTGCGAGGGCCAGAGAATTGCAATGATTGTGCCTCATTTAAATCTAATTTGGTGAGGGCCAGAGATGGGCTCTCATTGTTCCACATTTAGAAATAATGTTATGTGTGAGGGCCAGAGATGTACAATGATTGTGCCACATTTAGAAATAATGTTGTGTGTGAGGGCCAGAAATGTGCTACGATTATGCCACATTTAAAAATAATGTTGTGTGTGAGTTCCAGAGATGTGCTGTGATTGTGCCACATTTAAAAATAATGTTGTGTGTGAGGGCCAGAGATGTGCTCTGATTGTGCCACATTTAAAAAGTAATGTTGTGTGAGATGGCCAGATATTTGCTCAGATTGTGCCACATTTAGAAGTAATGTTGTGCATGAGGGCCAGAGATGTGCTCTGATTGTGCCACATTTAAAAATAATGTTGTGTGTGAGGGCCAGAGATGTGCTATGATTGTGGAACAATTATAAGTAATGTTGTGTGTGAGGGCCAGAGATGTGCTACGATTGTGTGACATTTAAATGTAAGGTTGTGTGTGAGTGCCAGAGATGTGCTCTAATTGTGCCACATTTAAAGGTAATACTGTGTGTCAGGGCCAGAGTTGTGCTCTGATTGTGCCAGATTTACAAGTAATGTTGTGCGTGAGGGCCAGAGATGTGCTCTGATTCTGTCACATTTAAAAGTAATGTTGTGTGCGAGGGCCAGCGATGTGCTATAATTGGGCCACATTTAAAAGTAATGTTGTGCTTGAGGGACAGAGTTATGCTATAATTGTGCGACATTTAAAATAATGTTGTGTGTGAGGGCCAGAGATGTGCTCCAATTGTGCCACACTTAAAAGTAATGCAGTAAGTAAGGGCCAGAGATGTGCTCTGATTGTGCCACATTTAAAAGTAATGCAGTGTGTGAGGGCCAGAGATGTGCTCTGATTGTGCCACATTTAAAAGTAATGTTGTGTGTGAGGGCCAGAGACGTGCTCTGATTGTGCCACATTTAAAAGTAGTGTTGTGTGTGAGGGCCAGTGATATGCACTGACTGTGCCACATTGAAAAGAAATGCCGTGTGTGATGGCCCGAGATGTGCTACGATTGTGCCACATTTAAAAGTAATCTGTGTGAGGGCCAGAGATGTGCTCTGATTGTGCCACATTTTCATGCATGAGGGCCAGAGAAGAGCTACTTTTGTGTCACACTTAAGACCAATGTTGTTTGTGAGGGCTAGAGATATGCTAAGATCGTGCCACATTTAAGAACAATGTTGTGTGTGTGGGCCTGAGATGTGCTACGATTGTGCCCCATTTAAAAGTAATGTGTTGTGTGAGGGCCCGAGATGTGCTCTGATTGTGCCACATTTAAAACTGATGTTGTGTGTGATGGGCCAGAGATGTACTGCGATTGTGCCAATTTAAAAATAATGTTGTGTGTAGGGCCAGATATGTGCGATGATTGTGCCACATTTAAAACTAATGTTGCATGTGAGGGCCAGAGATACGTGCTGATTGTGCCACATTTAAACGTAATGTTGTGTGTGAGGGCCAGAGATGTGCTCTGATTGTGCCTCATTTAAAAGTAATGTTGTGTGTCAGGGCAAGAGATGTGCTACGATTGTGCGACATTTAAATATAATGTTGTGTGTGAGGGCCAGAGATGTGCTACGATTGTGTGAAATTTAAATATAATGTTGTGTGTGAGTGCCAGAGATGTGCTCTGATTACGCCACATTTAAAGGTAATGCTGTGTGTCAGGGCCAGTGATGAGCTCTGATTGTGTCACATTTGAAAGTAATGTTTTGCATGAGGGCCAGAGATGTGCTCTGATTGTGCCAGATTTAAATGTAATGTTGTGTGCGAGGGCCAGAGAAGTGCAATGATTGTGCATCATTTAAAACTAATTTGGTGAGGGCCAGAGATGTGCTCTCATTGTTCCACATTTAGAAATAATGTTGTGCGTGAGGGCCAGAGATGTACTACGATTGTGCCACATTTAAAAATAATGTTGTGGGTGAGGGCCACAGATGTACAATGATGGTGCCACATTTAGAAATAATGTTGTGTGTGAGGGCCAGAGATGTGCCATGATTGTGTGACATTTAAATGTAATGTTGTGCTTGAGGGCCAGAGATGTGCTCTGATTGTGCCACATTTAAAAGAAATGTTGTGTGCGTGGGCCAGAGAAGTGCAATGATTGTGCCTCATTTAAAACTAATTTGGTGAGGGCCAGAGATGTGCTCTCACTGTTCCACATTTAGAAATAATGTTGTGTGTTAGGGCCAGAGATGTGCTACGATTGTGCCAAATTTAAAAATAATGTTGTGTGTGAGGGCCAGAGATGTACAATGATTGTGCCACATTTAGAAATAATGTTGTGTGTGAGGGCCAGAGATGTGCTATGATTGTGTGACAATTAAATGTAATGTTGTGCTTGAGGGCCAGAGATGTGCTCTGATTGTTCCACATTTAAAAGTAATGTTGTTAGCGAGGGCCAGAGAAGTGCAATGCTTGTGCCTCATTTAAAACTAATTTGGTGAGGGCCAGAGATGTGCTCTCATTGTTCCACATTTAGAAATAATGTTGTGTGTGAGGGCAAGAGATGTGCTACGTGTACTACATTTAAAAATAATGTTGTGTGTTAGAGCCAGAGATGTGCTATGATTGTGCCACATTTAAAAATATTGTTGTGAGGGAGGGCCACAGATGTGCTCTGATTGTGCCACATTTAAAAGTAATGTTGTGTGTGAGGGCCAGAGATGTGCTACGATTGTGCCACATTTAAAAATAATGTTGTGTGTGAGGGCCACAGATGTGCTCTGATTGTGCCACATTTAAAAGAAATGTTGTGTGCGAGGGCCAGAGAAGTGCAATGATTGTTCCTCATTTAAAACTAATTTGGTGAGGGCCAGAGATGTGCTCTCACTGTTCCACATTTAGAAATAATGTTGTGTGTGAGGGCCAGAGATGTGCTACGATTGTGCCACATTTAAAAATAATGTTGTGTGTGAGGGCCAGAGATGTACAATGATTGTGCCACATTTAGAAATAATGTTGTGTGTGAGGGCCAGAGATGTGCTATGATTGTGTGACATTTAAATGTAATGTTGTGCTTGAGGGCCAGAGATGTGCTCTGATTGTTCCACATTTAAAAGTAATGTTGTTAGCGAGGGCCAGAGAAGTGCAATGCTTGTGCCTCATTTAAAACTAATTTGGTGAGGGCCAGAGATGTGCTCTCATTGTTCCACATTTAGAAATAATGTTGTGTGTGAGGGCCAGAGATGTGCTACGTGTACTACATTTAAAAATAATGTTGTGTGTGAGGGCCAGAGATGTACAATGATTGTGCCACATTTAGAAATAATGTTGTGTGTGAGGGCCAGAGATGTGCTATGATTGTGCCACATTTAAAAATATTGTTGTGAGGGAGGGCCACAGATGTGCTCTGATTGTGCCACATTTAAAAGTAATGTTGTGTGTTAGGGCCAGAGGTGTGCTACGCTTGTGCCACATATAGAAATAATGTTGTGTGTGAGGGCCAGAGATGTGCTATGATTGTGTGACATTTAAATGTAATGTTGTGTGTGAGGGCCGGAGATGTGCTCTGATTGTGCCACATTTAATGGTAATGATCTGTGTCAGGGCCACAGATGTGCTACAATTGTGCAACATTTAAAAGTAATGTTGTATGTGAGGGCCAGAGATGTGCTCTGATTGTGCCACATTTAAAAGTAGTGCTGTGCCTGAGGGCCAGAGTTGTGCTACAATTGTGCAACATTTAAAAATAATGTTGTGCATGAGGACCAGAGATGTGCTATGACTATGCGACATTTAAAAGTAATGTTGTGTGTGAGGGCCAGAGATGTGCTCTGATTGTGCCACATTTAAAGGTAATGTGTGTGAGGGCCAGAGATGTGCTCTGATTGTGCCACATTTAAAAGTAATGCAGTGTGTGAGGGCCAGAGATGTGCTCTGATTGTGCCACATTTAAAAGTAGTGTTGTGTGTGAGGGCCAGAGACGTGCTCTGATTGTGCCTCATTTAAAATTAGTCTTGTGTGTGAAGGCCAGAGATATGCTCTGAATGTGCAACATTTAAAAGAAATGCTGTGTGGGAGGGCCCGAGATACGCTACGATTGTGCCACATTTAAAAGTAATGTGTGTGAGAGCCAGAGATGTGCACTGATTGTGCCACATTTTCATGCATGAAGGCCAGAGATGAGCTACTTTTGTGTCACATTTAAGACCGATGTTGTGTGTGGGGGCTAGAGATATGCTAAGATCGTGCCACATTTAAGAACAATGTTATGTATGTGGGCCAGAGATGTGCTACGATTGTGCCCCATTTAAAAGTAATGTGTTGTGTGAGGGCCCGAGATGTGCTCTGATTGTGCCACATTTCAAACTAATGTTGTGTGTGATGGGCCAGAGATATACTATGATTGTGCCAATTTAAAAATAATGTTGTGTGTAGGGCCAGATATGTGCAATGATTGTGCCAAATTTAAAAGTAATGTTGTGTGTGAGGGCCAGAGATGCACGCTGATTGTGCCACATTTAAACGTAACGTTGTGTGTGAGGGCCAGAGATGTGCTCTGATTGTGACACATTTAAAAGTAATGTTGTGTGTCAGGGCCAGAGATGTGCTACGATTATGTGACATTTAAATGTAATGCTTTGTGTGAGGGCCCGAGATGTGCTCTGATTATGACACATTTATAAGTAATGTTGTGTGTGAGGGCCAGAGATGTGCTATGATTGTGCATCAATTAAAAGTAATGTTGTGTGTGAGTGCCAGAGATGTGCTCTGATTGTGCCACATTTAAAGGTAATGCTGTGTGTCAGGGCCAGAGCTGTGCTCTGATTGTGCCACATTTAAAAGTAATGTTGTGCTTGAGGGCCAGAGATGTGCTCTGATTGTGCCACATTTAAAAGTAATGTTGTGTGCGAGGGCCAGAGAAGTGCAATGATTGTGCCTCATTTAAAACTAATTTGGTGAGGGCCAGAGATGTGCTCTCATTGTTCCACATTTAGAAACAATGTTGTGTGTGAGTTCCAGAGATGTCCCGATTGTGCCACCTTTAAAAATGATGTTGTGTGTGAGGGCCAGAGATGTACAATGATTGTGCCACATTTAGAAATAATGTTGTGTGTGAGGGCCAGTGATGTGCTACGATTGTGCCACATTTAAAAATAATGTTGTGTGTGAGTGCCAGAGATGTGCTCTGGTTGTGCCACAATTAAAAGTAATATTGTGTGTGAGGGCCAGAGATGTGCTACAATTGTGCCACATTTAGAAATAATGATGTGTGTGAGGGCCAGAGATGTGCTAAGATTGTGCCACATTTAAAAATAATGTTGTGTGTGAGGGCCAGAGATGTGCTCTGATTGTGCTACATTTAAAAGTAATGTTGTGTGTGAGGGCCAGAGATGTGCTCTGATTGTGCCACATTTACAAGTAATGTTGTGCATGAGGGCCAGAGATGTACTCTGATTGTGCCACATTTAAAAGTAATGTTGAGTGTGAGGGCCAGAGATGTGCTATGATTGTGCAACATTTAAAAGTAATGTTGTGCATGAGGGCCAGAGATGTGCCATGACTATGCCGCATTTAAAATAATGTTGTGTGTGAGGGCCAGAGATGTGCTCCGATTGTGCCACATTTAAAAGTAATGTGTGTGAGGGCCAGAGATGTGCTCTGATTGTGCCACATTTAAAAGTAATGCAGTGTGTGAGGGCCAGAGATGTGCTCTGATTGTGCCACATTTAAAAGTAATGTTGTGTGTGATGGCCAGAGACGTGCTCTGATTGTGTAACATTTAAATGTAATGTTGTGTACGAGGGCCAGAGATGTGCAATGATTGTGCCTCATTTAAAACTGATGTGGTGAGGGCCAGAGATGTGCTACGATTGTGCCACATTTAAAAGTAATGTTGTGTGTGAGGTTCAGAGATGTGCTCTGATTGTGCTACATTTAAAGATAGTGTTGTGTGTGAGGAGCAGAGATGTGCTCCGGTCATGCCACATTTAAAAGTAATGTTGTGCATGAGGGCCAGAGATGTGCTCTGATTGTGTCGTATTTATGTATCTCTTAAACTTGAGAATGTCAGCGCTGTTATTACAGGTACTGCCATTTCTTAACTCAAAGATACCCTTTTAATCAAACAGTGGATTTCATCAGCAGCCACAGCAGTCAATGTGCACCAAAACTGGCTTTCCTTTCTAAGATATGGAGACTCCTCAACCACACTGTTTGACTAGTTTCTCACCATCACCTCTATACCAAGTCCCTCAACTTAGGGCTCAGATCTTGGAGTTATCTTTGACTCTTACTTGTCCTTTAGCCAGTTAGTGGAAAGCATATCTAAGAATATGTTCAGTCACCTTCAGTGCATTCAAGAAACACTCCATCTACTGTAAACTCACCACTAAATAGTTCTAGTGAGCACAGTGGCCCTTTGTCACACAGATAATTGCAATGGTCTTTACCTGAATATCACCACCAAAGTGATTTGCAATGTTTAAATAATAAAATGCTTTACACTATTTGGCTTCAAAAAGAGTGTCCACCAATACCCTGTTCTTAAGGCACTCTAGGGCATATTATCAAGCCAGGCGATAAAATTATCGCCTCTTTAGCGGCAGAAAACTGCCGCTAAAACGGCGATAATGGGCTTGATAATATGCTGTATACAATTCCAATTGAAGCCCATGTTAGATGTGAAGGACATCTAACCCGGGCTTCAATTGGAATTCTATAGAGCATATTATCAAGCCCATTATCGCCGTTTTAGCGGCAGTTTTCTGCCGCTAAAGAGGCGATAATTTTATCGCCTGGCTTGATAATATGCCCCTTAATTTGTTGTTCGTTAAAGTGAACGAGATTTTCAAACCCTTTTGAAACATGAAAACCCACAATTCCCATATAAAATACCATCTAAAACTTCCTTATTCTAGTAGTAAAGTCTTTATGTATCTGTAATAATAAAATTACATAGGTACACAGTTGTAATAAAGTATCACAGTTGATTTGTGATGTCATAATGTCTATTGCCAGAGCCAGCAGCCAAGGAGAAACACAAGCCATAGAGCATACCTACAGTTCAGGTTTAAACAACTGGGTTTAAAATTAACAATGAACCACAGAAAGGAGTTAATCATGACAATATGCTTATTTTTTCTACATAATAGTTCATTAAACGAAAGACAGAATATCTCTCCATAGTCAACACATTCTGAGCTACAGCACTGTGGTAATTTGACTCACATGAAATCGACTTACATTATTGCAACATATTAGTAACTGTTTTCTGTGTGTTGAGTTTCACTCTATATAGTCTACGTCTGTTATTCACCTCTGTAAACAATTTATCACTTTCACATGAAAGAGCAAGACACCAAGGACGTAATCAGTTTGTGGAAAGGTGATGGTGTTACCCTGTATTATTAGAAATAAAATACTCCCTACGGTACGTTAAAAGAATGTTGCAAGTCACCTTGGTTTTCCATGACCTTATAAAGAAATTGAGCCTTCACCCTTGTTCCTCTATATTGTCCCAGAACTACTCAGAAATTTGCAAAATTATTATAATGCACAGAAGGTTTTTCTAGCCCATATATCATAAACCCCACCAACGATCGGTACTTGAGCACCTCTCCAAATTGGTGTGCCCCTACAACCTGAACCAGACACCCGAGGTCTGCCTGCCAGACTGCTTACTGCTGGCCCCTGCACTCAGTGGCTCCACAGTTTGGATGTCTCTGCTTGACCTCTTCACGAGGAAACAGCTTAAAAATATTTAACCAGAGTTTTTATCTACATCTAAAAATAGTCAAGCCTTTGCCAGGGCTCAATTTTATATTCCTATTATCGCCCCATATCAATCCTTCCTAATTGCTTTTCATTGCTACTCATTTTGTAGCGCTGTAGACTAACAATATATGAAATAAAAGCATTGAACAAGAGTAGTGGTTCTTTGCATGAAGTGGTGGAAACTGAACTTTTTTTAATTCTAGGAAAGCGAGTAAGGGAATGCGTGTGTGGCGAAATACAGTCTGGGCTGCGGGGTCCAGCCCAGTCTTCATAGTGATGGTAAAATCAGACGCAGTCAGTCAAACACACAGGTGGGCACACATGCACACACACCAACATACTTTCAGGCACACACAACTGCATACACACACCTGCACAGATGCATGCACACACACCAACATACTCATATACACATGTGTGTAAACAAACATGCATGCACACATGCACACACATGTATGTACTCACATGCACATATACACATGTGTGTACACATGCACACACACCAACATACTCTCACACACGTGCGTACACACACAGCCACATGCACACACATGTGCGTACTCACATGCAGGTACACACACATGCATGCACACATGCACACTTGCCAACATACTCACACACATGTGCATACACACACATATGCATACACACATATGTAAATACTCACATGCACATACACACATGTGTACACACACCAACATACTCACACACACACATGTGTACACACACATATATGTACACATGCACACAGATGTACGTACTCACATGCACATACACACATGTGTGCACACATGCATACACACCAATCTACTCACACACATGTGCATACACACACACAGCCACATGCACACATGTACATACTCACGTGTGCACACATGCATACACACAGCATACTCTCACACACATGCGCGTACACACACAGCCACATGCACACACATGCATGTACTCACATGCACATACACACATGTATACACACATACCAACATACTCACACATATGTGCGTACACACACACACACATGTGCATACTCAAATGCACGTACACACATGTGTGCACATACCAACATACTCTCGCACACACATGTGCATACACACACATGAACAGATGTATGCACACACACCAACATACTCACACACATGTGCAAACACATGACAGACGCATACATGCATGTACGTACACATATGCACATACACACACGCATGTACACACACATATGAACACACACAAGGATGAACACACTTCATATTCGTGGCTATTTCCTGCTCAATCTCTCAGTACAAAGGTCTCCACTCAGAATGATCAGCTCTTGTACGTTCTAGAAAATGGCCGCAGCAGCTCGCTCGTCTTCGACCTTATTCTCTGAGGTCTGTTCTGTAGAAAATCTATCAGAGTCCTAGTGCTTGTTCAAGATGTACTTGAGCAGAGTTTAATGAGTTCTTTGTGCACATAAGCATCTCCAAGGTGCTCCACTCTATCAACAGACCTGACCCAGAGCAGAGCTCAGTGAATGGAAGAGCTGTCTGTGATGTTTGAAGCATCTCTTAATTGTCCCCAGAGACAAAGATTTTATAGAGGCGTTTGCTGCTCTCTGTTAGTAAATATTGCATCTCCGAAGCATGGTTCTGTACCACAACACTGTGTGCTGCTGGAGAGACCTCATTAAGTGGTGAGCATAGCTTGTGAATTTATCAAGAAGACATCTATTTGATTTAATACGTTGGCTGGTTCCAACCTATTATATTTATGTGGCACTAAAATAGCTCTTGGGCCTCAGACTCAAAGGCTTGATTTACAAACGATTCACAACCTCATCTGAGATCGCAAAAGCATTTTCTAATGTCTCCTAAATGTAAAAAATGTCTCATAAAAAAATGTTGAGTAAATAGACACATTTGTGATTCGTGAGAAAAACAACATTTCCTAATTACAAGTACAAAAATTATAAAAGGAAATGTATAGGCACTAAATATTTTTTTTATATTTTTAATTTGCAAACAATTGCAAATTCAGAATTTTGCACTCACTAGCCACCATCATGTAGAAACAGTTAGTAAACTGGTGCAGAGCATAACAGTGGGTCATAAACTTGGTTTTGTTTTCTCAAATGGCTGCTTTGTGTACAATGGTGAGGAGCGGGAGGGTTTTGGTAGCACAGCAAGAAGAAGGAGACTGGAGAGGATTTACAGGGTCAGAAATACACTGAGTAGACAGAGGAGGAAATTTATAGCAAGTACATGCTCAGCAGAAGGATGGAACTAACCTTAATACATGTACTAATCCATTCTCGAACATTGGAATGTTGAGCGCTCCATTGAAAACAATGGAGTGCTCTGGGCTTCTAATGGCCGGTAGAAGCCCGGACCTCCATCATTCTAATGTTTATTCACAGCTGTTGCTGTGAACGAAAGGCCTCACGGAGCCTGAGGGGATTTCAGTCCCCTCGGGATTCGTGAGGCCTTTGTTTCTACAAATGATAACATTCTGCCCTGTGGGGGCGGAATGCTCTTATAGCCTTAGAGCCCTCCGTAGCGGGCTCTACTGGCCAATAAAGGCCTGCTCCCTTGTTAAAGGCCCTCACCTTCGACTTGTGCCTTTTACGTTGGAGCAGACCTTTAATGGCCGGGTGAGCCAGCTACAGCTGGATCTAAGGCTATACAAAGGACAGACACACATACGAGCCGGGTCATTCCATGTCATGTATAGCTCCTGTGTTCCTAACACCAGTTTGAGTTAGGGAAGCCTCCAGGGAACAGTAGGTGAGGCAGGTAGAATATCTCATGCTACAGGATCTGTAGACATTTCCTAGATGCCATGTTATCCAGAATAAAAGGCAAGACAACTTTTACTAACACACCAGAGGAGTTGCAGGCCACTAAGTTGGAATTTTACTGCAGTGCATAGTTTTTACACACCATTAGCTGTGTTAATGAGGCCAACATATCAATTTTTCCCCTATGAGGCATACAATTCTAAGAGGCCGATTACAATGGTGGATAAAACGTCACCGAGAGGCCGCCGGTGGGGGTCTGCCCAACTGACAGGCCATTGGTCTGACTGCCACATTACAATGCAGGTGGTCGGTGCGCAAAGGTCAGGGGGAAAGACCACCACCTTCGACAGGATCCAAGATCCCATTGGGCTGAGATTGGAATTTAATCCCTACCTATATGAGGCCTGGTACACGGTGCATGGATGTGTACAAAGTGCCTTTACACTGCGGCTTGTGCTGCGGCCATTTTCATGACCCACAACACAGGCCGCAGTACAAAAATGGCACGTTTCGAGACGCATTGGTTATATCCTAATCGGGCTGCACGGCATTGTAATTGGCCCTTATGTTAGGGACTGGAATAAGAAACATTCCTTAAACATAAGGAATGTTACTCTGACTGCCTTATTACAGACATTGTTGCATACTACCCTGGTAAAACTCATGTTTGGTATTTGATTCAGCACTGTGCGCTTCACAACCATCTAGAAACAGGAGACCTTGGGGCTGTGAGCCCAATAGGTAAAAACCCTGCACCCCCATTGCATAAATGATCTCCTAATTGTCATCATGTTTTACGAAAACGCACTTCTTGTATTCTTGTAGGTGACAGTGTGCAAGCCATTTGGCCCCCCTGTTGGCATCATGCCTACATCCACAATCACCAAGGTAGAGGAGGTGCAGAGTTGCACGCAGGCGAACACATTCTGGGGTGGAGCTAAAAGAAAGAAGCCGGCTTCTTAATACAAGTGGGGGGCACTGCAGATGCACCAGAAGCGTCTTTTTAGATCATAGCATGTTGTGTCATGCGGTGTAACATTGCAACCAGGAAAGGATTGTCATTGGAGCAAGGGGATGAAGATTCTGATGATGAAGAAGACCCCTGAACATGCAAGTCCAGGTCAGCATGTCACTCGAGCTGAGGATGGGTACACCAAACAGGAACAACCAAAAGTTATTTCTGTTTAACTACGTTTTTTTATATGAAAATGAATCAACTCAATTTGCCGTTCAAATATGACAGCAGCGAGATGAGTTGCAGGCAATGTTCAAGGAACAAAACAGAATTGCAAAGTCAACATGTCATAATTCCATGTTTGGGTGCATTTTTATATCATAACCCCTTTTGCCTCTGTCTCTCCATCTGTCCACAGTTGCCCTCTCATAACTTGCCAGCTCCTGCCCATCTCTGCCAGAACCCTGGCTCCTCCTAGAGAGGTCAGTAGCCACCTCAGTCGTGGAGACTCTTCTGAGGCTGGAGGCCTCCCTACGTCCAGGAACTCACTCCCCAATGGTAACCAGAGCAGTCTGTAGATCCTCCTGGGGCAATGTCACCCGTGTTGGGTCATTGGCATTGGGCCAGTTAAACGCCCCAATTTCAACTTGTAATTTAACAGTGCGGCATGAGAGAACCACAGTAGCACTGGACAGTCTGTCTACTGATCTCCTAAATCCCTGACATCTGCCTGCAAGGTGTATTTTGTGTTGACTGTTCATGGATTGCACAGAGAGAAAAGTCACAGCCTTGGTCATTGCCTCCAGCTGGAAGGTTATTGCCTAATGACCTGCCCTTAAGCTTGTAAAACCTTCCTTCGTAACCTATTCTAGTCCCCTTACCCTTTTCTAGTGTTGGGTATGACGTTCCGTTGCTAGCGTTGGTCAATCAACATTGGTTTTCCAAGCACTCTACATTGCCCATTGGATGCTGTCCCTCCTGACCAATAAGTGCCCTCCGCCTTTGCAGTGTGTCTCTTCCACTGAGGCGCCTCCACAACTTCTCTTTATCCTGTGAGAGACCACGTTGATGATTTGTGGGTGGGTCTTGCTGGCAGTCCCATGTCAGATCCCTCAGGTTCAAAATCAATGTCTCCTTCATCTTCAGCTTCTTCCTCTTGTAATGGGGCATCTGTTGGAGAGGTGCTGGTTAGTATTTACTTCTAAGGGTCTTTTATTACCACATGTTTTATGGCCTCATACAGAGTTTGGGGTGAGATGGTTTGATACATTTCACTATTGAAACTTGACATGCAGCATCTAGATGGTTCACTTGAGTCGCTTTCATATTCACGTCAAACTCCAAACTACAATTTCTACAAAGCAATTCTCCACTATCATGATTCAAACATTAGAAATATGTGATTACAATGAAGGATATGTTCTTCATTTGCAACATCATTATATAAACGATTTACAGAGATGAAAAGCTTTCCAAGTTGCTGGGATTTTTCAGTTTTAGTCATTGCAGTATGGGTTTTGTAGTCATGTTTTTAATCTATATTTTTTAAATTAAAACTCCCAGAATGCAATATGTAAATCACGAATTTACAAGGTGGCAATGCATGTGCTAAAAAAATCTTTGATATTGGCACATTTTGCTGCATGTTGGTGTTACTTGAATAAATAAAAATTGCCTGGCTGTGCTGACTCCTGTCAGTGCCTCTGGCAGGAAAGTTGCTTCAATCATCGCCTCCAAGGCCAAAGCTGGTGGTTGACTGTAAAGTCCCTCCAGTGTGCCTGCTTCATTCCTTCTGGTTGCTCGTTTATTTCTTTCCTATGTGACCTGAAATAATAACAACTCTAGCAGACTTCATCTATTATTTGTTTGATGGCACCTACTGCATTTATTTATTGTCTCATGGATTTCTTGCGAGTGCAGAAGGATTTCCCAAAGTACTTAACATTGTTGCCAACACATCTCTGGACAACTCTTTCTAATGCACTGTCACAGGACGTATCTTTTCTCTTGCAGCCTCTTTCCTCTCTCTCTCTCTTGGCTTGTCAATCTTGCTGTGTTTTCTCCTGCACCTCTGAACCTCTTCTTTGGATTCTCCTAAGCAGCAATGTGCTCCTGGGGATGTAACTTATCGATGCACAATTCGCGCAATTTGCGATGATCGACAAATGACAATTGAGGAATTGGAAATCCACAATTGCGAATCCTAAGGAACAACAATTAGGTACTGAAAGTGATTAGTACAGATTGATATACGAGTAGGTAATTAGGGTTTGGTATTTTTCGCAATTATCGAATGGCAGAAACGTATGTTTGTACTTCAGGCCCTTAGTAGCTTCCATATAAGGTGTGTGCTCCTTTACTGAGCATGCATAAAAACATGCTGCTTCCGGTGATTAGAAAAAATGCACAATTGTTATTACGATACCAACAGTAGGACCCTTCAGTACAAAGATTCCATTTAAGAAATCGTTCATTGCAACAAATATCGATTCGCAGTTTGCAGTTCGGTAAATGGAAAGAAACAAAGATTGATTTGTTAGAAGTGGTCGCAATTGTTGCACCAAGGTTTAATGAGTCCATCGGTATTTTTGAAACTGACCTATTAAATAATGTGTTGGTTCTCCAAATACCGATTCGTAGTGGGTCACAATTGGCCTACCTCATTAATATGCACGAGGTAGGTTGTAAATTTAGACCCATTAAGATTGGCTACAATGAAAAGCACGGTCGCCTGCTGGGGTCAGCAGACCACCATGTATGTGATTGCTAAAAAGTAAAGCTAACTTTGTTTTTAATACATCCAGTTTTCCTCAAAGGAAAAAGATTTTGTGTTTAGAAGAAAATGAAAAAAATACACAATCCCTTTCTGATGAGTAGGCAGTGGGCTCAAGGACCACTGTCTGCTTATAAAAAAGGTTTTGTGAATACTCACAAAGGGAAAGGGGTCCCATGGTGGCCCACTTCCTATTTGCAGATGGCTTACCTTTCCATAGGAGGAGGTGGTGATATATTAATGTTTGTGACTTTATTTTGGTTGCAAAACATTTATTTACATACGTAAAAGCAGAGTTATTCAAACTGGGGGAGGGGGGTGCCCCTCCCTGGAGGTTGGTGGCAGTGTGGGGGGGTACCCCTCCCTGGAGGTCGGTGGCAGTGTTCTTGGGGGGGGGGCAACTGCCTTAGTAAGTACTTGTGAATGAAGATGGCCAGGAAGAGTGACTTTGTTTATTTTTCCAGTTTCCAGGCCATCTTCACTTACAAGCCAGTTGAAGTATAGAAACAAGTACGGCCGCTGTGATCCTGAGTCCGGGGTGGCGGGATCAAGGGTTTGGCTTAAAACAAAATATTCTATCAATAATTTTCTGTATTTTTACGTTCATAGCAGCTGCCATTTAAAATAATGCACACACCGAAAAGTGTAAAATAAGTTGTAAAATAAATGCACACTAAGCTAGTTGATGGGCAATGCACTCGTTCACACTATGACACTTGGTTAATGTGATCACTGCAGATGTCTGTACAGGACTTTGTTCAAAATCGAGTTTACAACTATAGAGTCATATTTTAAAATGTGAGGAGGGCAGGGGTATAACGGGGAACCAGATTTACATTGTTCTATTTCAGTAGCTGATTCCTCTAAGAAAATGTGGTTTAATTTTGTAATTATGGTACCAGAATGAGTAAGAGGTGAATTGGGCTTCCAGCGTTCCAGACTTAATCATTGTTTGCCTAGACGGCTGTTCTGGAGAACACATGTGCTTGTGCGAGGACAACAGCTTGCACACACATGAATTATGTTTCAAAGGACGTGTATCATGCAGGTTGTGGAACGACCAGGATTTCTGGTGCAACAGAAAGAAGTAGATTTTCTGGACAAGGGCCAAATATTTTTGGGGCAATAGTGGGACAGAAATGAAAGGCTGACATCTAAATGTCAGAATACCTCCTCACATTATGCAAATACATAAACAACATACATGACTACAGGCCTAGAGCCTCATAGCTACCTGCCCTGCCTCTTCATCCACCATTCACCGAGAACCATGAATCCTCCCAGCATGTCCTCAATCACGGATAATTCTTGTGGTTTATTCTTAGGATTCCTAGAAATATAGAAGTGCAGGACTGGTCCAAACCAAAGTCAGGAAGGCTGAAAGGGGATCTATTTAGGTAGATGTGAGGGGCAGGAGAGGGCTGGTCAAGTATGAGTTTCATTACAATAGTCAGGAACCAGCAGGGCAATGTGTGTGGGTTGGGTCTTGCTAAATTCTGAAAAGAAAGCACTGGTTAATGCAGGCTGCCGCTATTCTGATTCCTTATTGGTGTCTCATAAATCCCTTCATATTGGATATTTCATTCACCCAGCAGATGCACCATCTCCAAGCGTTTCGTCAAGGCGACTCATTCCTCCATCTTCATCGGTACAGGGACAAAACTTGCATGTAAATTGATATGTAAATTGATACTTGTATAGCGCACTACTCACCCGCAAGGGTCTCAAGGCGCTTGTACGAATACCGCTGTGGAACCCATCCTGGCTTTCCCTGTGAGGTGTCCACTCCTGGGCACCCCCAAGGTGGAGGCCAGGCATCCTTAGCGTTGTGGGGGCCGTTGTGGAGATTAAGCAAGCTATTGCCCAGAGTTGCAGAGTGGGACTCCATGATTGGAATGGCACCGAGGCGAGAATTATCAGGTCCGTGTAATTTTTTTGAGCCCAAGACCTGCCGAGGCAGGGAATTGAACCCTGGTCCCTGGCTAGACCTCTGCATCAGGGTCTGCCACTCTAATCATTGAGCCACACTTCTCCATCCCATCCCTGAGAATATATACTCCATCCATTCCTTTAAGGAGTCTGCTCAATGCATTCTGTGCCCTGTTCATTATTGAATGCATGATTGAATGAATATGGTTTTAAAGAGCAATAGTCAAAAAATGTCTTTGTAGATTGTTTTGAACTGATCTGTGGTGTAGATAGTCAATGAACATTTGTTCAGTACGCATCTTGGAAAGAACATTTCCTTATTTGATTTTTTAAATCCATTCCTTGGGGGTATTTCAACTGCTCCTTTGAGGTTCCTCATCCCTCCACTTGCTAATGGTGCCTATTCATTCCATCCACTAAGGCGCTCTTATTTATATGCATCTGAACCCAGCATCTGTTCCTTGCGGTAATCTGTTAGATCCATTCATTGGCGAGAATACTCTCTAAGCATTCCTTAAAAGTGCTCTGTCTGTTACTGTATAAGTCAATGAAGGATTAAAGTTGGGGTGCCTACCTTGCACACTATACCACCTGCATGAATATCCTACTAAGAAGGGTAAGTGAATACCAGAATTAGATGTCATCATGGAAGGGATTGACTTTGATATGGATCATCAGAGAAAGTTGGTTCTGTTGTCAGGCTCCTCGAACAGCCAGATGTCCAGCTCAGTTCACTACAACATGTTTAAGAAATCTGGAGTAAGATTATGGTGTTTGAGTAAAAATAACATCTGTGGGTGTCAAGTATTATCCTGTACTTTAGATGGAGATACATGTTAATCCTTCTCATGGACTCATTTGTCAATAAGACATGGGGTTCTGAAGGAGAGTTGGCATTGATGGGGAGTGGGTCTAGAGATTATGTGGTCAGGAGTAGGATTCTCAAAAGTCCTTTTCAGTACCAATTTTTCCAAGTAGATTTCTATGTCCCTTGGAGACTTGAGAGGTGATATTTGTACAGGCCAAGGTAAAATGAATTGAAATATTAGAGCCACATGTTCATGGTGCTTTCCATAGCTCCTTAGGAACCTTAAAGGGGATTGAAGAGGAACACATGAATTTACACCGGGATTTTTCATCAGTGGCAAGTTCATCACTTGACTCCCGTTACTGGGCCATCTGCGTCCACCGCAATGTGATTCACGGGTGCCGCAGGTGTGGAGCAAAGGGAGCAGCTGAGCTGCTGGTTGTAGAAAAGATAATGGTAAAAGTGGAATGGACTCGGACAAACTAGAGTTGAACAATGCGTACGTGAGGGGGAGAACCGACGGCAAACACAGTAGGGTTGCCGAAAGTTTTCATCATTTTCATAAAGAGAAATTTTGCATGATTTTTGCCTGTGGGAGACTATTTTTGAGAAGAAAATGTCTCTACTTGAAGCAAGACTTTTTTTCTAGGACCACTTTGTATCTGTTGGTATCTCACAGGATTTTTGTGTGAGGTAAACCCTTGTAGAGAATAGTTACTCGAGGTACTAACAAAATATATTTCATGTAATATTTTCAAAATCACACCTATTTTATGAAAAGACAAAGAATTGACACCCACAAACATCACAGTTGTGGGAGACACATAGGGAAATATACACCACACACAAGGACAAATGAAAGAGGCATTTTATTCCTATTATAAAAAGTTATATGCTAATGCAGATATACTGGGAGGAGAGCGAGCATATCCAGTACTCAATAGAAATGCTTGACACCAGATCAATGGGAACAACTGGAAGCATTAATAACCCTAAATGAAGTGGTATTTGATCTGAAGGACTTAAACCTGTCCGAGACGTCTGGGCTAGATGGCCCCCCTAAAGAATGGTACCAAGTATATAGCAATACCGTGGCAAATAAACTAATCGTGGTGTATCAGGAGGCATTGCACGGTGGCATCCAGTCGCGCTCTATAAGGAAAACCCCAATAGTTGTTTTACTGACACCAGGGAGGGACTCTGTGAATTTGTAGAATATACCGCCTATTGTCTATGCTAAATGTAGACAACAAAATCCTTGGCAAGCTGCTGGCATCAATGCGGAAGAGGGAGTTGAGCCGTCTGATGCATGCAGACCAATGAGGTTTTATATTTAAGAGTTGAACAGCCCTTAATATTAACAGATTAAAGCACATAATGGGCAAGAGTGAGGATAGCCCTGGCAGTTGTGTTGTTGGATACGGAGTACACCTATGGCACTGTGACCTGGAAATACCTATTCGCAGTTTTGAAGGCCATCAATTTTGGACCTTAGTCTATAAAAATGGATAAACTCATCTATACAAAGTCACTGGCCAGAGTCAAGACAAACAGGTTGATTTTGGAGGAATGGGAGCTAGAGGGCACATGTCAAGGGTGTCTTCTGTCACTGTTCACTTTGGCCAGCAAGATCTTGCGCTTATCAACTTAAATCAGACCGTTCAAATTAGGCAATAGAAACTCATGGGCTTGAAGATCTGGTGTCACTGTCAAGTTGAATGCCTGCTTGAGTGAAGTCGCCCACTGCATGAAGACAAACTGTCTAAGCTCAACACTGACAAGACCGGAACCATGTTCTGCAAGAAGAGCACATCACTGTGGGACTCCACCTAGTGACCAACAGAGCTCAAACCAACACTCACACCTGCCACCCTTGCCAAGATCCTTGGAATCGTCATCAACAGCGAACTCGACAAGACCGACAAAGTCAATGCCACCACCGTCTCATGCTTCTATATCCTGGAAAGATTTTCAAATGACTCCGAATCAACACCCGGAAAACCATCACTCATGCCCTGGTCACAAGCAACCTGCACTATGTGAAACACCCTCTATGCCAGGACCAACAAAAAACTCACCAGAAGGCTGCAAATCATTCAGAACTCAGTGCTGCGTTCACATCACCCACGTTTGAAGGAGCTCCACTGGATTCCGATTCACAAACGAGCACTATTCAAGCTCCTCACTGATAAATTCAAGGCACTACTTAGCCCTAAACCAAACATACCTCAACTATTTCATCTGCTTTCAGAAACCTTCCAGACACCTCTGATCATCTGGATGCCTACTTGCGCAAATCCCATGAATACAGAAAGCCAGATCTGGCAGTCGAGCCTTCTCCTACATTCAGGGCCGGACTGGCCATAGCCGGCATCAGGCGTTTTACCAGGAGGCCGGAAGGGTGGGGGTTGATTTTGCAGTGGCGGGGCTGTTTTTGTTTCTGGGGGCCAGTTTTGCAGCGGTTGTTCTATATCGGTCCCCAGTAACAAAAGCAGCTGGCAGGCTAGTCTGTCAAAATGGCCATGGCTGCTTTGGGATCCCAGTCCGGCCCTGACTCTTGAAGCATTGAATGAGCTGCCGCTTCACATAAGAGACTAATCTTCACGCAAGAAGCTGAAGACCTGGCTTTACCAGTAGGCCCACTAGGCCCTAGGTGTGCCTAGACTAACATCTAACACTAACAGCATAACATACCATAACATGACATAGCATAACATAACATAGCATAACACAACATAACATAACATAACATGACATAACAACATAACATAACTTAACATCACTGAATGCTGATGACTTACTGTTATTCTTATCAACTGATTGAAGGTGTGCAAAGGTCATTGGATCTATGGGTTTTGCGCCCCCTGTCAGTAGTAGAATGAATAGCAATCACCAAAATGGTGGTATTGCCCAGATGTCTGTCCTTCTTCAGGTGCAGTATGCATGGGCTTCCCTGGGAGATTCATGATCAGTTGCAGTCAGTCCCGAATACTTTGATCTGGGGAAGAAAAAGCAGGAGAGTCAAAAAGGATATATTAATTATGAGGAAAGGGGGCTGATGACCTTGTAGCATTCTTCATAGCAGCACAAGTACAGTTTGAAGAAAGCTGGTGTGAACCAGAATAGAGTATAGATGAAGGACTCCTTGGTAGGTCGCTCCCGAACGATATCCTGACGCTATGTTTGTTTTCAAGGTCCAGGTTCGAGTCGAAGGTGCCTCGGCTGGTGAGAGACATGATACTGGTTTAGATCTAGTTGGAGTAAAGTGCAACCATACATGTGAGATTTACCATGGTGGCAGCTCCCAGAATTTGCACAACTTGATGTAGTTATGAAGATTGAAGGAGGAGGGTTGCTTACCAGTAGCAGACCTGTCCAAACTGGGCACCTGGACTCACCAGAGAGTGCAACCGACATTTTCGGTGTGGACAGAGGGCAGTTTCTCCATTATCATGCTCTGTGCCAGGTAACAAAAAAATATGTGGGGATGTCCAAAATACTCCAAGAGAGTCAAATGTATAAAGTCTGTTGCTGGGCACAGATCAGGGGCAAGGATGTTTCATTTCACTTGGCTCTCAGAGAAGATAAACCCAAACAAGAGCTGACAAAGCGTAGCAAAGTGGGAAAATGGGTGTACTGTGCAATACACAGACATTGGCAGGGTGCTCTCGCAGTTATATGAGAGGGATCCAGTAACGCGAGATTTAACGCGAGATTTCACCACTTAAACTGCAATTTTACACCCAAAACCTACATGACACCTGTAATGCTGTATACATTGGAACCGAGAGGGGTTACTAGCTTCGCTTAATTCAACGACCAGGAGATCACATATTTTCACTGGGTGTGGCAATGCCTAGACATATTCGAATTTTGGAAGCCAGTGGCAGACAGGAATTCCAGTTGCATTCAGCTCACAATGCACCTCTTGCAGACATGCCTATTAGGAATAGATGCAGTCAACTGTAAAAATAAAACTAAGAGAAGATTTGTACAGTTCACTTTGTTGCTAGTTAAGAGGCACATTGCAATACATTATAGCACCTGAGAAAGCGACATTCGAAAGTTGCCTTAAGATGTTACTCAATGTACTCTGGCAGAGGACATACGGGTGAAACTGCTCAGAATTGATGAAAAACTGCAGGAAGACCTTGACATTTGGAAGTCGTTAACCAGACACTTAGGGCCATATATACTATTATTTCACGCAGTGCTGTGCAGAAAGGGACCTTGCTGTGCTGCGTTGCATGAAAGGGAGAGAATGGAAATGTGCCATGTTTTCAAAGATATGGAGCATTTTATCTCTCTTCTTGCTCTGGCACACTGTGTGCTGCCCAGCGCCAATGCAGGCCTCCTGGCACTTGCATTACAGGGAGGATTGGTTTTGTTCTCCAAGAAAACTCTGTATCGTCCCGACCAAATAGGATTTTTTGTAAGCAGTTTATATTCGTTTTACCTTATATCCCTAGCCTGTTGGATGCTGATGATAAATCCCTGAAAAAATGTTTTATGTAAATCTAGTCCCTGGTGGGGTGTGTGTCTGAGGTGAAGGTCCCATGCTCACATCTGCTCAACACACCCTTACATTCGTTAATGTTCATTAAAATGTATACCGGGTTAAAATGGGTGATAATTGAATTAAACAAGTTCTATGTAAAGGGCTCTGGATAATTGTGATATATAAAGACTGCTTTCTCTACCGTGAGCATGCAACGCCTTTCTCTTTCAGTGAGTTAAACGCTCGCAGCTGAGATATGTGGTGGTGTACAGACCACAAGCTTGAGTTCCAGTAGGGCTACCATCCCGCCATGCATCATTCCAAGGTGGCTCATTTGTGTATATTTAAAGCGGGAAAGAGGCACATCTGATAGGTACAAACAGGTGCTAAATAAAAAGCAGTTTATTAGTATAGGTGCTTCGTAGATGACCCCTGAATCTCTCTTCATCTCCGACCTCAAGGGAGATCCAGACAGGTAGGCATAAACACCCCACAGTGCTCCAGTTCTGTAGTTTAACAACAGAATGAATTCTGGGTATTGTAGTCCGGATGCACTTCGCTTGATCCAATGGCACTAACATCCCTGAATGCAGAGGTTTGTGTAAGTAGGGCCCAGATCTGGAGCGTTGCTGCTGGGTGTCATGGAGTCATCTAGTGACCTCACGTTCGTGTCTCTTCATCTCGTGACTCCATACGTGCTCCTAGGTCGGAATCAAGCGTGAGGTATTAGGTGTGTAAGCTTACATGGAGCCTCACCTTTCTCTGGCAGGCCTGTGCATGCCTGAGAGCCTACAGAGCCCGCATTTCACTCGCAACCTGGAAACCAAATACTTAATATTCCGGATGTGTGATCTGACCTACATTCCAACTGAGCCAGGGAGACACGAATGAACCGGAGACAGAGAAGACGGACAGAGGCAGAAGGCACAGGGAGGAGTAAAGAGAACAGTGAGGATCTGCTGAAAGCAAATAGAACAGGAGCAAATGAGACAGAGAGCGAGAGAGAGCAGGGTGATAAAGAAAAACGAGAGAGCGAGAGAGTTAGAGGTAGTGATAGAGAGAGGTAGACAGCGAGAGAGACAGAAGAGGAAGGAACTTAAAGATTGGGTAAACCTGAAGGCTAGAGAACTACAGTGACGGCTTGGCAGAATTAAATGAGAGAGGGAGAGAGAGAAAGTGTGAGTGAGAGAGAGCGAGAGAGTGATAAAGAGAGCACATGAGAAAATCTGAATAAGAGAATAGAGCAGAGTGGGCATTCATAAGCAATGCTGAAGGAGAGAGCGAAAGAGTGGAAGATAGAGACAGAAATAAACTCGGAAACGAAGCAATGAAAAATAGAGGAGCAGCGATTGGGACAGGCAGAAAGATTAGCAACATGGAATAAGATACAGGAAGGCGAGAGAAAAAGAGGCGAGGAGACACAGAGGAAGATAAGAAAGAAGCAGGCAGAAAGATAAAGGAAATGTGAAGTGGAGCAGGATAAGAGACTGACAAGAAGAATCACAAATATGCAAAGTGGAAGAGAGGGAAACTGATGAAGGAGTGTGAAAGAGAGATAATGGCAGCCAGCAACTTGAAGAGTTAAGGAAGATATGGAGGACTAGAGAGAGACGATAAGGAAAGAGGTCAAATGAGAGCGCTTGATCGACGGAGAAAGAATAAAGACACAGGAAGATGCAGAGAGAGAGATGCGACAAAGAGCGGGGGGGGGGGTATAAGAGAGAATGTTTTAAAAGGTCTGTGATGGAGCGACAACAAGAGACTGGTATGAAAGAGCTAGTAGACATAAAATATAGGGAGAGATCTACATGAATAGGAGAGTAGGTGGATGTAGAGGCAGGGCAGTGAAGCACAGGTGGGCAAATTCAAAAAGACAGAGTGAGCCAGCTGGAACGATAGAGAACTAGGGAAAGAGTAAGACGGAAATGGAAGGAGACACTGAAAGCAGAGAAGAGTGAAGGGATAAAGTGATGAGTGGGGTAGAAATGCAGGTACTGCAGGAAAGGGAGAATTAAGGGAAAATCAGCAAGGAAAGGTAAAAGCATGGGACTGTCTGGAAGAGAGACAGCAAGAGCGACAGAGGCGTAAATGGCTCAAATATTTATTCCTAAGGGTCGCCACAATGAGGAGAGAGTCTTAGCAGGTGCCTTCCTCTTTAAAATATGTAAGGGCCATATTGTCAAAGAGTTGTGTTGCTTGTGTGCCACACAAAGGGGTGCAATAGAGACGCAACCCTGAGGATGTGCTTATCTAGCCACGCTGTGATTTGTTGCTCTGCCCCAGGGAGGTGTTCCATAGGTGATGTGTAGGTGTTCTCATGCAACACCCATGGATTTTGGCGCATTCCCAGATTTAACATAAGTGGCAGACCTGGGAATGTGTCAAAACTGCTACACATCCCCAGGGCAGGCACAATGAGGAGACATATCTTTATTTCTCCTCATTTTATCCTCTTTCTGTGTGTGCTGCTGCACACACAGAAAGAGGAAAATGCCTCGGGAACATTTTTATGCAGGAAGTTGTCCCTTTCTCCACAAAAACAATCCTGCTTACAACGCAGGCATGCTTGCACCATGGTGCAAGGGTGCCTGTATTGGCGCTAGGCAGCACATTGTGTGCTAGCGCTGAGAAAAGGCATAAAGGCGATGTAAAATACGGCACATTCCTGTCCTTTCCATTTCACACAGCACAGCAAGGTGGCTTGTTGCGTGACTGTTTGATGAATAGGCCCCTAAATGCCCAGACCTCCCCATGGTAGCGGTGAATTTGTATCCGTCTTTTTACCCAGAAGAACTTGCTTAATGCAACAGAAGCAGCCCCATTAGCACTAAAGACACCACCCGCACAGACGGGTAGTAGTGGAGCAATGATAACTGATGAGAAAGGGTAAGACTCAGTGTACTGAAGAATACCAATCAATTGTCCTTGCAAAGGCCATTGGAGAAGTCAGCAATGAAAAATTTTGTTAAAGCGCATGCTTTAATTAGTTTAATGGATCAATGCACAATCAACAAAAATGCAGAAAAACAGGTTTAATATCAGAGCCAGCAAACATCCAATGACACTGCAAACTCAATGAGACTGATGAAATAAAATCACCACTAACAATCTTCAGAACCAAACCCCCCAAAGCTGCCAGGAGATAATTGTTGCTCTCAAAGTGAAATTATCCCCTAACAAACCAAAGCATAGGAAAGCAATCAGAGGGAATTGAGAGAACCCTGATTTGTTTGGAAAATATTCATCCTGGGAGCTGATCAAAGCACAAAAAGATTTACAGATGTATCGATGAAGATGGAGAAATCTGACCAGGCAACAATTCTATTCCAAGAAACAGCCCAGTGCATGAGGGCTGTGGACATACCAATTGTTAACACTCAGTGTTCTACCACCCTGAGCACAGCAAGGGAAGGTGCGGCTGACCAGGACCCACCTCCTTGGCCTCAGTTCAAGTTTTGAATCAGACCATGATTAAGAAGTCAAGACAAAGGCAGGGTATCGAGGCTGCATCTTAGAAAGGCACAAACTCACAAACCAACCCATCAGCCATCTAGCTGGTCATAAAAATGTCAAATTGTAAAGAAAGATCAAATGACCGATGTTTGAACATAGACCTTCAGCCAGCCACATGCCGCCAAATTTTAACACCTAAAGTTCAGACACATGAGGATGCAGATGTCATGCACCACCACTTCTAAAAAGACTATGAATTGCAATAGCCTTCTCCTGTACAATAGCCATCATCCTAAGTCTCTTCGAGACTACTTACAATACGGGCAGTTCCTTCACCTTCGATGTAACTGTAGCAACCTGAGAGACTATGACACTCAGGCAAAAGAAGTCACCAGTAACAGGACACTTTTCCTGTGGATCCTGCGGAGAGTGCCACCTAACGAAAGCAACTAAAGAGATGTATCTATATCACACACATACATGAACAGAGAGGGGCCACACTAATTGTAATGCAAGGATCTGTGTTTACCTCATCACCTGTCTGGTGACCTCAGATATGTGGGCATGACAATGAAACCAGTCAAAATCCGGATAATGGAACATCGCAGCAATGTTCGATGGCAACGCAGAAAAAACAAAATGTCTCCACACTTCCTGACGACCAAGCATACACGTGATGACATTAGGTGGACTAAATTAGACGCATATCAACATTGGGACCAACGATCATTGTTGAATAGGGAGCACCACTGGGTTTTTTGCCTATACACTCACATCAAAGGGCTTAATGATGATATCCCATGGGTTGAATTCACATGACATTAGAATCCATCCTGTACATCTATGTGAGGATACTCCCAGTCCCCCACTACACTTCCTGCTCATACTGTAAATGAGGACTCCTGTTCCAGTTACTTCTAAACTCCTGATATATGCACCACTACATCAAGCACCTATTGGGTTGGGCCTCCTGTATGTCTAGCTACAGTAAATCAATACTCTCTTCTGTGACGTGTAACAATAATCATGACCTAATTCCCATTTGTAAGTCTAGTGATAGTGACATTCATATTATAATGGCAATGTAACTTGGTATAATGACATATAAGGATTAATCTCCATTGATTTCTTTCTCTTTCTTAACGTTCATACGATCCCCCTTGTGTCTTTTCGATAGGGTTGACAAGATGAGGCTTTCTCAACTGCTCCGACGCTTGTGTATACTTTGCTTCACACGCGCCGGCTATCTCTGGATGAACCCGGACGTCACCTTCATGCTAGGCTGCTTTTACTCCCATTATGGTTTTCTGTGTCATTTACACACTAACCACATGGGTGACTTTTGCGCTCCTGGCATGCTGTGTCTACGTATTGAGACATTTACATATATGACATACTGAAATGCTGTTTTAGAGTGTCTATATATGACTATATGACCTATATGACTGATGGGTGACACCACTTGTGGAGAAGTGTGGCTCAATGATTAGAGCGGCATACCCTGAGGCAGAGGTCTAGCCCGGGACCAGGGTTCAATTCCCCACCTCAGCGGGTCTCGGGCTCAAAAATTCTACGGACCTGATAATTTTTGCCTCGGTGCCTATTCCAATCATGGAGTCCCACTCTGTAACTCTGGGCAATAGCTTGCTTAAACTCCACAACCGCCCCCGCAACGCTAAGGATGCCCGGCCTCCACCTTGGGGGTGCCCAGGAGTGGACGCCTCACAGGGAAAGCCAGGATGGGTTCCACAGCGGTATTCGTACAAGTGCCTTGAGACCCTGCGGGTGAGTAGTGCGCTATACAAGTATCAAATTTACAATTTATTTTACTTGTAAACCACTATATGTGTTTTAATCCCCTACTTCTAGGTTGGAACAGTTCCCCTTCAGGTCTATTTGGGATACCTATTTTTGTCACATATCCCATCTAAGTTTAGGATAGAGATTTTTTCGGTCCTGAAGAAACACCGTGGATCCACCCTGGGCCATCAAGTCGTGAAACATGTCGATCCTACAACACTCACAGTGAGGCTGTCATGGTCCATAGACCCCAATTGACAGTACCCGCTCATTCTTTTAATACCTCTCAAGGGGACCATTTTATTACAATTGGATAGGTACCGCTTAGGTAGTTGTAATTCATATAGCACTACATTTAGCATGCTGCCCTACACTCATTATTCCTTAGCTCATCATTTCAGCACAGAACAGAAGATCTCTTACAAAGAGCCCCCCTGTGGGGCCCGTTGGGCTCGACGGGAATGGCTGATCTCCAGATTATACCGAGCTTGCATGGCCATGAAGCCCGACTCCTCCAGATGGGCTAGGGAGGCCTGGGAATGTGACCTGGGCCAACCACAATCTGACAAAGTTCTGGTACTTTTGCTGTGCCCAGACTAAACTCATCTCTATCAATCACAAACACAAGATCCTCCATTTCAAATTCTTACATCGACTCTACACCACCATCAGAGATTTTGGGCATCTTGATCCTACACGCCCGTCCCAATGCCCTAAATGCCATGCGGTAGAGGTGGACTTTGCCCATTTAACGTGGAAGTGTCCATGTACAGGGTAATATTGGGCTAAAATCTTCTCTCTAGTCTCTGTCATAATAGGAGTCACGCTTACACCTGCCCTCCTGTTGGGCTATGTCCAGGACCTTCCCAGGAGTGTTTGCAAACTCACCGTCATCGCAGTACTACCGGCAAAGCGCAGTCTCGCACTTCACTGGGGTAGCAGCGTGCGCCCCCCTGCAAGACTATTGATTTGCCTTAAAATCAGATGAGTCCGACTAATGTGATGTACTATTGTGCCGGAATCCATTTCCATTATATGCTTGTACCGGCTCACTGTGCCCCTTCCCCCATGCAGGCCCTTCATTGTTACTGCCGCCATGCCTGCACTCGTCTACTGTCGTGCTATATCAATGCTTTATGTGATCTTTCTTTCCTTCATCTAACTGTTGCTGTACCGAATGCAGTGTTCGGTGCATTCGTACCTGTGAGCATCTATGTTGCTGTTCTTGTTGCTCAATGAAAAACTAATAAATACAGTTTTAAAAATAAAAAAAGGGATTAGAGGGTACATTAGCCTTTACCGGAGATGGGGCGTTTCCTGCCTGCATTACACACTGCGTCTGCTTGGCTGCCTATATGTGACTGAGTATGCATGAGCACAAGAGTCAAGGAGCTAAGGGTCAGTTTTACAAGAGCTAGTCTTTGAAAAGAGAACAGCACTCCTGGGCACATCTCATGGCTGAGACTTGTGGACCTCACCCTCTATGCCTGGAACGGGTGATAGGATCCAGTTATCCCTGACATGAGCATCAACCTTGTTATTTGAGGTCCCCCAGTTTAAAAGGAAGGAACAGATCCCTTGGGTACACAAGGGCTAAACAGTAAAGCACTAAGGGGCATATTATCAAGAAAAGGCGTTAAAATTACCGCCACTTTAGCTGAAGAAAACTGCCGCTAAAGTGGCGATAGTGGGCTTGATAATATGCCCTTGATAATTCCCATAGAAGATCATGTTCTGGTGTCAACATGGGCTTCTATGGGAATTCTCTGCGGCTTATTATCAAGCCCATTATTGCCGCCAAAGTGGCGGTTTTCTGCCGCCAAAGCGGCGATAATTTTAACGCTGTGCTTGATAATATGCCCCTTAGTGTTGCTGTGCCACTGGCCAGTGAATCCCTTTCAGTGGGAACCAATCACCCTTTGGTTTCTTGTGAGACTTTTTGTTTAAATAAAGTTGTGTGACATTGCGTAATGTGAAATTTTGAGAAATTTCACAAATTTAGCAAAATGGAAAATTTGAATTTTTCTGTCGTAAATAAAATGGTGGCAAAGCGTACACAGAACTCAATGCAATGTAACCCAATTTTACAGGAAGCCCAGGCATGAGCGGTTTATCAACCTCCCAATATCTGCAATCCTGTCCGCTGAAGCATTATCCAGTCCAACCTCAGCCTGGACTGGTCACAACTGACCGCGTGCACCACTTGTCATTACCTCATCTGCACCAGATACTATCCCAACCCATATTGAGGAACTTTGTGTTCATTGTAGTGAGCTGCGCTGCAATATAGAGGAGATTTTTAGGTCTGGCTTGACAATGCAGATTTGGCTGGACCTTTTGCTACAAATCCTTTAACTTATACATAGAGGGTCATATTATCAAGAACGGCGATAACATTATCACCGCTTTAGCGGCAGGAAACTGCCATTAAAGCGGCGATAAGGGGCTTGATAATATGCCCTATAGAATTCCAATAGAAGCCCAGGTACTGGTGTGAAGGACATCAAACCTGGGCTTCTATTGGAATTCTCAAGGGTATATTATCAAGCCCATTATCGCCGTTTTAGTTTCCTGCCGCTAAAGCGGCGATAATGTTATCGCCTTTCTTGATAATATGGCCCAGAGTGTGCTTGGCACAGCCTCAGAGAAGTGATTCTCACATCAAGTTGTTGTTTGTTTGAATTTATCATTTCGCCTTTCATTGCAGCCCAAAACTCTTAGACATTCAATTCTTTATGACATACATGCATTGTATATGTAAAACATTTATTGTTATAGATACCACAGCAGTCTGGGATGAAAGTTGTCTTCTCATTCAACCTTCAAGATGAATATAATGGACTATAATGTCGGGCATGGAGCCTTCAATATAAACCTGCTTGCGCTGTGTGATGTGAAGATTCAAAATGGACTTCACCAAGCCAGGCTTTAACATATACATACAGTCACAAAGGCTATACATACAAAACATACAATACATACATGCAATCACAGTCATGGATAAATCTTCACATGAGTTACAACAATTAAGTCAGACCTGTGTTTCCTTATTCTCTAGGGACACGTCCAGGCTGCAGACTTATTTTATTTTAGGTGATTCAAATAGTTTTTCTGGTTTGTGCTTTCATTTATAATGTGTGAGACTCTATTGATCATTGCTTGGCTGATTTATACATAGGTTTATTGGTTCTTCTTTCAGGACCTCTTTTAAAGTACCTATTAAGAATTACGTTAGTTACACTTTGCAAGACAGGCAAAACTCACTCGTACACAGACCCACATTAATAATGGACCAGGTACTCCAGATTACAGAAATACTTCTTTTATTTCTGAGCTGCTGCTCAACCCCTTATAACATGCAGGGGTATTCCTTCTCAACCCCTTATATGATGCAGGGGTATTCCTTCTCAACCCCTTATAAGATGCAGGAGTATTCCTTCTCAACCCCTTATAAGATGCAGGAGTATTCCTTCTCAACCCCTTATAAGATGCAGGAGTATTCCTTCTCAACCTCTTATAAGATGCAGGGGTATTCCTTCTCAACCTCTTATAAGATGCAGGAGTATTCCTTATCAACCTCTTATAAGATGCAGGGGTATTTCTTCTCAATCTCCTATAAAATACAGGGGTATTCCTTCTCATCCCATTTTAAGATGCAGAGGTATTCGTTCTCAACCCCTTATAAGATGCAAGGGTATTTCTTCTCAACCCCTTATAAGATGCAAGGGTATTCCTTCTCAACCCCTTATAAGATGCAGGAGTATTCCTTCTCAACCCCTTATAAGATGCAGGAGTATTCCTTCTCAACCCCTTATATGATGCAGGGGTATTCCTTCTCAACCCCTTATAAGATGCAGGAGTATTCCTTCTCAACCCCTTATAAGATGCAGGAGTATTCCTTCTCAACGCCTTATAAGATGCAGGAGTATTCCTTCTCAACCCCTTATAAGATGCAGGAGTATTCCTTCTCAACCTCTTATAAGATGCAGGGGCATTCCTTCTCAACCTCTTATAAGATGCAGGAGTATTCCTTCTCAACCTCTTATAAGATGCAGGGGTATTTCTTCTCAATCTCCTATAAAATGCAGGGGTATTCCTTCTCATCCCATTTTAAGATGCAGGAGCATTCCTTCTCAACCCCTTATATGATGCAGGGGTATTCCTTCTCAACCCCTTATAAGATGCAGGAGTATTCCTTCTCAACCCCTTATATGATGCAGGGGTATTCCTTCTCAAACCCTTATAAGATGCAGGAGTATTCCTTCCCAACCCCTTATAAGATGCAGGAGTATTCCTTCTCAACCCCTTATAAGATGCAGGGGTATTCCTTCTCAACCCCTTATAAGATGCAGGAGTATTCCTTCTCAACCCCTTATAAGATGCAGGAGTATTCCTTCTCAACCTCTTATAAGATGCAGGGGTATTCCTTGTCAACCTCTTATAAGATGCAGGAGTATTCCTTCTCAACCTCTTATAAGATGCAGGGGTATTTCTTCTCAATCTCCTATAAAATGCAGGGGTATTCCTTCTCAATCCTTTATAGGATGCATAAGTATTCTTTCTCAACCCCTTATAAGATGCAAGGGTATTCCTTCTCAATCTCCTATAAGATGCAGGGGTATTCCTTCTCAATCCCTTACAGGGTGCAGAAGTATTCTTTCTCATCCCCTTATAAGATGCAAGGGTATTTCTTCTCAACCCCTTATAAGATGCATGGGTATTCCTTTCCAACCCCTTATAAGATGCAGAGGTATTCCTTCTGAATCCCTTATAAGATGCAGGGGTATTCCTTCTCACTCCTCAGAAGATGCAGGGGTATTCCTTCTTAACCCCTTATAAGATGCAGGGGTATTCCTTCTCCCTCCTCATAAGATGCAGGGGTATTCCTTCTTAACCCTTTATAAGATGCAGGAGTATTCCTTCTCAATCCTCATAACAAGAAAGGGTATTCCTTCTCAACCCCTCATAACAAGCAGGGGTATTCTTTCTCAATTTCTTAAAATATGCAGAGTTATTCCTTCTCAATCCCATAGAAGATGCAGGGGTATTCCTTCTCATCCCATTTTAAGATGCAGAGGTATTCGTTCTCAACCCCTTATAAGATGCAGGGGTATTTCTTCTGAATCCCTTATAAGATGCAGGGGTATTCCTTCTCAATCTCCTATAAGATGCAATGGTATTCCTTCTCACCCCCTTATAAGGTGCAGGAGTATTCCTTCTCACCCATCATAACAAGAAAGGGTATTCCTTCTTAACCCCTCATAACAAGCAGGGGTATTCTTTCTCAATTTCTTAAAAGATGCAGGCGTATTCCTTCTTAACCCCTTATAAGATGCAGTGGTATGCCTTCTCAGCCCCTCAAAAGATGCCGAGGTATTCCTTTTCAATCCCATAGAAGATGCAGGGGTATTCCTTCTCATCTCCTTTTAAGATGCAGAGGTATTCCTTCTCAACCTTTTATAACAGGCAGGAGTAGTCTCGCTCAACCCCGTATAAGCTGCACTGATATTTTTTTCCAATCCCATATAAAACAAAGGGGTATTCCTTCTCAACCCCTTATAAGATGCAGGAGTATTCCTTCTCAACCCCTTATAAGATGCAGGAGTATTCCTTCTCAACCTCTTATAAGATGCAGGAGTATTCCTTCTCAACCTCTTATAAGATGCAGGGGTATTTCTTCTCAATCTCCTATAAGATGCAGGGGTATTCCTTCTCAACCCCTTATAAGATGCAGGAGTATTCCTTCTCAACCCCTTATAAGATGCAGGAGTATTCCTTCTCAACCTCTTATAAGATGCAGGGGTATTCCTTGTCAACCTCTTATAAGATGAAGGAGTATTCCTTCTCAACCTCTTATAAGATGCAGAGTTATTCCTTCTCAATCCCATAGAAGATGCAGGGGTATTCCTTCTCATCCCATTTTAAGATGCAGAGGTATTCGTTCTCAACCCCTTATAAGATGCTGGGGTATTTCTTCTGAATCCCTTATAAGATGCAGGGGTATTCCTTCTCAATCTCCTATAAGATGCAATGGTATTCCTTCTCACCCCCTTATAAGGTGCAGGAGTATTCCTTCTCACCCATCTAACAAGAAAGGGTATTCCTTCTTAACCCCTCATAACAAGCAGGGGCATTCTTTCTCAATTTCTTAAAAGATGCAGGGGTATTCCTTCTTAACCCCTTATAAGATGCAGTGGTATGCCTTCTCAGCCCCTCAAAAGATGCCGAGGTATTCCTTTTCAATCCCATAGAAGATGCAGGGGTATTCCTTCTTAACCCCTTATAAGATGCAGTGGTATGCCTTCTCAGCCCCTCAAAAGATGCCGAGGTATTCCTTTTCAATCCCATAGAAGATGCAGGTGTATTCCTTCTCATCCCATTTCAAGATGCAGAGGTATTCCTTCTCAACCTTTTATAACAGGCAGGAGTAGTCTCTCTCAACCCCGTATAAGCTGCACTGATATTTTTTTTCAATCCCATATAAAACAAAGGGGTATTCCTTCTCAACCCCTTATAAGACGCAGGGCTATTCCTTCTCAATCCCTTATAAGATGCAGGAGTATTCCTTCTCCACGCTCAATAACAAGCAGGGGTATTCCTTCTCAACCCCTTATGAGATGCAGGGGTATTCCTTATCAACCTTCCAGAACAAGCAGAGGTATTCCTTCTCAATTCTTTTTAAGATGTAGGGATATTCCTACTCACCCCCTTATAAGATGCAGGGGTATTCCTTCTCAATCCCTTATAAAATGCAGGGCTATTCCTTCTCAACCCCTTATAAGATGCAGGGGTATTTCTTCTCAACCCCTTATAAGAAGCAGGGGTATTCCTTCTCAAACCCATATAAGATGCAGGGGTATTTCTTCTCAACTCCTTATAAGTTACAGGGTACTCCTTATATAATGTATATATAAGTACTATATATGTATAATGTATAAAACCCCTTGATTCTGGGAGTGTTGCATATAGGCCTTCCTTATCTAAGAGGGATGATGTCCATTACTCTTCCCATTTTGCTGCCCTTTGAGGACTGAGAATAAATTCAAATTTTGCCTTTTTCTGTACTACCTTATTCACTGAGAGCCTTCCTGGCATCTGTATTACTTAGTTCCTGAATTTTGTAATAAAACATTTGAACTTTTCATCAATCAAGGATGCAGTTATTGAGCCGGCCCAATTACTAAATTGATTTTTTCTTGATATTTTGGTGCATCGGGACTGCCTTTACGCTGGGACGCAGTGCCTCAATGAAATTGAGGTTAAACACCATTGAGATCCAATAAATTTGAGCATTCTGATTGAGGTGAGATTTTTGGGGCGTTCCGATTTCAGGGTACCCCACGCACACACTGCCAAACGTAGATTTTCAGGCCTTCAACTGACTGGAAGCTAGCCCTAAGGTTAGCACCTCTGTTTCTTAATGTAAGAGCCTTCTGATATTCGTTCAACAAAAAGAGAAGTAACTGCTGTCTATGAGTACCCTTAAACTTGCTGCTGCATGCCGGCTTCATCCTGATGCCTGCCTGTAGCCGGGGATCCTTAGGCGGAGGTGGTGGTACTTGTCAGGGCTCAGGTTCTAGAGAGCTCCCAGCTGAGGCTGCCCACCTCCTGAACCATAGGGAGGCCTACCAAGCTGCTGAACATACCAGACCGTGTAGAGCCAAGACCCATCACATAGCCGCCAACCACCAGGAGGTATCTCCTGCCATTTAATTTTCAGCTGTGTGCCGGCAGGAGCTCAAATATACTGGCGTCCACCTGTGTGTGCACATATGTGAATAGGTACACGTCAGTGAGTTAACAATCTGTGTGTCTGAATGAGCAAGTATATGTGAGTTTATGTGTCTGCATCTTTGTGTGTGTGTGTGTCTGCCCATCAATGTGGAAGTACTGGCATAGGGAGATGCTAATTGTTGGGTTGGTTTAACAAGCATGTTGTTGTCTTAGCCTACTGGGGTCATTTATCTTTGTCTGGCATATTAGTGGCTGTTATTAGCAAATTATCTTCATTCTGGACAAATGACTGGCTATTTCTTCTATAATATTTTTCAATCCTTCAGATTTTGGGCATTAGTAACAACATTTTGCTATCTGTGGAATAGTCATAGCCAATCTCTAACATTTTGTGGCCATTCTTGAATATATTCTAACTGCTTCTGATATTGGAAACAATACTCCGGAACACCACCTTAGACGCAAACCATTCAGCAATCTCCTTCGTAGACCATGACAAGCAAGATCACATTGACTGGTAGACAATTGACTGTGGCCTCCAACCACCTCCCAATTCTAGTCTAGCTGCCTCCCCATCTCAAGCTTTCAATGATGTCCTGTTCCTCACAAATATTAGCTGAGCAAAAGCCATCCTCAACAACAGCGGTGGCTGGCACAGGTAAGCGCGGTGGGGCAGGGTAGGACACGGCAGGGGGGAAGCCGACAGATGACGGAATAGGTGTTTTTTATTTATTTAACTATACCTATTCCGTCGTCTGTTGACTTCTCCCCCAACCGACCCGGCCTCTCCACGTTTTCATGTGCCGGACGCCGCTGCTCAACAATGTCATAGCCGCTAACATTTTCCCCAATAGCCTAAGAACCTCGCCAAGCTGATCACACACATGAATAACCTTTACCGCCGCAGTCAGTCACTGACCAGTCTTCGAAGGTTTATTGTCAGGAAAATGTTTTGGAAGAGCTACCGTTATTCAAATCACCAATAAATCCACCCAGATCTCCACCAGGAATAACTTCAGGACCCCAGCCAACTGAAATGGTAGTCAAGGCATGGTTGTGGCCACCCATGGCGTATCGAGGACCATGAAATAATAGTCCCCTCCTCAACATTTTGTGGTCACAATTGATCTTTATTCTTATCCCTGGCTTAATGGTAGCTCTGACCCAGTGGGTGCCATCATGGACATATTGAGTGCATAACTGTTTACATCCCTCTTGTGGTGGTGGAATTGAATATATATTTCTCAGATCTGAATCCCATAGTTTGCAATGTAATTTACTCTTTGATGTCTTTAACAGGTCAAGTGGTGAGTGGTATCATTTCCAGTGATGTCATCGTCATGCTAATTAGGGGTATTTGAAGGCAAAAATCAGTTTCATTGATGAGAACGACAAGCTTTTTTGTGGGAACTTAAGCTTGATTATCGAAAGGAATACGTGTACATGATAGTGAAACGTATACAATATAAGAAAGTAGCAAGCTGATGTTTGAAGACAACATGGTTAAAAATTGAAATATAATTAAAGCTTTTTATGGCAGTATTGCTGCTGCTAACAGAGTCCTGAGCAAATGTGACTGATGGCGCGTGTCTCATGTCTGACGCTATAAATTCTCAGTAATTTGAGCGGTAGCACTGCTGTGCAAGCCTGTAAAATTTCATCTCGCTGTGCTGTCTGTGGGCTCTGGGTGTGGGGTTTGCATTTTTCACCCTGCCAAATGAAATAAAAGCAGTGCAAAAATATGTTTAGCGTCCCTTAACAACGTCTGGATTTGCAACCATTTTTTGTGGAAATTGCACTGAAAAATGAAAGATTTTGTCTTTTTAATAATAAAAGAAAAACATTAAAACAAATCTCCGAACCACCAACCCGATCATCCTTTGAGGAAAGCTCTCTGCATTTCAGGGAAGTTATTTACCCAAGTTCACCAACCACGATTTTAAAGCCAGTATCGATATGTTACTTGTTCAAAACATATGATCGCCGGAGTGTTTTCAGGGCTTTTGCTTAGGTACATTTGTTCTTCCAAAACAGAAAAGTGAGTGCACATTACTGATTAAATATCGTTCGTCTGTATTCTTATATCTATAGGTTTCAGCTTTCCAGATTAGCCCTGAATGGTGTGTAAAGGTCAAATTTCCAAATCTTTTTTAACTCTATTTATTACAGTTTTGCCATGCCCAGGCCTCGCCCAAGCAACATAAGAAGACATTATGCCATAATAGTAACAAGCTAGTTCAATGCTGGCTCAATCTTTCCATAACTGTGCAGTGGCACAAAGGATCGCCAGTCATATGTGAGCGTAGAAACAAAAATATGATAGTCCGAGAACCAAACATATACTTTTATAGGTTTCCTAGGCACCTCGTTAAGTCTAAAAACACAGCTGTGCCGGGCAAAAGGCTTCATTGTACATCAAGCATTCAAGATAGTCTGACAGAGGTGCCAAGAGGGCATGCTGGTTGGCACAGCGTAAACTGTATGCTGGGCCCACCCTGAGGCCAAAACCTCAGAACGCATCACTGGAAACCAGCAGAGAAAATAACTCAGTGTGCTGAAAGGGATCAGACTTATGAAGCTGTTCCCAAAATAGTCAAGGAGGGCTGTATGGATCTTTCCATCTGTGGATGTTCCACACTGGAGGATAAGGTCTGCTTAGTTGTCTGGACTTTGTTACCTTTGGGCTGGCTGGATGCATGACTTTGGGAGTGAGGTTGTCTCTTGCTCCACAGACATCGGGGATATTTACAACAAAATGTCGGAGCGCTGTGTTATGCCAAAATTGGTAACGCTGCTGACATTTTTAAAATGCAGGGATGCGCCTTATTTACAAAAATACGACGCGCCCCTGCGTTTCCCCTAGCGCTCGCGCTAAGAAAGCAGCCTAGCGCCAGGGCAGGTAACCAGCCGCCATGTTGCAAGGGTGCCTGCGCTGGAGGGGCAATTGTTTATGTGCCGGAAGGGACACATTCCTGAACATAAACAATCTTGAAAGGTGATTTGTTCTTTTGTATGTGTGCTGCAAAATGCAAACACATGCAAAGAGCAAAAAATGAGGAAAAATGTATATTTTCTTCTCGTATCGCCATTCTAAGACCTGGGGGCAGATTTATGTTCCCTGGCGCATCCCTGCAAATCAGCATGGATGCGCCAGGGAAGATGCGTCACGCATTTACAATGCGGTGCATCGTAGCGCAAGGACAAGCAGATGCGTGACGCATCTGCTGGCGTAAGGTTGGCGCAGTGCTGAAGTTGTGTCGCAAGCGCGGCGCAACTCCAGCACTGTTCCAACCTACCCTATCCCTAACATGGTGCGTCAAGCCTTACGCCTGCTTCAAGCAGGCGCAGGGTTTTGGCGCATCAGCGTTGGGAAAGTGACTCAGTGAAATCTTATAGATTTCACTGAATCACTTTTCAGGGGCGTTCCTGCGATGGAACGCCCACCCCTGTGTCTAAACGCCCACATGAAACCTGATGCAGGGCTTTACACCGTGACGCATCTCCATAGATGCGTCACGATGTAAATTGGGCGCAACGTGGCGCAGAGTTTATGCCGCCGCTGCGTCACAAAAGTGACGCAACGGTGGCGTAAAAGGGGCGCAAGTCCCACATAAATCTGCCCCCAGGTATTTCCTGGCCTTAGTATTTTTGCCCTGCCTCAGCCTTGTAAATATTAAGCATCAAAAAGCAGTGGGTGTTGCAGTGAAACGCCCACTGCACACCCCTTTCACGCTAAGTGAAGCATTGATAGGGGCCTTATTTACAAGGCAGCGTTAAACAACATTAAGGGCCAAATGTACAAAAGAATGTAGTGCAGCCCTGCGTTTCCCCCTGCGCTGGTGCTACACTTAGCTGACTAGCGCCAATGCAGGTACCCTGGCACTAAGGGTGTCTGCGTGCAGGGGAAGATTGTTTCTGTGTGGGAAGGTGTCCCTCCCAGCACATAAACAATCTTTAAATGCTGTTTTGTCACTCCTATGTGTGCCGCTTAATGCAGCACACATGGAAGTTACAAAATGTAATTTTTTTTAAAGTTTGTTTATGTGCAGGAAGGGACACCTTCTACACAAACACAATCCAAGGCGTTTTGCTTTTTCCATGTGTGCTGCTCAAGGCAGCACACATGGAAAAAGCAAAAACGAAGAGAAATAAAGCATTTCTCCTTGTTTTGCCAAGTTAAGGCCAGTTTTTTTCTCGTCTTATTTTTGACGCTGCCTCCTATTTACGCCATCCTTGTATAAAGTGGGCAGCATCAAAATCAATGGGTGTTGCGGTGGAACGCCCAACGCAACACCCACTGCCCACCCCTTTCACACTGAGGATAGCGTGAAAGGGGGCCTTATTTACAAGGCAGCGTTAACCCACGTTAAGTGGCTTAACTCTGCCCCTAACGCCACAGGAACGTCAGAAAAAGTGGCGATAGGGGCTTGTACATATGCCCCGAAGTGGCTTAACCCCTCTTAGTAAATAAGGAGATGTTGATATAACCACAAGAACATCGCTAAAAGTGATGTTCTGGTGGCAATATCCCCTTGTAAATCTACGCCATCTTTTCGTAGCCAAGAAGGCCAGTGGGAGCTTAGCGGACTTAATAAACTGCTTTAAATTTGATTCGTGTGCTTGCGAGGACCTTCTTTTGAGACTGCCAAAGCTCATGGAATATACTCCCATTCTGACAAGTAATTAATAAAAGGGATCTAGGAGTGGACGGTGCTAGGGTCACATAGGAGCACTGTGGCCAATAAGATGACATCTTCCAAAGGTCTGGGATGACACTACATCCCTAACAGCATGCATAAAATATTTAAATATGTGTGCACTTTTGAGCATATGGATCTGTAAATGAACTAAGTGTGACAGAGAGCCAGCATACTTTATATATTTTTAATGAGTTTATATTTAGTGCTGAGACCTTTCCCAGTCTCACATTAGCAAAGAAACAGGGAAACTCGCCCATTTAAAAAGGCGGTTTTGCACATGCTCAGTGCGGTGTGGTGTGGCTTAACAACCAGGCCCATGTAAATCAGCATTGATGCTCATCAATATGGCTAGATCCTGCCATCTTACATCTGAGCTAGTCCCAAGCCTGCATTTATCCATATTTATTTTTTGTCAACTTTAACTGTATTTATCCATATTTATTATGGGTTTTGTGAAAAAAATAAAGCTGAAACTGGTATATTTCCACATTTATTTAACTAATAAATATGCAGTAATGCTTGAATGCCTGCCAGGTTTCAGTGATATGAACACCCGCAGAAGATAAATCCATGCACTTATAAAAAATATGCATATTTCAGTATCAGACTTGTGCACATCTACTGCTGTTTAAGCCTCTTGGACTAGATGCCTGATTGTATTTGAAATGGTTATATTAGTTGGGTTTGTTTTCTGTGACTTGTAACACTGAAAATGCTACACTTCATCTTCTCCAGAATGATGAGTTTAACTGTACTATAACATTTAAAAGTCTAATCTTAAATCTGATGTTCACCTTTTCAGCCTAATGTCACCCCCTTTCCAGGGGCAATGCAGACATTGCTTATTAATCTGGGTGACAGGGATGAATCGATTAGACAGCCACTGCAAACGAAGCATAAATAAATGTACCTATTTAACTGAAGAATACACCTGTTATCGAATCTGATATATAAGAAGAGAAGCCATGTTGAATCAAACTTTAAAAGATTCAAAGTTGTAGAAAAAGAACTATGTGAAATATATGTAGAAAGTGCCTCACCCACTTCACCATCTGAGGTCTGTATTCAGTCTTTGAAGAGACAAAGGGGCCTCTCTTCAGATAATGCTACATACATCTAGTGCAGTGCTTAATTTGTGCCGGTGGTTTCCAGTGCTCAGCACCAGCACTTGATTGTCAACACCAGCACTTATGGCAGCCTATCACATGGTGGCACTGTGTGTCTGGTTTATAGATGAGCTCAACAACAGTTTTTTAATAATTCAAAAGACATTGCACATGACTAATACCTTGCATCCCAGCTATTCTTGTAGCTTTGGGGCCTGGAAGAGTCTGAATTGTCACACTTGCAGGAGTGTGATTGTCAGACTGCGTGTTGCTACTGTTGTTGGCAGCAGTGGCAGGAGCATTGGCTAGTGCAAACTGCTGTAACCGCCTGATGAGGGCCCTGGCACTTGTTGTTTTGCAAATTAAGCACTGATCTAGTGCCTACTGCGTCTGGACAAGTTTCCTTTGTTTTGATTTTGGTAGAAAAAATAAACATCAAATTGGTTAAATACACCTACAGCAATGTAGAGGGAAGGACATTTTTCTTTCAAAAAGATTTTTAGATATTTTGGCAGTGTTTCTCATACTAACATCAATCAGATAAAAGAGTTAATGAAAAACAATGACATGTACATGCACAATTTTCTGCCCAGATAATTATTTGAAGTATTTGATTAATGCCATAGTTATTTTACATTTGAGTTATATATTGTGTGCTTTTTTCACGACTGCAACTGGTTCATGTAGCAGATGTACGCATAATTGTTGCTGCTGCCAAGCATGCGTGGCGTAAATTGACAGGCTTTGTAAATGGAGAAAGATAGCCAGCAATGTTCCAAAGTGCCACTGCCAAAGTGTACCTTTGTAGGTCTTTGCTACATGCATGGCAAAATAGGCAGTAAAGAGCTGCTCGCCCCCCACTTGCAGATACATGTATCTGTGGTTTTTGGTCACTGCTGCATTGAACAGCCTTTGTTAGTCTGTAAGGGACAAATGTATGAAACAAGTTAGCATTCACATTTTTCGAATCGCAAAATTTGGTCGTTTGCGAATGTAAAACGGCATTTCATGATGTATGACAGGCTTTGCATTTGCAAATTTAGGTAATCGCGACTTTGTTTGATTACCTAAAATTGAGAATGCAAATAGGGAATAGCAATTTGCGTTTCTATCAGCATATGTATGAAGCATTTTCCAAATGAAAACTGTGCATTTAGGAAAATGCAATTACCATCGACTTCACATAGATGGTAACCATGTGCACAAAACTGCATTTTTCAAAGTGTCACATAGCACACACATGCCCCTAGTGCGTGTGTGCGCTTTACATGTGCTCATGAATCTTTTGGGGTGCTTCAGGGCGGGGGGGGGGGCTTTAGGCCCCTGGGCACCCATGGATCTGCATTCACTACTTTGTGGTTACCAATTAGGTAATCGCAAATTGGCTAATGCAAAACCATTCACAACTGTGGGCCTTTTGGCCCATAAGAACTAATGGAGTAATATTACCTAATAGCCATTCACTATTTACCAAATTTCTATTAGGTAATTCCTTCCATATGAATCATTTTGTGATTACCAAATAGCAATTGGGTAAAAATAGCTAATTGGTAATAAAAAATGCTATTTTGATACATGTGGCCACTTGAGGAGAGGAGTTGGCCTAACGGGTAGGGCGGTCGACCTCGAATCTGGGGACCTGGGTTCGAGTCTCGGCAAAGACACTGAACATCCTGTGATTCTGAGCAAATCACTTAATCTCCCCGTGCCTATGTGTCCTCATGTATTGCAACTGGTGCTACATAAAGCTCTCTGATACCCGATTTGGGTCAAGTTTGTGCTATATAAAACTGTAAAATAATGAATAAATAGATAAATAAATGAAAAATAAGTGTTCTCAAAGTGGAAGCCGTCCCTCAAGCACCCCGCTTCCACCGTTCAAGTGTTTACTGCAAACAGCAGAAGCAACAAAGAGCTGTGCCATGTACCACTGCGTTCGCCCATCGTTTCCAATTCCTGATGTGGCAATTTATTTAAATATGGTACTCCAGGGGCAGGGGTTGCAGTTCAAGAGCTTTGTGGATCCGAGGATGGTGGTCTGTTGTCTGCTGAGGACCCCAGTCTGTGCATTCACAGCTGTTTGCAAGGTTTTGGAGAGGGAATAATCCAGACATGAAAATTAAAATGCCAGGGTTTCTCTGCATCTTTGTATAAGTCCTCTTCCTCTGAGCAGGATTAGTACATGGCACAGAATTGTCCAGGTCGAGCCATCGATGCTTGGCAAACAGACCACTGTGGTGCTATTCAGATAATGTTGTCTTCCAATATTCTGAAAACAGTAGGGCCCTCATTTATGGGATTTTGGTGTAGGGCAGCGCAGCCAGGCACTGGCTGCGCTGCCTTACGCCAAAGTGAAAGGGCAATAATGCAGTGTATTTATGCAATACAGTGTACTTCTGTCTTTTCTCCCTGCGCTGACACATTTTGGCAGCCTAGCGCCAATATAGGGCAAGGGTGACTCTGTTGCATGTAGGATTGTTTAAGTGCAGGAAGGAACACCTTCCTGGACAAAAACAATCCTAAGAGGCATTTTCTTCTTTTCTTTCTATGTGTGCTGCAGAATGCAGCGCACATAGAAAGAGCAAAAAACGAGGAGAAATAAAAATATTTCTCTTAGTTACGCCTCACCTCAGGAGGTGTACGGATTTGGCCCTTTCCTAGGTTTACATGATTTGTAAATCTGAGGCACCATCAAAATCCATGTATGTTGCATGGGAAAACCCACCGCAACGCCCATGGATTGCCTCTCAGAGTAGGGTGACGCAGTGATTTGCGCTGCGTTGCCTCACTCAAGATTTATGAGGGCACTCAAAGCCATGCAGGGTGGCTTTGCATAACTTCATAAATCAGATTGAGAGCCCTGCATCACGCATGTGCCACTTTACGTGGTGTAAACACTAGGAGAAATAAGCATATTTCTCCTTGTGATGCCTCACCTCGTACAGATTTGGTGCTTTCTCAGTTTTACATGACTTTGTAAATCTGGGGCAGCATTAAAATCCATGGGTGTTGCATGAAAAAAACTCCTGTAACGCCCATGGAGCGCCTCCTAGGTGCAAAGTAAGGTGACGCAGTGATTTGCGCAGCGCTGGCTCACTCAAGATTCATGTGGCCACTTAAAGTAATGCAGGGTGGCTTTGCGTGGCTTCATAAATGGGATTGAAAGCCCTGCGTCACGCATGTACCACTTTGCGTGCGGCAAAAATGAACCAGAGCTCTCACAAAGAAACACGAGATTTTTCAAGAGTGAATCCATGATTTAGAAGAACTTGGAACATTTTACATCAATCTTTCAAGGTCAGATGTCTTCAGTTTTAAGGTGCTTTTATGGATAAAATGTACTTAAATGGCAGAAGGTTCTTTTCTTTGCAGAAGAGAAAGCGCCATGCATTCCCACAGTCTGAGCGCCAAATAATGCTCGCGCTGCCCTCCAGGGGACATGTCTTAAATCAGAGTTGACAGGCTAGAAGAAAACAAGCGGTGCTGCCTGCATTGTACAAATTCTGCGTGTAATAATCGACTTTTTCATGCCTCGTTTTATGCTATATATGCTAACAATGTGTAATTTAAAAAAAGAGTCTATTTCCTAATGCATTCTGTCAATACCAAAGAGTGTTAACATGTCACAGCAGCTAGTTAATACTGCAAATGACCAAACCACACCTTTTCACTTCCATAAGCTGCAAATCAGCCCCTTATGTGCATCCGAATTCATCCGAGCTTGGCACATTATCATTTAATGCATTGCCGCATAATTATTCAGGCACGGATGCTAATTTACTCAAATGATGCTTGCACCCAATCACATACTGCTCGCATTCCCTTCCACCACTGTTCTCTTCAGCCAATCAATTCATAGAGTTATAGCAGTGACGGGTGGGGTAATACCTTTTACCCCCCCTTTTTGGAATAGTGATGAGCTATAATTTAAGACCCAGCCCCCCCTCCCCTAAAGAGGTTGCACTCACCTGACCCACAGCATTGCTGTGGCGCTGAGGGAATTTGTTCCACTGGATGCTTTATTGACTGACTATCCGAGAACAAACAATAAGGTGATGGAGGAATGCTTAAATGAATCTTAGCCACTAGATATTGCTTGCGTTGCAGTCCGAGCCATCTCTTTTTACACCCCATGCCGCTCTAGAAGGGATGCCGCGGCCAGGGCGACTGACTCCGGAATCTGGGGATCACGGTTCGATCCCCGGCGCTGGCGGCAGATTAGCCCAGCACCATGTGACTCTGGGCAATAGCTTGCTTAATCTTCCCGACGGCCCCCAGTGCCTAGAGACCCTTACGGGTGATTGCTCGCGCTTTACAAATGTGGATTATTATTACTCTAGACTGCCCCATGCAAATCAGTCTTAGCTCTGCTTTAATAGGTGCAGTCCGGCTCGAAATGTCAGGCCGAGCCACCCAGACAGGAATACAGGCATGCCTAGATGGACTCGCCCATTTAAATGGGTCCCATGTTCAGGGCCTCAGAACTGAAGCTAAAACTCATTTATTGTGATGAATGTGGGCACAAAAAGTGGTCTGGGGGTGCCTGGATGCCATAAAAGCAGCAGGGTTGTCCTGCACAGGGGCGGCTCCTCCGTTGCCCCACTTAAATGCCCCGGGCCGAGATAAAAAATACAATGGAAATTCATTACCATTTTATTTTGCATCCTCCAGCCCTGAACCGAGCCTCAGGACACGGGCGGGGCCACTGCCGAATGGCAGCAGCAGGGAGGAGGGAGGGCTGTAAATGCACTTTTCATAGTGCGCATGTCCCTTTGGTTGGCCATCTTGCGACGGCCAGCCACAGGTTGTATGACATAATTTCGACAGACAGAAAATCGACCTACAAATATATCGCAACAAAAATATCGATGTCAAGAATATCGACATCCTATCTACAACATGGTAAGTACAAAAATATCGAAAATTAAATATCGATGTCAAAAATATCGTTATTAAAAATATCGGTTTTTTTTTACTTTAAAAATATATGTAAAATAAACCAAATTATACTTAGAAATTAAATAAACATAATTAAATATATTTAAAATGTATAATTAATATATATAATTTAATAAAACTTTAATTAAACAGATACATATAATATATGATATATATACTTACTTAATAATTAATTTTACTAATAATTTCTGTAACGTATAAATTATTAAATGTTTTTAAAAATTACCAATACATCTATACACATAAAAAAATAACATTAATAAATATTTAATAATTACATATAGCAAATAATAATCAATATTTTTAATGTGAATAATTGTTATTATTAATGATATATTACAATAGCAAAAATAATACAAAACATATGAAATATCAGACACAATAAAACTACTAGTCCAACTCCAACAAAAACAACAGAATGTAAAATGTTGGATACCGTAGGGGTAAAAATTACTATTCCAACTCCAAAGAGTGCAACAGTACGGAAAGCGTTGGATAGCGTAGGGTTAAAATTACTATTCCAACTCCAGAGAGTGCAATAGTAGGGAAAGCGTTGGATAGCGTAAAGGTAAAAATTTCTATTCCAACTCCAGAGAGTGCAACAGTAGGAAAAGCGCTGGATAGCGTAGGGGTAAAAATTACTATTCCAACTCCAGAGAGTGCAACAGTAGGGAAAGCGTTGGATAGCGTAGGGGTACAAATTACTGTTCCCACTCCAGTAAGTGAAACAGTAGGTAAAGCGCTGGATAGCGTAGGGGTAAAAATTACTATTCCAACTCCAAAGAGTGCAACAGTAGGGAAAGCGTTGGATAGCGTAGGGGTAAAAATTACTATTCCAACTCCAAAGAGTGCAACAGTAGGGAAAGCGTTGGATAGCGTAGGGGTAAAAATTACTATTCCAACTCCAGAGAGTGCAACAGTAGGGAAAGCGTTGGATAGTGTAGGGGTACAAATTACTATTCCCACTCCAGTAAGTGAAACAGTAGGGAAAGCGCTGGATAGCGTAGGGGTAAAAATTACTATTCCAACTCCAAAGAGTGCAACAGTAGGGAAAGCGTTGGATAGCGTAAGGGTAAAAATTACTATTCCAACTCCAGAGAGTGCAATAGTAGGGAAAGCGTTGGATAGCGTAAGGGTAAAAATTACTATTCCCACTCCAGAGAGTGCAACAGTAGGGAAAGTGTTGGATAGCGTAGGGAAAAGAATTACTATTCCAACTCCAGAGAGTGCAATAGTAGGGAAAACGTTGGATAGCGTAGGAGTAAAAATTACTATTCCCACTCCAGTGAGTCCAACAGTAGGGAAAGCGTTGGATAGCGTAGGGGTAAAAATTACTATTCCCACTCCAGAGAGTGCAACAGTAGTGAAAACGCTGGATAGCGTAGGGGTACAAATTACTATTCCCACTCTAGTAAGTGAAACAGTAGGAAAAGCGCTGGATAGCGTAGGGGTAAAAATTACTATTCCCACTCCAGTAAGTGAAACAGTAGGGAAAGTGTTGGATAGCGTAGGGGTAAAAATTACTATTCCAACTCCAGAGAGTGCAACAGTAGGAAAAGCGCTGGATAGCGTAGGGGTAAAAATTACTATTCCAACTCCAGAGAGTGCAACAGTAGGGAAAGCGTTGGATAGCGTAGGGGTACAAATTACTATTCCCACTCCAGTAAGTGAAACAGTAGGGAAAGCGCTGGATAGCGTAGGGGTAAAAATTACTATTCCAACTCCAAAGAGTGCAACAGTAGGGAAAGCGTTGGATAGCGTAGGGGTAAAAATTACTATTCCAACTCCAGAGAGTGCAATAGTAGGGAAAGCGTTGGATAGCGTAAGGGTAAAAATTACTATTCCCACTCCAGTGAGTCCAACAGAATGGAAAGCGTTGGATAGCGTAGGAGTAAAAATTACTATTCCCACTCCAGAGAATGCAACAGTAGTGAAAACGCTGGATAGCGTAGGGGTACAAATTACTATTCCCACTCCAGTAAGTGAAACAGTAGGGAAAGCACTGGATAGCATAGGGATTCTATAAACATAATAACCAATTAAATAATTAGTTATAAAAAAATAGCATATTAATAATTAATTTACAAAATATGTATTATTAAATACCAATTATTTAAAATAATTATTTATATAAATAACTTTAAATTACATCCCACACTATTCCCCCTTTAACACACAACACACTACACATACAAAATACACAATACATTTAAATATCAGTGTATCTATTATTTACAATTCATAATACATTCTTTATAATTAATATACTTATTATTTACAAATTTATACATATTAACCACCAAATTACAATTATTCACAAATTAATTATTAATTAACAATACATTAATTAGCAATAACAACAAATAACATGGAATAATAAATTATTTATATTTACTATATTTAACGTACTAATAACAATTAAATACCAATTTGTAATTAATTAACAATTAATTATTATTAATTACAAATAAATAAAAATTATCAGTAATTATTTGAATTTAATTACATCCCACCCTATTCCCCTATAAACCCACAACCCACTACACAGAAAAATTCACATAATTTATTTAATCATCAATTAATCACTTAGTAAAATTAAATCACCATTTAATTAGTAATTAACAATTAATTAATTAACAATACCAATAAAAAAATATTAATATTAAACTAATTATAACTTATATAATTAACCAATTAATAAAATTAATTTACAATTAATAATTAATTAACAATTAATTAATCAATTAATATATTTAATTAACAATTAGTAATTAATTAACAATTAATTAATCATAAATACCAATTAAACAATACATATTAATTAATTAATTATAATTAAATTACTTCCCACCCTATTCCCCTATAAACCCACAACCCGCTCTGATACTAAAACGCTAAATTATATTTTACATAATTATTAATCTCTAAACATTTATTTTTAAATGTATTAAAATACATTACAATAGTCTTTAACATACAAATTAAATACATATTAAAATACATTACACTAATAAAATATCGATATTCTTGACATCGAAATTTTTGATTACGATATTACTTACATCTATATTAATGACTTCGATATTATTAACTTCGATAATACTTACCTTGGGGTCGATATTCTGTCCATCGATATTCTTGACTTCGATATTCTTTACCTACGATATTTCCAACTCGATATACTTGTAGTTCGAAATTTAAAACTCGATATTTAGACTGCTCACCCCAGCCACACATGCGCACTTTAACATCTCTAACCCAGCTGTCTCAAGACAGCTGGGTTAGAGCAAGTGCAGGCCTCCAGAACACTGTGGATTGCCGAGTGAGGACCCTCCCTCCAATCTGGGCGCTGCTCTCACAGCATTAGAACAGCGCCAGGATTAATCTAGAGACTTTCCTGGTGGCCGGGTGGCAGTCATGAGAGGTCCAGAGCCGGCGGTCCTGTCGTAAGGTAAGCTTACTTTTAATATATTTTAAGTTTATTTGCATGCACCCATTTATTTTTATATTTTTTTATTTCATTTGACCCCGCGCCCTCCTCCCAATTAATGTCAGCCGCCACTCTTTCTCCGCACTGCTTAGTTCTATACTGTCTTCAGTTTCAACTCTTATGACGAATATGCTTGTTTCAGAATTCAATTGTTGCATTCAACACTTTCCAGGAGGCTGAACTCCCAGCTCGCGCAATAAACAGACCACACCGTGTCTTAAGCGTAAAAGGCCATTTATTAGGACCAGGCTGCACAACAATAAACAATAACCAAACATTCCCTGAATAACAACTTCCCCACAACACTCCATAATCCTTCACTCCTTTCACCCACTCCACACTCCCCTTTTACACCACTCCATGCCCCTTCCGTTCCTCACCATTCCACAAACCTCCTTTCATCCTCCCCGCTCTCATCGGCCATTTAACTCATGCCTCCATTACCCCCACCTCGTTCACTCTCCCCCCCCCGAGGGATGGGTGTGCCCGCTAAAGACTCCCCCACCCCTCCAAAGTACCGCCAGCCCTCGCAGCCTGTCCTAAACTGGCACGCTTTAGCCAACCCTAAACCCCAACCCAACTGCAGGGTGGGTGGGTGGCCTTCGCTAAACCCTCCCGATGGTGCCGAGCGCAGGAAGAGGAAGTCGCCTTCCTCCCCTGCGCTCTTATACCCACCCCCTAACTCCATCCTTTGACCCTACCTGGTCCTCCCCTGCGTGAATGACCCCGGGGGAAGACTAGTCTGCGACTCTGCTTCCCCCGGGGCCCGGCATTGCCCTAAACAAGGGTGGAAACGACCTTGGGCCCGATTTATATGTTGGCAGCAAGCATACTCTGTTGGAATGGCAACGGGTACCAACATAATGGTCAGCCTGCCAAATTTAGAAGGGATTGGACCAGTCTCTGCCATGGCAAAAGTTCTCCTCTGGCCCAGAGGAATAAGGGATGTCGGAGAATTGGCTATATGTCCTCCCTTTGAATTTGGATGTCCGGACATATAGCTTTTTTTTACTGCCATTCAAGGGCAGGAAAACCCTCGCAATAAGGGACAGTAAAAAACACAAAAAAGACTCCCTCGGCATGAAAGATGACTCTCATGGCACCAGTTTGTGGTTTTGTTTTTGAAAATAAATAAAACTTTGCCGTACGGCTCCATCATGTTTGACGGGTCCGTCCTGCAAAGTACCACTGTATTAACAAGAACCGTCCTGAAGGCGGTTCCTGTGAGTGCTTGAAATGTCTGAAGGGCTGACAGACATTTCATAATTTGGCGGTCGGGACTTCTGCCAAAGTATAAATTCGGCCCTATGTTAAAAAAAAACCCTCACTCATCTGAGACGTCCCAGCTAAAATCAGATACATCTCAAACGTCCTTTGGCTAAGCATGATGATGTTGCACCTAACCTGCAAATAGCTATACAATTTTCTAGAAAAATACCTGTTTTGGGACTACAACCAATCCAGTTTTAGACCAGGAGATAGCACCAAATCTGTCGTGTCTGACACCCATAAACACATTCTGGAAGAACTGGATGAAAATCATGGCCCCTGGCCTGCTCTGCTAAGCTCATTCTTCACCAACTGATGTCACCCAATAAAAATGAACTTTTCTTTTCCTGCAGACAGCCCCTCTGCTGCAGAGTTTCTCTTTGCTTATCTCGATCACCTCCCATGGCCAGTGAGGCCTAGGGCTTTTAAATTAAATCATCAAATTTAAAAGAACTGGAGCAAAAAATGTTCACAGATAGTCCAAATTCATCCGCTCTAACTGGACATAAGTTGAAGTCTACACTTTGGCTCCCCCCCCCAGACACTTGATCTACCATCCTTAAGGCCTCACTCTTTGGGCCATGAGCCTTGCATAGTATCCTTTAAGCAAGCTCTTTAAAGAAGGGGTAACAGAGTGTAGTCTCCCATGATCTCAGACTTCAATATTTGGTTTCTCTAGACCCCAGACCTCCTGAGGGAAAAGAACACATGCGATTTGTTAATAACATTTTAAAACATGAAGGGGGGTGGGTGAAAGAGAGTAAGGCACAATTTCAAAATTATACATTTTAACATTGATTGAACCAAAGAGTGAACAGTTTCAGTAAAACTAAAGAACTATGCAATAGAAAATAATCCAGTTTATTATGTCAGACTCTATCATGATGTCTGATAATGTTAACTAAGAGATTAAAGTATATAGTTGTGCCTGCATAAAGTTATTTGCCAGTTTTGCAGTTATTTTTTATTTTTAGAAAACGTGTTAAAATAACGATTGGAGAAATAAAACTAAAGTTTTAGTATTGGAACTGTCATTTCGTCTAAATTCGAAATTTCACCTCATTTCACCTTTGGATCTTGTATGCCAACCCCCTTTACCCACCCTTTACTGCCCTCAAATTATATTCAAAACATAGAAGCAAGGCTTAACTTCAGTCTGAAACCACATGAACCCATCAGCAGAGAACTGTAAAGGATCATCCAGGGAGCCCTTCATAGCCAAGGGGCTCATCCCTCAAGCCCAGGATTATCAAGTATCAACGGGGACGACATCTCAGACTATTTCTTCTCCTGCATCAATCAATTTTACCCGATACAATGCTAACAATCCCATTTGTCACTCTCTCTTCTCTCCTCTCCTCTCCTTCAACCACCCACTCACTTGTTAAGTGGTTGTTTGAAATTGTAGAGAAATATTACAAATGATCAGTAGCAATATATAGATAGGCAGCAGAGAGGCAGACATCTAGTCGACATAGATAAATCGGTAGAGAGAGAGCTGGATGGCTGGTTGGATGAATGGATGGATGGGTGGGTGGGTGGGTGGGTGAATGGATGGATGGATGGATGGATGGATGGCTGACTGGCTGGCTGGATGGATAGATGGATGGATGGGTGGGCGGGTGGGTGGATGGATGGCTGGGTGGGTGGGTGGATGGATGGACAATGAAAGAAAGTGGAAGTCCAGAGGAAGGGAGTGTTCGAAAAAAGGAGCGAGTGAGAGCAGAAAGAAGTAAGGGGCATATCATCAAGGACCGGCGATAATTATCTCCAAGCGCACTTAGCGCTAGGATAATTATCGCCGGCTGACGTGGACTTTTATTGCTGAGATAGCGTGCAATTAGCAACGCTTGTCTCAAAAGTGATAAAAATCCTAGTGGTACATGCCAAACGTGAGATTATCGCTGGAAACCCAGCGATAATCTCACAAAGTTTGACGTTAGCTTGATGATAGGGCAAGGCAAACTTAGCCATGATATCCACCTTCCATAGGATATCATGGCTAAGTCAGTCCTGAAGCAGGCGGAAGGAAAGTAGCGATAACAGGGGTAATCGCTACTTTTCTTGCCGCTATGCTTCATAGCGTGGGGCTTGATGATAGGAGGAGAAATGTCGCTTAGCGATATTTCTCCAGTCATGTCAGGGCAGGAACGCCCACTTTGCATCTCATTAGAGATGCAAAGCTGGGCGTTCAGAATTCAGGCGCTAATGCAAGGTTTCACGCAATAGCGTGACCTTACTGATTAGGCGATAAAATTATCGCCGCTTTTTACCCGAAAACGGACGCAAAAGCGACGATACTTTTTTATCGCCTCGTTGCTGATATGCCCCAACATGAGTACAATTAAAGCGAGAATGGTGCTCGGCACATTTTGGAGACAGAGTGAAAATGTAAGAGACTTGATCAGATAGAGGAAACAAGGGAGAGAAAATGAGCGATGCAAAGCGGACGCAGCCAGTCAGAGCTCAATCTAAAGCAGATGTTATTCGAAGCGATAAGAGAGAAAAGACGAGTGCCTGTGAGAACCTCTGCCAGAGGATTAACAGAGCTGCAATAGCTGCTTCCATTCCAAACTCAGTGATTTGCATTTGTAAAATGCAAAACAAAGGAGACCGAAAAGGACTGACAATTTCATAATCCACTCAAAGAAGATTAGATCCGTGGGTCCTTCACGGTAGCTTTTCAAAGAGCACCTGCAGCAGCTCTAGGAAGAAGACTAGAGTGAACTGGGCCATGGAGGTGCATGGCAGGTTGTCTGCCAGAGCCCCCTGCCCTTGGACAGACCGAAGCCACTGCCAGTGAGGGGAGTCAATGCTCCCTAAAACTTAGAGTGGGCTGACCCCTCCACATCACTATGGCTGTAGGTCAGCATGTCGTGCTACCAAAATACCATCACAAAAATCTCCAGCTATAGATAATGTACTGTGGCCACTGAGGTGACAACACTGGATATGGAGGTGCGCCAATTATAGTAACTTGAAGGTGGTGCATAAATTATAAATCTAAGTTATAAATAAACCTTTGGAATTTCTAAAGTTTGTCTAGTTTCATTTGGGTTTGTATAGAAAGAGTTTTCCTAACTGTAACTTATCTCTAACCGTGAGTTTTTTCATTGAATTTCAGTGTATTTTTTATTTAATAAAGATGTGTTTCAGAATCATAGTGTCGAGTTGCATCTATTAGAGTGTTGTTAATTGGAGTTTCATATAGTACAGTCGAGGAGAGTGTCATACAGTGTAGTGTGGTAGAGTGGAGTATTGTAGAGTGAAAAATGAGTAGAGATGAGTGGGGTAGCTTACAATGGAGTAAATTCTTATACAGTGGATTGGCGTGGTGTGTCGTGTAGTGGAGTGGAGTAGTATAGAGTGGAGTGGTATGTTGTACAGTGGAGTGGAGTGTCGTGCAGGGTGTCATAGATTGTCACAGAGTAGAGTACAGTGTTACAGAGACAAGTGGCGTAGAGTGGAGTAGGGTGCAGTAGAGTATCGTTCAGTGGAGTTTGTCAAGATCAGTGTTGTAGAGTACACTGGAGGAGAGTGTTGTAAAGTGTAGTGGTGTATCATATAGTATAGTGGCGTGTCTCGTCAAGTGTTATACATTGTACTGCACCATTGTACGGTGGACAGTTGTAGAGTGCAGTGGCATAAGTGGACTAGCATAAGATGGAGAGTTGTACAGTGGAGTGGCGTACAGTGGAGTAGTGTATAGCGCAATAGCATACTGTGGAGTGCTGTACAGTGTAACATACAGTGGAGTGGTGTACACTGGAGTGTGGAATAAAATACAATAGAGTGACATAAAGTGGAGGGTTTTCCAATAGAACAGCATAGAATGGAGTTGTGCATAGTGGAGTGGCGTACACAGCAGTGGCATACAGTGGAGTACATCTAGTGGAGTGGCATACAGTGGAATAGCGAAGAGTGGAGTGTCACAGACTGGAGTGTTATACAATGAAATAGCGTAGAGTGGAGTGGTGTTTAGTGCAGTGGTGTAGAGTGGAATAGTCTACTGGAGTAGTGTACAGCGGACTGGCATACAGTAGAATAGTGAATGATGCAGTAGTGTACAGTGGAGTAGCATACACTGGAGTGCCTTACACTGGAGTGTGGTAGAGTAGAATAAAATACAGCGGAGTGGCATAGAGTGTTGTCCAATGGAATAGCATAGAATGGAATGGTGTACAGTGGAGTGGCATACACTGGAGTGACGAAGAGTGGAGTAGCATCTAGTGGCGCGGCATACAGTGGAGGGCCATAGAGTGGAATGGCATACACTAGAATAGCATAGAGTGGATGGCATTCAGTGCAGTGGTGTAGGGTGGAATAATCTCTACTGAAGTAGCATAGAGTGGAGTGGCACACAGTCAAGTGGCATACACTGCAGGGGCATACAGGGGAGTGGGGTAGAGAGGATTAACATACAGTGAAGTGGCATAGATTGGAGTTGCGTTCAGTGTAATAGCATAGATTGTAATAGGGACGACTGCATTGACATACAGTGGAGTGAGGTAGAGTGGAATAAAATACAATGTAGTGGAGTTGCGTAGAGTGTAAAAGCACAGGGTGGAGTGACGTAGAGTGGAGTATGGAACAGAGGAATAGCATAGAGAGTAGTTACACTGGACTGGCATACAGTGGAATAGCGTACAGTGGAGTGGCATATAGTAAAGTAGTGTACAGTGGAGTGGCATAGACTGAAGTGGCATACAGTACAGTAGGGTAGCGTGGAACAGCATACAGTGGAGTGCTATACAGTGTTATGTTATGTTATGTTACTGGGTTTTATAACGCGCTCAGCTACTCCTAAGAGTGTCCCGGCGCGAGCTATGAGAACAGCAAACAAAACACAGATTAGAACAGATGGGTTTTAAGGTGTTTCCTGAACAGGCGATCATCCTGAATGGCACGCAAAGATAGAGGCAATGCATTCCACAACCTAGAGGCCTTGAGCGAAAGCGATCTACCCCCCATGCGTTGGAGTCGGAATTTGGGGATAGAGGCCAGCAGCTGCGAAGAAGATCGCAAAACCCTAGAAGGTTGATAAAAGGAAAAGCGTTTTTTGAGATAAGAAGGGTCCCCATCATATAGAGCCCGATGGGCAAGGACCAATGCTTTAAATTCGAGGCGCTTCCTGACAGGAAGCCAGTGCAATGTGCGAAGTGAGGAAGAGATAGAGGCTCTGATGGGAAGGTTCACCACCAGCCGGGCTGCGGCATTCTGAATCACCTGCAGTTTACTCAGCAGGTAGTCGGGCAGACCAACATAGAGACCATTGGCATAATCAAGGCGGGAGAGGATAAGAGCCCGAACCACAGTCTCCTTTGCTGATCTGGGTAACAAAGGTAGACATTTTTTCAAGGATCTGAGAATGCCAAAGCAGCAACCTGTAAGCTTCTTTATTTGAGTCATAAAAGATAGCTGCTCGTCAAACCAAATCCCTAAGTTTTTTGCGGGGAGACCCGTACAAGAGGGAGAGGGGAAAGCTGAGGGCCAGAGAGAGTCCCTAAAGTGAGGTGGAAAAGTACCAAAGAGTAAAATTTCCGTCTTTTCCTCATTGCACTTCAATTGGGCGGCAGACAGCCAATGAAAGACGGCAGCAAGACAGCTCTGTACTCTAGAGGTGGAAAAGTAGGTACTATCCCAAGTAAACAAGAGCTGAGTATCGTCCGCATATGCCACCACCTTAGCCCCACCTTCCTCTGCCAATTGAACTAACAGTGGAATGACATCCAATGCAATAGAGTATAATGAAGTGGCATAGAGTGGTGTATTGTACACTGCACTGGCATACAGTGGAGCAGCATCCAATGGAGTAGTTTACAGTGCAATAGCATACCCAGGACAGTGCTACATTGGAGTGGCATACAGTGGAATAGTGCAGATCGGACTGGCTGTACAATGAAGTGGTGTATAGTGGAATTGCATATACTGGAATAGCGCACAGTGGAGTTGTGAACTGTAGTGTGGCGTAGACTACTGGAGTTTACAGTGAAGTGGGGTAAAGTGGAATACCATACAGTGGAGTGGAGTTACATACAGTGTAATAGCGTAGAGTGGAATGGAGTACATTGGATTGGTGTACAGTGAAGTGGCATAGAGTGGAGTGGCGTAGAGTGTAGTGGTGTACACTGTAGGGGTATACAGTGGAATACCGTAGGGTGCAGTGGTGTATAGTGGAATGCCGTAGACTGGTGTGGAGTACAGTCGAGTGGCATACACTGGAGTGGTGTAGACTGCAATACCATCCAGTGGAGTAACGTAGAGTGGAGGTATGTACAGAGGAACAGTGTAGAGTGTAGTAGCGTATAGTGGAGTGGCATACAGTAGAGGGGCATACATTATAGTGGCCTAGAGTGGAATAGCCTATAGTGTAGTGGCGTACAATTGATTGGCATAGAGCTTAGTGGCGTACATTGGTGTGGTGTGCAGTCGAGTGGCAGACAGCGGAATAAATCTCCTAGCAGAGCATAGCGTAGAGTGGAAAAACAAAGAGTGAAGTGGCATGGAATGAAGTGGTGTACGGATATAGATTAAGTTAGGTAGGAAAGTAGAATATGGTGTGAAAAGAAAGGCAAGACAGCTATTTACGATGCCTTGTGTTTATCCAGCTTTACCAGTCCGTGCTGGGACATGCATGGTGGCCTTGCGTTGCTTTGTAAATCTTTCTTAACTATTGTGTTGGCCATGTGAGAGTGAGGGAACACAATAATAAATGTGATACATTGTGCTATGGTATACTGCCGTACTTTTGCGGTATACCGTGGTACATGGCAATGGGAAAGCATTATCTAATTTGTTCCATACTTAGGGTATATTTTGGGTTAGGGCCTATATAAGTAGCTAGTAGGTTTTCTTCTTTATCCCTACATATTACCACGTTATTAAAGTGTTACTAGGCATAGAAAATAATGTGTATTTTTCTCTATTTTGTTTAAGTATAAGATGTACCATACTAGTAGCTAGCACTTACCTGTTTGTTTTATAACCAAATTACATTTTGATGTAAATTTTTTTAACTTGTACTTTATTGTAGTGCAATCTGGGTGGTACCCATTAATTTGTTTCGAAATACATTATAATTAGAAAATGCACTGCACTATATTAGTAAAACATAGTGTATTTGTTTTGGTACCATGGTACTCCCAAGGCACTACTTTGGTACTCTGTAATATATATTTTTTAACCCCTTGAGTGTCCATGACGAGATGGTCTCGTCATGGGCCGCGGTTGCGCTGTGCCCATGACGAGACTATCTCGTCATGAACCCCGCCCGCTAATTCAACGCCCGGCACAGGGCGGAGAAAGGGCGGGGCACACAAGGGGTTAAGTAATAAGCATTGTAATTATTTTTCCCTGACTATTACCACTTAAATTAAGTGATACTAGTTAGGGAAAATATGAAAACCTACTACTCACCTATTTTTACGCCCTACACCATAACACAACCAAATTGCACAAACTACAACATGGCTGCTTTTAACTTTTGTAAAGGCAGTCATTGACCAACCTCCTCTCCCCTGCGAATTTGCCCAGAGCCCACCCTAGTGATAGAGTTTGCCTTGACCATTTTCCCCCCTTTCTATCTCGAAAACCATACCCCTACCTAACGCCCCCTCCCACCCCAGAAGATTGAAGGCCTATCTTGCGTCTAATGACATCGATGACCTACTCAACTCGTACTCGCCTACTCTAGACAACAGCACGATCCCTCCGGGGCAAATACAAGCCATCCACTCTAACCCGAACAGAGAACCCCCTCACAATCTTAGAGTCATTAATAATGACACCTCATGAGAGTGAACATCATCCAGACTCCTCCCCCCCCTTACTCCGATATGACTTAAATGCATACTACTCAACTGCAGGTCAGTCAGTAAACATGCCTCTGATATCTTTGACCTCACCCAACAAAAGAAGTTAGACATGATCATCCTCACTGAAACTTGGCTTAATTCCTTCTCCACTCCTATCCTAGACCTCCTAGTCCCTCCTACCCTCGACATAATTTGTCTAGACAGAGCTTTGAAGCTGGGTGATGGCCTGTATGCATCGGAGCACACTCTCGGTTTCCCTCTCTGAGTCTTCTACGCCATCCTCCTGTGAATACCTTTGTCTCAACATTTCAAGTAACAACCTTCCGGTGTGCAAACTTCACATTTTATATCACCCCACGGGGGACAATCTCCCCTTCATCGAACAATTAATGGAAACCATCTCTGGCAATGTCGACTCCGTAATGTCCCAAATCTTTCTCTGTGATTTCAACCTTCACGGGTCTAACCCCAATGACCAAGCTGTAACATGCCTTAAATCATTCTTAAGTGATCAAGAGTTGATTCAACATTGTGACCGGCCAACCCATAATAAAGGGGAAATTCTAGACCTCTTCATCACCAAAGGACACACCATCACACTACCCCTTGCAATTGGTCCAACCATCACAGCATCCTCTTTTATATTAACAGGGAGGTGTCTCTGAGGAAGGCTCAACCAACGAAATCGATGATCTGGAAAAGGGACCTCAGATCTATCAATACAGATGAACTAGCAACCCATTGTAAATATGCCCTCTCCTCCCAAGATGACATGCCTGAGGTTCAGGTACTCACTGACTTATACAACGTTACTCTCTCTAGCGTCATGGATTCCATTGCACCACTCCAACAAAAAAATGTAGCAACAAAAAAATCCAAACCATGGTTCAACGACAAATTAAACTTGGAACGCCGCAACCTTAGGGCAATTGAACGATCTTAGAAATCCAAACCTTCCTCGGATCGGCTAAAACTCCTTAGAGAGGTTAGGAGTTCCTACAACAAACAAATCAAGAGCGCTAAGGCCGACTACTTCAGATCCCAGCTTGATCAAGCCTCAAATGGCCCCAAGAAACCTCTTGAACTGGTTAAACAGCCATTGGTGGAAGCTCCAAACCACTCTGACTCTGGAGTCAGCACTCCCTCATGCGACAAACTGGCTGCTTTTTTTACTGAGAAATCAAGACTCATCAATATTGAACGTGCTTCTAAGAAGGCTCTATTGCCGTTCTATGGGTCCGTGCCACCTCCTGCCTTCTTAGAGCAGCCCAAACCAATCAGCCCGAGCACCAAGAACAATACCTCATGGGGCACCTTTACTCCCTTCAGTGAAATAGACATCAACAAGATTCTTCAGAGTATCAACCCATCTAATCACTTCAGCAACCCCTTGCCACCTTCCATCTTCAAAGAAATCAAGGATGTCGTCATCCCCATCTGGACAAAGATTGTCAACGCTTCACTGTCACAAGGCAGAATCCCAGATTGCCTAAAAGCAGCTCAGGTATCACCTATACAAAAAATATAATGCAGATAGTGCTGACTATAACAACTTTTGCCCTATCTCTAACATCCCCAACCTAGCCAAACTCCTAGAAAAATGCATCCAATCACAACTCTGCTCACATCGAGAATTTCCAACTCCTGGACCAGCATCAATCTGGCTTTCGGAGTGGGCACAGCACTGAATCAGCTCTTACTCACGTTATGGGTGACATTTTAAAAATGATTGACCAAAATGAATCTTGACTCCTAATCCTCCTTGACCTTTCCTCTGGATTTGACACTGTCAATCGCGACAACCTCCTATTCATTTTGAAGAACAGGTTGGGCCTTTCTGGTTGGGTGTTGCAATGGTTCTCGTCCTTCCTCCACCACAGATCACAAAGAGTCAAGGCGAACCACTCTCTCTCCCAGCACTCTCCAGTATCCATGGGGGTCCACCAAGGGTCCACCCTATCTCCTATACTCGTCAACATGTTCTTGGAACCATTAGCTAAGGCACTAAATTCCACTAACATTCTCTTCCATATCCATGTGGATAATACGCAACTTTATCTGAAAATCTCCTCCCTGGATAACCTCATACCATTCAACACTACACTAACGTCTACTCAAAACTGGTTAACCAAGAACCACCCCCTGCTCAACACCTTCAAAATAGAATTCCTTCTCATTTCTCCTCCCAATCACAACCCCAAGTTAGATCTTTGGCTCAACCACCTCACTGCCATCAACTGCTCCCCCCTCATTATTGACTCAGCCAAATCTCTCAGAATCACCCTGGACAAGCAACTCAACATGAAGAATCATATCAGCAATGTGTGCAAGGGAGCTAGTCACCTGATGAGGATACACAGGAATACCAAACCATTCCTTCCACAAGCTGATTTTAAGCAGGTTGTCCAAGCGCTTGTATTGCCGAGACTAGACTATGGCAGTGCTACTCTCTGTGGCCTCCCCAAATAAACCTTGGCCCCACTAAGGGCATCATTGAATGCTGCAGCTAGATTGGTTACGGGTACCAAAAGAAATGTGCACATATCCCCAGTCCTAAAATCCCTTAAGTGGTTGCCCTAGGAAGCACATATTCAGCTAAAGATTGCCTGCCTGTCTCACAAAGCCCTCCATTTCAAAGCCCCCACTTATGTAGCGCAAAAGCTAGAATTATCCGAAGGTGGTAGGCCCTCAAAAAGTGCTAACTCTTTCCTCCTCAAACCACAGATCTTTTGCAAAAAGAGAACGTGTCACCGAGCTTTCTCCTCCTCTGCCCCGAAGATCTGGAACTCTCTTCCACCGGAAGTACGCAGAGTCTCCTCCACGGTTGCTTTCAAATTGGAAGCTAAAAGATTCCTTATTAACAAGTTCCTACCTTAAATGGGTTTAGATCATCTGCTCTAAGTCATTGGACTTACAACCTATGACCTGCACTGGGTGCTACTATTCTTTAACCTATCATTTGCTCCCCTCGCTATGTATCAGTTATTGTTTTACTCTCTATTGACCCCTTTTGTTTTGTAACTATTCTGTTTGATAGGTTTATTTGATGCCTTTACTGCATTTATTACCTTCCTTCCCTCCAATTGTAAAGTGCTCTGATATCCTTCGGGATCATGTTCGCGCTATATAAAACTTTATAAATAAATAAATGATATAATGCCTTGTCATCTGCATGTACCACGGTAAATTACCACAAAACTACCACGACAACAGATCCCACTAATATTTATGCCCTTATAACTTAAAAAAACACTTGCCCTGCTTACCCCTAACCCTCAAAAGGATCATCTGCACACCATAATCTATAATTCTGCCAAATTTCATCCAAATCCGACAGACCGTTTGGCTGCTATGTCCAATAGAAAAAGCCTATGGAAAATGCTCTTGCGACAAAACACCTTTTGGGAAGCTCCCTTTTTTCTAAGTGTTCCTTTAACCAATTGTTGCAAAACTTTCCATCATCTGCCAGTGTAGAAGGGGGAATAGGTCTGGAACGTTTTGTGGAGATTCGTCAATGGGCAAACCCCACTAAGCAATGAGAAGGGCTAAACTCCCTCACATAAACCACGGGTGACTTATTTTCTCACACAATGATAAGGGCAAACCCCTGTAACATCTTGAAAAGTAACCTCCACTTACACACATACATCTTGTACAGAACTAATCTTCTTCACCCCTTTAGGGGACAAAATATTCTCAAGCTGTGAGAAAAGTAAACAGTCTCCTATTATTAAGATATTAGGATGAGAGCACAAACCATTTAGGGAGAGAATGTTCCCACTCAATTACATGAGAACAGCAACATCCCATTACATGAATAACAAAATTGAAACGTCAGTACGGAAGACATGTGCTCAGCAGTTACATTGCCGCTGGTTGTATCCTGGATTGCTAACAGGTTTGCATCAATGTTTATTGTTTGCCAGACCACAAGAGTTGTGTCTTACCGTTGGACAATTGGGGTAGTATCACTACATCTGAAGAAATACAGGGGCATATTTTCAAGCTCCTAAAGCCACCGGAGCATCACTTTTTTTGACACGCCGGTGGCGTTGCACCATTCCCCATATTTGGAAGGTGGCACTAAGCCACTTAATGTGGCTTAACAGTACCTTGTAAATATGCTCCTTTCTGCAGCAGTCTGCTGCGGAAAAGCGACAGGCAATGGGTGTTGCCCTGGGCGTTCCACTGCAATACCCATTGCTTTTTTAACCTGCCCCATATTTAAAAGGCTGGGGCAGCGCCAAAAACTAAGGACATGTAATTTCTGGCCGTAGGATGGCGATACGAGGAGAAATTATACATTTCTCCTCTCTTTTTTCTCTTTATATGTGTGCTGTATTCTGCCGCACACATAGAAGCAGCAACTCGCCATTATGGATTGTTTATGTGCAGGAAGGTGTCCCTTCCTGCACAAAAGCAATTGCCCCTGTAGCGCAGAAACCCTTGCAACATGGCGGCAGGGTGCCTGCGCTGGGAAGCTTTTTTAGTGCTAGCACTAGGGGAAATGCAGGGGTGTGCCATATTTTTGTAAATACGGCGCATCCCTGCGTTATGAAAATGTGGGAGCGCGGAGTTGCCAAATTTGGCGTAACACAGCGCTCCGGCATTATCTTGTAAATATCCCCCACAATGTCCACCCCAGTGAAACTAGCAATTATCGACCCATCACGCTATTGCTCGCAGTAGCCAAGGTGTTAGAGAAATTGTTTTCAGAGCAACTGTCAAGGTATTTGGTGAAACATAGCATTCTTGACCTGAGCAAATGGGTTTCTGCCCGTGCTACAGTAAGGAAGGAATGCCAGTCACAGCTTTTGATGAAATTATACACATTTTGAGGGGGGAGATGAGGTGGAAGTGATTCTTTTGGCTCTCTCTGTGCTGCACAGACCATACCATATGCTATGAGATTTTTTTCCAGCATCTCAAGGAAACCAGTGTCTGTCCAGGCCATTGTGGCCTGTACATGCAACAGGGATCTTCACTTTTTTCAATTCTTTTCAATATGCATGTGTTATTCTTTCTCAGTCTCAACAGCACCTTTGGTGAAGGGTCATGATCCTGTGATAATGACATTCAACAGAATATTAGGTGGAATAAACAGGCCTCACTGGCCAGGGTGAAGATGCAAGATTGTCTGGAGGCAATACCCGGTCATATGTGCTACAACCTCCTGAGAATTTGATTTGATTTGATATTTCTATAGAGCATGGCTACCCTAAGGCTTCCCCGCTCTGATGATGAGTGCTGTGGTAAGAAAGGAGCCCATCAGTGATATAAGGGAAACAGCCAAGTTCCACAGTTTAGGAATCAGGTGTGCAAAGGATCTTCCTCCCCATCATGATTTTTTGATTCTGGTCATGCCGAGGAGACGAAGATGGGAGGACCTTAGTAGTCTGGTGGGGGCGTAGGCATATAACAGATTTTTGAGTTTTTCTGGGCCTTTATTATTTACTGCCCTGTGAGCAATACATAGGGATTTGAACTTGACTCTTGCTGCACTTTGCAGCCAATGAAGCTGTTTAAGGGATTCTCTTACAGATATGTGTCTAGGGAGTTTGAGCAAGAGTCTTGCCGCAGCGTTCTGCACAGTCTGAAGTCTCTTTATCACATACTGTGGTGAGCCTAGGTAAAAAGAGTTACCATAATCCAGGTGTGAGACTATAAGGGACTGCAGGACAGTTTTCCCTAGCTGCTCTGGGATAAGCTCCAGTATCTTTCTGAGCATTCTTAAAAGCCCGAAGCAGATACCAGACAGTTTGTTTGCCTGTTGGTTCATTGCAAGGGTGCTATCCAGCCAGATACCTATATTTTTTACAGCAGGTTTAGGATCAGGTGGGTTTCCCATGCAGGTTGGCCAATTATTCAGTGGCCTGGGAATTGGTGTGTTACCTAATATCATGAGCTCTGTCTTCTCTACATTAAATTTTAGGCAACAGCTCGACATCCAGTGAGACAATTTGTTCAGGCAAGGAGCCACTTGTTGGTTCCCTTGGTTGGTACCATTGGACAGAGAGACAATCAACTGGGTGTTTTTACGCATAAGATACACCCGAAAACAAACTCCTGCATGATGGTGGCAAGCTGTCTTACGTATATATTGAATAGCGTGGGGCTGAGGGAAGAGCCCTGTGGCACTCCGTATTTAATTTGCAGGCGGTCAGAGAAACAGTCCTTTTCCATCACTTGGAAGGACCGATCTTCCAGAAAAGAAATAAGCCAGTCCATCGCTTTGTCCCGGATACCTATTTCCCTTAATATGTCTTTAAGTATGGCATGATTGACGGTATCAAAAGGCCGCACTGAGATCGAGCAAAATAATGTCGGCAGACCCTCCATTAACTAGTAGGGCTTTGAGTCCCTCGGTAACTGCCAGGAGAGCTGCTTCAGTGCTATATTGGGCGCGGAAGCCCATCTGGGCATGGTGAAGTAGATTGTTCTTCTCAAGGTAGTTAACTAATGTATGATTGACATGTTTCTCCAGGAGCTTACCAAGGAGAGGAAGTAGCGAGATAGGAGAGGAAGTAGCGAGATAGGTGCCAAGTATGTCAGGATCCAGATGGGGTTTTTTCAGAATTGGTCTGATTACAGCATGCTTCCAATGTTGTGGGACCACGCCTGACTCGAGTGACTTATTAAGAATCATCATTAGTGAGGAAAGTATGACCTCGATCACCTTGAGAAGGGCGTGCCGTGGTGCTGAATCTAACGGGGATCCAGATTTGGTGGACTTAATCAGCTTGAGGATAGCCTCTTCCTCGAGTTTAGGGAATTTTGATAGACTTGGGGTTGTAGACCCCTCATGTGCTGATTAAGTGGTATTTTGGAAGAGACTGTAAATGTCTGTCACTTTCTTGTGAAAGAAAGATGCTATTTCATTGCATCTTTCTTTAGTGGCCTCTGGAGATCCCTCAATTTCTTCAGGTGTGGTCAGAGTTTTAACTACTCTGAAAAGTTCCTTTGGGGAGTTAAGTGCCTGGCTTGTTTTATCCTCATAAAATTTAGCTTGTGCCGATTTTAATTCGCTATGATAGGATCTGATAGAGGTTTTGTATTTAACTTTTAAAACTGGGTCATATTCCTTTCTCCAATCCCTTTCTAATCTCTTACATTGCTTCTTCAATATCAGCAGATGGTTATTATACAATGCGGCTTTCTTAGCCTGAGACATTTGATTAGGCATTTTTTTCAGTGAAGCACACGCATCTAGCGATTGACCAATCCGGTTTTCCCATTGCTGGTAGTCCTCCTCGATGCTGCCAGCGAGATTGGGCATTGGGTTCTTCAGGGCGCTTGACCAAGTTTCTGAGTTGAGCTTCAACCAGCTCCTAGTTACAATGGTTTCGGCCTTGACCTTAGTCTGTTTGGTAGGTTTGGGTAGTCTAAACAGGATAAGGCAGTGGTCGGACCAGGGACTGGGGTTACGTCAGATACTGTAACTTGGGGTTCATTGGAAAATATAAGGTCCAATGTATGCTGTTTGTCATGGGTAGGTGTCGAGACCAGTTGAGTAAGTTGAAGGGCCTCCAAAACATCTTGTAGCCTTTTGGTGGAAGGGGCGTCAAGTGCTTCAAAGTGAAGGTTGAAGTCACATGTGGTTTTTCACTAAAGATAGGCTAGATAAAGTATCTGGTAATACCTCTAAACATGTGGATTAGGGGCCCAGCGGTCTATACACTAGAACACCTGAGTATGTCCAGGAAGGCGAGAGTGTGATTTGGAACTGAACACTTTCGTATTCCGGGAGAAAGAGTGGGGTCGTAAGGCATTTAAAAGCAGCTTTTACAATAATGGCAATTCCGCCCCCGGTTTTCTTTTCCCGATCTAGTTTGTGAATTTGTTAGCCTGGAGGGAGTGCCAGATTAATGTCCTAGAGCTTTCCTCAAGCCATGTTTCGGTGACAAACAGTACATCGAGGGTGTCTTCCTCTAACAAATTCTTGATGTCAATGGCATGCTTGGGGATTGACCAGGCATTAATCAATCCAAGTTTCCGAAAGGAATTTTGGGGCTTGGGAGCCGTTTGATGCTTGTCCTTGAAGGCGAGCATCTTAAAGCTGCATTGGTTTCAGTCTCCTCTGGAACCATGCAGATTAGTGGAAACCTGCAACTGTTCACATAGGGGGAGATTTAGAGGCCTGAGCGCTAAGAGCTGATCTCTCGTGTATTTCTGCAGATCTGCATGGGGGAGAAGGGTTCCTGGCCCCTGGTCCCGTTCGGGCATGGACGGGCGCAGACGGGCGCAGACAGGCTTGCCTTTGGCGCACCAGCGGCGTGTCCGCTGCACATACGACTCAGCATTGGAGTTTTATTGCTGGATGGACACAGAACTGCAGTGGAGGGGAGAGGGGCTGTGTCTCTCTGCAACAATTGGCAGAGCCGTAGCCGACCGGAGGCACAGCGCGAGAGTGGCGGCGGCGACTGAAGTCAACATGCCCGCTCGGTGAGTGAAATAAAATGAATGGATTCAGTCCTTACCCCGGTGTAATTATCCCCAATAGTCCCAGCAATTGGCTAAAAGATGCTAATATGTTTAAGCATAAAATGTAGATAAAAGTCAGAAATATGATCTTTTGTTTCTGTGAAGGAACAATGTTTGTTTCCACTTCGTTTCTGTTCTTTTCCATCACTTGCAATGGTAGCCAAGTCTCGGCTAATAGTCCTAGACCGGGTGAAAGGGTTTGGTGAAGAAGGGCAACAGCATGAAATGTAGAGTCCAGACTGCCAGGCAGCATTTGTGGTTAGTGCCATCTGACCCCCAACCACATTGATGGGATATCAAGAATAGTTTTGGGGATGATTGTCCTTTTTTCTGTGGTCCAGATAGCCTAGGGTGCCTGCCAGAGTCACCCTTAAGTCATAAGGTCCCAGGCATGATATAAGCATGGATCTGGGCAAGTTATCCTCAATCAGGGCCTCCATGCCATGCATGCCCTCTTCAGGCCACTGCCTGTTCCTCAAAAGGCATGATTGAGAAAGACTAACCAGCTCACTGTGTGTGAAAGAGGGCCTCCTGAAGGCTGCTTTGCTCATACTGCCATAGACATCAGTCATCCATAGATCATTGTGCCCCATTAAGACCCATTGCACCAGCTACCACTCAATTCAATTTCCTTGGAGGGTAACTCCGGCCCTACAACAAGCAAGTGGACTAAGAAAAAGATTGCAAGCTGATCAAAGACAGAGGCCCTACAGGCGGACTAGGTGTCTTTGCACAGACTGAGGAGAACAATGAGAGCTAAGGGGAGAATAAACACAACCTAACACTGTGTCAATACTAATTGAGCAAAATTGACTGAGCTTTCTCCTTATCTGAGTGCCTTGTGTGGAGGTTAGGTTAATGTGAGCAAATGTAATAACTTGAGGAAAATTCCAATAAGTACTCCTCAGTATCTCCAGAACAGCCTGGACATTTAGCAACAAATATACCTTTGGTATGAGACCAGTTTGCCAGCCTGGGATGCTGGTCCTCCGTTCTTACCATGCAGTCAAAAGGAAGTGGCTGAAAGTGACCATTTGCACCTTGATATGAAGCACACCTCCCTTAGAGGTCATACTAGCGGGCCAGCTTGTGGGCAAACCATGAAAAGGGAAGCCTCAGTTACTCACAGAGCTCAGAGAACCTTAGGCTTTAGCCACCTTGCCATGGGTGGGGAGACCCACATCAAGGTGGCATATATGGCATTCGATATATCTATTCTATATGTTGGAGTCCATCTGCATTTGAAGCTGTGTCCTGCATGCAGATGGATGCTTCAGGTCAGTGCCTGGAGTTATTGTGCATGGGCAATGCTCCAGACATGCACATGGGCCCCCTACAGATCGAACCAGGGCCCTGTCATCTGGGCACCCGATGAGAGCCACCGCAGAGATCAAGGAACTGTCAAGTCACACAGCGGCCTTCTTTGGGTTAGTGACTGTATCCCAAATCCACAGGTTGCACTCTGGACTTGTGCATTCATGACCTCTCCGTTTTTAGGGCATTTTTGCACTGGAAGGGCATGGGTGTCCCTAAAGTCCTTCTGTGCCCTGTGTGCTGACCATGCACTTGTTGTGTACAGGGGGCTTATAGAGCCCTAATAAGGGTTCTTTCAGGAAATGACACCAATGAGTAGGCTGGGACTATCCCAGAGCTCATGGAATTCTCATAAACATTTGGAAGGTTGTATTGAGCTCTGTACAGAAGCCCAGTTCCAGGGGCAGCACTATGAACATGTATGCTTTTTGCTCTGGATATGCCTGTGAATCCTGTTCGTCTTTTGGAGCTCTGCCCTTTTCTTGGAGGTATACTCATGCCAGTGGCAAACTGAGATAGGCAAGAGATTCTCTCTACTTACATAAAGCTTCAGGTTGGTGCCTGAAGGTCTTTTTGTATCATATGAGCTTGAGAGTTCCTGCTGAGTTTGTGGGACTTTGGAGAGGAAGGATTCTTCAGTTTGTGGGTGATATTCCAGGGCTCATAGAACCTTCACAGTTCTACAGAGGGCTGCCTTTGTGCCACTGACTAGGGGCTGTGGCCTGAACATGCCTAGGAGCCTTCAAGAGGTCTAACTTTGCCAGTGTTAATGCTTTTTGTCCCGAAGGTACCTGAAAGTCCCCATGGTGCTTCTGAAACTCTGTACTGGGGGCCAGGGGCTGCAAGAACAAGTGCAACCCAGCCTGCGGCCACCCCTTCCATCACCATGGGGGGCAGATAACGCTCACCTAAGAGAGGTTACAGCCTCCCTTTTGTCTTAAATAACTTACGTGCCTCTGCCCACCTTCTTCTGGCTGGCACCGACTTTCCCCACCCTCCCCCACTGCCAAAGCAGATGGCAAATTTGGTGGAACAGTCCCCAGTATCAGGGGTAACTTGCAGATTTTCACCTGATATTTCCAGGTGTGCGTATTTACTCCCCATCCCACAGGCCAAAAATGCTCATGATTGACGGGTTTAGGGGTGTCGCTACTGTAATGGGCCAGCCCATGCAGGGGCGTTCCTGTTCACACCCCGGCCTGACCATGCCCGTTTGGTAGCTCCCGCAGTCATGTGACCGCATGTATAAATAAAAGGGCAGGGCTGCATTGAGGATGCCCTGCGCTATAACCCAACCAAGAGTGGGTGTCCTGCATTGCGCGCCGCAGTACCGTGTGCGACCTACTCACGTGTCCCGGCCCTGATGCATATGGGCCCCAGGGACACGGCAATGGAGGACAGGGTGTACCACCCATGACACAGCGCAGGGCAATCTCTGCTCCACCAGCACCCTCGAAAGCAGGAAACAGTAGCACCGGTACCACCGTCCCTCCAACCGTCTACTACACCCAATCCCAGTAAGTTTCGGCAGCAGTTTTAGTGGTCTGGCAGCCCATGGCCCACTGCCTACACTGTGTCCCTATGCGCATCTGAAGACACGTGATCTGTGACCACAATTATAGGAAACCCCAGAAATCACCAACCCACAGTTGCCAAGAGTTGGTAGGCGCACCCATCAAGCTAGTCAAGCACACAACCCACACCTGCCCATAACCTGTGCCTGGCAGTGCCACTCCTGAGAAGAAATAAGGAGGACACACACTATCACCAGTGTCCTTACCACCCCTGAGGTCAAAGCAAGGGCAGAACGTCCGCACAAATGACGTTCATACCCACCGTCGACATTTTTGAAGTCACAGGCACACCATCCTCTCAAGCTGCCAAGTGGGCAATGTGGGCAGATTGTCTGGAGGTATACTTTGCCACAGTGGCACTTGAAGAGGACAGGCAACGACCAATTCTCATACACCTAGGATGTGCTGATGTAAATAAACAGTCCAAGAAGGTACGGGAAGCCGGTCCCTCACACACCTATACCATGCTGAAATTGGCCATCACTGCTTATTTCGCTCCTCTAGCCAGTCCAAACTACGACTGATTCCTGCTCAGGCAAGCACAATAGCCACCCGAAGAGTCAGGAGATGCGAGGTGCCAACCACATGAACAGGACGAAATTCATGTCAAATTAATTTGGTGCTGTGCATCAGCGACACTGAGTGAAACATCCTGCAGGTGCCCCGGATGACAATGGATGAAATCCTCACCATGGGTAGGCAGAAGAAGCTGTCTAATTTGCGAGCGGCCCACATGAAAGCTACGCTTTAACGGGCCATCAAAGTGAAACCCGTCAACCAAATTGGTGCCGTTGCCTCACCTCAAGTGAAAAAAGACCGTCCAAAGGTGCAGCAAACTGCCAGACCATGCCGGTGTCATGGGGGCCCCACACCACATGCAGGAGAAGACCCAGCCAAAGGGCAAAAGTGTTCAGCCTGGGGAAAAATATGTCACTTCGCCAAGGTCTACAGATTGACACCAGCTGCAAATAGACAGAGGAAGAAGACAGCCAGCCAGGTGGATGCAGAACTCGGAGCCGCAGATGGCGACAACATAGACGATTTAGAGTCTGAAGGCACTGTCCACGTCATTCACATCGTAGAACCAAGCCCTGCCCGAGTACGCCAGGCCCACTATGCCAAATCATGGTCAAAGGACAACTGCTAGTGGTGCTAATCAACACAGGGGCCTCGATCAATATTCTACCCCTGTCGCTGCGTAAGAAGATGACCACACCTCCGGTTTTGTTCCCAACCACCAAGAGAGTCTGCGCCTACTGCACCTCTAGGTGCCTCCCACTAGCAGGATTCTTCAATGCAACCATCAGTCACCAGGGAAAATCCAACAGAGCAAAAGTCTGCATCATAAAAGGAGGAGTGAACAGGTTGCTCAGCTACCATACAAACGCCACAACTTTGGCATCTCCAGCGCCTCAGACGTGTTTCAGGACATCATATGAGGTATGAGGGGTATTGACAGGCCTGACTGCCTGGCATCATCAACGTCAGAGATGACATTGCGGTCCATGCCCCCACCTTGGAATAGCATCTCTATCGACTGTAGCTCATATTCCATTGACTCCAAAACTGTGGCCTCACCCTACACAAAGCGAAGTGTGAGTTTCTGAAGGAGGACATATGCTTCTTCAGATATCAGTTCTCTGCAAAAGGTATCACACCTGACCCAGCCAAGGTCTGTGACATCCAAAATGCACCTTACCAGGAGTCAGGAGCTTCTTGGGAATGGTCACGTACTGTGGCCATTTCATGTAGAACCTGACCGAACTCACCGGGATACTGCGGGAGCTCACCAAGCCAGGAACTCCATGGCAATGGGGTCTCAAGCAAGAAAAGTCATTTCAGAACACAAAACAAATTCTAGCCGGGGACACCACCCCGCTTATTTTGACCCCATTAAAGACACCGAGCTGTTGAAAGATGCAATCCCACAGCTCTGGGGGCAGTCCTCTTCCTAGAAGCAGCAGTGAGGACAGTGGGCTCACATTGCTTTTGCCAGCTGTGCCCTGACTCTCACCAATTAAAGATATTCCCCCTTTGAAAAGGAGGCGATCACTATCCATTGGGGCTGCAGACATTTCCACATCTACCTCTACAGGCATCCATTCATGGTCAATACCAAACACAAACCTCTTCTGCCACTTTTCAAAGGTTCAGTCTTCACCAAGGATTGAGAAGTGGATTCAGATTGAGAAGTGGATTCAAGAGTACCACTTCTCCGTGGAGTACCGACCCGGGGCTCATAACCTGGTGGACTAACCTCTCGAGGCCCGCCCAGTCCACCACCCCCGAGAAGAGCAAGAGTTCAAAGAAGCTGAGGAGTATGTGAGATTTCATGGTAGAGAGATTGTGCCCGCTTCCCATCTCGCTGGCTGAGATTATCGAAGCCACGTGAACGGATGACTGCCTCCAACAAGCTGTGACAGCCACCCAGTCAGGACGAGGGGACACAATAATGGCGGCACTGCTCCAGAGGACAGTGGAGGCCCAGAACATGTTCAAATCACTACGCCATGTGAAGAAGGAGTTCACCGTCTCAGCCGATGAATGTTTGCTCCACGGACCTCAACTAGTGGTGCCAGCAAACCTGACCCAATGGATGGTAGATCTTGCACATGGGTCACACCAAGGGTTTGTTAAGACCAAGAACAGGCTAAGAAATAATGTGTGGTTCCCCGGCCTTGATGAAAAGGTCACAAAGACAGGCCAACAGTGTAGCCATTGCCAAGCCACTGGGGGAGGTGACCCTACTCCGCGCATCATCACTGAACTGTCTACTGACCACTCCTGGCAACACACCAGTGCAGATTTCGGCAGCCTGCCAGACAGCAGCAATCTCTACTTTGTCATGGATGACTGCTCTTGCCACCCAGGGGTAGAAATAGTCCGGACCACCTCAGCCGAGGAAACCACCCAAAGCTGGAAATCCACAGCATCATCCGAGAACTGCGCATGGACAATGGTCCACCTTTCAATTGTCAGGGGCTGGTGAGCTACCATGCATCCAGAGGGACCAAACACTGCTGAATTGCTCCCGTTGGCCTCAAGCCAACAGTGAGGTCAAACGGTTCAAGCGGACCATCACAATTGCTATCAGCATTGCGGTGCATTGAGAAAGCAATCCATACGTTCTTGAATGAATACCAGCTGAAGCCCCACACAACCACCGGAGTGGCCCCAGTCACATTCTGCTTTGGCACGAAGGTCACCGATGTCATCCCCCATCACCCTCTGTGGGAGCAAGCCCCTGTGCCACAGAGCCTTGACCGAAGTCGTTGCAAGGAGCAAAACCACCAAGCGTCACTGCACAGAAGAGCTCAAACCTCAAAGCTCGCTGTAGGAGATTGGGTGCTCATCAAGGACCGACGCCCGGGGAGCAAGTTCAGACTTCCCTTCGAGCTGAACCCTTGGAAGATATCGAAAGTCAGCGGGACCATGATAACCACCTCCCAACAGCGAGAGACAGTCACACACAATTCATCCCATTTCAAACTATTCAGATGAAACCCAGGAGGCTCACCTGAGCCAGGGTATCAGGACATGCTGAAGTTCTAGGACGACCACGAGGGAGCCAACCCAGTGCCCAATCCACAACTACCTGAGAGACTTTTTTTCCCCGCCTTCTCCCAAGGGGGACGAAACCCATCGAGTCTGCCGCGATGGCCCCCGGCCCCGACACGCAGAGGCCACGCACTGGGATGAGTTGCCTGTGCCCGAGCGAGGTCTCCCGAGCTACCTTCTCAGGCTAAACCTGCGCTAGAACCCAAGCAAGAGTGTGTGTCCTGCATTGCGCACCACAGTACATCATGCGTCCTACCCACGTGTCCCAGTCCAGATGCATACGGTCCCTGGGGACACGACAGCTACCAGCCATGGTCGAAGCCTGCTGCCCACTCCCGCATCTAAATACGGCCAACTTACAAGGAGGACTCTAATGCCCCATTTGGACTTGAAGGACACATTGTTCCAATAACTAGCAGAATAAGAACAAAAAAAAAAAAAGGAAAAAACTATAGTATTTTCCAGAGGCTAAACCCTGGAACATAGACACACAAAATGATGACATTGCTCTTTCACCTGTCCTCCTCTACAAACTAGACCCGTTCAACATTCAAAGACATTTTTATACAAATAAAACAAGCGAGCAATATGTTAGCCAATATTTCTGCGTTATGAAGTTCTTAGTTTTACTTAATGAGCCAAGGTTTAATAATGGTTTCTCTTCACGACAACAAGCCCTATTTCTGGTGCGTCCACGTGATGGCTTTTCAATTAAGCACCTGATGTGAAAAGCAGCTAATAAAGGCGAACAATTAACCCTGGCAGACAGGACTGTCTGAGAATAAATGGGTACTAATAGGATCCCTCTCCGTTCCTTGTATTGCGGGCTAGGACTTACATGGCTCCTATTGACAGACCGATATATTTGTGTTTAATAACTACTGCCTTGTAAGGGCTTGATATGTCCTGTGCAGCGCAGGCCGCACTGCACAGAGAAAACACAGACCTCACAGAGGGGCATATTTATGGGGCATTTGGCGCCGGACAGCGAGGCAGGTCACCTTGCTGCACTGCCCTGCATCAAAGAAAAAGGGCAGGAATGCGCCGCATCTATGGCATAAGGCAGATTCCTGTCCTTTCCTCCTGCGCTGGTTCCATTTCGTCAGCCTAGCGTCAATGCAGGCATTCTTGCACCATAGTGCAAGGGTGCCTGTGTTGCATGCAGGATTGCTTTTGTGCAGGACGGGCACCTTCCTGCACAAAAACAATCATGGGAGGCGTTTTCCTCTTTCTATGAGTGCCACAAAGTGCAGCACACATAGAAAGAGGGGAAAATGAGGAGAAATAAACATATTTTTCCTCGTTGCACCTCCGTTGGAGTGGCGTATGGTTCTGGCACATCCCCAGGTTTACGTGGTCTTGTAAATCTGGGGATGCGCCAAAATTCATAGGTGTTGCCCATGGAATGCCTCCCTAGTGCAGAGTAAGGGAACACAGCGATTTGCACTATCTTACCTTACTCGATATCTATGAGGCAATTCAAAGCCACGCAAAGTGGCCTTGCGTGGCCTCATAAATATGTTTAGGAGGTTTGCGCCACCGTTGAGTCACAAAAAGTGACGCTACTGGTGCACAAGGGGCTCGTAAATATGGCCCATATTGTGGTAAAAGTGAAGTGAGAATACATGCAAACTACTCTCTTATATTCGCATGGTCACCTGACCTGGTGATGCCTGTGAGGGATAAGTGTGTGTATGTGTGAATAACAGCCCTCTTAGAATAACACTTTACTCCCAAAAGTCCCAAAAACAAATATCAAGCAATGTAGTCCAACAGGTAAGGCACAGCAGACATCTATGACAGAGCAAAGTTAGCAGATTAATGGTGGATGGCTAAACGGTGGATGTAGGATGCAACAGGACATCAGTTGTGTTCATTGTTTATCCTGTCTTGTGGTTCAAAGCCCAAATACTGATGGCGGACATGTCAAAGATGTTGTCGACAGCTTCCGACATCGAAGTGCATACAAGTCATTATGATGGGCTTGAGTGTAATGGTCAGTCCACCTTGATGACAGTGTTTGATGTTTCTCGATTAATTGTCCAACTTGTTCAGAAGTGCAAATCAGAAAAGGAGTGATGCTGGAGTCAAGTGAAGACCAATGCAAATCTTGGTTTCGTTGGAAGTGGAAATTTGTCAACAGAGTTTCTGAAAACTTTATTGCGCCACCTCTGCCCTGAGTATCCTTCTGTGGAGAAGTACATCTCTTACAGGACGAGCTGTCCCAGATATCCCATCACAAAACCATACATGGGTTGTGTTGGGGCTGTGTGTGGGTAGCTCCAACACCGCTCATAAGCCACTATCAATTTTCTTGGGACAACTTTGGGGCACATGAGCTAATAATATACCTGTCAGATGAGCAATCTGAACATCAGTGGTAGACTGTAGCTTCAGAGTGCCAGGGGGGCTTGGGGGACTTCTGTCTGAGCATGGTACTGATGGTCTGACTACAGTCAGATGGATTGTAGCTGAGGAGATGGTAGCAGTGATGCATTTCTTGGAGGATCCCTTAGGAGGCTGTTGTCACTATTCAGTCACTGTAGAATGACATCCGTCTCTGCATCTGTTCGTAGTTGATATTTGAAGGTCCAACATACAGGATGGCAAAGTCATAGTTGGGAATTAAAGTCAGTAACGTATCTATCAGTTGCTAACTTTGCCTGCTGTCACTTCTGAACTCTTGCCCATAGATTTTGCGGTGATCCTGCTATGGGTGTTGTGTCTTCTGTTGTGTCTGATTGAAGTTTTCTTGATGGGAACCAGACGGGCTTTGCATTCTGATATGTCTGTGAGTTGCTGATGATTCATTGACCAGTGGATTTGGCCTGTTTAAGAAATCAGTGATTTTTCTTGGCCTGGATGCCATGGTTTGCAAGTCAGCCAGTTACAATGTCTGGACAGATGCTGGACAGATGCTGTGGGAAGTTATAATCTGAGACTCTGAACTGCCTGTGTGTGCTTTGTCCTTGGTTCTTCCACTGACTGACTTGCTACTTTTGGACAGTGGGTGATATAGTCACAGCAGGGTTAAGAGTCATCAAGGTGCTGATTTTCAGGCAAGACCAATTGTGATCCTAGGCAGTGACAGGGGTCATTGGTCAGTGTGAGGCAAAACATGGGTAGGTTTGCGACGCGTATGGTTAGCAGCGAGTTTGCCACTCTGTTTAGAAGCAGTCTTTGTGTTCACTGATGTGTGATGGTAGGCAATTCTGTTGTTTTATTCTTGTTGCTTGGATGTGGCACCATCTTCTCTGTCTTCAGTTCAATGGGGCCTCCGCGGTAGATTCTTGCCTCAAGGGAGGGCACACTTTGTGGCAGGTGCCAACCCTCTTCCCCTTCAGTGGGAGGTGAATCTGTCTGAGTAACATTCTGCCCCACGTTTTCCCTCATAAGGAACCTTTTTGGCTTCAGGTCTGTTAGCAGAAATGGGCAACAAGAGGCCAGCAATCTGGTGCAATAGGCAAGTTACAGCAGTGTGTAGTAGTGTGTGTAGTGTCTTGCAGATTAGAAATGATGCCACCCTTTTGGCTCCAGATGGGCTCAGCAGAACTGTGAAGTTAAGTGTTAGAGCAGAATGCACCGAAGCCTGGTTTATAATGTGGACTGTGTGGTTACATGCAGAAGAATAAAGAGGTGTATTAGTAAGCTCTGTGTGTGGAGTAGTCCTTTGCGGGCATCCAGGCTGGGGAGAACCCTACAGTATGGAAGCCTATAAGTTTTAGTGAATATTGATTCTTAGACCCTGAGGAACCAAAACAAATGTAACCTCCTGGAATAAAACACTGTGGGCATTTGCAATATGGAACGTTGCATAGGCAGGAGACATACTGGCAAGTCAGGGTTTCTGTAGACAACCACACACAAGCCTGAAACTTCATTGACAAACCTTGAATAATAGACCAAGCCCCACTATGCCTTTTATGGAATGATTGCCCCAATGCTGCTGCCTTTTCTCTTCTCCAGTTGCAGTGGGCCCTGCTACAGGCTGGGCCCTGGAATAATCGGATACATGCATTGCATTTAGTGTACTATTAGACCCCTTCTTCTAAAAATGGAAGAGGCTTTCAAGCAGGAAACATGAGCGCCCTCTACCCAGGGCCATTATTGCTTTATCAAATATTCCTGAGTCAGGAGTACTCAGGACGTTTGAATGTGACTACAGGAGGAATGGAGTACAATGTCTCACTGCTCCCTGAATTTAAGTCAAATGCCAGAGAAGACAATCTGAAGAGCACCTTCTGCAGCTCAAAATCCTGTTTCCTGCCTTTTTTCTGAGGTTGCCTATTTTATTGTATTTTTAGTTTGCTTGTACTGTTCAAGCAGCAAAGTTCCTTCCAGCCACTTTGCAGGTATGTTTGCGATTACTCCCCAAGTAGCTTTCATTTTTTACTTATTTTTAGTGGCTAATTTGCAGTTTTATGCTGGCAAATTACTAGCAGCGTTTTCTAAAACTGTTTTGTAATGGTCTTTTGCCAGCCCTGTAAAGGATTTTCTGAAATGTATCTTATGTAACATGTATTTTTTTTTTACATATCTTAAATTTAGTTGAGCATACTACATCCTTTTATCCAGGCTTTTGTTTTTGCTGGGTGATTAAATTCTTGTAGGTGAGGGATGAATAGAATTCTGTGGGGATGATTTACTAGCATATTGTTGTAGGAATGCATCACAAAAGTGGTGCACACTAGTTCTAAATGTATCTCTAGATTCTACTTTTCAGCACAACAATATTTTAGTCAGGGGAGCGGGTGTTCTTGGTGCAAAGCCCTATCTACTAACAATAATAGAGTTGTGCACCAAAAAATAACAAAATAACACATTTTTGTAATTGGTGTGAACTTGGAGAAATGCTTCTATTTCTACAAACTTTTCCCACTTTGCATGTGTGCTGCACTATACACCACACACTCAAAGAGCTGTCTTGTATGGGGTTTTTGTAAAACTTATTTTGCAGGGAAATTAATTTTTAATGAAATATTTGAATCGCTCTTATCAGCTTGCAGACTGATCTAGAAGAACTACACTACATACAGTTGGGTTCATAAACATATTTGCAACTGACCAGACTTCTAGTGAACATAAGTATATCCATTATTTGCTGCCACAAGAGTCTTTAGGCGTTGCACTCTCTCAGTCTCAAATTCAATATAGTTCAAGCACATGATTTAATACATCAGAGTTCACAGTTCTGCCTGAGTGGAGCTCAGTCGGAAGAAATGTGGGTTGAGGGAAGTAGAAAAGGCACCTATGCTTAAATAATGTACATTTTCAGGCGATGGTGGAGTCACTAAGATGCATGCACTCATTTGGCAACAGTTTAAAAAGATCACCAGGCCCTTTTTCTATAAACTCATGAATACCCCAGTAGAGGCTTCACAAATACCTTGATTTTCCCTCATTATGTCACAGATTTATTTTTCTATGCCGGTTGCTTCTGATCACATTTCTACATAATGCATTTTGCACATATATGTTAGAGGTGCTCAAAGCAGAACCAGGACAGGGAGTGCCAGATCCACGCCATATCTTCTGGATAAAAGATTCATATACAAATACATAAAATTAATATAAATGGGGCTGATTGGTGTTGTCAATGATTATCCAGAAAATCTATCTTGGAGTCGGCTCTCATGCACTTAGATTGGAGACCCAGATCTAGATTTAGGCATCGAACCCTTTCGAAGAGCGTAGAGGTAAATTCAGAGCAGGGACCCTTGAACGTCTGAAGAGCCCCCGGCCTTGGCCCTGCCACGTGCTCCAACTGGAGGGGCAACCCAAGTCACAGGGAGGGTCCCCAGGTCAGAGTTCTTGGATGAACAAAATTAGCAATCAGCTCCTCTCAACCAGGGAGATGTGAGCTGGAGTGCCCGGCAGATTCAATAAACTCACGCATCTGATATCAATATAGTTCATTACTGGTCTAAGTTGTAGGTGTGTAAAGTTCCTAGTTGGTAGGTTTGGGCAGGGCCTTCAACCCTAAAATAGCAGGGTAAAACACTCTTGGTTTGCTGTCTCTGCAATGTCATGAGTCAGTAGGACGGGGCCTAGTGTCATCAAACCAGGAAGGATAGTCTTGGGAACACACGTTAAGTAGTAGAAGTAGTTTGTGTTCTCCTAAAAGGTGACTAATGGGGTCCAAAGAGAGAGTTATTGGTTGAACAAGTGAATAAAAGGCTCCGTTATTTCAAGACATATCTGCTAAAGTGCCCAGCAAACACAATCCACGTACACATCTGCCACAAAGATGGCACATTTCTAGTGAAGGTTTTAGATATTTAATATTCTCATTCAGCAGGACTGGGCAGGGTCTTTAGCCTTAAAATGCAGACAAAAAATACACTTTGAGCTTGATATCTCAGTCATGCGAATGGTCATCAAGATGGCACCAAGTTCCCAAAATTGACCCAATCGAACACTCTTTAAGTAGAAGTAGTACAGTAATGCTTGATTTTGACTGAAGAGCCCCAACCAGGTTACAGCTGGCCTTGGGTTGCTTATGTTTAATTTCAGAGAGGACCATACTTGGCTGTTTTGGTTGGACGGTTTCTACTGGAGCAAGACCAAAGCTGATTTGCATATGGTTGGGTCTAGTCTAAGGTGGCCTTTTGGGCAAAACAAATATGGACCAGGATGCGTCCCAGATAAATTACCAGTGGCTAAGATTAATTCAAGCATTTCACCCATTACTTTTTTGTTTACATAATTGTAATGCCTTTTGAATAGGTTGGCAGTATGTAGATGACTCACTGTTCCCTCAGCTGCCATATGACTACTCTAGATCCAGGTTTTTTTATTGGGAAGAGATACAGAGCATTAAAACGTCTCAGGCCTATTTATGAGAATGTAACATAGTGCAGCGCTGAAAGTCACCTAGCTGCACTGCACTGCATGACAGGAAAAGGTCGGGAATGCATCGTATTTAAGGCAATATGGCTCATTCCTGTCCTTTCCTCTGCCTGATGCCCTTTTGTCAGCCTAACGCCAACACAGGCACCCTTGCACCATGGCGCACCATGATGCAAGGGTATCTACGTTCCATGCAGGATTATTTTTGTGTAGAAAGAAGCACCAATCGTGAGAGGCATACTCCTCCTTCTATGCGTGCTGCAGAATGCATAACACATTGAAAGAGGATGTAATGGGGAGAAAAAAATGTATTTCTCCTCCTTACGCCTCACCTAAGAAGACATACCAGTTCTGGCAAATCTGGGAATATGCCAAAAACCATGAAAGTTGTATGGGAACACCCACGTAATGCCCATGGAAGCCTTCCCAGGGCAGAGTAAGGTAATGGTGCAATTTGCACTGTGTTGCTTACTCCAGTTTAATGGAAGCACTAAGTGGCACGAAAGTGACCTTGCCTTGGTTCATAAGTCACATGTAAGTTTGTGTCGCTCTAGCACCACATTGTGTGGTGCAAGAGCGACGCAAACCGGCTCATAAATAGGCCCCCTAGTTTCCACGTCCATCCAAAATCATTTAAAACACCTTCCCCACATCTAACGCAGTGCAGTTACAGCATGAGTATAGGTATGCCTCACTCACTCCCCATTTGGGCAACAACACAAACTTTTAAAATAACACATTAGTCTGTACTAGATGGCGGTGCACCCACAATTGAGACTCGGGTGAAACATAACTTTGGATGTCACCGTACTGCAACCTTGTGGTAGGAACAACCCACAGCATGCAGTAGAAGAGTTACACAAAATACTATCCATACATCTAACGCAGCTCAGATGTTCCCTATAAAGTGGTATCACCAAGCTCATGATAGCACTAACCATGACAATCAGCAATGACTGACTCCAACTGAGCACTTTAGCCAGAACACTACACACACACCCAGCACAGCTTAAAGGCATCACATACTTTGACTTCACCAAGCTCACACCAGCAACACACTCTTCAAGAATATACCACTCCTCAACAACACATAACAAACAATACTAGTACAGCACAACACCGCATAGTTCATCTAGTTAAAGGGACTCTGTAGCTCCTAACCAGACACCAAAACTCTGAATTACTTCAGACACACACTTCCCGCAGAGCAATTCACATACAACTTTTCAAACACTGTATGTACCCATAGTGGTAAAGACTGCTGGCTACACACAGGAAGCACTACTAACCAAAACAACCCATGTACAACCAAACATACACAAAAGCTTCATATTTTGATATTCACACTGCAGGTTATTCATCTTAAACAACCTGAAACCAGGCTTCTGTGTGACAGCTTCTTATGAACAGGGCATGAAGGTGTCTCTTCAACAGCACAAAGAAGCCATTCAAATGGCTGCATTTGAGCTATACGAATCTTTATACTATAGCATAACTTATAACATGCCATAACACAACATAGCATAACCTAATGTAAGTTATATATTTAATGTAAAGAGTCTGGCAACACTTGACTAGCAGCCTGTACAACTGAGCCCCAGTTACCATGTCAGCCACTCAGACCCTCAAGGGGCCATTACAGATCCTGCTACCTTTATGTCTGCCATGTTCATTTACCCGCTGGCCATAAGTCTATTTCATAGGACCATGGTCGTCATTTAGGGGTTACCAGGGGTCACAGCTGCGACCCCTGACTAGTTCCTTGTGAAACCTGGCACTGCCTTTGCTAAACCCTGGCCTCAGAGGTGGCAAAATCAATGCTAGGGACAGGGGCATTCCTTAGGGAATATGATATTATTCTCTATTAGAGTAATAAACAAATAAAGCAAATTAACTGGAATATGACTCTGCCTGGCAGCTGTGGTAAGTAAAAAATGCCTTTAAATGTATTTGTGAGCATGCTTGCAGGTGGGAGTGTATCTGTGAGAAACAGTGTCTGTATGTGTGAATGTGTGTGTATCAGTGGTGTAACAATAGCCCCCACGGTGCAGGGGGGCCCCGAACGCACGGGGGCTCCCTCTGGCACTCTGCACAGGCAGCTCCTGTCTGGGTCCAGTGGTTTTGTTACGTCACTGGTGTGTATGTGTAAGTGTCAAAGTGAAAGTAAAGGTCCAATGGCGTATGATGCTGCATCCGCTACTCCTGGCATGTGTGTGTTGTTGACGCCCATGCATAGGATCTGCGTAGATGCTGATGATAACTTAGGGCCGGGTTCTCCAAAGTCATTCCTGGAGGGCCGGATCCATGCCAGGTTTTTAGCATATCCCCATTTGGATCAAAATTACTTATTTTAAAAATCTGACATGGATCCGGCCCTCCAGGACCAACTTTGGAGAACCCTGATTTTTAGGGTGATATTAACGCTTTATTCACAACACTTTTTAAAATTATTTATTTCAGCAAAAGGAATCTACATGAAAGTGAAAGTGGTCTCAATTACTTTTTACTTGATACCCACTTAGATTAATCCATCTTTTTGCCAATAAAAAGTTGGATTTTTACACCCTTACTAAAACAAAAGGAAAACACCCAATAATGAGAAATTTTTTTTTACTTTGCCCATATACTTAATAAGAAACTCAAAATGATGGTTGGGCATGTTACTGCCCTCCAAGAACCTCTCCACCATCCACAGCTACAATGTAGATGCAAATAATACATGAAGCAAACTTCAATCAATATTCACATCGCAGGCTCATAGACCCGCTGTCCCATATTTTATTATGGAGTTCCTTTTTCATTAGCATATTTGAGTTAATTTAATTTAAAATTAATTAACTAGGGCTATTGTTGGACTTTTCCATGGCTTAGATATCAGGCTATAATGATGAGCCGCGGACACCAGGTCAAACGGCTGTCCTTTCAGTCATCCTTGTGTATTCATTGTCTGGTTCCATTAATTACGTATTTTCTAATCGGGGTTAATTTGTATTATCACTTTTGAACAAACCAAAGATCTCAGCTCAGGACATATCTAAGACAATCTGCAAATGAGTGTTTCCGGGAGCCAATGTCTTTACATCTAAAACAGCAAGTCTGATATTAGGTCCCAAATTTAGAAACAAATGGGATTGCTGTGCCAAAGCCTGGCACTGCTGTACAAAGAAATTTGTTCAAGCAGGAAAAGGACCTGTTCAGATGCTTCTATTTATTTGGGTTGATGCTTATGCCATGTTGTTTGTTGATTAAAACAATTAAGTTCTCATTCAAACGTGTTTGCTGATCCTGATTCAGCGCAAACCTCTGTTTTGCTTTTGCATCGTGATTACAAACACAGTGGATAGTGTGGGGTTTATTTTCCCCCTCACATCCAAGGGCCTTGGTACCACTGCACCTGCTGCACTATTGATAGCGTTGTCCCCTCCAGAGGGGGGACACACTCCTTAACTCAGGACAGTCCGAAGGCTGGTGGTGGAGCAGAGTGGCTAGCCTTCTCAAGGCCTCACACTCTTTGAGGGGCCCCGCACTGATACTGAAACATATACTTACAGATTTTAAAATCAAAGCTGCCCTATTTATGGGAAATAGCAAACACAGGTAATTAATTGTACTAGATGGTGCCAGGTGCTGGGTTACAGGGCTTTCTCTTTCCATCAGGACATATTTGTAAACTTTGAAACATGCTATCTCCTCCTTTTAAGGGCCCCACTTCAATCTGAAGGCCTAGCCCCACAAAAACCTCTGGCACGGCGGCCTGGGTTTCGGAACACCATTGTCAGTGGAATCTGCCTGTTTATTAAGAGTGTGGCGGTGGAGGCGGTCTCCCGAATGCCCGATTACAACCAGGGCGGTCGGGCCGCCCTGGAACTACTGCAACCGCCAGGGCTCTGATCCCTGGTGGTAGTGCGTGGTCATGAGGACACAATAGGCTTGTTGGGGCAACTGCGGCCCCACCATGCACAATACAAGATTTCTCACACCACACTTTTCATGGCGGTGCGACTGCCGTGAAAAGTGTGGTGGTGAGGAAACAAAGGGGGCCCCTCTGTGCTATGGGGTACATGCAGGGGGGCACCCCAGTACCTGCACGGCATGGACTGCAGTAGTCAATGCCAAGCAAGTACTGATTTTGATGTTCCCATTGCGGTGCCCATTTCGTAGGCACTGACGTGGGAACGCCAAAGAACTACCTGCCAGACAGGAGAAAATGCCAAATCAGGTGGGTGGTTCAATGAGTTGGCGGTGCGGGCGGTCCTTCTCCTGCACCCCCAAACTCATAATATGGCCGTTAGATGGGTGTTCAGGTTGTGCCAGCCACAGTGGGCTGCATTCATCTGCGCCTGGATAAACTGGATAGAGGTGCCCTCTTTCCTCTGCCAGGAAGGTGCCCAAGAAACAAAGTGCCGTTTCTTGCAGACCGTGGGGCAGATTTACAAGAACTGGCGCAACTCTGCATATTAGCAGAGATGCATCAGTGAATTTGCGTTACGTAAAAAAACCCTTGCGCTACCATGGATTTTACAATGCGGCTCACCGTGGCGCAAGGATAGACAGATGCGTGACGCATCTTTTGGCGTAAAGGCAGAGCATTGCTGGAGTCGTTTCGCAAGCGCAACGCATCTCCAGCAATGGTCAGGAATGCCTATTCCTATTATGCTGCTTCACTCCTTACGCCTGCTTCAACCAGGCGCAAGGTTTTGATGCAGTGGCGTCCTAGAATTGACGCAGTAAAATCTTGTAGATTTCACTGCCTCACTTTTACGAGGCTTTCTTACGTTGGAACCCCCACCCTGCATACATTATACCTGATGCAGGTATACTGTAGCGCAGGGCATTACAACTTGACACATCTCTCTAGACGAGTCACGTTGTAAATCTGTTGCAACGTGGCGCATTGTTTAAGACGCTGCTGCATCACAGAAGTGACGCAACAGCAGCGTAAATTTGTCGCAAGGGGCTTTTAAATCTGCCCCGTGTCTTGTCTCTCACACAAACGCGTGAGCAGTCCGTACCGGAGGCTACGGGGCCCCTGAGGTCGTTTCAAGAGGTCCCGGGTCCCTCATGCCAGGCCCTGGCCTGGTATCCGAAGCCCCTCAGGAAGCATGACCTTTTCGAGAGAGGACCTTTGAATCTACCTTGGAGGTGGACAGTGTGACCTCTCTGAAGGTTCTGATGACAGAAGTGGGGGGCCCTCTGACACGAGCAGCTGCCCCCTGCCCACAGAGAACGGCGTAAGCATCTATTTCCAGATGCTGGACTGTGCGCCAGTGTGTTCCAAATAAATCCAAGCTCCGTGCCCACGCGGCTCGCGCGCTCTGTTTGACCTGTCTGGGCACACACAGCTGCGCTGTCACGGTGTCCGTTCGCCAGGAAACTCTGGCACAGGCGGGCAGCGCAGGCCCGGGTCCCCCGGGCGAGTGGAAATGTCAGGGCTCGATCTGTTGTGCACACCTGGGTTCACATGTCTCGCGGGCTTCACGCTGGACGGGTTCTCGGAGGTTACTGGAGCATGAGGCCAGCTCTGCAGCGGGGCTTGTTTGTCAGGTGTCCGGCGCTCCAATACCGCCAGTCCAAAGGGGGAATCATGCCAGGGAAACAGGGAGGCGGAACGGGGGAAAAGCAAACAAGACTAGCAGAAAGTTCAATGTTTCTGAAACGAACTAGAAGAGTGCCGAGGTTCTAGTCAGCAGCGAGTTCTCCAAGTAACATATATTCAGGGCCAGTGGAATTATGCGGCAAGACAGGGCCAAATTATGTGACAAAGTTAAGTCAATTATGCGGCAAGAAAAGGCACATTATGCTGCGTATTGCGGCGTATTTCTTAATAGTATTACTTCGTTATTTTGCACTTTTTACATTTGTAAACATTGTCTGGGCATTGGCTGCACCGCATTAGCACCAGTTTAATACCCAAAAGTAGCAATAAGCAATACAAAGGTGATTACTCAGCCTTTGCAAAATGTCTTCCACTGGGCGGTCACACCTGCCGCTGCGTTCTTAGTAATTTATGAATCGTTTGAGCGCGAAACATTTTTTTTTGATAAAATCTGCATATTATGCAGCATATGGTGTATTATGTGGAAAATGCGGCAAATCTGTAAATATACAAAAATCGTCGCAGCTGCACAATCGCATAATTCCAGTGGCCCTGCATATATTCGAGGTGGCAACACCTCTTTAACAAGACAACGGTACAGCTGTCCCTACCTGGAAATACTTAGCACACCAGCTCTTCTCAGCCAGTGCTGCACTCCAGTGATTAATTTCTTATCAAGCAACTGCAGGCTCCCAAAGAATTTCCCAAGAGCTGAATGCAGGGGTTGTCAAGTACCAAGGTCGCCTAGTATTCATCCGATCCCATACCTCTTTCTTCCAGCGCCCAGACACAATCCCTGTCTCTTTATCTCGCTTGTGGACTTTTTTTTTCATTTTTTCATTGTTTTCCTATTTTTGTTTTCTTCTTATTCCCTCTTCCGTGTTTCTGTGTTTTTTGCTCTCAGTTAAAATCTGATGGTGAACAATGAGTCCCAGTACCACAAAATCAGAGCTGGTGCCCACAACCTTCAACCACCAGCCCAAGTTAAGCAGTGCTGACTTTACTTTACCATGCACAAATCTCTGTACAATAGCAGGTCTTTTCTGCTCGTCTCTAGGTAATTATCACCTTTCTTACCACATGGGAGAGTGGAGAAGATTGTCAAAATGTAGTGGCTACGCCTCAGTGGAGGGATGCTACTCGCTGCCTGTTCCTCCCAGAATCACACGACTCGCGGCTGGCCCAACCCAGCTGTTGTAAATGGCATAAGAAATGGATCATACAGCCTAAAAGTAACCATCAACCTGTTCTGGGGCCTGATAGTGAACTACAAATGCCACCAATTACAACCATAACTTGTACTTCTACCTCTCACACTCCCTCCTCCATCACACTCCTGGACGAAGCATCCGTGGACAAGATAAAAGCACCACTCTGGTCATTCGTGCACTACAAGAAATGCATCACATATAGGGGCATATCAGCAACACCCGGCGATAATTATCGCTCAGCGCTCTTAGCGTGAGGATAATTATCGCCGGGTAACGTGGATTTATATCGCTGAGATAGGGTGCTATTAGCAACGCTTATCTCCTCAGCGATAAACATCCTAGCGTTAACTGCCTAACGTGAGATTATCGCTAGAAACCCAGCGATAATCTCACGTAGTGTGGCGTTAGCTTACTGATAGGTACTCACAAACTTAGCCATGATATCCACCCTCCATAGGATATCATGGCTAAGTCAGTCCTGAAGCAGGCGTAAGGAAAGTAGCGATAACAGGGGTTTTCGCTACTTTTCTTGCCGCTATGCTTCATAGCGTGGGGCTTGATGATAGGAGAAATGTCGCTTAGCGGCATTTCTCCTGTCATGTTAGGTCAGGAAGGCCAATTTGCATCTCATTAGAGATGCAAAGCGGGGCGTTAGGAATCCCCACGCTAAAGCAAGGTTTCACACGTTAGCGCGGCCTTGCTACTTAGGCGATAAAATTATCGCCGCTTTCCGGCCGAAAACGTCCGCAAATGCGTCGATACTTTTTTATCGCCAGCCTATAAATATGCCCCATAGTCATTGTAAACACAACACTCTTCCAACCAAGCACACCCGATGTTGTAGTGAGCTACTTGTTCGAGAATACACCTTCCTTTATCCTCGCACTATGGGGTTAGAAGCGCTGTCTGGTTGTTTCTATTCAATACAGTGTGAGAAATGATGTTATACTGAGGAGGTTTGGCTGTTGTGGGTGTGTTGCCAGGGTAGAGAGGTACAGGGAGGAACCGTCATATTGGCCATGTATAGTACTGTATGGAGGAGATGCTATGGTGTAGAAGGGCTGTTATGCCAAGGAGGCTTATTTAGAGTGGAAAGGTGCTCGGTTGGTGGAGCGGTGCTATCACAGGCAACTCTAGAGGGGCCCACGTCCCACATCTATCTGTCCTATATAAATCACACTGCACCCTGCCACACACTGTTATTTGTTCAGCTACCTTTCACTGCAAAGCAGCCTTTTTGCTTAAATCTTACATATATGGATATATATATCACCATCAGGTTTGCCTTAATCTCGGAGACGCACTTGCTTTTCAAACAACTTTATTGGCATCGGGTGAAACACATCTGGTGAATTCAATCAAGTTAAATAACTTTTCAGTTCCTGACGCGTTTCGGGCTAACAAAGCCCCTGTTCACTGGTAAGTTAACATATTCTCATGACAGACACTTGCATAGTTCATCCATTAGTAAAACAAGCATTGGCATAGCCAATAGGTCTCGCCTTTGGGACCTTATAAGTGTTTAGTTATCCAGCACAATATCCTTGGTGCAACAACATCAAGTGTTGCATGGCTAAACACTTATAAGGTCCTAAAGGCGAGACCTATTGGCTATGCCAATGCTTGTATTTGATGGGGTGTGGCTTACTGGGTGGAAGTTTGGGCTAGTGCGCATAGAGGGACCTGCCAGGTTTCTCAGTGGGCACTTTGCAGCTGACTGCATGCCCATAGGTGATACAAGAAGGGACAGCAGCCTGTGTTTCCCTGCCAAATCAGTTTTTCTGTCCCTCGAAGATGAGTTTGTTGGGACGGAGTCTTTAGTTTTACCTACACTCACTGCTGACACCGGCATGGCCCACACAAAATATTTCCCACACGCAAAATGTGTCAGTTATGAAATTGCTCGTTGCATAAAGTTATCTTTCTTGCATTCTCATAAAGACAGGGGTAGCAATCCCACTACCACAATATGGAGCGAGTAAACCTGGAACCCGGGCGTCTGCGGGGTGAGAATGGGCTGGTTAGATAAGAGCGACGGTGGGCCGTACGAGCTACGCAGCACCTAGGCGTCGTCGGGCAGTGACGGTGAGCGCCAATAGCAGACGGAGGGGGAGGGGGCAGTCCTGTTGGCAAACGGAGATAGGATAGGGGCTCCCCGGGAGAGTTGTGACCAGTCACTCAAAACAAGTTATTCATTGAGGGACAGCCTCCTCGTGAGGTGCAGTGACAGGATTTTTACTGCACTATTACGCATACATGATCCGGCACACTGCGTGTTGTAACATCGCTACAGACATTTCCGGAGCTGTCGTGTTTTGTCAGATGTGAATATCCGACCACAAACGTATTAGAGCACAAAGCCTAAAGTATAAAAATAAATATAACAACCATCGGCCGCGCGGCCGTGAAAGTGACACGGCCGCGCAGTCCGCGAAAGTGATCGCGATCAAAGACAGATGGCGGCTGCGCGCATGCACGCTCGCATGAACGGAAGCGCTAGGTCACCAAAAGCCTGTGGCAACACTTTGAATACCCACACACTAAATGTCTCGCAGAGCAGTGCATGTGCTGGCTTAGCGAGACCTAAACAGGCATCCTTTCCCCAGTGGGCAATGAAGTTCATGCGGCGATAGTTCTGCAAGTCCTTACCCTAGTGGGTTTGAATCCTGCAGCGTATTTCAATATTGCCGATGCTCAGTTTGAATGCTCCATGTGTGGCAGACATATATCCCAGGCCACCACAGACCTAACACAGTCATGGTGGTGCATCTCCATGATGAGGCCGCCGTTGTACACCACCAGTGGTCAATTTGTACAAAAACAAGTGCCGGGGCTCTCGTCAGGAGGCACTTTGCACCAGCCCATATCTTCTGTTAGCACGACTAAAACAGAACCAACTACTAACCATGAAAGTGGGGACAGGATGTGGCATAAAGGCCAGAGCTGCTGCCTTCAGAGATGGCAAACCAGGTTTGAGTTTCGGCGTCAGGTTCAACATCCTGTGATTCTGGGCAAATCACTTTATCTCCCCATAAATATGTCCTTAACTGGTGCTCATGAAAAGCACTCATGTTGATGATTAAAGAGGTACTGGCACTATAAAGACGTTCTAGCCATGGCATACTATGTGATTTTGCTAATTGCAGGCTTTGCAACTGCAAAATACCCATTTAAAGCTTCTTTTGGGTAATAATTACTGAAGTCGACCCTTAGAAATTGGAAGAAGCTGGAAAAACCTGCACAACAGACGATTGGCTGCACTCGACCTCCTACAGTTTCGCTTGGGGCCACAGTTAACAAGTATTGGCAAAGTCAATAGGTCTGGCTTGTTTTAAGTATCTATGTTGAGTTATTGATATGTTGTGTAATATGTCTGGATTCACAAACAGATACACCGCTAATCACTTTCAGATGCAACAATACACACACAGCACACACACACTGACATGCATGAATGAGTCAGAATACATACAGACACATGAATATAAAGATGGACGTTACTTAAATGAATGGACAGATGGATTGATAGCTATGTAACTGTATACAAGGGTGAATCAATGGTTGGCCGGATTTGAGTGCAAACATGGATGGATAGATGGATAGATGGATGAGGAGATAGCATAGCAGGAAGGTTTTTTGTGTGGTGAATGTTTGATTTAAGGTTGATTGATCAATGTGCCGTTCTGAATGGATGGATATGTGCTAGTTATGCTAGGCAAGGCTGGCTGCAGGATGGCCAGGTTTGGCTAGATGTGTGTGAAGAGGTGTGTGATTGTCTCTGGATGAAGTGATAACTAGATAAGTGCATTGCTGGATTAACTGTGAGCAGAAGGATGGGTGAGCAGATGACTCTGAATGGCTAGAAGGGTGCACACATGAGGCTTGAAATGTGCATGGTTGTTTTGCATGCAATTAGCGGCGGCTGCTAGGGACCAGAAGTGGAAGGGCAGTGTGGAGGGGCAGAGGGGAAAGGGTTGAAAAGATTAAAAAAAGAACACTTACCTGTGTACGGCCGCTGCCTCGCCTCCGTCCTCTTGTGTTCTTGACTCCCAACTCCTTGCATAATGCAGGCTTTCAGGCTCCCCTAAACCAATCGCAACACTGCTGTCATGCTGCTAATAGTATTACCAGCATGACAGCAGTGTCGTGATTGGTCTGAATGGCCTGGTTTGCTGCTCAGACAGTGCCTGGGAACCTGAGACTGTTCTCCACCTGGCTGTGCAACACAGCTGGGTGGAGAAATGCTAGGTGCTGCTGCTGTCCATCAGGCCCGCCCCGCCCCGGCTCAGTACTGCAATATAAAATGATAATAGCATTGTGTTATTATCATTTTATTTTTCCTTTTTTGATCTGCTCAGAGAGCAGTGAGGCGATGCTCCTCCGCCTTAAAGGAGGAGCCGCCGCTGCATGCAATATGTAAGTAATTCCAATTTCAGCCAGATGCTATTCAACAATAAGCATTTTATGAACAAGAAATCAACATTTGATCTGACACTTGATTTGAAAAGCTCAGCCATACCAGGTGACACCTTGAGACTTGCCTGGGCAGCATTCCAATTCCTATAGCCTCAGGATTCAATGATAGGATTGGAATGTGAGCTGACAGCAGGGCCCTGTGCACCTGTACCACTCCCATTGTCTGCAAACTGTAATGACATTCAGAAAAGCATTACAGAGATCAACTATGAAACAAGATGAAACAAGCACTCAGAATCTGAACAAATAACCACAGGTTTATGATGGAGCTAACAACTTCATATTTTAGGAGAGCATTCAGTTAATCTGATTTCAAGCCATCCTTTTTTTCTACCACAAAGGATCGAGGCCATTGAGCGGGTATAGCATAGAAAAAAAGGCTTAATCATCCGACCCTTGCAAAGTAACTTTAAACGACTTCCAAAATGATCACCCCTCAAAATTACTAGTGACACATGCCTGGATAACTGTTTAGCACCAGGGTGAAAGACAGTACTGGTTCAATGAGGAGTTTATGATCTGTGACCATAGAGGGAAGACAATATTCCAGCACTCTGGTTAGGGGTGATGTGATTGGGTCTCATCAGAAATTGAATGTGTACTGTTGACGAAGACGTTTGTTGGTGTATTAAAGTTCATGGTGGTGGAGAACTCCAATTTATTGAGAGGGATTTTTGGAGTAAAATTACAACTATCTGTGTCCAGTGGGTGGGTGAGTTTGGCTATGTTCTTCCTAATTACTTAATTCTGTGGAAGAAGAATGAAGATAAGTAATTATATTTGGATGCACTTAGTGGGGGTGGCGGTCTTTCAACTGCTCTATTACAATTAGGGCGGGTAGACCGCCACTGCCCTGCAGCAGCCACCAGGGAACTGACTTACCTGGCAGTGTTGCAGTGGTCAGGAGGCCGCAATCTGCTTGGCAGGACTGCGCGGTCCCGCCAAGCATATTACGAGTTTCCTCTCCGCCACGGTTTCATGGTGGTTCCACTGCGATAAAAAACATGTCAGAGAGGAAACAAAGGGGGCCCTATGTATGCATGCACCCTAGTTCCTGCCCGACATGGACTTTACAGTTCATGCCATGCAGGAACTGGTTTTGGCCTTCCCGTTGCAGTGCCCATTTTCAGGGCACCGCTATGGGAACGTAAAAAAAAAAGCCCGCCAGACACAAGAAAGACTCTTAATCTGGCAGGCAGCCTGATCACGGGTTTTGCGGTGCCGTGACAAAGCGGATCTGGCACCGCACCTCCAAACTCGTAATCAGGCCCATAGTGTCCAAAGTTGTAGCTTTAGAAAGGAGAATTCTGAACGGTATACAGCTTGCTTGTGAGCTTATCAAGTAAATTTTAGTTTTAAGAGATTGGTGGATATGGGAGTTTTTCCTCCAATATCCTTTAAAAGCTTTGACGCTTGTATGTTTGTTCACTTCTTGTTTACATTGCTGCGTACCAATTTGAGGTTTTTTGTCCCTTCTTTTCAATTTAAAGGTTGTGCGGGCTGCTGTGTTGATGGTGCTCGAAATCTCTTCATTATAATACTCAACTAGCTAGGAGAGGTTATTATCTTTTAAGAGAGTTTATCAAAGAGCCGTGCTATCAATGTGGGTGAGGTTTCTTGGTTTTACCATTTCCAGCTTTGGTTTGCCATGGGGAGAGTGGCTTAATGTTAGGCTCTTACCTGGATTAAATAAGCGTTCTCACCAGACTAACTTAAAGATGTGTGTGTGGTGTATCATTATGAAAATCAAGTTCAGGGTGCAGCTTTAAATGTGGGACGGAAAGGACAATGTTACAATAAGTTTGTGTCTGATAAGAAGTATTTGAGGAGTGATCTGGGGGTGTCTTCATCTTTTTTTTCAGTAGAGGTTATAACTTTCCAAGAAAATCTATTCAGTAGAAGAGATGATTTGATCATTAGAATAATCAAGGAAACCATCAACAACTCCCTTTCTGCTACAGGGCGGGCAGTATCAGTATTTTAAGTGCCACATTTGGAATCTCCACAGCAAGACATTAAACTGAGGAGGATTTTAATACATGGATTACTTTTGATTTAAGGAGCTCCTAGTGGCTAAGTACAGCCCTCCTCCCTGACAGGTATTTCTGCTCTATAAAGCCTTGGAGGCATCCTAGAGTAGGATATGGTCAAACGGTGGTGTGGAAGAAGAATAGAACCTGGTTTCCACAAGAGTAACATCACGAAGGTCACTTTTTTTGGGGAGGGAAGATATGGACATTTCATTAGAGAGACCAGACCTATGGTTCTGGAGAACAGGTTTGATGTGGAGTGTTGGTGAGGGGTCACTGGGTTGAAAGGAGGAGATCTCACTAATGTTGCTTGAGCACATTGATATATTTAATTGCATCTGGACATCTGGTTCTGAAGATTATTATCATAGGATAAGCTGTGAGTTCTGAGATAAAGGACAATTCAGGTGTGCTGGGTGCATTAAGTAATGTGTGCAAAGGAATGCTCTGTTGTTAGTGTCCATGCTGGGCTCTTGAGGAGTCGCTATTTCTGATGGAGGTGTAATAGGGGGGTATGAGGGTAGCCAAGGGAGGAAATAACCTTCCCTTGTGGGAGACCAAGATGGATATTGTGGCTTTCAGACTTTGTATCATCTCAATGATCTAGCTTCAGTTTGATGTCCAGCAGTTCATTTTGGAAAGTGGATAAGAGATTTGTGTCCAGGCCAGTAGTGAGTGGCTATAATGAAGAATAAGGTGAGTAAGCAGTCACACTTTTCAAAGAAGGACAAGAGTGGTTGAGTCGTTTTGTGAAATTTCTGTTGATCTGGTTTGGTGGATTTGACTTCAAGGTTTTATGTGAGAAGGAGCCTGAACTGAGTGGTTGTGGTGACTATCAGGATGGCTGTTGGCTTGGACTGCAACAGTGTTTCAGGATGGGTTAATATAGGAGTAGTTTTTGCCCAACCATTAGTCCTGACTACTTTTATTCATGCTGGAATTAAGCTGTCTGCTTTCATTCCTTGAGAAGTATGTTTCTGATAAAGGGACAGTGGAGGAGTTGAGGCGTGAAGGCGAGTAGGATCTGCTTTTACGGTTACCCTCACTTTTTGCTTGATTTAATGCTGTTTCTTACTAGTCTGAGTGGGATCCTGCTGATCAGGACCCCAGTCTCTGTGCTTTCTTCGCAAAGAGACACTTTCTGCCCTCCTGCTGCGGAACCAAGCTCTGGCAAGGAAGCACAATAGTTATCCTGTCACAGGAAGGTGTGACCAACTCTCAGAGAGGATATAGTGTATTGGGGCAGGGTGGGAGCGCTTTCCAGCGCCACATAATCTGCGAGCCTGGGCAAAGGACAGGGGAGAATCCTCCCCCTTGTCCAGCCCCTTATTAGGGAGGGACCCCTGAATCGTCCCAACCCTTTCATTAGGGTAATTCAGGGTGGGTCCCTAGATTTGACATGGGACAAGATTAATTTCTGACACCACTTCTTCTTTGACTGTCTGGGAACTCAGGACTTAGCTGGACTTCGCTCTGGGCATCAAGGCTGCAACTAGGAAGACTCCTGCTGCTCATGATCTCGTTGCCCTGCTCGACTGCTGCAATGTCCATGCCTTTGCCCCATAGAGGAACCTTCAAAGGCCTGTGGGCATCCAGTACACCTGAAGGAATCTCCCTTGAAGTAAAGGAGTCTGCATGTACACAACTAAGCTGACCGGTCTGCTGATCCTGAGCTCCAACGGATTTCAAAAGGCTCAACAACACAGGTTGTGGTTCTTCACATCCCTCGAGGCCTTCCTGTCCTCTAACCAAGTTTGTGGCCAGTATCACTTGTCGGAGCCGCATTAACTGAACCCCTGTGCACTGCGTCGACTTGCAGTTATAAAGCCTTGTTGGCTTTCTTTCACCAAGATCTTTGGGCTCCAAGTAGCCCCAACCTCAAGCATCTCCAGTAACCAAGATCTTCATCCTCACTGAATCCTCTTGCATTGTGGGCTTGCATCTTTGGTGAGCTGCCCGAGGTCATCTTGCGACTCCAGTGCCTCCGGCCTCTGGGTCATCCTGAGGGTCATCTTCGTATTCTTTGGGCTCCTATGATTGCTTGGGGCCTGCCTTGACTCCCCTGTTTGTGGTGAGTCTCCAGGACCTTGCTGGTCCTGACATTGCACCTTTTTCCACTTCCACATTGGCTGCAGCTGCCAAGACTTGTTGGAGCTCCTGCCAGACACCGACCCCTCAACTCTCGACATTCAACGTGGGACAGCTCATGTAAAGCTCCTGGTCTTCCACAGCATCGTCTGTTCCACACAGCTGCAGTTCTAAGGTCACCGTCATCTCCTCAGCCACACCCAACATCGGTGGGCATTCGTCTTCCGTGCCTCCAAGTCACTCCTGAGTAGCATAGACTCTGTCCCCTCTGCCTCACGTTCTTCACATCTTGAATCCACATTTGGGTTCCACGGGACACTTTCACCATCTCCAGCAGCGGCATCTTTCTGAAGTGCTCCATTGGGTTCAACTGCGGTTTCAGATGCAAATTCACACCTATGCACCCATCCAAGTGCTACTTACCTGTTTATATCGTAAGGTATTATGTGCATTGTGTATATCTCTGGGTAGGAGATATCTGAACTTGTTAGTGAGTGTCTTATAATAAATACATATTTTTATAAATACACTGTGGGGTTCTATTTTACTTAATCTATACTTATAAGATTATAATCTGGTAAAATAAGATGCTTTACACTCCTTCCGGATTAAGCCTGAAGCTGCTCTCCACAGCTACCACTTAGAGAGCTTTCTAAGGTTGTCTAAGACAACTAAAATCACCATAAGGGTTGCATGGATGGGTGCAGGGTGTCCACTTGCATAAGTGGACATCATATACCAAGCCAGCTTCTCACAAGCAGCATAAAATTGAAATGTTGTAACAGATAGAGGTGTTAGGCTTTCTTTAAGTGTTAAAGGACCGTGGTCAATGACAGAAGGTTTTAAGGACTTCATGGTATCAAACAATGTGGTGAACATATGGAGGATGATATCCAAGTATTGGATGGTGACCTACCTATTTTCATACAGGCTGCTTAGGAGGTCACACTTTTGGTTATGGTAGCCTGAGATAGTAGCTTTTTTTGGGGAGTTTAATGGGGAATATTAAAAAAAAAAATCAAGATGTGCAGCACACTGATGGAAGTAATCTATCTGCGCTGCACTGAGTGACAGCAAAAGAGCAGGAATGTGCCGTATTTAACATAATACCTGCATTCCTGTTTTTTCCCAGCGCCGGTGCACAATGTGCTGCCTAGCGTCAACGCAGGCACCCTTGCAACATGGTGCAAGGGTGCCTGCATTATAAGCACATTTGTTATTGTGCAGGAAGGGAGACACTCCTCTGAGACATTTTTCTATTTTTATGTGTGCTGCAGAATGCAGCACAGATAGAACGAGGAAGTAACAAGGAGAAAAAAAAGAGATTCCTCCCCCTTAGGCGTCCCCATGGAAGACATGACATTCTAACACTCCCCAGGTCTGCCAGTCTTGGTAAATATGGGAATGCTTCATAATCCATAGGTGGATGCATTGGAACACCCATGCTCCTCCCATGGAACGCCTTCCCATGGCACAGTAACGCAACACAGCAATTTGTACTGTGTTGCATTAGCCCCTTCAGTGCCACGCCCTTTCCCCCTCCTGTGCCGGGCGTTGTATTAGTGGGTGGGGTTCATGACGAGATAGTCTCGTCATGTGCACAGAAGAGGTTAATCTGGATTTATTCAGCCACTCCGGGCCATGCAAGGTGGACTTGCGTTGCTTAATAGATCCAATTTAAGGGTTGTGTTACGTCTGCAACCCGTTGCATGGTGCAAAAGCGACTCAACTCTATGATGAATATGCCCCAAAGAGTCATTCCAGGAGAGTATGCCCTTTGTATAAATGTGTAAGTAAGTTTTAATGGAGCTCAGTTAGAGACTTATGTATTTTTTACTGATTAAAATGTTGGGTTGAACATCAGGGCTCGGTGTATGTGGCATTGGAGGACAGTTTTGCACATGACAGATCCCACTTCAGTGCAAAAGAAATAATGACACATTCACTACATACAAATAAAATAAAACATATCAATGATAATTCCTTTTTGCTCTCTTGTTTCACTTTCTCTAATTTCCAAAGGAACAGAAAGGAACAGGTTTCACGAAAAAAACAGCCTTCCAAGGGTTTATTTGATTACATGTTATGCCCTAGGGTAAGATCACACACTGCATATATTTCCTTCTTTTCAATTGTCGCTTTTCCTCTAAAATTAGGAATTTTAAAGATGTGAGTGGGCAAGGCAAAAGCTGTGTGTGGTGCAGCTTCCATTATCAATTTCACATTCTCTTTCAATTATTTTGAGAATACCGCACTGTGCCGTTTCTGCCCAGATTCACTTTGCTTCTAAACGCTATCCTTAAAAAGGGGCTATATTTACATTCATCACTGCACAACACTACTGGAGATTGTTTCAAAATGTGAAAGACACGTCAAGCTAGCAAAGTCTGAAGAGGCTGGTCCCAAACAAGGCAAAGGATGAAAGAGGCTGACCCAGAACTCGCTCTTAGTGATATTTGTGGGGGGGGGAAATCTTGCAGTGGCACCATTCAATATACACCTTTATATAGAATGTTCAGACCTCAGATCAGAATCCAAAAGGATGGCATGGGAAAATTAGCTAGATGAAAATATTTCAAATATTTTTTGTGTAACAAATTATTGCTTTGTTACCTCAATTTGATAAATATTGTAAATATTTTAAAGAAACACGTTTAAGTTTGAAAAACAATAGCGACTGGGCTGCCTATTTTGGACTCCTAGCTGCACTAATGTAAAGTTAGTCCAGTTTGGCTTCATGACTTGGGCCATATTTTACCTGGTGAAACGCGAGCAGGCCAACGCTCCTCGGGGCAGAGCTAGCATGCACATAGGAATTCTGATTTGGGAGAGAATGAGAATTTGAAAATACTTTGGAAACACTTTGAGGTGCACATATAGAAGCCCAACACAGACATGTAGATGCAAAACCACACTTAAGTGCAAAATCAATGTTGGTGGAGCATCAACTGGATTGTGGAAACACTTTTAGGTTTACAAGCATGCCACCATTGAAGTGGATAGACGTACCACATTACTGTTAGTGGCGGCCCCTCCACTAAGGCGGAGGAGCATAGCCCCACTGCTCACTGAGTGAGCAATTAAAAAGGAAGAATAAAATGATAACAACTTAACACTATTATAATTTTATTTGAACATAGTGTTTGGTTGGAGTGGAGCGGGGATGGGCTGCTTAGGGGCTGGGGAAGGAGTGGTAGGCACTTCATAAGTGCGCATGACATTTTACCTACCCGTCTCTATAGGCTGTTTCCTATAACATTAAATACACTCTTCTAAATGTGATTATTGTGTCATGTTTAAGTTTATATGCACTTTTATAAATAAATAAATACATAAATAAATAAATAAATAAAGCAATGTTACATTGTGGAAGAAGAAGTGACTGGATTTAGACCACGAATATAAACCTGAGCAGCAAACTCTGTTAGCTTAGGAAAGATAACAGAATTAATTTTTTGAGGATAAACTAGAGATATTTAGATGTGTGAGGCGGTTATTCGAGAGAAAAAAAAAACTCTCCGTCCATAGTAAAGATGTTCCCACAAGTGACCTGTTCTCTCTTTCGCACACGTCACTGGGAGGCACTGTTGTGGCTTAGTTACAAGCAATTCGACATATATGTTGAATCATATATGTGACAACAAAATCTAGACAAAAGGTGGAGGAGGACTTGGTAGGGCTTGAACCCTGGGGCCACTGACATCATAATAGAGCATTGTCCTAAGAAGGATTAGAACCAATGAAAGATCCAGATTGCCTTCCAAATTCTCAGAGGTCGCCCATTGGTAAGTGGACCATAGTGCCGGTCTGGGGAACCAAAAGCAGCCCTGGCAAAAATGCTCACATCAGCCCTGCTCCCTACTTCTTTCATTCAGAGAGGTATCACTGCATGGGCAAAGTAGGTCTGGCCCAGGGCCCCAACCTTACAGGGAGCCAGCTCTGTTCTGCAGAGAGTCTTGTCCTGTTGACCTTCAATAATTCTTAAACAGATTGTTGTAAGTAGCATTTTTCCTTTCATTTATTATTAATGTTTGAGATCCTATTTGCGACATTTTGTAGACAAATGTTGTGTTTATGTTTAATGCAACATCCATGTAAAATGTTTCTTTTAGATCAAAACAGAACCTCACATATGAGAAAGGAGAGGGGAACAACCTTTACAACGCAACTTTTACAACGCACTACACTTACAACGCAATTTTTACAACACAACATCCACTACAACGCATTCCATTACATCGCATGACACTACAACGCATGTTTAAAAACTACCTTTACAACGCATTCCATTACATCGCATACTACCTTTACAACGCATACCATTACAACGCATAATATTACACTACACTATCCAACACTTACCCTACTGTTGCACCCCCTGGAGTTAGAATAGTAATTTTTACCCCTATACTATCCAACATTTATCCTACTGTTGCACCCCCTGGAGTTAGAATAGTCATTTTTACCCCTATACTATCCAACATTTACCCTACTGTTGCACCCCCTGGAGTTAGAATAGTAATTTTTACCCCTATACTATCCAACACTTACCCTACTGTTGCACCCCCTGGAGTTAGAATAGTAATTTTTACCCCTATACTATCCAACACTTACCCTACTGTTGCACCCCCTGGAGTTAGAATAGTAATTTTTACCCCTATACTATCCAATACTTACCTTAAATGCAATGTAATATTATGCGTTGTAATTGTATGCGTTTTAAAGGTGGTATGCGATGTAATGGAATGCGTTGTAAAGGTAGTTTTTAAAAATGCGTTGTAGTGTCATGCGATGTAATGGAATGCGTTGTAGTGGATGTTGCGTTGTAAAAATTGCGTTGTAAGTGCATGCGTTGTAAAAGTATGCGTTGTAACGTCATACATCCGAAATGAGAGGATGTCACATAGATTATTTGCAGTAATATTAGTGAACGGATGTTGAGTTACAATATTAAAATCACACACCACTATCCTTGAATATAAGATGCAAACATATTAGAAGTTGGACCAGTGTGCCTGTGCACTGTCAATGACCTGGCCAAAGAAGACATGAAAGAGCTGAAACTGGTCAATAAAATCAAAGCTGTTCCAAACTGGGCCCCTCAAAATACGCTTGGCTCAGGCCCCCTAAAAGCCTTAAAACATTGCAGTCCCTGTGCTATTGCTGTCTTTCCATTCATTCGTTCTTGCTCTCTCCTTCTCTCCACTCTCCCCCGTCAGATCACTTTATAACTCCCCACCACTCCTCTCTTTCTCTCTCGAAGCTTTCCCGTGCCTGCTGCAATTACCTGAGTGAGCTCGGGAAAGTGTCAGGCCTTCCAGGAGCGGCCCTGGGCTTTCAATACTAGCCTTCAAGGGCCCAGCCCACCTGTGAAATAAAAGCCCTGTATGGCCCTGGTGCTTCATGGTCTGCAGTATCAGGGGCTGCTGGGAGACTCTGCATCATCCAGAATTCAATGCGTGTCATGGCGGATCCGCGCTCCACGGCCTCTGTGCTGCACGGTGGCTTAGAGAGGGATTAATGCTCGTGAGCAAGCTGGCTGTTCTGCAGAACTGTCTCAACTTGTAAAGTTTCACATTTCTCAATCACTTTCCCGTTAAATTGGAGTTTGAGGATAGCAAAATCATTTAATCAATCAATCACTCTCAATTAGTATCTCCAGGAACTTCTACATCCTCATTAGAGGCGCGTGGACCTTGGTGCTCCGCGTTCTCATTCGCGGCCCTCAGATCCAATGACTTCTTATTCCCTGCTAAATGGTTCCTCCATCACCATCTTCTTTCTCCTCCACAGCAGCTCCATCACCCTCGTGAAATAATGATGTATTCTCTTTTTTCTTTATCTTTCTCATTCTCTCTGGATCTCTCTATTTCTCTCTCCTTTCTTCGCTATCTTTATATATAGCCCTTCCATATTTCCCTCCCTCTCCAGTGTCTCTAATTTCCCCCCTCGCTCCTTGTATCTCTCACTCATATTTTATCTTCTCCCTTCTTTACCTTTCCCTCTCTTTTTTTCTCTGCCTCCCCTCTCTCTTCTTTTGCTTTTGCCTCTTACTCTCTCTTTATCAATTGTTCTCTCCATCCCATTCTCTCTTCAATCACCTTCCCTCCTTTTCCATGTCCAGTTTCTCTCTTCTCTTTCTAGAATCAATCTCCTTTCCTCTATCCCTACCTCTGGAAATATTTCCTCTCACTCTCTCTCTCTGCCCCTCTCTTTGACTTTCTCACCTACTCCATCGCTCTTCCCCTAAGTCTGCCGCGCCTTTAGCTCTTCTTTTTCTCGGGCACTGGTCAATCAAAGATGGAAATGCAAGTCTGATGCTCCGTTTGACGCTGAATCTCTGAGGGTCATGACGAGCAAAGGACATATGGTGACTGCTCAACGTCCTGGAAAATCCATAAGATATTAGTCACACTTCAAGCACCTACCTCGATGTTCGTCGACTCCAGATGTCAGAAGTGGGACCTATCCACCAGAAACTCCAGAGAGCCCACTTCGCATGCCTACCTCTGCATCCCTAGTGCCTGAGGCAAACCCTGCTCCTCCACTTCATCAACCTCACACAACTAGATCTGGAAGACTAGTTCAAGCACTTCTACGACTCATTGAGGAACTATGATGTATATGTGTAATATTTGTGTACTTTTATTTACCAGATGGGGAGGTGTAGTATCTTGTAAATATGTATAGCGGGATCCTTCTGGTACCTGATGGACTCCGTAGAAGAATGATGTAATAGTTTGCATGTGTCTGGGGGTGGTTAATAAAGTTCATGCCGCAATGCGTACAGTTAATTAAACGTTGCACTCTGAAGAATAAAGATGTGTACTACAGAGCTTTGTGTGTGGCAAGGTCTTTTGTATTCACCGGGTTAGGGAGGGCGTTACGCTGCTCACTTCCATAGGACACCAGTTTCTTCTATAATTGAGAATGGTTGATTGCCCTTTTAACTCGCTTCGATCATAGTTTGATAGAATACTTTCCTATTTCTGGGTGGGAAAGATCCTGCAGCAACACCGAAACTCACCTTATTTTGAAACTGGAATCTTTAATAAACTAAGCATTGTCATCTAATCCTTCTCTGGATTAGCATCCAGAGTATGAAACTTTCTACCTCCAGCACTACATCTGATTCCATCACATCAGACGTTTACAAAAGATTTTAAAAGTTTGCTGATCAGCCAACAGCTCACATCTAATCTTTTACTCATACTTGGAACAGATGCAGGTGCTCTTCTTTTACCTTATTGGATACTTATGGCACCTTTATTTATGCCCTTCATCGTCTCTCTTCACATGTATGATATAATGTCGAAGTCCAACATATTGCTGTACAGAAACGTCAAATATATACTTAGTGGACTAAAATATTGACTTTACAGAGGGATGCATATATGTTTTAAAGTGTACAATATTATATTAACTTGCAAACATATAAAATAACTTGGAGAAAACTATGAAATATAAACAAATATATAACAACTTAAATGTAAATAATATAAGTAATATGTACCTTTAAAATCAACCTTGACAAAATGTAACAAAATTATCTAAAATTAAAAGCAATATTAAATACAAATACTAATTCGATTTAATTATACCAATAACAATTTACATATGATAAAACATATATATATATATATATATATATATATATATATATATATATATATATATATATATATATATATATATATATATATATATATATATATATATATATATATATATATATATATATATATATATATATTGGGTTCAAACTTGCTTCTGCAACCCACCACCTCCTGAACGCAAAGCACGTCGGCATAAATGGACCTCCGAAGCCCGGTCCAGTAATGTAATACGAACTCCAAAGAAATGGAATGTCGACGCCGTGTCGTTTGGAAAAATAATTGTTATGTCAGCTTGGAAAGAGTCAGACGCGTTTCGCCTGCCCAGCAGGCTTGCTCACCAACAACTCCAATAAAGTTTTTTGTCACCATTTAAACTTGTGAATCAGTTCCGTGTCACATGGTAAACTACAACCATAAACAGTGAAGACATACTTGTAGTTTTTGATTATCACATACATTAAACTCATTTGCGTTATTTTCTAATGTGTTTAGAATTTAACTTTGTGGCTTATACATACCATGATAGCATAACGGATAGCACATTTAATTTTTACAATGCTGATCATTTCATGCAACAGAACATTTCTCCGGTGAGAATAATTATTAGCGTACATGTTAAAATACCATGTCACAATCATACGCAGTACCAGGATAATAGGTTCAGTGACACAAAATATTCTCAATAATATTCAAAAAGCTCATTTGATGGCCAAGCCAATAATCATTATTAACAGTCAACATCTCTAGTGAGACTAATCACTGCGCTAGTGCCCCAAAATTAAAACCGGTCTTTCTGAGATATTTAATGTGTCACAATTATTAAGCATTTATCACAGCAATACTACCCTAGTGGGTTATCATGTTGGTTATCCTATCTTTACTTAGTATTTAGGTTAATGTATTCACGCGCCAGTGTGCAATCATTACCTTATCGTTTTCCTTGGTGTATGCTATCATGTATTGAATTGCCACATACTAGATTGTCTCCACATTATTCAATATTCGTGAAAAGTGAAATCCAAACCCAATTAAAACATTTTTTCATTTTTACATAGCAAAAGAAAAATAGGATCATGAGGAGAATTCATAAATACGTATATAAATCTTCTTCCACATTAAGCCCCATAAGGGTTTTTGTGTTAAGCTTAATAATGTAACTAGATTCTAATCTACGTAGGGTTTTCTGCTGATCACCCCCTCTAATGTTGATAGGTACAGCATCTATGACAAAATACGTCAAACCACTCACATCTTTGTTATGCATTAGATTGAAATGACGGGCAACCGAATACGATTGGTCCGCATTCTTTATAGCCCGCAGATGTGGTAACACCCGCTTGTGTACTTAGAAAATTGTGCTGCCTACGTACCTCAGGCCACAAGGGCACTGAAGCACGTAGACAGCAAACTCCGTTCTACAAGAGAATTGTCCCTTGATTTTCTGCTCCCTCTCCGTGAAGCCAGAAACATAACTGGTGGTATTCTTCCCAAAAGTGCAGGCTTTGCCCTTCGTGCATTTAATGAACCCATTTTTTCTGGTTAGCCATGTACTTTTGGTCTTAGATATTTTGTCAGGTGGTAGCATGTTGCTTACCAGTGCTTGCTTTAGCGAACGTGCCCTCCTAAAAGTGATGAGAGGTTTCCTCTGAACACACTTTTTTAAAATTGGATCGTTCCAAATAATATGCCAATGTTTTTGTAAAATATGGCGCAGATCCTTGTGTTGATTATTGAACGTGGTGATCATCCTACATTGGGAATACCCTGTCTTTTTACTCTCTTTTTTACTGGGTTTAAAGAGTAGTTCTTCTCTTGATTGTTTTGTGGCTCTGTACACAGATGATGCAATGCATTCTTCTGAGTATCCTCTAGCAGAAAATCTGTTTTTAAGACATTCAATTTCCGCCTCCAGATCCTCTTTAATGCTGCAATTCCTCATGGCTCGAAGACACTCTCCATAGGGAATGCTTCTTACCAAATTCGCTGGGTGAAAACTTGTAGCATGCAATAACGTATTGCCGTCAGTGGGTTTACGAAATAATTTTGTGTGTAATTTCCCTTGGTGTATGTAGACAGTCAGATCTAAGAAATTCACCTCTGCACTGCTTATAACACTAGTGAATTTTAGATGTAATTGGTTAGATTGTAGACTCTTTACAAAGTTTTGGGCACTGGTAACATCTCCCTTCCATATGACAAATAGATCGTCGATGTAACGACTCCACTGTATGACGTTGTTCTGCCATTCTTGGGCAAACTGCGATTGGATCACCTGCTCCTCCCACCAGCCCATATGCAAATTAGCATAGCTGGGGGCGAAGCAGGTGCCCATCGCTGTACCGCACTTTTGATGATAAAGATCTTCACCAAAAAGAAAAAAATTGTTTTGCAAACATGTGCTGGTCTTAGATAGTAGCATTTCTGTGTGATGCCAGAATTTTGCAGATCTCTCTCCTAGGAAATATCTGACTGCATTTAACCCATCTATGTGACGTATGCTAGTATATAAAGTCGTCACATCTATTGTCATTAGTAAAAAATCAGGTTCCCATGGTACATCATATATTTTGCGCAAGAAATCTCCCATGTCTTGGATGTAGGAAGGGAGCCTAGTGACTAATGGATTTAGAAAAGAGTCAACAAATTTAGATAGAAATTTTTATTCAATACCCAAAGTACACAAGGATCTGAAAAACCCCCAGGTCGACCTATTATTTCGGCTATCAATAGTGCTTTCGAACACACATCTAAATTTGTTGACTCTTTTCTAAATCCATTAGTCACTAGGCTGCCTTCCTACATCCAAGACACGGGAGATTTCTTGCGCAAAATATATGATGTACCATGGGAACCTGATTTTTTACTAATGATAATAGATGTAGCATTGTAAAAATGAAATGTGCTATCCGTTATGCTATCATGGTATGTATAAGCCACAAAGTTAAATTCTAAACACATTAGAAAATAACGCAAATGAGTTTAATGTATGTGATAATCAAAAACTACGAGTATGTCTTCACTGTTTATCGTTGTAGTTTACCATGTGACACGGAACTGATTCACGAGTTTAAATGGTGGCAAAAAACTTTATTGGAGTTGTTGGTGAGCAAGCCTGCTGGGCAGGCGAAACGCGTCTGACTCTTTCCAAGCTGACATAAAAATTATTTTTCCAAACGACACGGCGTCGGCATTCCATTTCTTTGGAGTTCGTATTACATTACTGGACCGGGCTTATATATATATATATATATATATATAATATATCCTTCGAAAGATGCCCCAGATCTTAGAAACGCCACTCCACCAGGGATGATTTTCACAAATCTTTAATCGCAGAGCCACAAACACAGCCCCAACTGGTGTCTGTCCCTATGCGTTTCGGTGCACCTGCACCTTAATCTTGGAGGAGGGAGACAGGTAAAATCCGGATTGGAACATCACGCCATTTGTCCCACTTAGCATTCACTCTCCAGTGAGTGGTATGCTGGGAAATGAAGTCCTTACTTAATCCTTCTGGTAGGTTCCGTGAATTTTACCTCATTGTTTAAACTCCCGATTTTTTTCACAGTGTTCCAAGCCCTCCAGTATGTGGCTCTGCGATTAAAGATTTGTGAAAATCATCCCTGGTGGAGTGGCGTTTCTAAGATCTGGGGCATCTTTGGAAGGATATATATATATATATATATATATATATATATATATATATATATATATATATATATATATATTCACTGAAAAAACCATAGGTTTCACACATGTTATAGTTAGCTGGACATTTTACTGATAAAAAACCAATGAAATTCCCCCGTTATAGTTACTGTAGGCAACTATAACTCACGCGACCGCAATCCTCTGCTGATGCTAATACTGTATTTAGACACTTATTTGCCCATGTCTTCTTCCATTAAATTTTAGCTATACATATATTACAAATATTTTTTTTTCATAAAGACACATATGTCATCAGCAGAGGATTACGGTCGCGTGAGTTATAGTTGCCTACAGTAACTATAACGGGGGAATTTCATTGGTTTTTTATCAGTAAAATGTCCAGCTAACTATAACATGTGTGAAACCTATGGTTTTTTCAGTGAATTTGTACGGTTTTTTAAATGCTAAGTTACTTTACGCCATTTGTGGCGTGCGCGCCCACTTAACGCATTTCGTTCCATGCGCGCACGGTGCGCTTCGCCCACCGTGCGCGCACAGTGAGCACGCGGTGCGCTTCGCGCACCGCGTGCCCACATTACGCTAGATGGGCCATGAACGCACGATGCGCTTCGCGCACCGTGCGCACATGGAGGACATATGAAGAGCAAACTCTTAAATCTGCTTTTCATTTTTTTTTTTTTTTTTTTTTTACCGTACGCTTACCGTAAGCTTACGGTACGCGTACCCCGTGATTTTTTTTAAAATCAATAAATGTTTTTTTTGTACTTTTCTGTCCTTCTTTGACCCCCTTACAAATGTTAGGGGGTCTGTAACTCTCCTCATTGCCCCCTTTCCTTGTTTTCTCTGTTTTTTTTCTGAGTGAAACACACAAAATGGCGGCCGCCGCTTCCTGGTTTCGGCCGATTCGAATGTTTACTAAGATCTATGGGCCAATCAGAATCTCCTTCGCGCACGCCATGTTTCTTCCGTACGCTTACCGTAAGCTTACCGTACGCGTACCCCGTGATTTTTTTTAAAAATCAATAAATGTTTGTTTTGTACTTTACAGTCCTTCTTTGACCCCCTCACAAATGTAAGGGGGTCTGTAACTCTCCTCATTGCCCCCTTTTCTTGTTTTCACTCTTTTTTTTTCAGAGTGAAACACAGAAAATGGCGGCCGCCGCTTCCTGGTTTCGGCCGATTCGAATGTTTACTAAGATCTAAGAGCCAATCAGAATCGCGCTCGCGCACGCCACCGTACGCTTACCGTAAGCGTACGGTAAGCGTACCGTAAGCGGGCTCAGATATATATATTGATTTAAAGGCTATTTTCTCAGAATCTACTGAACAGATTTACACCAAACCTACAAAAGGCACTTCCTTGACCTAGGGACTACCTCTCTGCCAAATTTTGAGTAATTCTGTTCAGCCGTTCGGGCTGTAGCTCGTTCTAAAGGTCCTATGGAAAAATGCATGGGAAAAACGCGTTTTGGGACCCCCCTTTTATCTCAGCCCCCGCTTGACGGATCCCCCCGAGACTTTCAGGGTAGGAGCGGAGCGTAGCGCCCCACCTATTTTGAGAAATTCGCGAGGATTCGTCGACCGGCGCCAAAGTTATTCAAAATAGAATGTTGAGGTTTTCCTATGGAAACGTGGTCCTAACTATAACTACCTACTGGCGACCGCCAGTAGGTAATATATATATATATATAATACATTAGTAGCATCTAAAAGAAATCTGGCATTAAAATAACATGTAAAATGTAAAGAACTATATACTTACGTTTAATTTTATCGCAAATATTAATTCTGGGAGTACTGAACACACAAAAGTAAATAAATAAATAATATGTTTAACAAAATCACCAACACTACTAGAAATACAATTCGGGAAACATCAATACAAATCAATACACCTTGGATACAAGGGGCAATATTTACATGTTTTACTCCAATCTAATAAACAATACAATTACATATAAAAATTCCATTATAACCACCTTCAACCAAAAATTAAAAAACACATTCATAAAACATACATCTTTCCTTTTCCCGCTCCAACCTGAACCACAATAGAGAAAATGTTCGACTTTGAGAGGTCAAATTTGCTATTCCCAGTCTAATCAGGAGAGAAAGTGTTGAACTTTGATAGCATCAGATTTACTATTTTCACTCAAACCTGAACAATAGTAGGGAAGCTGTTGGCCTTTGAAGCTATAATTCTGAAAATTCCCAATACAACACGACCAGCAATATAAAAAGTGGTAAGATATTAGACAGATCACATTTCCTATTTAAAATCGTAAGTAATAGAAAAACATAATATAGCATCAAATCCAATAAATTACTTATAACAATATTAAATAAAACATATTTTAAAGTTCTTACCATTAAAATTATATTGAACACATTTTAAAGAATATTTTCAAACTGTATGCATTAATTATTATGAATAGAAACAAATTAAAAATATAAAAATTAAACAAATGCTTATTTATAAATCTATAAATAATCATACAAAATATAACAACAGCTGAATGAAAACTACTATTTATTTGAAAATATATAGATATATGTTACAAATTGGACTTAAATGAATGTCAATATAAAACTTAATGTAAAATATACAATCTCATAATAAAAAATGTAACTATTGCACATGTAATTAAAAATACATTTAAAAATGATTAAACAAAATATTTATGAAAACTTCCGACCCTACTTCATTACAAACACGACACACCAAAAAAAGTGAATAATAATAACTATTGCAATATTTAAAATGAAATAAATATAAACACAATTTCATAAAATATTAACTACGACTATTAATAAAGTATAGAATTTACAATTTGTCAAAACAAAAATAGTCATAAAGGTATCACAAAAAAAGTAATTTGCAAATTTAGTAAAATATTTAACCTAAAAATAATAAAGTAGTCAATTTAAATATTAAATAATATATTTAAAACACTTCACACCTTACTGCCCTACACTTATGAACCCAGCCACTTGTTCCCAAATCGTGGTCCGGGGTTCCCTGAGGGTCTGCGAAGCCTCCTCAGGGAGTTTGCAACTACTTTGAAAATTAAATAATATTAACACATTAATAAAGTGCATATAAATAATGAAGCTAAATGTACAATTGAACATTTTAAAACAAAGTGCAAATGTGAAGGAATTTGAAACTGGTGGCTAAAAATTAAATTAGAGTCCGCAGATTGATTCGTGGGAGCAGTGCAGGTGCATCAAACAGAATACAGCATGGATGATGAGTAGCCTCAATTGAATTTAGAAAAATTCGAACCTTTCTATAAAAAATACATTTTTTTAATAAATTTTTTTATTTATATGTGTTTACAAATTAAAAACATGTCATCATTTGTGTATTTGTTTGATAAATACTTTTTTCTGCATTTTGTGTGTATTGTGTTGCGGTTCAAATCATCAACAATGGTTAGGTCGAGGTACTCGCCTTCTAGTAATGACTCGTGGGGTCCCCGGATTCCAATAATGATTCAGTTGGGGTCCTTGGGTTCCAGTAATGATTAAGTGGGGATTCCTTGTAGCAAAGGTTTGGTAACCTCTGAACCCAGCAACCCATCAAAAATATTTATACTTAGAGAAATAATTATGATATAGAAAATGCACAAACATTAAAATAAAAAAACACTAATTAATGAAAGAAATCATGTAAGTAATTCTTAAAAATACAAATACACTGAAATGTAGATCATAACGTTAATTGATTATTTTACATAATTAATAGTCTAGTCAATCAATTATAGTCTAAAGTTCCTTAATTTATGAAATTTTAAACATATGTATTTTAAAGCACTTCCTTTCCAACTCTCCTACAGATCCAACAACCCAGCAACAAATACAAACATAAAAAGGTAAACAAAATAGAATCCGGACAACAGCATGTTTTTACAACAATATTAAAGATTAACAATATTTTTGAAGCAATATTAAAGTAGCACCCTCTCTTTCCTGCTCCTGTGTCATTTATAACTATGAAATACTTTGTTATTAACGTTCCTCGCCCAACCTGTTCTTCTTTGTGCTTCCCATTGGAATACAGGTTCAACACTGCTTCAGCTTTGATCCACTTAGTTCAAACATGTACATTATTGACTTTTCTACAGTCTTCACAGCTCTACCATGTTCTTGTTCTTTGTCACTTTCAGGCTCTCTAGTGTTCTCACTCTATTTAGTCTCTCCTACTTATTTACGGTACACTGATATTATACTTGCAGCTAGATTTTAAGCCTTCCACTTGTAATCTGCCACAATTCAATAAAAGGTTCACTATTGTTTGCTCCTTTCTTCAGTGATCTACATGATAATACATATACTCTGCTAACTCCTACACTATTGAATATATCTTCTGTATACAATGCTTTGACACCTTGCAGGCTTAGTTCATGCAACACAAAATACCTCAGTAAGTAAATAAGTAGCTTTTAGTTGGAGCCAACTGTATTGTAACGGGGTAGTTTGTGAACATTTTTCTTTGTAGTACACACATACTTTTTGTTAGATACTGGTGAAAGACTGATTTTCTCTGAAAATCTCTTGTGGCCATTAATCACATCCATTTCACAGTTCCTGCAAGACATTATGGGCATGATTATGACTTTGGCGATGCGGTTCCGGGTACGCCCCGCCACCAAAGCTGTTCTCAGGCTATCCATCAGATTAGGAGTTAAACTTAAAAGTCCATGCCGTGCAGGAACTATGTGCATGCACACAGGAGGGCACATATTGTACCCCCCTGTGTGCATCTACAGGGGGCAATGGCACCAGGGGTCTCAGTAGGGCCCCCTTTGTTTCCACTCTGACAGGGTTTACATGGAGGAGAAAACTCCTAATATGCTTGGTGGGACCGCAGCAGTCATGCCAAGCGGCTGCTGTGGGGCTGTGGTGGTCACACCACCCATTTAGTGATAGGGTGGTTGGGAGACAACCACCGCGGCGCCCCCGCGAGTCTCGCCAGACTTGTCATTAAGCCCACTGTCTCCTGTGGTAAAACATATGTAATAAATGCATAACCAGGAAGGGGAGAAAAACTACTCAGAATATGTGGAACTTATAAAAATAGGAAATATGCAACATTTTGCTTACATGTTAAAAATGTTGCCCTTCCCATGTTCCACTACCTGTTCTGTTATAGGCTACTATCACACTGCAGTCTGGCGTGAGTATTTCAAAGGTAATTTCTTCGCTCTATACTGAACATGATGTTTGTGGATTTGAACTAACAGTTCACCAATGGTACAAGGCACTGATCAGCAGTGGTGTAGCTATCAACAGTGCAGGTGGTGCAGTGTCACCGGGTGCCTCGGAGACCTACCAGATAACCCAGCCTCAAATGTGGCTGTACTTTACCACCCGCCCAGCGTACAAGGTGTCGATTTTCTTTGCTTGCACCAGGGCCTTTTGCATCTTTCTATGCCACTACTGCTCAGCAGGTAAAGTTCCCCCAGTAGGGGCTGTCCATTTTTCTGTCTTTAGCATAGCACATTAGCATGCAACTTTGTTACATCAGGAGGACTCTGCATCAATAATACTGTGCAAACTAAAATTGCTTTTGGTCATGTTCAGTACTTGTAGCTCTGCTTGTTCTTGTTTGAACTCTCCTTGTAGCTATACGAGCTTTATACATCATGGACTTCTCCAAATAATATGGATATTGTTTGTTTGTAACTCATAGCGTAACAAATCTAAAGTGCTTATGTACTGGAAATGTTCTTATGTAAAGTGCCCTGCCACCCATTGGCCTAGTGCATGTGAAAAAACTAAAAGAAGATATGGTGTAAGTCAACACAGTGCAATTTGCAGCGTTGCCTCACACAGCATGGGGGAGGCATGCCATGGGCGTGCTGTGGGTGTTCCCACACAACACCCATGGTTTTTGACATGCCCCAGATTTACAACATAGCGTAAGTCTGGGGCAGCGCCAAAACCGTACACTTCCCCAGAGCAGGCATAACAAGGAGAAATGTTTACATTTCTCCTTGTTTTTTAGGTCTCGCCTGACCCAGCGCATGCGCTGGTCTGGCGAGACTTATTGAGAGGGCTCCAAAAAGTGCTACCAGGCCAGCCTAGAGCTACAGTGCATGTGCGCGGGCGCGCGCACCTCGTTTTACCGCGATTACTTTCACTTTCGGCCGCTTTGATGTTCGATCGCGATCACTTTCACTTTCGCGGACCCACGGCCGCTTTGCATAGCCAATAGGTCTCGCTTTTGGGACCTTATAAGTATTTAGTTACGCAACTGTTGCATGGCTAAACACTTATAAGTTCCCAAAGGCGAGACCTATTGGCTATGCCAATGCTTGTTCCTCTTTCCATGTGTGCTGCTCCATGTGTGCTGCATTCTGCAACATACATGGAATGAGGAAAACGCCTCCTGTGATTGTTTTTGTGCAGGAAGGTGTCCCTTCATGCACAAAAACAATCCTGCCTGCAGCTCAGACACCCTTGCGCCATGTGCGATGGTGCTCAGCCGCAAATTGAGCGCCAGCACAGGCAGAAAAAGCAGGAAATACGGTGCATTCCTGTCCTTTTGAATTGGTGTAGGGCAGCGCAGCAAAATGACTTGCGGTGCTGTCAATTCTTTGTAAATATGTCCTCTAGTTCCTTAGTAGTCTCCTATTGGATGCTGAAAGGGCTTGACATGCCTGGTAAAAGTTACACCTGGGCAATACTTACATTATGCCAGCATAATTTGTGTGATTTTGTGAATTTCTCTTCATGTTTGTTACACAAAATTCCCAAAATGATGCCGGTATTCCACCATTCGTGTCATTATAAAGTTGAACCAATATAACCAGCCAGAATGCGAGTGGCTGCTGTTAGCAGATGCGTTTTTCATACTCTTTAAAATACAAAATGAGTCCTCGCATCAAAAATTGACAAGAGGATACACATCGTGCTAAAATTTAGCGCTAATGATGCATTTGTATTTCATGTAATTATGCGCAATCCTCACAAACTTTTATGCAACTATGCAAAAGCAAATTACACAAATGTCACACATCCCTTAAAAGCACTAAATAAAGACAGTTTAAAGATAACTGATGTCATAGAGGATGTATCATATCCTTGTTTTCTGGAATAGAATAGTCAGGATTCCTATTTTTGAAGCACTTTTTGAAAGATTTGGTGAAAGGATTGACCTGCATTTCCCAGCGTCTCCTTCAAATGTGTGCAATAACTTCATATCCAATGGCCCCAGCCTGTTCATCTCCAGCAAATATGGTTCGGTTCCATTCAGAGCCACTAAATGCACACCAGCTTATATTTTAGGCATTTGGTAAAGTGTCATCCTTTACCCACAGAAAATCAAGCACTTTAGCTAGAACATTTTTAGTATAGCTGTAGCATTTCGAACACAAGGTGCTGTATGGTGTGTGGGTCTGGATGAGACAGGATTACTGACATCCGGATGATATAATAGGTTAGGACCTGATAATGCAACTGGCCAAAACACTGTGTATATGGTTTATACATTAATAATAATTTCAGGCATAAGGAGCTAAAGGGATTTTGCCAAAATCATGTGATTATGTTTGAAGAAATCCACATGTGGGATTAGATCCTGCTCGCCAGGTTCAAAGGTCACGTTTCGAAGCTAAGCCACAGGGACTCACCATCTCAATTTGAGCCTGGAATATTCAAATCACCATAAGATTAAAGCACATAATTTAGATTTTGCTCCTCTGCTCTGTAGAGTGCTGCATTAAAAGAATAAGCCAGATAGAAGATTAAACCCAGGGCTGGATCCCTTTAGGAAGGATCCCTATTTATAAAGAAAATAATTTATTCAAACTACAAACGCACATTTTGCCAGTGGGAAAACGAGAACTAAGGTTTTATCATTTCCAATCGGGAATATTTATTAAAGTTCGCTTACATTGCGGATAAAGATTTACCTATTACCTGTTGTAAACAGTGATGTAACAATACTTGAGAGGGGGCGCCTGCAAAGTACACGGAGGAGGCCCCCCCATGCTCCAGACCCAGTCTGGAGGTCTCAGGCCAGGGGCCCTCTGGCTGACAGCGACAGCAGCAACACAAACAGCCTTACCTGACATTACCATGAAAGGGCCACCAGGATCTCAGAGAGACCTCTCAGATCAAGACATACAATCCGACTGAAACTTCCTGGAAGGGCTATCAGCCATTCATCAGAAGAAACCTACAGCACGTCCCCTGGATGACAAGAGCATAATAGTACACCCAAATCCTGGCAGTGAGAGAACAGGTCAGTCCACAGAGACTATAGGGTGGCAACTAACCACCTGTAGTAGGGCGGCTTCTAATGGTTAGACTGAGACCGACTCTGCAGAAGACCCCCAGAACGTTCTAAGCACAAATGACCATCTGAGTCTACTTACTGGAGGGGGCCACCTTGCCCATAGTGAACACAGGGTGGCAATAGATCACCAGCAGCCAGAAGGATGCCAAAGGTCCCTCTCAGTGGTCCGAGCGTTGCGCTTTCACTCGGACAGAATTAATTCACCTCTGGCAGGCCAGGCCTCAGAAGCCCAGTTACACTCTAGGTACACTACAAGAGAGGAGGCTGGTAGGGCCAGCACCGAAATACAGATTATTCCACGATACATCTCAACAGGTCTAACAGACACCCTCAACAGAGCGAAACTATTAAGGTTATTCGGTCATGTCCCAGCATTAAGACACATAACCTCAGAGGAGATGGACTGGGTAAGGTTCGAGCCGCCCCATCTGAATTAAACCAGGGAAGTTACTAAAACAATATGGAAGGCCCAGAGAGATGCAGTATGGGCTGAAAGAGTAACCTTTGCAGAATGGGGCATAGAATGATACATAACTCCACCAGTAAAATATCCATACGTTCTCCTAACCTCACATCCAGGAAAACATCCATAAGCTGCTAGAGGGAAGCACAAGGGGAAACTGAAGCCAGTCCTTGGACTCAGAGTGTGCAAGCACATTAACTATCGTCTGTACAGACAATCAGAGGGAGATACACACGGACACGTGCAACTTACTTCATCTACAGTAAGTGGGTGGTGCCGGAGCCCATCCATCCAGAGAAACCAGGGTGGAGTTCCTAGTTCAGCAGGTGCTCTCAATTCCCGATGCTTGGGTCCAACCAACTCATTATCAATACTCTCATGGAATGTGGCTGGTCTTAGGAGTGTGAGAGTGACTGGGGGCGCCCTGGCTTTACTGAACAATAACAAAATATTATGCTTCCAGGAAACCTGGGAACTTGCCCCTTGCACTTGTCAGGTTACGATGAGATCTTTACTTCGGCAAAGAGAACAAGCATCTTTGGCTGCCCGTCTGGGGGTTTATCAATTTTCGTTAAGCATTCAGCAGACCTAATGGTAATTAAACACCCAATGGAGGGTGAAGCTACTCAAGCAGTCCTCCTACATCGCAGCTAATACCTGGAACGAGCTCCCGGTGAACATCAGACGCTCCCCGACCCTGCACACATTCAGGAAGGACCGCAAAACCTGGCTCTTTGACTGATCCGGAGCCGCTCCCCCCCCCCCCGAGCGCCTTGAGACCCTCACGGGTGAGTAGCGTGGTTTACAAACCCTTGATTGTTTGATTGGAGCAGTCGAGTTCAGATGCCTAAAATTCAATCAGAAAAGGTTGGAATTGATACTGGTCAACTGCTACATAAAATGCTAAAAAAAAGAAAGTAAGCTACTAATGACCCAGGGTCTGTTGGACTGTCTAGAATCGATGATTTTGGGCCACCCAGCTCACAAACTCCTAATACTTGGTAATTTGAACATCAGTGTTTTGAAGGGCCTTTGGCTTCACAGAAAGGGGGAAGCGATCACAGCCCTCTACAATGCACCAATAGTCTCCAGCTACAACCGTGTGCTATTTGCTCAGCCGTGGACACTTCAACAGGGGAGGAAAAAGTAAACCTAGCTAAAAGAATAAAATGGAGGCCGGAGTACTTTCCAGTGGTAGCATGCCGGCTAATCAACCAGATCCCTGGAACAACCCTGAGCGAGCAGGATATGATTCATAAATGGTGGGGGCAGACTGTTGGGGATCTTAGAATCCTTCTGAAAGGTGACGATCACAGAAATCACCAGACCAATCCAGGTGGTGCTAGGAGGCCGCACTCCAATATCACAAAGCTATCATGAAATGAAATGAATGAAATGAAATGAAATGAAAAAAGGATTTGTATGGCGCGGCTGCTGCCCAAGGGCGTCCAAGCGCTGACACAGAGGGCATAGTACTCTGAGAGGGGGGAGGGGGGTCTTAGTTTCTAAAGAGGAAGGTTTTTAGTTCTTTGCGGAAAGAAGAGAGGATCTGATTAGATCTTAGGGAGGGGGGGGAGGAGTTCCACAGCTTGGCAGCATTGAGCTCGAAGGACCTGCCTCCTGCCCTAGATCTTTTGATTCGGGGAACTGTGGCAAGACAGGCGTTTGAGGAGCGAAGTTGTTTACCGGGGCAGTAGGGGGTGAGAAGGTAGTGGTTGATCTGGGGGCCAACTCTATGGAAGGCTTGATGGGAGATACAGAGGGCCTTGAATTTTACTCTTTCCCTGACAGGGAGCCAGTGGAGCGAACGAATCCCTGCCTTAACTGATTCTCTGCGGGGTATCTGGAGTATGGTCTGGGCTGCACAGTTCTGGGCCCGTTGAAGCTTTTCTAATACGTATTCTGGTGCTCCCAAATAGAGGGCATTGTTGAAATCAAGCCGCGATTGAATGAGGCCCTGAACGACGATTTGTTTGGCTTCAAGGGGTAGGATAGGGAGAATTTTTTTCAGCATCCGGATTAACCCGAAGCAGATTGCTGAAGTCTTCGTTGCCTGGGTGTTAAGAGTGAGGGATTTGTCTAGCCAGACTCCCAAGCTCTTGATGTCCTCCTTCGGGGAAGGGGGTGGACCAAAACTGGAAGGCCATAGCTGGGTGATGGTGGTGGGGGAAGGAGGGCCGAGGAGCATGATCTCGGTTTTGTCCCCATTCAGTTTTAAGGAAGATGCCGTCATCCAGCTTTTTATGTCTTCCATGCAGGTTGCCATGTTGGCTTGCGGGAGCCCGCTGTTCTTCTGTGCCAGGGAGACCACGAGCTGGGTATCATCCGCATATGATATGATTTTGATACCATATTGACGAATGATCCCAGCCAGCGGTCTCATGTACACATTGAACAGCGTGGGGCTTAGGGAGGAGCCCTGGGGCACCCCGCAGCTCAGAGGTTTGCTGGTGGAGCAGGAGTCACCATCGAAGACCTGGAAAGTTCTTCCGCTCAAGAAGGATCTCAACCATGCAAGAGCATTTCCAGAGACTCCAATATTGAGTAGTCGATGTAATAGAGTTTTGTGGCACACCGTGTCAAACGCGGCGCTGAGGTCGAGGAGGACCACTGCCACTGATCCCCCTTGATCTAGGATCTTTCTCGATTCTTCCACCACGGCTAGGAGAGCTGTTTCAGTGCCATGTTTTGGGCGGAATCCTCTTTGGGTGACGTCCAGTAGGAGGTTTTCTTCGAGGTGTTTTGTTAGGTGGAGATTAACATGTTTCTCCAGTATTTTACTAGGCCAGGGTAGCAGAGAAATGGGACGATAGTTGTTAGAATCGTTCACGTCAAGATTGGGTTTTTTCAGAAGCGCTTTCACCATCGCCTGTTTCCATATGGGAGGAACGACTCCCTTTTCCAAGGAGCAGTTCAGTAGCTCTAGGAGGGTGGGGAGAATGATTTGGCTGGCCATTGTCATCGTAAGGGGGGGTGCTGGGTCAGAGGGAGAGCCAGATTTTATCTGTAGTGCGAGAGTTTGAAGCGTTTCCAGGTCTAATGGTGGGACATTGCTCATGGTTATTAGGCGTGAGCGTGTTATATCTGCTGGGAGCTGAGATTCATTGATATTTGGCTCGGGAGTGGAGGTAGTGAAGGAAAAATATATATTGTTGATTTTTTGGTGAAAGAAGTCGGCTAGATTATTGCAGCGGCTGATGGGGTTATCGGCTGGCTCTGCCGAGGGGGAAATTTTGGAAAGGGTTTTGACGATTTGATAAATTTCTCTGGGTTTGGATCTGGCAGAGAGAATTTTTTCTTTGTAGTAAGTGGATTGGGCTATAGTGATCCCAAGTTTATATGCCTTTATGGCTTCCTTGTATCTGGTTTTGTCAGTAGTAGTATAATCAAGGCGCCATTTCCTTTCAGACCTTCTGCACTGACGTTTAAGTTCTCTGAGTTCTTCTGAGTACCAGGGGGACGATCCTTGAGCTCTTTTTGATACAGTTTTCTTAATGGGAAGAACGGTGTCAAGGGAGTCCTTGATCCATTCATTGAAGATCCCACTATCCAGTAGGGGGTCCTGGGTGAGCAGGGTCATCTCAGCACTAAGGGCTCTGTGAAGAGCACAGAGGCTAAATTATCAAAAATCTACAACCAACACTGTTGCAGATGTTAAGCACTGGAGACAGACCTTAAGAAAATAACCTGGGAACTTAAGGAGGCAAGAACTCACAAGGAATGGGCCACCTTATCTCAACTGCTGAAAAACAGTAACCATGCAAACCGTTGGGAACACATGAACAAATTAAAGACCCATAATGATACAAGGGAGAACTGAGTTTCTGAAGCAGCTTGGGCCAGCCACATTAAACACCCATGCATGGACAATCTGCCTCCCAAACTGAAATTCACACTTGAATAAAAAAGACGAACAAGCAAACTGAATCCACAGAGGAAGCCACAGGGGTCTTACAACCAGGGTAGAAGGCTTGTGAAACATCAAGGCCTGTGTTCTCCACTGAATCTGAACAAGAAAGCCCTGAACATATATCCCCTAGGAGGGTCGCAAGAAGCATAAAGCACATAAGGAAGGATGAGGCGCCCAACCCCGACAGTCTGCCGTCATCTCTATTCAAAGCAGTGCCAGACACCTGGGCAAGGACTTTGACCCCTTTCTTCAATACAGGGTCCAGACAGGGTCAGTCCCGGATATGCGGCGTGGTCAATTCTCTGCCCCATATATAAAAAGGGGGATCGGACAACACTGTGAACTACCACCTAATCACACTGCTCATTGTGAAAGCCAAAATATATGAAGGCACCTTGCTGGACCTCTTGGAGGCCTGGGATAGTGACCAACAGATCCTTCCATTCTTTCAATCAGGCTTCAGAGCCGGGGCATCTACAGTGGACAAAATTATAGTGGCGCTATCTTTCCTAAAGCACCAAGCCGCCAAACAAAGCAGCTTACCTCTATTCTGTTGTTTTATCAATTACAGCACAGCATTCGACAGAGTGGATAGGGGAATCCTATGGAGGATGTTGGATGCCAGGAGCATACCTGCAAAGCTGCTAAGGGTCATAATCTCACTGTACTCGGAAACATGGGCCAGAGTGTACACCGGTCCGGGATCAGCCACCCAAAAAATCAAGATAAATAGGGCCCTATTGCGTTCTGGTTCCCTTACTTTTTAATTTGTATACAGCTGACTTAGGGAAGTGTTTGGAGCCCAGCGGCCTGGCCCTGCTGAATCTAGTTCCAAACAAGCTCCAAATAATACTATATGCTGACGATATAGTGATCAAGCGCCAGGAAACCCCTTGGGCTATGGGTACTTATTATAAGTATTTAATAATAATAATCATGGATCGCACAAAGGCCGGTTTACAGCGGGCGCTAAATGCCCCGAATGCTGTTAACAAGACTACCAGCTTATTGTTACCCAGGAAAAAACAAAGGGGCATATTATCAACTTCCAGCGATAATTATCGCTGGCCGTTCTTAGCGTGAGAAGTTTCATCGCCGGCTATCGCAGATAATTATCGCCATGCTAGCGCTGTATTAACAACGCATAGCGCAATGGCGATAATTATTCCTGTGATAGATTGTTTTCTATGGAACATCGCTGGTTTTCCAGCGATGTTTCATGGGAAACGGCAATAACCTTGCTGATATGACCCTGTGGTCGTATCAGCATAATCCACCTCCAATACAAAGTATAGGTAAGTCGGCATTTTTGCAGACATTAGTTTTCGGCGAAAAAGTATAGGTAAGTCAGCATTTTTGCAGACATTAGTTTTTGGCGAAAATAACGTCTGCAAAAATGCCTGGGACTCCTTGTAAACATCGCAATGTGCACATCAGCGATATTTACAAGGTTGTTCTGCCCAGTGACGCCCACTTTGCATCTCATTAGAGATGCAGAGGGAGGCGTCGGGTAAAAGGGTGCTAACATTCGCTAATGCATGTTCTCACCCTCTTGTTGATAGGGCGAAAACATTATCTCTGCTTTTTGGGCTTTTAAAGCCAAAAAAGCGGAGATAAGGCCCTTGATAATATGCCCCAAAGGTCCTAATATGCGTTCGCTGCAGGAATAAAAAGAACCTCTCCTGACGTCTTGGTAACCAGAGGATCACCACAGCTCGCAAGTATAACTATCATGGTGTATGGTTTACTGAAAGTAGCACAGCAGTGACACAAATAAATGCAATAAAAAAAAGGGCACTGCTATTTCATATGGGGTTGGCCGACTAAATCAACATTTAAGGGGTGCGTCGGCAGCCCCAATACTAATGGTAATGGAAGCGACTTTTCTTCCGGCTGTACAATACGGCCAATAGCATACCCTGGAACTTTAGATTAAACCCTAGAACGAGTACACTGTGGAGCAAAAACATCTCCCAACAACCTAGCTTTGTTCGCCACGTCAGGCTAAGATTAGAAGTCGGTCTGGTATCCCAGACCTTAGACCGTCAAGCGGCCACATTGAAGTACTACATCAGGGTCCTGATAGCCGGCATACAATCAATCTTTGAAACCCCAGGGAACCCTTGGTTGGACCAAGTAAATAATGCACTTTGCTCGCTCCACAAGACAGACTCAATCCACCAGGTGCGAACCATCCCATTTACTACATGAAAAAGGTAATTAATCGGCAACTAAAGGAGACCTCAATGGACCGAGACCTGGAGCTCCTCAGGAACTAGCCCAGATATCTAATTGCTCCTAGCTAGTCGGGACTCCGCAACCATATTTACATGAAGCTATAAATGTGGAAACTCGCGGACAGATTTTCTACATGAGGTCACTAGCCCTGCAAATTCATTATTTTAACCCTCCTGGACCTTTCTCAGTGAAAGGAGAGCTTGCAGGCTTTGTTCCCTCCAAAGCAAATCGTGGTTTCATCTGTTGTGTTGCTGTCCTTTCCTGGAACATCAGAAAAGGCAATTAAACAAACCAGCATGACTAGCCTATGGGGCTTGAACATGTCAGGAAGCTTGCAGGATTTGCTTCTCAAATTCTGCCCCTTGGGCCCTGGCAAGATGCACAAAATTTGTGGCCATACTTAGGCGGTGTATATCAGCAAGTTTGGGCATGCCGGCAAAGAAAATCAAAAGCAAACGAGAACGGACGACTGCGCATCATAGCCTGAGTGATGGTGGAGGAACTCAGCGTTGCACTGACCACCCTGGTTAAATATTTCATCTATTCAGATATGATCAACCATTTACAATTATCATAATTAGCACATGTTTTATATACAGAAGTTTTAAGCATTTTATCTGATAATTGTTTTATCTTCTCTAGATCTTATCTATTTGTAATGATTTTAATTAACTAAACAATAGAGCTTATATATATAGTATAGTTATAATAGTAATTTAATGTATTCAAGATGATTACAAATTTATATAAAGTGCCTTTAAATTGGCGGAAATATTTTTCCATGGTAGGGAGATATGTTGAATTATTTAATCAAGTTTCCATTATTGGCTTATGTTTAGGTTTCCATAACAGTAATAGTGTTTTCTTGCCGAGACTAATGCAAGAAATGTAAACTGAATTCCTAAGAACATAAAACTATGACTCCATCTCCCTAATGCAGTAATGCCGCAGAGTGGGATTCTCAAATGTCTTTTATTTAAGACTTACTGTAGGAAGCATTTCATTGCTACCCTGACCACCAAGCATTGGTAAAAAACAAAAGTTTGGCATTGCTTTCCAGCCTTTTATCTTTGACAATGCATGCTTTGTCTCATCATTGCTTTTGTAAAACTGTATAGATAAGGAGCTGCTGGCCCCATGCAAATATAACAAATGGCTAAAAGTTAAATTATTTCTTGGCTAAAAAAAAACAGTTTTCAAAATTAACTTCATGCATTAAGGGGACCACTTTGTGTGTGCTTGTGTATCTCCTGAAAGGAAAGAATGCAGTCACTGATAGTGAAGTCAGTGCCTGGAGTGGGCTGACCAATTGCCTCAGGTTGTAAGCTGCAGCAGACCGAAGAAAAATGGGAATGCTCATCAACAGACAAATGAATGATGTGGGTCTAAAAGTATATATATATGTGTATATATATATATATATATATATATATATATATATATCGCCTTGTCTCCGTGAACAGTCGTCGTTTTCGCTGTCATAAAACAGAGTGCAGACCACAAGAATCGTGTTACCATCTAAGATTTAATCAGCCACAGCAAACACAGTCGGCATGACGCGTTTCGATCCCAGAAGGACCTTGATCACATGACGCGCCCATACATCTCACGGTACTTTATATTGCATTTTTTTACTTTTAACTTAAAGTGACATGCACGCAAAAATTCAGTTGGGTAATAGACACAGATGAAACCTTAAAATGCAGACCGGTTTCATATTATTACTACATAAATGTGCAAAATAGCAAATGTTAAAAATTGTTTTACAATGCTAAATTATATTTACATCCAATTGATATATATACATCAATGTGAAGTATATAAGTGTTGTCCCCTAGCGATCAGACACGATTAAAAAGTAACCTCATTTCAATAAATAAGATTAAAATTAACCAATAAATATCTCTGATTTGTTAAAAGGAAATCTTATACTGACATCTGTCAGATGCAACGTCCAGGTGTAAATACCTTGTTATTGAGTCTCAATAGGTTAACTGTTGTAGACGTTGCAGTGGATTCAATGCAGTTTTACAGAACTGTGTCTACCAACGTTTGACTCGATAAGTGCATGTAGAATTGTGCAAGTGAAGAAAAACTTTTTTTGTTAAAGTGCTTAGTGCAAATGGATACTACCTTGTTCCAAAATTTTAAGAATTTCTCAAAAACCCATGATGTATGTGAATAGATTGAGAATAAAATATATACACAGCGGCATATGGGAATACAGAATATGGACATAGTATTCTATCAAATATTCTATGCTTTTTAAGTTTTCCCATGTAGAGTATGTAAGTTTACATGTTTAACAAATGACAAGGTGTAAGTAAAGCTATGGTTGCCTTAAAGTCTAAATGAAAGAGGGAGAGGCAAGGAGACCTAATAAGATTTCATAGGCAGGTGTATAGGTCTTCAGTTTGATTTAGGCCGTTAGGATGCTTAGTATCCAAGTTTAGGATATACCTGGTCTCTAATTGCCTAAGTGCTCTCACGCGATCTCCTCCTCTTTTCTTGTGAGGGATACTGTCTATCAGAAAATATTTTAGAAGAGTAGGGTCAGATTTGTGGCAATCCTCAAAGTGTCTTGCAACCGGATAAGACGGATCCTTGTTTTTGATTGCTCTCATGTGCTGAAGTACCCTCTTGTGTCCCTGGAGGATGGTACTTCCTACATATCTGAGTCCACAGGGGCACTCCAGCACATAGATGGCATGATCCGTTTTGCAAGTTAAGTGTTTGGTAATCAGGATTTCATGTTGGTTGAAAGGTGTTCTGAATGCAATGGTGTTGGCGCCCTGTTGGCATGCTTTACATGATTTGCACCTATGAAATCCTTTTCTTTGGCTGAGCCAAGTGACTTGTAGTTGATTTTCCAAGTCATTTTTGACTAGAGCATCACGCATGGATGGAGCTCTGCTAAATGTTATAGCAGCTCTTTTGGGGAGTAGATGACCAATAATTGGATCGCCTAATATAATAGGCCAATTTTTATTGATTAGATTTTTGAGGGTTTTGCCCTCTTTGCTGAAATTCAAAATAAATCTAAATTGGTCCTCCGTTGTTTTAGGTTTTTCTTTATTTTGAAACAGAGTTGCTCTATCTAACTCGTTGCTCTTCCTGATGGCATTATCAATAATCTTCGGAGAGTATCCCCTTGCCAGAAATCTTTTTCTGCTGGAATCTTGTACTAGTTTGAGATCAATGGGATTGCTGCATATGCGTTTAAGACGCAGCATCTCTCCATAAGGAATACTGTTTATAAGATGTTGCGGGTGTGCGCTGCTGGCATGAAGTATTGAATTACCAGCTGTTGATTTCCTATGTAGTGTGGTATGTATCTGACCTTCATTGATGTAGACTTGTACGTCTAAAAAATTAACTGATATCGGACTGATATCTGCTGTAAAATTGAGGTTCAGATTGTTCTGATTAAGATTTTCCACAAATACATTTGCTTCATTAACATCACCACGCCAGATAATAAACAGATCGTCAATGTATCTGATCCATTTGACAATATTGTTGTTTAGTTGTGTAGGGTAATGTCTAGCGAGGACCAGCTCCTCCCACCAGCCCATATGCAAACATGCATAGCTGGGAGAGAAGCTGGCCCCCATCGCGACACCCCGTTGCTGTTGGTACAGTGCATTTTCAAAAAGAAACACGTTGTTAGTTAAACAAAATTCAACCATGTTGATCAACATATTATTATGATCTGCAAACAATGTACCCCTGTGAGCAAGGAAATGTTTTAAGGCACGCAATCCATCTTTGTGGTTAATTGACGTATAGAGAGATGTTACATCTAAAGTCATTAGCAAGTATTCATTGTGCCAAACACAGTCCCTTATTTTTAACAGGAAGTCACTAGTGTTCCGGATGTATGAGGGCAGGCTCTGTACATGGGGTTGGAGAAAAAAGTCCACATATCTTGAAGTTTTTTCAAGGAGACTGTTGCGAGCTGATATGATAGGTCTCCCTGGCGGTTTTAAAGGATTTTTGTGCACTTTGGGTATGAAGTACATGATCGGAGTAGTTGGATTGTCATTGCGCATATATTTGTATTCATTCTCTGTTAGTGGCCCCGCATTTTTCCAGGCTATCAACTTCATGCCAAAGATATTGTACATATTTTTTAGTACTAGATGGTCACATCGCGTATAGCAATCTCGATCCTTTAATTGGGACATAGCTTCTTCCACATAATCTTTTTTGTTGAGTAGCACAATGTTACCACCCTTGTCAGAGTTTCGGATAATTACCTCCTTGTTTTTGTTTAGTTTGCTCATGAGTTGTTGATATTGCAATTTCTTAGTGTCCCTCCTGATGTTGTTGTTAACAGTATAGTTGAGTTTCTTGATGCCATTGACCACTTGTTCATTGAAGATATCAATTGAATCTCTTATGGTAATTGGATTAAATGTAGACCGAGGTTTAAACGGTGTACATGTCATCTTAGTTTGCATATGGGTGCATTCTTGTGAAATGTTATCATTTTCATGGGACAGATCTTGTAGTGCCTGTAGCGTTTGTAAGTCATTGGGAGTAAGCCCCATTGGTAGTGATGCTGGGGGTTGTGTATCCACAATTGGCTTTTTGTTACTGCTGTGTTCCAAAAGGAGAAAGTGCTTCTTGAGCTTCAGTTTTCGTATGCTTTTGAAAATGTCCATTCTCGTAGAGGCATAATTAAATGTACTTTCCGGGCAGTATGATAAACCTAGCGCTAGGAGTTGCCTTTCCGCTTCATTTAGTGTGGTGTCGGATAGGTTGATGACTGTTTGGTTGGTTGATAGTTGTATTTCATCTACCTTCTCCAATTGCGCCTGGGTTGTTTCCTCTGAGGTTGTTTTTGCTGCGGACCGTCGTTGTTTTGCTTGTATATATATATATATGTATATATATATATACACATATATATATATATATTTATATATAATATAGATAGTATAGCATTAGGGCTATGAAAGTAAGTGTAAAATAGCTCAGAATAATATGAATCATCAATACTGCTATCATACATACTACTTCCATAGGTAAAGCAAGCTTGTGCTGTGTACAACATTGACCCTATACCATACAGTTCATGATGACCCTGAACCACAGATGAAAGTGTAACCTATGCTGCACACGGTGTTCAATCTGTTTACAGCTGTTCAGGGAAAACCAAGTTCTCCCAGATACTGAAGCCCTGTTACATAACTAATGCCCCACTACAGCAAGTCTTTTCCTGTACCCCTAACAGTCACTGAGCCTACATTGAGAAATGAAGTGGGTATAAGTAGAAAAGTGGGTCTATGAAGAGAGTTTGCTCTGTACCACATTGTTTGCCGACAGTCACTTTTTGGGCAAGTTTTGCATAAAGTGTACACAGTTCTTAGTAGATACATTTTAATACTCTGTGGTGTATTTTTCACGAGAGTTTCACTGTCTGCAAACAGTGTGGTACAGAATAAACTCTCTCCATAGAGTAAACACTATTTACAGTACCCACTTTTCTACTCATATTATCTTCATTTATCAGTGTAGGTTTGGTGACTGTGAGGGATTTGATACAGATAAAAGCTGTCCGTGGTAGGACATTAATTTTGGAACAGACGTTGAGAAAGTTGTACACATATTGAACTCCGTGTGCAATTTAGGTTTCCCATTTGTCTGTAGTTGATTGTTAATCTGAACTATACTACCAGTGAAGTGTATGAATGATAATAGGGTCAATGATGCACATAACACATGCTTGCAACACCTAGGGGAGTTGTATCTGTGATGGCATTAAGATGCTTCAGATTATTCTAAGCTATTTTGTACTTACATTCAGGCTTCTAAATGCCATTCTAGTTTATAAAGTATTGTGTACAAATAAAAGCATGCATGATGTCTTTAGTGAGGTTATCAGTGATGTCATCAAATATGTCATTTTAGATCTCATCAGTGATTTCATAAAAGATGTTATAGAATATGCCATGAGTGATGTAATATGTGATGTTATAAGCTGTGCATGGTTGGGGCACAAGTTATTGTTAGCTCTGCTAACTGTAACTGGTGAATTTCAGTGTTTTAATTAGTTCAAAACATTAACGTTGTCACTGACATATTCACCTGACTGTAACGTTACTTTAGCCTTTGTTTTTATTAGTACATTTCTAGTTTTTTTTTACGTAAAGTTATATTTTATTACCATATATAAAGCTAACGCTTGTCACGAATGACCTTCAGCCAATGCTCTGTGGGGGGGGGGGGGGGGTTCGCAGGGCCTGCGCAAACCCCCCACAGGCAGCCAAGCCCACACTGCACACAGCCTTTGGCAGCACACTGCACGGAGTTGACCACAGGACCTGGCTTGCAGCCAGTCCCTGTTGTCAACCCATCTGGAGAAAGCCACCCCCTCCTACTGGTAGGCAACCCCTCGCTGCACATGGCCTTTCATTGCGTGTCACGTCAAACTCCCCACAGGTAGCCACTCAGAGGCAACCAATCTACGCAGCGCACAGCCTTTGGTCGTGTATGGCGTGGGGTTAGTCGATGGCCTTGTCTTGCAGTCAGGCTCTGCTTCCAACGCCCCACAGGCAGCCAACCCCTCGTTGCACACAGCCTTTGGCTGTGCACAGTGGGAGGTTGGCTGCAGGGCTTGGCCTACCACCAGGCCCTGTGGCCAAACCGCCAGCAGGCTGTCCACCCCTACATTGCTTATAGCCTTTGTCATGCACAGTGCAGGATTGAACTTTGGGGCTGGGGACCCCATCTCCCGGAGCCAAAACATATATATTATGGGGAGGGGGCATGCAGCACCCTCCCTGACCCTTAATTGGTCCCAGAGACCCCATCTCCCTGGGGCCAGTTACCATCAAAAAAGGGAATGTGGATGTGTGTTATGTTATGTTATGTTATTCGAGATTTGTTAAGCGCACGGACACCCAGAGGTTTCATGGCGCTGATGGTGAGAAAGGAAGGTAGACAGTGACCTAACTGTGCGCTTGCTTGAATAACCAGGTCTTCAGTGCGCCCCTGAATTCCGTCAGATTAGTGCATCTCCGGAGTGACAGAGGAAAAGAGTTCCAGATCTTTGGGGCCAAATACGCAAATCGGCATCCGCCAAAACATTTCTTTTTAAAAGAGGGCAGGGTGAGAAGGGTCAAATGAGCAGAGCGGAGATTACGAGTTGGTTCATGTTTATTTATAAGATGGTTGATAAATTTAGGGCTTTTTCCAAGAAGAGCCTTAAAGGTCAAGCAGCCTACTTTAAAAGTTACCCGTTGGGCTATAGGTAGCCAATGAAGAGTGGCCAACAGCGGTTTCGCCGAGCTCCTGCCGTTACTTTTGAAGATTAGTCTGGCCGCCTGATTTTGCACGATTTGCAGACGTTTAGACAGAGTCAAAGGGAGGCCTAAATAGATGGAGTTTGAAAAGTCTAGGCGGGAGAGGACCAAGGCGATTACCACCTGAATAAGGGCAGAGTGTGTGAGCAGATGAGCAATTTTCTTAATCTTCCGTAGCTGGAAGAAACTTGATGAGTTCACCGTTCCCACCTGACTTTTCAGTGAAAGATCAAAATTGAGGGTGATTCCGAGGCTTTTCACCGAGATAGAGGGAAGCGGAGGAGATCCCATTGATGATGGCCAGAAGTGAGGGCCCCAGCTTGTTGCACTTATACCCGGAAGTACCAGCTCGGTCTTACCAGGGTTGAGTTTAAGGTGATTCACTTCCATCCACCCTTGAATATGCAGCATAGTGGCCTGAAATTCCTCGACAGAGTCAATTGAGTTTAGTGGAAATATAAGTTGCAGATCGTCCGCATAATTATATATTGTAACCTTCCTGTTTTTTAGAGAGTGCAATAGGGGCTTAAGGTACAGATTAAACAGGAGGGGGGACAATGACGAACCCTGCGGAACGCCGCAGGTGGTGGACAGTTTGGGCGCCGTGAAGTTCTCAAGCTTGACTGCCTAGAATCGGTCATTCAGAAAGGACTTGACCCAGCCGAGGGCCGCGCCTCGTAGTCCGGCTTGTTCGACACGGTGTAATAAGATGGTATGGTCCACCGTGTCGAACGCTGCCGACAGATCCAGGAGCACCAAGGCCTGGTGTATGCCCTTATCTGCATTAGCCCTCATTGTGTCCAGGACAGCGAGGATCACTGCCTCGGTAGAGTGCGCCTGGTGAAAGCCGGCTTGGTTAGGCTCCAGGTAGTCGGATGTCTCTATAAAATTAGAGATACAACTGGCCACATGGGCTTCTAAAATCTTTGCAGCAAAAGGGAGGAGGGATATGGGCCGATAGTTCGATAGATTAGATGAATCGGCACCTGGTTTTTTAATCAATGGGACCAACGTAGCATTTTTGAACGAGTTGGGGACTATACCCTGCAATAGGGACTCGTTTAAAAGGGGAAGTATTCCTCGGGGGAGTGTAGAGTAAACTTCCTTTAGTACATGTGGGGGACAGGGGTCGTTGGGAGACCCAGACTTTACGCGCTTCATTAATTCGGCTAGCCTGTATTGGTTTATGAGAGGAATAGCCTCGAGTTCGTGAGGATTTCTACAGATATCCACTCTGTCCGTCATGGTAGAGCTGATCTGGATGCTTTCTTTTATAATGGCGATCTTATCCTTAAAAAAGTCATTAAGCTGATTGCACATCAATTGAGTGGGGGTTGCGAAGGGGAGGTTCTGACATCATTACATAGGTCATTTACGACCCTAAAGATTTCTCTTGATTTATTTTGGGCATTGGAGATTTTTTCGGAGAAAAAAACTGCCTTTGCAGATAAAATGGAGTTCTTATACTTCCTACGGGCAGATGTATATAATGATCTGTCTTCGTCAGAGTACCCGTGTCTCCATTTTCTCTCCAATTGGCGCACTTCTAGTGTGTGGCATCCCTCTCCAAGCCCTAAAAGAACCCTATCCCCCAGGGTCAAATAGAATTAAACAGGGGAGGAAAACATGCAGCCCCCCCACCAGGCCCTTAATAGGAACCGGGGAGTCAAACAAATACAATAAAAAAAGGAGGTGGGCCACACAGCCCCCTCCCCAACCTTCTTGGGCCCTGGGGACTCCACCCCCCTGGGGCCAGATCCAAAAAAAAGGGGAGGGGGATGTGCGGCCTTCCTCTCCAAGCCTCCAAAGATACCTATCCGTCTGAGCCAAAGACAATTAAACAGAGAGGAGGGCATGCAGTCCCCCTCCCTGAGCCTCAATAGGCCCCGGGGACCTCATCCAAATACACTAAAAAAGGGGAGGTGGGGTACATGGCCTCCCTCTCCAAGCTTTCTTTGGCCCCCGGGATCCCTGGGCCAAACTCTAGGGGGAGGAGGGCATGCATGCCCCTTCCTCAAGCCTTGTTAGGCCCCGTGAACCACATTCCCTGGAGCCAAACCAATCAAAAAGGTGCAGGTGAGGTGTGCCCCCCTCCCTGAGCCTTCATAGGCCCTGGGAACCCCATCCCCTGGGGCAATAATTTATTTAAAAGGGGGGGGGGGGCTGCACAGCCCCCCGTCCCAAGCCTTATCATACCCAGTGGACTCCATCTCACGGGTCCAAAATCAGCTGAAAAGAGGAGGAAGTTTGTGCCCCCCCACCCTGATACTTATTAGGCCTCACAGACCCCACCCTCTGGGGCCAAGTAATTAGTAAGGGGAGGAGTAATAATTCAAAGGAAAGGGGCGGGTCTCCGCGGCCCACCTCCCTGAGCCTTTATAGGCCCCTGGGATCCCATCCACTGGGCAGGTTTTTTGTTTAAAAGTGGAAGGGGGCTGCACGGCTCCCTTCCCGAGTCTTATCAGGCCCCAGTGACTCCACCCCAAGGGCCAAAGCCAATTAGCAAGGGGAGGGGTAGTGAAGTCTCCCTCCCCAAGCCTATTTTTGCCCTGGCACCCGATCCCCAGTGTCCCGCATTAATTAAAGATGTACGTTCCGGTGCCCACCCAGTGCACCCACAGACCAACACATTGTGGGCCACAGGGGGAGCTCCACAGCTCTATGCCCCTAGCCGTCCCCCAACATGGGGGGGGGAGTGGCATTGCTCTCTTCCAGAGGGAGCAGCAGATCACAAGCCTGCTTGCAGGGGGCGGGAACATTTTTTAAGCTATTTTTCACACATGGAGAGTGAGAGAGTAAACGACACAGTTGCGTTCTCCCGTACTAGACTTTTTTTCACAATGAGCAACTGTTATAGGAAGAGTGGAAAATAATAATCTTCCGTTGTAATGGAGTAATATACCAAAACCCAATTGTCAGGTGGAATATCAAAGATATTGAAGTAAAAGCCTCACTCACATAATAGTGACATGCTTCATCATAGGCAAATACTCCACACCCAGAGAAGATGGTACTCTCCGGGCGGACTCAACCAAAGATATAATGGGAGTTCTTAGATAAGTGGGTAACTGGTTAAGCAGGGAACCAGGTTATAATTAAAAATACCTGCGAGTATACCCTTAATTGGTCCTTTATTCTTGGGTACTCTTGGTATCGTTAAAAACTTCGTGTTGGGGTTATTTTGAATCTAATTTAATTCAAATGTACCCTCACCCTCAGTTTTGTGCCAACATGTTTCGGCCCTTTCAACTAGCCCAATCGGGTCTGGGGGCCTTCGTCAGGGCATTGTATTTGTTCTGTATTTGTATGTACCTGCCGTGTGTCAATGCATGTGTTGCATGCACCCCGAAAGTGAGGCCCAATGCACTCACCTGTACGTGTTCGTACTCCGACACCAGTACCGACAGTACCGACACCGACACCCGCTGTTCCACCTCTCGGGACACATCGTCTGCCGACGGCAGACGATGTGTCCCGAGAGGTGGAACAGCGGGTGTTATCTTTGACGAATGTGTGACTACAAGATATCACCCCTACACATGAGAACTGCATGGTGCGAGTAGGCATCTCCCAGTAGAAAAACTACTGGTGTCGGAGTACGAACACGTACAGGTGAGTGCATTAGGCCTCACTTTCGGGGTGCATGCAACACATGCATTGACACACGGCAGGGACATACAAATACAGAACAAATACATCGCCCTGACGAAGGCCCCCAGACCCGATTGGGCTAGTTGAAAGGGCCGAAACATGTTGGCACAAAACTGAGGGTACATTTGAATTAAATTAGATTCAAAATAACCCCAACACGAAGTTTTTAACGATACCAAGAGTACCCAAGAATAAAGGACCAATTAAGGGTATACTCGCAGGTATTTTTAATTATAACCTGGTTCCCTGCTTAACCAGTTACCCACTTATCTAAGAACTCCCATTATATCTTTGGTTGAGTCTGCCCGGAGAACACATTTTTAAAGCTCCCACTGGCTGGGAGCAGACTTAGAGGCCTATTACGGTGATGGTTGGAAGCCATCATCAGAACTGGCTCGTAATCCCAAAGAGCACGCCTTTTAGCCCTTGGGATTACAATGCAAGGTTTCGTGCATGGTTTTCATGCCGGCCTGTCCGACATGGAAACCATGTCGGAAAGCGTGTTTGGGGGCCTCCAGCAGCGCTCCCTTGTGTGTGTGGCCTCTGGCCGGGGGCCGAGCGGGCACCTATGGTGCCTCACGTTAATCCCTCCCTCCACCCCGTGGCAGGCACCTTGAGGTACCTGCCACAGAGTGCAGGGATGAACAACACCTCCCATTTACCTATGGGAGCATGTATTATGGCCGGTTTACTCCCAATTGGCGGAAGATTTGAAAATGCTCCTTTCCAGGCATGAGCAAACACATGCTTTCCTGCTCACGGTAGAGCTGGCAGGTAAACTACTGGGTCCTGGGGATAGGCACCCCGGGGGCACTTTAGTCTCAGGGAGGAGGGCCACATGGGCCCCCTCCCTTTTAACTTAAGTCACTTCACAGGTGGATAGGATCCCAAGAGCTTTTTTAAGGCTTCATAAATACATTGAGCCCTGAAGTATTGGGTCCAGTGGCTGAAAACGGCTCAGAGAGAGGGGCTGCATGGCCCTCCCTTAAATAATTACATTGATCCCCCGGGGGTTGGGGTTCCCAGGACGGAAAATGGTTCGGGGAGGGGGGGTCTGTGCTCCCCTCCCCTTAAATAATAGATTGGGCACCGGAGGACCCCAAAGTACAAAAACGTCTCAGAGAGTGGCCACAAGCCCCTCTCCCCTTAAATATACCCTGCTCCGTGGATTTTTGTCTTCTGAGGGATCTAAATTTGCGGCCATGAAAATAATCAATTTCTTTAAGCGATGGAATTGATTTCAGCCCCAACCCATCCATTCATATGAAATCACCATCAAACACTCAATATATGTCAAGAAACTCCATTCTATAGAGCATTCTGGCAGCAGATCCACAGCCTGAGATTGTTCTCTTGCTTTTTGTAGCTTTGGGGTAGGTATACTCAACCTTGAACTTTGAGGAGCTGAGACAGGCAGAACTCTCTTTACTTTGAATCCGGGTTAAAGGCCCAGTTCAATAAACAGAACAAAGGATTTATTTTGACAGCAACGTTCCACAGGAGGCTCTGAGAAGTGGTGACCCTGCTGCTCAACTGATGCAGGGGGATCAGCGAAGATCTGTAACACTTCCCTTTTATTGAGTGTTGAATGTAGAAAAGGCATTTGAACACTTTACTCGACTTTCCTATTGATTTAGCATCTTCTAGATGTGAACGCCTAAGCCCTGATCTCCTCCCACCCATGCTTTAATCCGCAAACAGCGCATCAGCCTCCTGTTACCGCGCAAGGCATGGGTCAGGCTAATGGATGGGAATCACAGCAAACCAGGTTGAACTCCACTGTATTCAGTGATACCTAGGAAATTATGGAAGGCTTAGGAGCAAACTCATCATCCTTTCCCGGGCAACATAAATACTATACTCACCTGGTGTCTGGGATGGTGATCAGGGCCGGACTGGCCGTAGCGGGCACTGGGCATTTCCCTGGTGGGCCGACTGGGTGTGGGCCGGTTTTGGGCCCATGGTTGACCGAGGGCCAGCAATTTTGGCCCCCTGTAACAAAATCGGCCAAAACCGGCCCTGGCAAACAGCTCAGCCGCACCCGGGGGCGGACGAGCAGTTTGCAAGGGCCGGTTTCGGGTCCCAGTCTGGCCCTGATGGTGATCTACTTAGACCATGGGTTAAAACTGTAATACTTCTGTGGTGCAAGATAATCACCACCACATCCACCAATTGGTAGGGCAAATTAGGGGCATATTTACAAGGGCTTTATCAAGAGATAAAACCAGCGCCCTATTTACAAGAGGGTGCTAACATGCATAATCACATGTTAGCACCCTTTTTCCCAACGCCTCACTTTGCATCTCCAATGAGATGCAAAGTGGGCGTTACTGGGCGTACCCTGGATGGACTACCTTGCAAATATCGCTGATGTTTACATCGCGATATTTACAAGGTAGCCCACAAGATCTTAGCAAACATTAGATTTTGGCGAAAACGGCCGTTTTTGCCAAAACCTAACATCTGCTAAAATCCTGACTTAGCCATCCCTAACATAGGGGGTGGATTATGCTGATACGACCCTGTGGGTCGTATCAGCAAGGTTATCGCCCTTTTGCAGGGAACATCGCTGGAAAACCAGCGATGTTCCCTGCAAAAGGGCGATAACCTTGCTATCTCTGGAGTTTTTTTCGCCCTGGAGTAACGCGTTGTTAATAACGTGCTACTAGGGCGATAAAAACCAGCAATAGCCTGCGATAATATAATTATCGCTAAGCACGGCCAGCGATAATTATCGCTGGCTGTTGTTAATATGCCCCTTTGTTCTTAGTCTGGTACCAGTTGTGAAACAAATGAGTCAATTTGCACCTAGAGTTTTACAACTTGACATGGATGTGGAGCTACTCATTTCAGGAATTTGCAAAACTCTTCCAGGTTTTGCCTGAAAATCTGCAACATGCGCAGCTTAACAGATATGATCCTAGGAAGCCTCTGTGAATTTCATTAACTCATGCAAAAATATGCATACATATATTTTGATTGATAAAATTTGCAACCTGTGCAAAATCACTTGCAGTTTTTATAGCTTACTTTTCTCTTCAGGGTAAACTCTTTTCCCCATTTTTCTGCCCCATCTCCATCCCACTCTGTTCAGAAAACTGTTTACGAATATTTACAAATGTGTATGTTTGTGTATGTACATAAAATTCCAGGGAATTTACATCCTTTAAGGGTCACTCCTCAGCAAATGGGAGTGAATTTACCAGCCCATAATCCTCAATGTGAGCTAAGATATTTATGAGCCACAATATACTTTTTCGAATCTAAAAAAGTGTTTTTTATCCGTAGCTAAAACTATTTGCTCGTGTAAATCTGAATTAAATGCGCAAATGCTGTTAAAATGAGGTACTTCACCTCCAAAAGCACTTTTCATAAATATTGTAATATCATATTTATCAGTTCTAGATTTTTTTCCACGCACATATTCTCTTTAAATTATGAATTCTACTTTTCAGATGTTTTCCACAAATACGTAATGTGTTTTCACAACTGCCATGTGTTGCAGATTTTGGCTTAATGCCCATCTTCAGGGGCACAAGACAACTTCTTCCAACTATTGATACATTTTCTCAGACCTAGATAGTACAGTGATAGAATGTTTGATTCCAGAAGGGAAACAGGGCCAGTCCCAACGAGTGGAAGGAGACAAAGGGTCCTGCACTTAAAGGTGGGTTTATTTCTAGGACTGTGTGAAAATTATGGACACCCTCATTCAATATAGTAAATAGACAATAAATGATGGTGAGACCCAGAGGCTAATCAAGTCTGTTATATAATTAGATTATGCTCCCATACAGGGCCGGCTTTAGCGCTGGTGGAGCCCAGTGCGACAATCATTTTTGGTGCCCCCACACCCTATGACGGCCTCCTCGGATTCTCTCACTACCACAGAGCAAAAGTGACCCTCATCTCTCCGATCATAAGTTATTGCTAACACAGCGCCCCCTCCGCAGGTCAGCGCCCCGTGCGGCCGCACCAGTCGCACTGCCCTAAATCCGGCCCTGCTCCCATAGCTCTTGTTTGGTTTAGGACTGATGTTTGAGTGGTTTGTGGCTAAAGGATGTTATGTGTTGGATGTTTATTTATTTTTCGAGTTTTATATAGCGCAAACTTGACCCGATGGTATCAGAGCGCTTTACAGAGTTAGCACATCACCAGCTAGATAAGTGACATACAAAGTAAATAATAACATATAGTCACGGTGAATGAGGAGTTACACAATAGACAGAAGTATATAGGGATGATAGCACGAGCCAGACCCAAAGGTATCAGAGCGCTTACAAAGATAAGCAGCAATTACAGGAAAAACAAATGGAGTAGGTAAAAATACATTGCAACACTATATATGTGTAGTAAAATTTTGACAGTGAGATATGTGGACAATAAATATAGTTCTGAGGTAGCAGCCGTAGGGTGTTGCGTAGGTGGGAGTGTATAGACAGTTTTTACTCGAGGTAGCAATGCTCAGATTTATTAGGAGGGTCTGAGGTAGGGGCATCAGACCAGATAGATGGTTTAGGAGCCAGTGTTTAGGTATTTATTGAGTTTAAGTTTCTTCCTAAAGTGAGAGAGTGATTGGATGACACCTTTCTCCTGAGGCATCGAGTTGCAGATTCTGGGAGCATTCCCAGAAAAGGAGTAGGTGCGAGATTTTTCTTTCATGAATTTCGGCGGGATCAGGAGTAGACTGTTAGAGCTTTGAAGAGGTCTTTTTTGGCGGGCTTTTGATAGTTTGTTCACGAGGTAAACTGTTTTTTCCATATAGAGAGCTTTGTGAGTTATGCAGGCAGTTATGAGGATACACCTTGCTTCGATTAGTAGCCAGTTGAGTTTTTTGAAAGTGGGAGTGTTGTGTTCAAAGCCACTCTGCCCCAGCAGCCGTATGGACAGTTCATGGAGTGTGGTTTAAAAGGTGTCTTTTCGGGTCACTCATTCGCGTTGAATTTGCCGTAGCCTAGCTTGGAGAGGATTGCACCACATCCTTAAGGTCTTCGATGAGGATGAAGATTTTGCTTTTTAAGGTGCTTCAATGTGTAGAGGGCACTTTCAGCTGAGGCATTAATGTGCTCTTTCATGTTCAGGTTTCTGTCAAGTGTAATCCCCAGGGATTTGACCGAGTTGGAGAAGGATACTTTGCAGTTTAGTGCAGTGAGGTTTTTGAGCCAGATCGCTACCGGAAAGGACTTATACTTTGGTTGGATGAAGAGGAGTTCAGTTTTGCTGGGGTTTAGTTTAAGATGGTTTTTCGTCAGTCAGGATTGAACCGCAGAGAGAGTGCTGTTTAGGTGCTGGGTGTCTTTAACTGTAGACATTTTGAAGTAGAGTTGGGTGTCATCTGCATAGAGATGATAGGCGATTCTGGCTTGTTTTAGGATCATTGCATGGGGTTCCATAAAGAGGATGAATAGGGCAGAAAAGTCTACGTTGTGCATGATGTAAGTGGGCCAGAGATGTGTTTCAATCATGCTTCTTTCTGTGGCTAAACTCACTGTTGTAGCACAGGTGGTTGATTGGTAAAATGTAAATGCTACTATGACACCTAGTAGAGGTGCCTGGTTGAAGGGCATTCTCCTATGTTGAAAGAGTATGGTTTGGTATTGAGGACTTGAGATGTGCTCCAATCATGCCAGTGTGGATGTGTCACTACCTCTAATTGCAGCAGCGTGGCCAAGCAGGTGCACAGGCCTGCCTAAGTGGTTTGAATGGTGTGCATGTGTAGTTATTTTAAGTGGGAATGGTTGTCAGTAATGCCCTCTTTTGCCTGTGACTTATTATTAAATGATGAGTCCCTCGGATGTAGAATGTAATGCGGGGACCCAAAACTCCCATATCTCACAGGCTCTCCTTCACAGCAGGAGCTTCAGGTGATTGCTTCCAGCAACCTTTAACTGTGGAGTCTCTGATTTTACTTTTTCCTTCCCTAAACTTCTAGGTTCCACCCACACCATTTTTAGCACTTCTCCCCCCTCACTTTCACAGCTGACATTTCTCTCCAGGCCACAGTCTCAGATCCTCAGTGCTCCTCAATCCCTGTGGCCTTTTCCAGTCTTTAGTGATCTGCTTTTGCACTGTTCTCCATTAATCAGTAGTCAACCAGAACTTTACATCAAATACACACTCTCTCTGGTTACATTTGACCCGGCCTGGAACTAACGCAGATGAATTGTAAGTAAAGAGACAGTCTATGCAGACACGATGTGGAACATGGTAAGACATCGGTTGTATGACACAATCACGCTTTCATTTCCCACACGTTCCTTAACAACGGGGATGGAACAACGAATGCATCTGAATCACGCATTCCATTTACAACACAATTTGTTACAATGACTTGCCTTAGGGAGGTACTGCACTTTGGAATTGTATAATTTACTATTCCAAATCCAGTCCCCACATCAGTAGGGAAAGCGTTGGACTTTAAATTCCAATGCCGCTTTACCTAACGCATGTCGTTGTAAATTCTCTGGGGCAGATAAACATGAACTGGAATAAAATATTACACTTTTTCTTGAGAGGGACTCCAGGCTGTGGGATGGCTCCTTGCCCAACACTGCTGGTTTGAAAAGGAACATGTTAATTGGTCAGCAGACCAGCTATGCCGGAGTTGTAAGGAAATAGAGGAATCTAAGCACATCCAGAAGTCCAGCCTTTCCCAGACTCATTTCCTGTCCTGCAAGGTGGCATTCCAGAAGCTGAAGATAGACTTAGACTGGTCAACAAATGACATTCGGACTAGCTTCATCGGATGTACTTGGTTTACAGCAGCAATCAGATTCATGTGAACCAGAGAAGACAGCAATGATACATATATCACTTCCCCTTCAGGCTCCACACACTGCCCCAAACCAGGTTGTGGGTGCATGTGTTCCCAAGGGAAGAGATAGTATGGGGAATTCTCACCCCGGCTGATGGGTTTAAGTTGTACGTCTAAATCCTAGAGCGTTGAATGAAGGACACTAGTTTTATAGCTGATGATAGTATATTTGAATTGTGGCTGATGATTGATGAGAAATTAATTTTAAGTCTATGTCTAATATATTTGAGGCATTTCTTTCATGACTGACAACTCCAATGGCGTTAATTGTACAACTTATTGCTCTTAGTGTATGTATACTATGAATGCTAAATCTTAAGGCACTCATATATGGTTGATGTATCCGGTCTATTTGAGTTGTGCTCCAAATAATTTTTTAGGTCAAACTTTGTTTAAAAAGAGCTTTGCAAAATTCGTTTTGAGGGTGATCACCTTTTTTTGGGCGAAAGCGCATTGCCAGTACTGAGCTGTGGATGGAATTTTCAGTATGCAAAGGATTTTTCATCCACTTCTTGAAAGTTGTCAAATATGCTATAGTTCCAGTCCCAAACCATTCAATCTCCTGGCACTGTTACAGTAAAAATCAGGAGTGTGAGGAAGGCAGACATGGACCAGAGGGATGCAGCCACACAGGATGTGACAATTCAACCGCTGTCCCCAGACATGCCAAACTTACAAAAAAAGTAAGAGAGAATTAACATTAAGCCACTTGCTCTTACTCTGAACCCCAATTTCAGTTACTTGATGCACCTCAGCTCCTGGGAACCGTGGATTAAATGTATTCAGTAACCTTCAAACTCACTGCACAGAGTTGCTATAATGAAATGTAATGTACAGTAATATAATTGCCAGCATACAGGTAAACGGTGCCTGGATACCCTCACGGGTGACAAGTAGCGCTCTACACATCTACTGATTGATTGAATATCAATAACAAAAATATCACCCCCTAGAGCTAATTGGAAATCTACACCCATTTGGAAAGATTCTTGCGTCATCAGTATTTAGGATTTCAGGGAAGAAGCTCTTAAGTTTTGGTTGTGCATCTCAGTAATTCATTTGTTTACACTAACAAGATGTCAGATCAAAGGTCAAATGCTTCTGTGCATACACGATTTCTTCTATATTTAAGCTTAAAGACTTTTTTCATATCTATAAACTACCTATTCCCTGATTCAAAATTGTTCGGAGTAGGGTAGATTTTCTACCACTTCTCTTGTGTGTGGCATTTAAATGGCTCAGTAAGTGCCTTCTAGTTCAAGTTTTCATTTTGGACATGAAGCATAACATGCAGGGGTGTTATTTAACACATTTAATTAATCAGATTTTATTTTTCTCCAGGTCTTTTTATTTGAAATAATTAAACAGTTTTGATCTACTGAAATTTATCAGGGGAAAACTGCAAGGGTGTGATAATTGCCACACAACTTGTAATTCCAATCCCTGTGCAAACTCTGAGGAGTGGTATTAAGCCCTTAACTTGTAATCAGGAACTTTTGAGTGTTATTCTAAAATTGTAATTGTAATTGTATTTATATAGCGCTTACTACCCCTAAGAAGGCATCAAAGTGCTTTTTCGGCGAGTAGCACGCTTCTCCAGAACCCAAAAAAGATTAGTGGTGAATTAGTATAGAGAAATATGAAAATAATTTCAGCAGTGGACATCTTAGTCTGTTATTTGGATTGAAAAGGATAGTGAAGGGATAGAAGAGGGAAGGGTTTGCATTTATATAGCGCTTGCTACCCCTGATGAGGTTTTGAAGTGCTTTTTGGCGGGTAGCATGCTACACCGGAACCCAAACAGGATTAGTGGAGAAATTAGCATAAGGGAATATGTAATTGATTAGAGTGGTGGATATGCTAGTTTGTTATTTGTATTGAAAAAGGATAGTGGAGGGCTAGCAGAGGGAAGGGTTTACATTTACATAGTGCTTGCTACCCCTGATGAGGTGTTGAAGCGCTTTTTGGCGGGTAACAATCTACTCCGGAACCCCAAAAAGATTAGTGGTGAATTAATAAAGGGACATATGAAATTAATTTGAGCGGTGGACATGTAAGTCTGTTATTTGGATTGAAAAAGGATAATGGAGGGATAGAAGTGGGAAGGGTTTGAATTTATACAGCACTTGCTACCCCTGATGTGGTGTAAAACCACTTTTTGGCAGCTAGCTTGCTACTCCAGAACCCAAACAGGATTATTGGGGAATAAATATAGGGATATTTTGAAATTAATTTGAGTGCTGGAGATGTAGTCTGTTATTTGGATTGAAAAGGATAGTGGAGGGATTGAAGAGAGAAGGATTTATAATGTAAATTACCTTTTATTGGGTTGGTGTGAAAATCCTATCTTACAAAGCATAGGACACGCGCTCTAATTTGTTTGCTGCAACTATGGAGAGAATGCAAAGTGGCTCAGAAGCAGAGATGCCCAGGTGTGGAGCAGCTAGGTAATTGACTCAAGGATGCACTTAAAAAAGGATAAAGGGTGTAAGGAAGCAACAGGAGCAATACCTGTCAGAGCCATCTCTGATGGTTTCCATGGAGACAGGCCCACTTCTGCCGTACAGAGATTCAGCAAAAAGGGAAGATGTGATCCGGTTACTCTGCAAGGCTCTGACGGATTAGGCAATTCTGCAGACATCGAGGGAGCGGTAATAGTATTACATTTTAGTCAAGATACAGTAATATCTAATAAACTAAACGTAGATGAAGCAAATTAAGTAAATGGAGTCAATGAAGCAGTTCCTGGACTGAACATGGTCCCTCTGAAAAGTAAGATACGTTTAATGGCTTCGAATTTAGGAGAATTGATATCTCACCGACACTTAATTTTAGCTATTTCGGGAACACTAAACATCTTAAGGATTTTTCCGTAGCCACAATGATGCATCAGAATCTGAGAGGCTGCAAATTACAGAGCGGGTATTTTTTACTGTCTGTGTAGCAAGCCCTCTAAGTCAATTTGTCAAAACCTTTGTGGCCCCGTCAAGCAGAGCTGTAATCTCTACCAATTGCAATGACATATTTACATAGTCAGAACATCCTAAATCTCCATATACATGGAATATGCCAAATCCAGGCGCAGAATTGTACCTAGTAGTAGAAGTTTGTGCAGTGGTGGCTGGTAGGGGATGGTGGCGGGCGGGGCTGAGGGGGTTAGAAAAAAGAAGTCTTACCTGTGTGGGCCGCCAGTCACCACCTCTCCTCCATCCCGCTGTATCCTGTCACCCGGAAGCATCCAGGCTCCCAGACTCCCCTATCTAATCACGAAGCTGCCTTACAGTAGCGTTGTGATTGGTCAGAGTGCCGTGGTTCGGCGCTCAGAGAGGGATTAGGAGCCCGTGCATGTTCTCAACCCAGGCTGTACAATACAGCTGGTAAAAAATATACGAAGTGCGCATGACGGTTTGGTGGGCCCATGAAGGCCGACCAAACCGTCATGCGCACTTACAGTGCAGAAAACATTCCTCCTCCCTCTACGTCACCCTATCCCAGCCCCACCCCACACTAACATGGAGCTTGCAGACAGACTAAAAATAAAATGATAAGAACATTATGTTAGTATCCTCTTATTTTTACTTTGCTCTGCTCTTAGAGCAGTGGGGCGACGCTCCTTCGCTTTAGCGGATGAGCCGCCCCTGAGTTTATGTCCACACTCACTACTTAAGAGGTTTGAGGCAAGTAGAACTCGTAATACAACTGTAATTAAAGTCTCAAATCCACCAAATGTTGTTCTACTTGTTGTTGGCAGAGATTCCCCTCCTAGTCTAGGTAGAAGTATGAATTGAAAAGACTAGGGAAACATGCATCATCTTAGTACAATAATACACACCTTTCAAATGTTCCTTTTGGGAACACAGACATACAGCTGACTCTCGTCTTCACCTTCTGCTAAGAAATGTTGGGCATCATTTATGAAGAATTGGTTTAGGGCAGCGCCGCAAGTCGTCTTCCGACATTGCACTATGCCAGTGTGAAAGGGCAGGATTACACTGTGTTGGTGAAATACGGTGCATTCCTGTCCTTTCCATTGGTGCACAATTTGCAGCCTAGCACCAATGCAGGCACCCTTGCAGCATGGTTGCAAGGGTGCAGGCAGGATTGTTTTGTGCGAGAAAGAACATCTTCCTGTACAAAAACATTCCATGGAGACATTTTCCATGTTCTTTATGTGCTGCAAATTGCAGCACACATGGAAAGAGAAACAAATGAGGCGAAATGAAAACATTTCTCCTCGTTACACCTCCTCTGTAGCGGTGGAAGGTTTTGGCGCTGCCCCAGGTTTACGTGATTTTGTTAATCTGGGGCAGCGTCAATATCCATGGGTGTTGCGTAGGAACACCCACCGCAAAGCCCATGGAATGCCTCCTTGACGCAGATTAAGGCAAAGCAGCTCTTTGTGCTGCCTTGCCTTGCTCCATAACTATGAGGCCATGCAAAGCCATGCAGGGAGGATTTGCGTCTCCTAATAGATATGATTGAGAGGCTTGTGCCACTGGAGTGTCAACAAAAGTTACGCTTTTGCAGCGCAGACCTCTTGTAAATGTACACCCGACATTACCTACAGTTGTACTGTGTCACTGTGTCATTGTGCTGGTGGGTGGGTGTGTGTGTGTGTGTTTCTGTTTAGGACAAGGACAATTTTATGATGTGTCTTTGAATGTGTGTGCACGTAGAGTTGTGTTAGAAGGAGATGGTAAGTTGTATTTTATAATTCATTAATATATTACGTTTCATATGTATGTGCATCTGTTACCTGTTTTGCTTTAGTTTTTTTATAATGCAATTTGTAAGTGTCTTGAATGTTTTCCCCTTGTATGAATATTTTTATATTAATTTTATTTTATTTTATTTTTAATGTGTTTTTTACATTTGTACATAGTGATGCATGTGGGTGTTCATGTATACTATAATTTTAATTATTTTATCTGATGTTTTAATATATTTTTATAAATTGATGCATATGAGTGTCTGCAATATGAAAACACTCAAATACCTTTTTCTTTTTTTTCTTTTAGTGTCATTTTGGTGTTTGGCTCTGTGCTGGTAGTATTAGTTATTTGCTCCATTGAGCTCTATGTGATTCGCTTGTAGTATTTGTGAGTGATCATGTGTGGTAGATGTGAGTATGCTTGGAATTTTTTTCTGCATAGACGTAGACATATGCCCAAGCATTTGTGAAATGCATTATAAGAATGAAATAGGACTACAGGAATAATAATTAACGTACTCTAAATTATCTTTTATAAATTGGATCCTGAGTCTCTAAAACAGTGGTAGGTTCAGAATTAGTTGCACCTCCATGTGTGCAAGATCCTTGGTTTCTAGAGCCCCATTCTCTGGCTCCTGTATGTTTTGGCCCAAGTCACAAGGGCACCCTGTGTCACTCTGTCACAGTTGTGCTCCATTTCAAAATTACAGTAGACTCAAATATCTCGAATGATCTAATCCGAGCTCCTTTCAGGTGATCATAAGATGTCTGCCAATGTAAGCTCCAGTAAGGCCCAGTACTGCTGGGTGGCAAAGCAGTAGGCAATCAACCCCTGAGAAAGAAAGAAGAGTAAAAGCAGTAATTGGGTCCTGTAAAATCTCAGGCAACCCAATTTCGGCCTGTTCCCTTGCATCTTTCTCCAGCACTGACTGCCTACAATGCATGCAAACTAACCCAAGATGGCTGCCTATCTGCTCTGGTTCCCTTCTTGTATTCATTCCAACTGCTACTGCTACATCATGATGAACAGTCTCACTGTCTCTGGAGCCTGGTGCTTCCCATGCACACTGGACGCCCGAAAACCAATATGTCAGCCATAGGCTCAACATGTTTTGTGCACCCTCCTGCTTGAATGCACACGATGCAGATTTACCAAACTTGCAGGGTCTAAGCCAGTGCTCACCGTTCTCAGCTTTGATTGGGTGACTACCTCAGATCCTGACCCCCCCACTCTCTCACAAGGAGCACCACTGGGGGATATGGCAAATTTCCTCATTTGGAGTTGGCCAACAGGATACTCTGCCGCAAACATGGCGTAATATGCTGTCCTCCAAACTGAAGATCCAGCCTCTCTATTTAGAATCAGTTTTAGCTGGCGGTGCCCCTGCTGGCTCCGCTAACTAAAAACTGACACTGACGGCAGGGCATACTTGGGGCCACTGCTGTAAGCACATCAGACTACTTATCCTATTTAGGAAGAAATTAGAGAGGAGCTTCTGATAATAGAAGGGCAGAATTAGTCTAGAAGCTGCAAATCAGTAAAATGAGTATACCTAACCTTCCTTGCACCTTCTCCCATAAATTCAGTCACACTGCTTGTGTGGGAGCGGAACCCCATACCTCAATATAAAGCTGTACCCAATAACCATGACACCCCAAAATACCACAATTTACGTCAGGAGGTTCCACTTCCAAAATGATCTTGCGATTAGAACCCCCCACTCAACTTCAATTTATCAGAGTAACATAATAGATCCTAAGGACCACTCAATGACAGTTCTAGCCCATGGAAAAGTTAAAGGGCTTCACTACAAAAATCTCAAAAAGTTAATACAGATTAGTCAAGAGTCAATAAATCAGTATAAGTCTCAAATGATCAGCAAATCGGACAGCATCCCTGTTAGCATCTACGAAAGCTCTAAATCTTCTGGCTCACCCCCAAAAACCAAGGGGTTCTTATACACAATTCTTGCATAGAAAATTAGCTAAAACATAGATTCAATATGGCATGATGCATGTTACATTTCTCCGGCAAATCAGAGTACACCGCGAAAATGGCATTATACGTTCGCAATATCCCGTTTTCTAAGTGAGACGGATGCTCATCAGTGATCCAGTCTTCCGGAGACATTTTGAACATATCTTGCAAGATCTAACAAAAGCTGTTCTTGAGGATGTGAAATGAACTCTGCCTTGGAAACACAGTGGAAGAAACCTTGAAAGAAACAACTTTCCTTGTACACTAGATGATTCAATTTGATAGGCCTTTGTATTATTGTCAAACAAGAATACACATCGCTTCTCTATCGGAGAGCCTGTGGGAAGAGAAGATGTGCGGCTAGGACCCTATGGGAGCGGTGAATACCGGAGTTATGACACACAGGCAAAAACTGAATCCAAAATCATTAATATGGTGGCATAACCAAAATGTGGCATAACCAAAACCTTTTAATAAACGCACTTCTAAACCTTCCATTAAAACTCGTTTCAGCTGCATACACAGCAGCGGCTGCCATTAAAGGGCGCCAGGAAGCCGCCCACATCTATTTACATGTTATGGGGATGGTAATTGCAAAGAACAACTACCAACCACAAAATAATTTTTTGTCATTAAATAAGGGCTTGAAGCCCTGTGGAGTGCTGCTTAAGTGCCTGGCAGCCTCTCGCACTTGCTGTGATGAGTCAGGCAGCCAGGCACTTTTGAGTGGGACACATGCTCTAGTGAGCATGTGTCCCTCAGCATTTTAGTTTAAAATGAATCCCTATGCAGGCTAAGGGCTGACCTAGCGCCGATGTTCAGGGGTCTGAAGAGACCTCTAATCCCTGATGCCAGCAGCGTCATATTTGCAAGTATTCGGGGCGTCTCGGGCATAAGCCCTGTATCCCTGAGCCTGCATGTCAATCACTTTCACAGGCTGCAAGCAATACCCTTTCCCATTTTGTCACCTGTGACGTGCTAAGAAAGGGTGTTCCTTGCAGCCTGTGAAGAATTACTGGCATGACTCGAGGTCACAGAGTTATGAGACTCTGTGGTCTCGGCCATCGGAGGCTGAGAGGGCACGCTTGGCACTCTCAAGACTGCCATCCTGGACTGGAACAGTAGCAGCACACCCCACTATGGGCCGCTGCACGTGTTCCACAGCTGGATTTGCAGGTTAGAGGGGATGGAGGCTTTCCATTATGCCTGCCAGCCTGTGGTTTGTTTTTACTGCTTTTTAAACAATAAAAACAAACCACAGCCTGGCACAGCAGGGCACACACAGCAGGGCACACATCCGGAGCTCACAAATTTCAAAGTGCTCCCTTTGTGAGCTTTTAACATGCAGGAGCGTTTTACTTTAGTACATCAGTTTATATCACTATATTTAGAGGCCATTACTAAAACTGTTAATAAATGTCTCTCAATATGGTGATAAAACTGAGGCACTAAAGTGAAACTCTCCTGCATATTGAAAGCATTCAAGAGAGCACTTTTACATATGTGAGTATAGGATGTGTGCATCCTGAACTCACATATTTAAAAGTGCTCTAGTTCATTGTATGCTTTTAACATGCAGGAGCCTTTTACTTTCATACATCAGTTAAACTATATTGAGAGTTATTTATTAACAGTTTTAGTAAATGCCTCTCAATATAGTGATATAAATTGATGTACTAAAGGGAAACGCTTCCACATGTTAAAAGCATGAAAGTGCTTCTCCATCGCTTTTAAGCTCCACCAGCCGCCACTGTGCACACATACGATTTCATTGGTCACATATAGAATTCTCTACTCAAACCCAAAGAGGGGTACCTTTGGGTCCTACTCTCTGGAAAGGAAGAGAGCCCTTCATTATATAGGAAGGGGGATACACTCTCCCTAGTTAGACAAGCACAACACAAAAATGATCCCATGCTCAACTCTTTCCATTGAATACAGGAGCAGTTTTCTTTTTTAAGAAGTCACCCGCTGCCAAGGTAAAGTTTCATTAAGCCCCAACCTCAACGGGGTTGTGTTATTGCTTATGAATGTCATAATACTTCTTTGAATGGGTAGAGTTAGAAATAAAATACTTCTTTTTAACATGAAAATAAGTATGTGATTTGACATTGATGTATTGACATTGCTTTGCGCTCTTTGAGTTATGAGTCGTGTTTACTAGCCTGTATCTGCACCCCACCCACCTCCCGAGGGAGCCTTTGACTACTCATCCACAGCTACCACTGAGAGCCAAGTGCAGAAGGGGGACTTGGTCCAGTTGCACAGGATCCATAGTAGTCCGGGCCCCGGGACATCAGAAGTAAAAGGCCTCAACCACCATGGCTAGGCCCAGTATTCTCCGCGGCCCTCTGAAAAGGGTTCTGACACCCGCATCTTCACAGTTGGCACATGTCTCGAGTACTTTGATGTTGCAGCCACTTAATGGTCAGTGATGTGAAGATGGTGCAGTGGTGATGCCGCAATGAGTCTCAGGCTTGAACCGAGTGTGGTGGTCCTTGTAGGCAGCATCTGGCGAGCACAGTGCACAGAGGTATGTGGTGAATGCTAGTAGGGCTGACAGCTCTGAAGGACTGGAGCCCCACAGCGTTAACTCATTTCTCGGAGTGCTTTTACCATCTCTCAGTGGAACTAGTGCATTCAGCTGCAATAGCATCATGCTCTTCTGGAATGCTGTATTTTTTGATTCAGGAATGTACGTCTCCTGCTTTACTTGTCATGTCAGTTTTCAGGCGTAAGTGCTGTTTGATAGGCTGGCAGGCGTCCTGAGGTTTGTGACTGCCTTTTCTAGGGGGGAATGGAGATGATGCAAGTTTCTGTTCCTTGGTTCTGTGCCATATTCTTCGCATTAGGTTATGACAACTGTAGGTGTGTATATACCTAGCACTGGTACAGAACAATTGGGTCAATGTTATGGTCTGTGCCCATCCAAAGCCTGTGTCGTCACATATATAGAAATAAGAGGCCAAGTATATGAATGCTTCAGCTTGCTGGTAGCACTAGCTAGCACCTTACATTGACATAGCATTTCTTACTCACTATGTATTGGATTTCTGATGATTGAGGTATATTGGTTGAAGTTGTTTGCAGTGTGAAGCTTTTAAGCAAGTGTGTGTGCAGGTGTTTGAGTTTGTGACTGTAATGTGTTCATAGATTTGTCCCCTATCCAGCACTTAATGCCTCACCTATAACCAGACTATATGTGCATTTCATGTTAGTGGGTTTAGGTCCTAAACTTTGTTAAATTCTGTGCCCACGCTGTAAGTGCTAATGCGCCAAGGACACTAGATACATGTTCTAAAAGTGACCTAGTGTTTTGAGTTTAAAAAAATGCTATGTTGTGGACTCTGACAACTCAGACATTTGTGGGCTGCAGCTCACAGCTGGGGGCATATTTACTGCAACCCAGCACAGTAAGCAAAGTTGCTGCACTGCACTGCGTTGCATCACCTGGAGAGACAGAATTGTGCCATATCTTCAGGGAAATGGTGCAATTTCCCTCTCTCCACACTCTCGCCCACTTTGTGCCACCTAGTGCCAGTGCAGGTACCCTTGAGCCATAGTGCAAGGTTGTTTGAGTTGTGTGTGGTCGAGATAGGGACACCGTTGTGCAAAAAACTATCCTTTGGGTCTATTTCCTCTTTGTATCACACATGCAAAGAGTAAATAAGGAGAAGAAATAAAGATTTTTCTCCTTGTTCAGCCAGCTTCAGGCAGATGTACCAATCTGGCTCAAATCAATGTTTATGTTTCTTTGTAAATATCGGTTTGGGTAACAATCTATAGATGGATGCATGGGAATGCCCATGCACAACCCATGGAATGTTCAGTTCAATTTACGTTTATTTAGATCATAGGTCCTCAAACCTTACATATAATTAAAATACATCTAAATTTACATAACCTTAAAAACACTAAACACATCTTAAAACACAAACAATTATTACACCCTCCATTAATTAATTAATTAAGTCTTGGTGATTTAAAACTCATTTAAAACCAATTAGAAGAAGTGCCTTCACTCTTTGCATGAACTTTCCAATAGCAGCGGCAATGTCTAAGTGGCTCATTTCAGTCACCAAAATTACAGCCTGGGCCCTAGATTTTATCTCATATTTCCTAAAAATCGGTCTTAAAAGCATAATTCGAATATCAAGAAACTTCTGGCAATCTATTAAGATATGTAACAAGTCACATGAAGTGCCCAAAGTGCAAATACATCTTCCCATCTTATCAATCATTGAACTTTTTATCACTTTGTTTACATAACACGGATTGACCCCAATTCTTACCCTTAAAACCTCTCTTCGCAACCAGCAATCAGGTAACCTGTCAACGTAGGGAAAGCATTGTTCATTTTTCCATGCCATAGTCATAAAGTCTACTGAAGTTTTATTTGCAAGGTAGTTTTGATCCTGTGCCTGCAATATTTCATTCCCCAACATCCTAAGTACCTTCTTATCACAATTAATCATATAAGTGATGGGGCACAATTTAACCTTCATCGTACAGCATAGTTTCATCATGATAGCTCTAAACTCTTTTGCCCATTTTAATTCGCTGTTCTGAATTTCGTTTTTGCACCATTGTGATATTTTGGTGTTCTCACCTACTCCTAGGCGTTGCCAAAAACAGAGAAGAGCCATACTGGCTAGAATGCCCCATGAAATCAGTCCTAATTCAAGTCTTATGGCCTGTACCATTGCCGACAAGGGGAGTGTGAATAGGTTTTTTAAATATTTGCCTTCCTCAATATCCCAGCCCTGTTTGCCGCTCAAGTATAGGAGTTCCGCGCCATACAGAAACTGCGGAGGTACCATGGCAGAGTAAGCTTTTAACACTGGTCTATCTGACATCGCACCATAGGTTTTGTAAAACAATTTCAAACCGCTAATTGATGCTGATGTTCTTAATTTTAACGCATCTAGATGGGTATGCCATTTTACATTTCTTTCAAACCACATTCCCAAATACCTATATTCTGTGACTGTTTCTACTTTCTCGGTCCCCAAAAACCATACAAACCCAGCTTTCCTCCGGCCAAATCTCAGGGCTTTTGTCTTGTCCATATTAACCACAAGTTTTTTCTTGGAGCAATAATCGTTAAATATCTTTAGTTTCCTCTGCAGGCCGATTTCTGTCTGATCCATGATCACCAGGTCGTCCGCATAGAGCAAACATGCAATATGCTTACCATCTTGTTTTGGGCTTGCCCCGTTGGCGGTCTCTAGGGTCGATGGCAAATCTGCCAGGAACAAGGAAAACAGCAGGGGGGCCAATACGCATCCCTGCCGCAATCCATTTCCAATCTCAATCTTTCTGGTTAAACTTCCATCCACATCTAAAATTATCTGGGCGCAATTCTTTGCGTGGGGCATTTGAACCAGACTTAGCAAATCTTTTGGGATACCATAGCTAATTAAGGCCTCCCACAATAGCTCCCGGTCCACCAGATCTAAAGCTGCACGGAAGTCCACAAAACAACAAAATAAATTTCCCCGCTGTTCGATCGACTTCCGCGCACAAAATAATGCAAAATAATGCAAGGCAGTGCAATATGCCATGTTGCATTACTTTTTCTTACAAATTATCATTTGTGTTGCTTTGTAAATGCCAAAAATGATTTTGCATCGGGCTGTGTTAAAAAAGTAATACAATCCCTTGGCAAAATCTTGTAAGTGTGGACCCCGGTGTTCTATTTGGTGGGTGTTTTGGTATTGACTCTGTGAATACTAAAGGGCGATGTCCTGGGTAAGAGTTCAATGTGTACTAGATTAGCATTGCTTTTCTGTTATCATTTTGTTATTGTTGGTCGGAGAGATGACAGCTGTGGGTGTATGTGTGACTTGGCATTGCTATTGTCCTTACAGTTTGTTGTGTGTTTTACTCCGTTTCGGCCTGGCCGATAAGACGGTCAGCCTTATTTGCAGAAGTGGGCCACTTTTTTAGCTATTTGATTCACTAGTGGGAGCCACTTTTATTTTGGTACCGGGTCTTTAATCTGTCCCTGTGTGACTCTATTTTAGTTGTGTGTTTTACTTCTTTCCTGACCGTGAGTGGGAATGTTTGTGAGTCAGCACCCCTTTATAAAAAAGCTTGTGTAAGGGTGCGGTTCACTAATGTTTATTTAGGGTTCCCTTCGAGCATTAGTTATGGTGCCCTAATCGCTGTATGTTTGTTATATTTCACTGTAATTTGCACAAACACTTTCATTTGGCTCTTTGTTCAATTGGATCCAAAACGGTTTAAGGCTTTTCAAGTGTTTCTTTCCTCATGGGTTCCGGAGTAGCGTGATCCTCGCCAAAAAGCGCTTCAACACCTCATCAGGGGTAGCAAGCGCTATACAAATGCAAACCCTGCTCTATTCTATCCATCAACTATCCTTTGCAATCCAAATAACAGACTAACATATCCACCCCTAAATTAATTTCATATTTCACTATACTAATTCACCACTAATCCTTTTTGGGTTCCGGAGTAGCGTGCAACTTGCCAAAAAAGCACTTTGATGCCTCGTTAGGGGTAGTAAGTGCTATATAAATGCAATTACAATATATTATATACTATATTATATTATTGTACTGTGGCTGTTACCGCCATCTTTATCTTAATTTATTTTTGCAGTGTTACTTCCTGGCATGTACAAGTGCAAGTTGTTTTCCATTTTCCTTTCTCTCAGCAGACCTCTGCCTGACCTCCCTGACAAGATTATGGATTCCCTAAAAACCACAAGGCAATGCGTCAGTTCTCTTGGCCTTTTCAAGGCAGAGGTGTCCTCCTACACAATGAGGCTGAGCTAGGAGTGCCTCTTAGGTGTAGTTCAGTGGTGTTATATTGAAATAGTTTACTTGGTTAAGAACAAAAAGTGCTTTCAGTCACAGAGACAAAGCAAATGCTAGAATCTGCACAGAATACGGCTACATTTGGCCAGAATTTCCATATCTAATAAATATTGCATGTAATACTGTTTACATTATACTAAGGGGTCTATTTACCAAATTCTCATGCAATCCAGCGCAGTGGCCAAAAATGCTGCAGTGCGTTGCATGAGAAGGATGGAGATATGGCACTCTCCACCCTCTCTCCCTAGCACCGGCACATAATTCGGCTGCCGAGCACCACACACACACACCTTGGCGCCATGCTGCAAAGGTGTCTGAGTGAGTCTAGGTTTTCCACTTGAAGGATACATTTCGAGTACAAAACACTAGGCTTAGACTAGCTTTAAATATTTTCCTACTCTGTATGAGTTCTATACATTGCAGCACACATGCACAGTGGGAAAAGAAAGGAGAAATAAAAGCCCATTCAAAAGTGTGTTTCTTTTTGATGCGAAACCATGTCTACTTGTTTTTAGTCGATAGGGTTTTGCATCAAAAGTCATATATGGTTGAATGGGAATGCCCATGCACCACCCAGGGAACACCCCATTAGCTATAAGTAATGCACAGCAGGGTTAGGTGCTGCTTAACACTACTTTCAAGAGAAAAAAAGTTTTGCGCTGGAAAGTAAATTGAAAAAAGATGTTGCATCAATTTGTGTCACTTTTGTGGTGCAAACTCGACACATAATCTTACTAAATATACCCCTCAGTTCGCGATCACAGGATTTTCCAATCGCATATGGATCTGTTCATGGGGGTCTCTCATCGGGAGGATATATCACTTTACTGGGTAGGCGGGCCATTCAAGGAACCCAGCGCTTCCTGTAGTTTTTCATCATATCTGACCAGTTTAATCCTTATTTTCTCAGCCTGGGACCATTTCGAAACCTCTTTTATGCAGCTCCCCACTGTCGATTTCTTGAGGGATAATTTAACAAATCTGGTCTTGGTTTTATTTTGTGAGCAGATTGCGCCAAGGCCTAGCAGCAATGTCCATGTGAGCATTGGTACGGTAAGTCGTAAATGGTTAGCGTATCTATCTACAGCTTGCTTTCAGCATCCCAGTATGTGTTTGCAATCCCACACCTGATGATAGTATGTGACCTCTTTTTCATCACATTAAGGGCAGCCTGTTACCTAGCTTGGGTCTATTCTGTGCAGCATTGCATGTGTTCTATGTATATAGGTAAAATGCAAAAGGCGAAACCTAGCGTTGCTGGATGGATAACGTATAAGCATGAGTGACGCCTGCCATTGGTTGTTTGTTTACTGAATCCCACTATCAGTTTCCCTTTCCCCTCAGACATACAGCTCCTGCTTGGGTGTGTCCTCCCTGAAGGCCATATGGAATCAAGCAATACATTCTCGTCCCTGATCCACACCTACCAGGAAACCCAGCACATGTGACTTATGCAGTATGGTTTGTGTGTGGCCCAGAGTTGTCCCAGTACCTTGGGCAAGAAGTTAAAGTGGAGGAACTGTCCCATGTCCGCTCCAGATATATCAATCGCACCAACCAGTGAATTCAGTGCCTCTAGTTTAAATAGATGCCCAGCTATCATGCAACTTCCCACCTTCCATTTAGACAAGTGCATATCTGCATCCAATCACACAAATTCAGTAAATTCAGGAAGCTACCTTAGTGGTAAATCTTGTGTGTATGGATGTATTTTACCCCAGCGAGTTCAAACCAATCTCTATACCACATCTTCTCTTTTATCAGGTAAGGCACCGATGGCTCCATCCTGATTCCTGGGAACAGTTAGCGCAATAGATTGTCACTCATGAGTGAGCTTCCTAGCAGTTCCCTATCTATGCTCCTACCAGGAACAAACCAGTCATCTGCAAAGGCAGATGGGCCGCCATGTAATATGCCTCTAGGTGAAGAACCCCCATAACCCCTTCTTCATAGGGGATGTTAAAATGTCCATTCTGACCCCAGATCAGTCCAATCAGTATTTATCTCAGTTGACTAAGGGACGTGCGGGAACCCTGTGCCCGCTACGTTGAAATGAATACAAGCATTTATGCAGTGCCATTGTCTTTCGCTGTAGTAACTAGGCCTACGATTAACAGAGATACTTAATTTTTTACAGCTAAGAGTAACATCTATGTCATGCTGCTTTCTTCATAGTATTGAGAGGTCTGGTTCTTTTTGTATTTTATTTTAACTACGTTTGTCCAAATAACTTAAGCTTCCTGTATATTTTTGTTCTTTTCTTCATCCCATCACTTTTTTCTTTTCAACCAAAAACTGGGTTTCCCAAAAACATGTGATAATGCTCCACCTGTCTTGGCCTTTCTAAAATGCATCATGCCATTTCTTTCCTGTAATCCTTGCATGATGACCACCAATGCCGTCATCCAATCACGACTAGACTAAGGCAACTGCATTTCCCTCAGTCTGCTCATGACTTTTGGATGCAGACTCCAGCACCTTCAGAATATTACACTAAAACTTCTCTTCAGAGTCCACAGATCTGGTAACATATTGGCCTTCAATGGCTTTGGATTGGGGAGAGCATTATTTTCATGAGCCTGATGTCCATGGTGATGTAGAGAAGATATCCCTGTTGGCCTGCAAATTTATTCTTAAGGAAGTTTCAATTTTATTAGTTTATGATAAAATGTGTTTTGCTCAACACAGCTTTAAAAACATACAAAACAATAGTACCAAAAAGTTCAATTACCAGACAAAAAGATTACAATCATAAAATGAAAAACAAAATGGTAAATTTGATTGTTTCAAATTAAGAGGCTCTTTGATTGAATTCTTTCATAGATATCCTGCCCACAAGACCTATCAGACTTCTAGCACCTTCCGTTAGCTCCGCGGTGAATGTATATCTCATTGCACAGCTTGTCATTTTGATGTCTTATATGTTAGTTCCACACTACTGCCAGGACCAGTCCCACCATCCTGGTGACAGACGTATCCTGATCACAAAGCAGGAGAAGTATCATAATCAGATTTCTTAGTCCTGTTCTTACCCGCTGCAATTCTTTTTTCTGAATCACTTTACACTGGGGGTGGATTAAAAGAAAGTGTTGCCAAAGCTTCTCGATGATTTAAAAAACAATTGCAACTTTCAGCCTATGCAAGTTTCCAATGTCCTCAGTACTGGAAATAGAAACAATTTACTCTGGCATCCCATAAACGGTGGCTAAGGGGATAGCTGTAACAAGGGGCTGGAGTCACGAAGGGTGGAGCCATTAGGAGCAGAATCATAGAGCCGACATTATGTGCCGACATCCACTTTTTTTTTTTAACTCGGCTTCAAAGAAATTAGCAAAAAGAATAATTGAGATAGTAAATCTGTTCCAGTCACAAATAGGACTTTGCAAAATTTACATTATGCTGGCATAATCTCAGGAATTTCGCATTACGCTTGTTACGGGAAATTCCCCAAATTAGCCCATTAAGCCACTTCACGCACATATGTCCCATTCATGGTGAAAATTTACAGCAGAAGGGCACTATTCTACTATGAGTGCATTGTAACAGCTGAACACGAGCTGTGGTCCGTGGTGCTTTTGTTTAAATGCGTCCTCATGCCACAAAACAAACCAACGCAAGGACGATTGCGTGCTAAAATATAGTACAAAATGAAGGAATTTGCATTTTGCATAATTACTGTAATTTCGCATAATTTTGCCAAAAGTTTGCCGGATTAGGCAAAAGCAAATTACACAAATTTTGCACACACCTAGTCACAAACGGACTGCATTTCAAAATATATTACAGGGTTAAGGCACCAGCTGCAGAGATCTTTGAGTACTCAATAAGTTTCAGGATGTAATAGAAGTAAAATAGCTCTGATGACTAATGCACTTGCTGAAATGATCTCTGTACAGGTTAGGCACTGGCTTGACTCATCACAAAATATCACAAAATATAAATGCACCTGCTGCAAATTGACATGTGACATGCAAGTTAAAGCCTGTATTTAATGTAGGTAGCTCAATGGGTTACTGCTTTTGCAGCAGAAATCGCTAGGCTACTTGCAGGCCCCAAGTTGCAATTCTTTGCAATACAGCATAATGAGTTTAGTAAGTTATTAACTGTATACTGGAGATGCATGTAAACTGTAAGTCAGAAGTCAGAACCTTCCCTGTTGCAATTGTTCATTAATTTTAAGGGTGGGCGGAATTTGCGAAATTGACTTTTGCAAATTATCACGAAATTGCCCAAAATCTCCGTGAGCATGCAAAACTTTTGCGAAGATGCGGAGATTGCTTTTCCCGCCCGTTCGCGATGTGTTTTTGCGTGCTTGCGTGGAAATATATCTCCAACTTGCCCATGCGGTCGCTAATGGGCGTGGCCATCTTGCTTGCGATGCTTATTTCCTGTTCGCGATCGCAGTGACGTGTTCGCGATCGCAAACTCTCACAAGATAGCGCGACCGGCTACCAACAATCCAACATCTTGTGGCACGCGTGAATGGATAGGAAAACTCGTCGCCGAACGCAGGGACCCGGTAAGTCGCGACCGCGCGCGCGGGAATGCATTTTTAAAGTGTGAACAAGAAAAATACTTCCGTTTCGCGGCAGGTTGCGAAAGTTTTGACATTTTCGTGCTCTCCGCGGAACGCGAAAATGTCAAAATATCGCAAATTCCGCGAGCGGAACGAAATTTACCACCCAGGCCTAATTAAATTAAGGTTGATAATAAGGTTTCTCTTGGGCACTAAGGGCCATATGTATGAACACATTTTCCCATAGACACAGAATGGGTAAAACCCTTTGATGCATCTGGCCCTAAGAAACACTTAAAAAGTGCTATATAAAATGATATTAGTGTAATTACTCATAGAGCAAGATGCATTCTGACATTCTTAGAGTGCAGGCATATCTCTCACATACCTAGCTTGTGAGAGTCAAAAACCTGCTTTCATCTCTTAAGCACTTGTACAGTGACAACAAGCTGAATGTCCTAGATTCTTCAATAGCCCTGATGTTAGGCTCCAATTAGCCCGAGCCAAGATGACATCCACAGAAAAGGAGTGTTGGTGGCCATTTAAGTGAGGCTTTTGTGTAGGAAATGAAAATAAGAGGCCTCCCTCACTTCCTGCAAGTTGCTGCTCTGAATATAAAGCACACAGAGTTTAGCATAGCGGTTTTGCTATGAGCGAACAGATTTCTTACATTCGGATTGCGAAGATCCCTTGTTTAGTAACTCCTGAAAATAAATTGCTCTCCATGGCTCTCACCGTGCTCCGTTAGCGTGAACAACAGATTCTAAATCTGGGGCCAGATGTAGGTGGCTAAATACCCTTCGGTAACACCGAAATTCGGTAAATTTCAGCGTGACCGACCGGTATTTAGCCATTCCTAATGTAGGTAAGGAATCGGTAAATAAGGAATCAGTAAATACCGATTCCTTATTGCTCTTGCATTTAAGGAATCGGTAACACCGATTCCTTAAATGCAATGTAGGAAGCACATCAAAGAGTGCTCTTGAGCCTTAAGAAATCGGTAATTACCACCAACTTCAAGTTGGTGGTAATTACCGATTTCCTTTAAAAAATCACTTTTCTGTTTTTTGTGAAGTGCCATGTGGCACACATTCATGCCCTTAGGGCATGTATGTGTGCCACATGTGCACACATGCACATTTCAGGGGTGCAACAGGGTGTCTTTTTGACACCCTGGCACCCTTAAAAGTGCTCCCGCTATTAGCGATTCGGTAATACCGAATCGCTAATAGTGAATGTCTTCACATTCATTCCTATGGGCCTCCAAGCCCATAGAAATGAATGGGTAGGTATTCCTTATTACCGAATCTCAATTACCGATTCGGTAATAAGGAATATTAAGGTTTCGGTATTTTTTACCGAATCTTTACCTACATAGGAAATACTGATTTCTTAATAGCCAATCGGTAAAATTCGCTATTAAGAAATCGGTATTTCAGATTTACCTACATCTGGCCCCTGGTCATTTACTGCTATGACATAAGAACGACGATTAACAAAAATTGGTACATACTATTGCAATGTCACAAAGGAATTCTATGCATTCTCCTGCCAGAGCAGCACAGCCAGAGCAGAGAGTGCATCAGAGGAGCAGAGGTTGGGGAAGGAAGGCACAGGATGTGATGTAATTGGATGGCAGGAGGCCAGGAACGTATTATGGATAGGGGGCACCTTCCTTGTTTGTGCCACAGTACACTTTAAAACAGGTGCGCTGTGTACAGACAGTGAAAGTGTGCCCTATTAAATTAAATGTGCTGCCCCCAGGGCAGCAGCGACTTGCATTACCCTGAGGACAGAACATACTAGTGAAAAACAGAGCGGCTTTGAAGCAGCCGCCCCGTGTTTTAATGTGCAAGCGACAACCCGCCTGAACTTTTAAGGGGGATTAGAGATCCCCTTGCAGGTGGGTACAGTGAATGACTGCACCCACCTGCACGGGGGTGTCTAGGGGATCCATAGGACCCCCTATACCCCTCCAGATGGCTGCTATCAGGGGGCGCACTGACAATGCACCTCCTGACAGCTCTTTGCCTTAGCACCCGCGTCTTTAATAAGGCGCGGGTGAAGAGACACAGGGATTCCCTCATTTGTACCAGGCTACACCACATGCAAATGAGGGAGTATCCTCTTGAGAAACCCTTGTGCTGTATGCGCGCCAGCACTTTCAGTATTACGGAATGGGCCGCACAGGTGTCTGCGGCCCCTTCTATAATACCAAAGAGCCCCCCGGGGTGCTTAAAGCGGGCGCTAACACCTGCAGCTCCCCTGGGGCACTTCCTTAATATGGATCCAGCTGTTTTTTTGCCCCAGGGAAGAGGGGCATGTTATGCATGGTTCCCCCTATTGTTCCGTTGTACCTGTACAGTACCTACAAGCGGGAGACGATGATTTGGGTAGGCCATGTATAACTAGAAAATATAGATTGATAAAAGCAGCTTTGGGTCTTTCATGTTTTTCTTTCCTTGTAGTACTGGGGAGGTCACCATCTTCTTTATCTTTATTTAATTTATTTGAGCAGTTTTACTAACATGGGCTTCACTCTTATTGTCCATTTGATGTCACTCAGGGCCTTGTGGTGAAACACTTCTCTGCTATTCACTGTTACCCATCTATAATTCTATATATTGTCCTTCGCAGATGTTATGTTGCGGCTCAACCCTTCCTCCCATCTTCCTTAACATCAGATTGACTCACACACTCACATTCACACACTGGGGGCAGACTGCTGAGGACCCAAGCCGCCAATCAGTGGAGCACCGTGCCCATTTCACTCAGGAAACTGACTGCTTTCTTCCAATACGACAGCACCATGAAACAGTGGTATAAATGTGTGTCATAACTCTCAATATCTAACATGGTATACAATGGGCCCAATTCACAAAGGGATGTACTTTTAATAAAGTTACCAGTATGGCGTCTTGCCACTCACGGCGGAATCTCCGCTCTAGGGTAGAATCTCTGAGATTCGACCACGAGTGTGGAGACTCCACCACGGGTGATGAGACTGGATGAGTCGTGAAACTCCTCACTCGTAGCTTTACTACACGGATGTCCCTTTGGGAATCAAGACCAATATGGTGAATGTGAAGCATTGTGAATAATGGATGGATTCATTTGTAAATTGTAGAATTCAGAGAGACAAGAACACATGCAAGGTTCATTCATCAGCAGTTTACTTTCTCTCTACTTATGCTCTATGTATTGAAAGCCCCAGTAGACCAGAAACAACCATTCATTGATGCAGTAAAAACATCTAACCTCATTATTGATATCCGAAACATGTTTATGATGGCAAGATTTTTTGCGATCCACAGAAGTCCAGAGGGATTTAGGGCCTAATTACGAGTTTGGCGGTCCATAAATGGCCAAACCTGCAGTGACATGGCGGCTACTGCCACATCGACAGTCCAATTGCTGTATTAAAACTTCAGCGGTCAGATTGCCATGGGATCACCGCAATTAGAAATTGTATAGCACATTTTCTGCGCATGCTGCATCGGCTCCCAGTCAGCAATCGTGTCGAATTTAAGGCTCTGGTCCTTGCGCATCGCGCTTTATATGATGGAGGTCCTCTCTATCTTAGAAGGCGTTTTTCCTTTTACCTGCCAACTAGGCCTCTGAGATCGTCGTCTCAGCTACTCACGTCTATTCCATGCGTACGTCTTCAACGTATGGGGGGTAGATCTCTTGCCTAAGCAGCTCAAAACTCTCTTGTTTTAACTCTCTCTCTGCTCTGCTGACCTCTAAGTTCGCGCCGGGACACTCCTAGGAGTAGCTGTGCGCGCTATAAAATACAATAACATAACATAACTGCTGGGGATCCGTGATCGCTTGGCATTGGCGCGGCGGTCTGGGAGAGTAATATGCTGGCAGTGCCGCTTAGGCACCACCAAGCATATTATGACTTTCCTGACCTCCACACTTTTCATGGTGGTGATCCCGCCATGAAAAGTGTGGCGGTCAGGAAAGTAAGGGGGCCTACAGGGCCACCTGGTGCCCCTGTGCATGGGGGTATAAGTAGGGGGGCACATGGTGTGCCCCCCTGTGTTCCGGCATGGCATGGGCTGCAAAATCAATGCCGTGTGGGAACTTGCTTTGGCGCTCCCTCTGCATTGCTGTTCAAAGATTCACATATGAGCCTTTAAACTGCACCGCCGCCCGCCAAACCACGAAATGACTCGGAATCTGGCAGGCTTGGAAGGTCGAGCTTGGCAGTCTTGGAGCGGGGCACTGGCGTGGCGGCCTCTGCAGGACCACCAAACTCATAATACGGCCCGAAGTTTAATGTTGTGTAAGGCTTAGAAAAGAGTGGTTTGTTTATTCGCTTCATGTGAAATCAGCTATACTGTCTTGTTCGACACTGAGTAGATTTGAAAATATTTACCGACGGTGAAGTTGCATTAAGTTACCTAGTGACGTGACGTCCAGAGCTTTATTGATAAACATATATCTGAGATCCTACATAACTGAGACACTGGACTATTGCATTCCACACAACATGCTTTTCTGTCGCAAAAGGTAATTTCTCCATTTCTCAAAAGTCTGCACTGAGCACCCACAGGAATATCCTTTGAAGGAGTCCATCCTAGATCCATCATCTGCACCCCAGTCGGACACACCTTTGAATGACTTCAGAATGTGCCTGCGTCCCCCAACTCCCAATGCCTTTGAGCTTTGAGTGGCATGTTCTCTATGTGATGAGAGTCTTGGTACTGCACTTCTTGTAATTGTTGAAAGCTTCCACCACTTGCACTTCTGGTTCTTAGAGGCCCTTACTCCAACCACATGCCAGCAGCCATGCCTCGCATCAATTACCCCAGAATCATCTGCAGCACGGGTAATCCCTGGCCAAGCACATACCCTACAGCCCTCTTCCCCATGCCTCGATGATGGAGCAAGTGATGATATAACTGCTTTATTTGCCAATTGTTAAGTGTACAAAGATTCACACCATGACTGATATCTGCCAGCCACCCAGAGACTCCATTACTGATTATTTTTTGGGAGATCTACTACGCATTTATTATGGAAGAATGGAGCCTGTCAGGGTCGAGACAAAGTAGAGATCAATTATCGATGAGATCATCTATGGACATGTCTACATTATGTGTGTTCGGTTATGTTATGTCATGTGCATGTGTGTGTGCTGCACCTGTGATGCGTTGCTTCTATTTGTCTATGATAGGATCATGTGATGGTACTACTGATCATGTAAGGTAAGGTTATTCATTTAATGTGCAATCTTACCTCAAGGAGAAATCATACTTATAATGCTCCTCTTTGAGTTATTTACAATGCTAACTCTACTCCATGTGCTCATTACATTTATTACATTGCAAATGACATCACCAATAACATCACCAATGTATCACACATGTCATTGTGAATGATATCTCCAGTGACATCAGGGACTGGAAAATGACTGACTCTTCCAGCATTATCAACCTCCTCAGAAGCAACTGCCTCTTGTGTTGCATATGCCCCAGCAATAAAATCTCACAACCTCCCAGTTAGTCGTAATCAATGGTTACGAGTGAGGCTTCTAGTTTGGGGTATTGGGCTACTTACACTGTAATCAGTTTGGGGGTGTACAGTAGACTTGTAATTAACAAGAACTGCAGTAGTCCCAGCTCCACTTAGCTAGTCTTTCTAGCCACTGCTTTAAACAGAACAGCCTTTTAGGGAGAGCAGCCAGGACTCAGTCAAGACATTTGGCAGGATTGTATATAATATGGTTAGTTGGTCTGTGAATTGACTAGAATATTAGGGCTGGGCGGTTAATTTTGTTCCGCTTGCGGAATTTGCGATATTTTGACATTTTCGTGTTCCGCGGAGAGCGCGAAAATGTCAAAACTTTCGCAACCTTTCGAAACGGAAGTATTTTTCTTGTTTGTGCTTTAAAAATGCATTCTCACGCGCGCGGTCGCGACTTACCCAGTCCCTGCGTTCGCCGACGAGTTTTCCTATCCGTTCGTGCGCCTCATTGCGATCGCGAACAGGAAATAAGCATCGCGAGCAAGATGGCCACGCCCATTAGCGACTGCATGGGCAAGTTGGAGATATATTTCCCCGCAAGTACGCAAAAACACATCGCGAACGGGCGGGAAAAACAATCTCCACATCTTTGCGAAAGTTTTGCATGCTCGCGCAGATTTCGCGCAATTTCGCGATAATTTGCGAAAGTCAATTTCGCAAATTCCACCCACCCTTATAGAATATCACTTTCCAATAATGTGGCATGCTTAATAATAGTCAATTGACACTAACACATCATCACAAGTAGCAAGTAGGATGGCTCTTCCAATGATATCCAAATATTCATTCAGAGTTTGTAAATCTGTTGTGCTCTGGTATTTTTTATTTTTTTCACAAAAATGTTTTTATAAGGGGAGGGTGTGGTGTAACGGCCTGAGCTGTCAACTTTGGAGCTGGAGGAACCAGGTTTGAGTCTTGGTGTTGGCTCAACATCCTCAGATTCTGGGCAAATCACTTAATCTCCCCATGCCTAAAATTCAGCGCCTTGATACTCCCATGGGTGATTTGCCAAGCTTTACAAATCCTGAAATTATTTATTCATAATCTTCTCAGCATAATGTGTGAATATCAGTGTCCAAACAGCCAACATGTGTTTCGAGGTAATCCTCTTTATCAAGGCTCAAGGCTCAAGTCTAAGCATAGCAAGCAAGCAATCTGACCTTCCAATACCGACTGTGTGGGAGATAATGAATTATCTATTGAGGACCGAAAAGACTTTCAGGACAACGATTGCTCTTTGAAAGTACTTTATGAACTCATGACTTTGAGCTTGGAAACACATTGGACCGTAAACTTTTAACACTGGCAAACCTACCTCAAATTTTAAAGCAATATAACTAAGGGGTCAATTACGATGTCGTCCGGAAATGCTCCGAACGGCATTCGATTTGTCCAAATCTGGTTCGGAACCCGCCTTTCCGAATGACTCAGACGCGTTTCCCAACGACCGATTAAAATGGCTGGAAAGTGTTTGGACTGTCTGACTTGGTCCGAAAGGCATTGGATTTAATCGAGTTGTTTGGAGTCGAATCGTAGCAGTCTGCAGACTGAGTCTCCAGCAGAGCGATTTGGATGTCAGACTGGGACAGCCCTTCTGGTTCGGTTGTGCAGACACAGATTGGCTGTTGGAATCTGACTTTGGGTACCCGTAGCAGGCCCCCTTCACCCATGGGTCCCCACTTCCCATGCATGCACAGTGTGGCAGGCTCCATGGGGTGCCTGCCACAGTGTGCAAGCTTTTCCTCAACCACCCCTTTTGTCCATGAGAGCCTGTGTTCTTGTTCAGAACACAGGCTCCCACTGAAGTCAATGTGAGACTGACTGAACGATGTCTGGAAGCATCGTAATCGTTCGGTTGGACTTGCAGAACCCGATTCGTTCGGAAACCATTCCGGAACTGATTCGGTGGGGAGAGTTTCCGTGCGACATCATAATCGACCCCTAAGTGTTGATAAAGATGGTTTCCTTGAAGCACATGTCAGCTGTTTGGATATTGAAAAACACAAATTATGTTGCGAAGATTACGAATGATTATGAATATCATTTCTTTTTTCCAGAGCAAGATGGATTTATAAACTCTGAATGGATGATTGTGTATGACTGGAATAGACCTCCTATCGGCTACTATTAATTAAAGATGCACCATTGGGGGTTAGTTCTGGCCGTGAAGCTGACAGACTCATTTTCCCTATACCCCAATCTGAAGTAATCATCACAACCAAGAAACTAGTAACTAAGTTGAAGTAACCAAGAATGCAAGCTATTATGTACATCTTCTTTCAAGCCCCATTTCTCACTGGAAGGAAGGAGATAGAACCAGGGTCAGACAGGGACATAAAATAGTCCTGTGCACCAAAATAAAAGCGACCCCATTGTTGAATTAGAAAGCTAAAAATAAGTGGCCTATGTTTGCAAATTGGGGCAATTTTAAACTTGGAAATCTAGGCTGATAAGTGTTTTGCTAGGTACGAGAGACTCCATGCATTTGTTCTTGTTGCAAGCAATGTTTGTTTTATTATTAGGAAAACCGATAGTAAAAACTGGCCCTGCAGACCATAAAATAGGCCCACAAGCATAGGGACAACTTAAGAATGTTGAGGGCCCTGGGCCAAACGTATTTGGGGGGCTCATGTTCAGAACAGCTTTGAATTTATGATACAATGTCAGCTTTTTCATGCCCTGAAAGGCCAGGTCGCCAGCAGTGCACAGACACACTTGTCAAATTCTAAATGTGTTTCCATCTAATATTCAGCGATAGTGATGTGTGTTTTCAATATTTTAATATAGCAGCAGCTCACTAATATTATTGCAAATAATCTCTGAAACTGACTGCCATTTCTCATATGTAAGGTTCTGTTTTGATCTAAAAAAAACTTTTTTATGGATGTTACATGATACTAAAAAACCTAAACACATCCATCTGCAAAATGTCTGTAATAGACTCCTATACAGCACATGTATTACGAATAAATTAAAGGCAAATAGTATTTAAAACAATCTATGTTTAAGAATCATTCAAGGTCATCAGGGAAGGACTGTGTGGAGACCAGAGCCAGTTTAATCAGGGGCCCCCTGAAAGGCTGGGGCCCTGAGATAGACCAGGGCTGGACTGGGAACCGAAACCAGCCCTGGCAAACTGCTCGCGCGCCCCCCCCCCCCCCCCCCGCCCTCTCCTCCGGAGGAGCAGGGGGGTGTGACAGAGCTGTTTGCTAATGCCGGTTTTGACCCATTTTGTTACAGGGGGCCGACTTTGCCGGCCCCCAGTAACAAAAACAGCACCCCAGAGGCCCAAAACCGGCCCCATCCTGGCAGTCCACTGGGGAAATGCCCTGTGCCCACTACGGCCAGTCCGGCCCTGGGATAGACCCTCTTTGCCCATGCCTTAAAAAGTCTCTGTACACGCGGCCAAAAAAAGGCCCATAAGATGACCTATGAGACCAGCCCGTCGGGCCCTGCCTGACTGCCCTATAGGTCAGTCCGGCCATACATGGAATGGTACAATATTCTATTTATTGACAAGATAAAATCTGTTTGGGTTTTTGTTCCGCATGATTAGAATTCTTAACTAAGTGAGCTGGCCTGTAGGCAAGCCCTCCCTGGCTAAGCACTAAAAGCTTTCCACTGTACACAGATTAATCTAATGTCATGCGACAGGTCTCAATCCTGAAATATCCTTAAAAGATGAAACAGCTGCATTTGAGATTAACAAAGAAGAAAAACAAATAGCAAAACAGGTTGTGAAACTTCTTCAGAATGGTGGCGTGAGGTTTGCCGCGTTTCCTCGTGCAGTGCTGTCTCAGAGTCATTTATTCATATAAATCGCTGTTCTCTACTTTGATTAGCTGTCGTGGAGAAGCAGCATGGAGAATTTGTAAGAGCCCTTCTCTAGCTAAGTAAAACCTTTCTTTGGCGCCAGCTTAATAAAGTGAAATTGGCTTGACTAATCGGCACGAAATTTGGCAAGAACAATCATGCTGGCGCGGAGAACGTGGGTGTGAAATATTTGTGCAGACTTCTTAATTTGACATAAAGTTACAAACAGCTCAAAAATGTTGAACTTGTTTTCTTTGAAAAAATGAAGCATTACCTATTTTTGCTTGAATGTATTTTCTCTTGTTTATTTACTACATTTGTGAGACACTGCATAGTCTCTACATGACTCGTAACGTTAAATGAGACATTCGGTAAAAATGTATAAGAATTATTTCTCTCAGAGGAATCAGTAAAGGAAACGTGGTATGTATGTAATTTGCATTTCAACTGCCAAAGTGCATGCAGGCTTTTAGCTTAAAAAAAAAATCACGAATGTCTTAAGATTTAAATCAATTTTTTAAATTTGCTCCAAAACCAATATTATTTTAAAAATACCAATTTGATTGAAATGTTTTTTTTTTTTTTACAAGATCACATACATTTTGCAATGCACTGGACTACTGAAGCAATTAACACCCCTTTTCCAAAAACCATTAGAAGTGAAAAAAATCACCTAATTATATTTTTACTAAGTTAATTTAAGGCAATTTATTGAAAAAGTCAATAAATTAACTATAAAAGGATTCGATCTCCAAGTTGTGCGATTGAACAGCAGGAGCTACAATACAACCATTTGCCGGTTGCTGTGCAATTTTGAACACTATTAAGAATGACATTGGTTTTATTGCAATTTGGCTCAAACTATTTTGATTACGCAGTTTGCACTAGTGATAGGGCAGTTTTGCACAAACATTTCTAGATTACATAAACTGTGCTGCTGCTGACAGTGAATTTTTGCACCAATGTTTCTGTTTTATGTAGACTTCACCAGTGAATTTTGCCCCAACATTTTCTTATTACACAGACTGCACCAGTTTCTGAAATTGTGCACCAATATTTTCAAACTGTGTTGTTTTAAGTTATTTCTGAATTACATTGATTGCTCTGGTTTTGTTATGTTGCATTAACATTAATGGATTGTATAGATTACCTGGAGTTAGGGCAATCGTGTATTAACATTTCTGCATTACATAGATTATATTTGTGCTAGTGTCATTTTGCACCAATATTAATATTTGCACTAAATGTCCGCTGGAAAAACGTCAATTTGTACTAGTCTTAGAATGTAAAATCCATAATTTGATTAAAAAACCTTACAGCATCAACACTGTAGTCGATTTCATCCTACAACGTTGGTGCAAATTGTATTGTGGTAATCTGACCCTATTAAGACACACGTGGAGCCTTAAACGAGATAGGTATCTTTTGTTTTAATTTCCATGATGTTTGTTTCAAAACACTCTACCTACCACACGTGAGAAAATAAAACATTCCACTTGCGTCTTTGACAATTTATTTCATAATTAATTACAGAAAAAGTGCCCAAAAGTACTATTGTATTTTTAGTTACGCGCGAGACTGCAGATTGAGATCAATAAAAAGCGGTTTCACTTTTTTTTATTGCAGATTTTCGCCAATCTTTAGAACAGACGGAGCTGGGAGAGGGGAAGTCGCTTAAAACGTGATACGCACTTTTCAGTGTGTAAATAATAGTGCTGCCTTAAGTGCACAGATCAGTGAAAGAGATATGTGCGTTTCAGATGCGTTCATCAGCCTCCCGCATCCGCCACTGGGGTCTCCCCGGATGAGCCAACTCCTCTCCGCGCCCTTGGGTCTCTGCGCCATCCTGGGGCCCGCGCGCGCGCGTCCCGAAAACAGAGCATCCTTTCACGCGCACCGAGGCCCACATAACTTTCTGATGAAATAATTTCCCGACCCCGCCGTCAGTCAGTGGCTGCGGTGACACCGAGGGCTCGGCCTGTCAGCTGCGCCACACTCTGCTGGGACGGTCATTAGCCGTGAACCCTTGGCCGCTCCCGCGCACAAAGAGTTTACATATCGAAGGTTATTAATATATGAAGGACGAGGAATGCGGCATTCATGCGGGGCCAAGAACAGGCCAAAGATAGGCCCTTCTGACAGGAAGTGTCACGCGACCGCCGTCCCCGAGGGGACGTCTGTAATGGCCGTGTCTAAGGGGCGACCTCCGCTGACCCTTGGTCAGAGGGTTCACTAGGCACCCGCTCCCAGGCTACGTCACCAAACATGCCTCAAGGGAAGGGTCCCACCGCCCTTCCTTTCCATCTGAACAAGCATTGTCAGCCCTGCCTCATGACAATGGGGGCTAGTGAAGTTTGAAAGTGGTGTGGCTTAATATGATTATAAAGATGGACTGAGCGGATGACGGGATGGTGTGGTGGTTGACAACGCGTTGTAGGCAGCCTGGCCTATCCCAACTCTAAAGTAGGGATGACCCCACATGCTATAATGGCACGCGACACAGGAGACCGGCCAATTGCAATAAGAGGCCTATTTACAAGCCGGTTTGCGCTGCTTTTGCAACATGCAACGTGGTGCAAGAGTGATGCAAACCTTACATGCGTTTAATGAAGCCACGCAAGGCCACGTTGTATGGCCCTGAGTGGCTCCATAAATCTGGAGTAAGACAAGATGAGAGGATGTGGCGTAATGTCCAGAGCTGCTGCCTTTGGAGCTGGGGAACCAGGTTCCAGCCTCGGCGTCGGCTCAGCATCCTGTGATTCTGGTCAAATCATTTCATCTCCCCATGCCTACTAAAAACCATTGTGCCCTTGTGTAACATAAGCGCTCATGTAAAGTGCTCTAATACCTTCAGGTCGAGTTTGCACTATATAAATCTGCAAAAAAACACACATTGCAAATCACTGTGTTGCTTTACACTGTCCTGGGAAGGCGTTCCGTGGGTGTTCCCCAACAACTCCCATGGTTTTGACACATTTCCAGATTTACCAGAGCTGGTAGACCTGGGATTACGCCAAAAAGATACGCCTTCTCAGAAGAGGTGTAACAAAGAGAAATATCTTTATATCTCCTCGTCACTTCCTCTTTCTATGTTTGCTGCATTCTGCAGGACACATAGAAAGAGGAATGTGCCTCTCTGGATTGGTCTTCTGCAGGAAGGTGCCCCTGAGTTGGTGCCCGGCTACCAAAAGGGCTCCAGCGCAGGGGAAAAGGCAGTAATGCTCCGTATTGCCTCAAATACAGTGCATTCCTGCCCTTTCCCTATCACAAATGCAGCTCAGCAAGGTGACTTGGTGCACTGCACTTGCTGACATTCTGGTAAACAGATCCCTTAGTCTCAATTAATTAATTTAACCCTTCTGCGGCACCTGGTCTTCAGAGTGCGTGAAGATTGCATCACACCGCTGTGTATGGGCAGGGGGGCACACTATGGGGCAGATTTATAATTTTTTTATGCGGTGCTGCAAGCCACCGTGCTGCGCTGCCTGAAAGGTAAAGGGCAGGAATGCTCCATATTTATCTTCATGGTGCTTTCTTCTCCTTTCCTTGCTTTGGAGCACAATTTGCTGCCTAGCCCCAACACAGGCACCCTTTCGCCGCGGAGCAAGGGTGCCTGTGTTGCTGACAGAATTGTTTTTGTACAGGAAGCGCCACCTTCCTGCACAAAAACAATCATCTGAGACATTTCTTTTTTTCTATGTGTGCTGCACACAGAAAGAGTTAAAATGAGGAGAAAGGAAGATATTTCTCCTTGTTACGCCTCTCCTGGGAAGACTTAGCATGTTGACGCATGCCCAGGTCTACTACTAATAGTAAATTTGGGAATGTGCCAAAATCAATGGGTGAACGTGTGGGGACACACACATTCCACCCATGGAATAGTGCAGCGATTTGAGCTGTGTTGTGTTACCCTAGATTTATTATGCCACGCACGGCCCTGCAAGGTGGCCTTGTGTGACTTGATAAGTATGATTTAGTAATTGCGTCGTCCTTGCGCCCCTTTGCGTGGCACAAGGGCGATGCAACTCAATGATATACCTGCACCTACATCTCTCACCATCTTGTATATGAACAGAGCCCATCTGTTCCCAATGTCTAACAGCACGTTTCTTGCTCAGCAGTTAGTGTCCATGAATGCTTTGATTGTTCTTGCAGCAGTACTGCCCCTAGCCCTGTCATCCACTACCATCTAATCGCCCTTCAGGGGTCGTAACAGTGCACAATGGCAGCATGTAGTAATGCTGTCTTGATATCACTCCCACATCTCTTACGCGTTATTGAATGCATGTTGCAGTTCTGTCTGGATCACCACATTAGTGGACGTCCCTGGGACGCGTTGAACTTCAGAGGCATTTTGTGGGCAGGTGCATCCTGCTGTCATTTCATTTCTTGGGATCCACACTGACACCTTCCCTTAAAATCAAGCAGACTAAGAATTGGACTTTTTTATTGAAAAGTCACTCAGGTGTAGTGTAAGACCACACTGTGGCAGTCTTTGTAGAGTATCTTGAAGTTGCATTTTTTGATTTGCAATGATTTTCATTAAAATCAGGATGTCATCACTGATGTTTAGGATGCAGTCCGGCCGCAAGAGGTTCACCCGATTGTCAGTTTGGAAGACCAGGTCTGCTCAAGATATTCCAAAGTTCAATCTTTCATACCTCCTGATCCCAGGCGAGTAGACTATGTTGTGATATATGTGCTTTCAATGTCCATGAGAAGCTGCTGGTATATCAAGTGTCAGAACCCAGTTCAGAGGGCCACGGGACAAGCAGGAGTTACTGGGTCCAACCATGTGGGGTTGAGGCCTTTTACTCCTGATGTCTCTAGCCTGACCTAATATGGATCCCAAGCAGTTGTGCCAAGTAGCCTTTTAGCACTTGACTCTCAGTGGTAGCCGGGTCGACTAGCCCAAGAGTTCTCGGGGGGAGGCATATACTAGAGACCAGAAACTTTTCCTACCACATGTAGGTTTTTTGCCTTTCCCGTCTCCTGTTCCACCCATAGTCTCAGGTGGACTCTTCTGTGTATTAGCACAGTCATCTTAATGGTTTTATCAATGGGCCGTTTAATTGTTGTTTTCAAGCTGAGCCATCAAAGTATTTAGAATAAGAGGTGCACTCCCTAAATATGTCATCAATACTGCACCAATTGACGATTCTGGTGAAAAAGATCAGCCCAAGCTCCTCTGTGCAGCTGATCAGTGTCTCAGGCCCTTTGTTTTGCAACAAAGAATTGGACAACAACTCTCGACTTCCAGTTGTTTATTTGCATAGTGAATGCTCCTGCTGGGGACATGGGTGTTACCCTGGCCTATGCAAATAGTATTGCTTTTGTAAGTATTGGTCTTGTCCTGCATACGAGTTGCATGAACTGTGCTTTGTCCATGACACAAGAACCCTACCGAGGTGCGGCAAATATGTCAAGAAGCTTGAAAACCTACTTTGACCCCACCCTGAATCGCCCTGCCCCACCACCTTTGCTCAAAAACTGATAACGGACTATTTCGTGGTGTGATCCAGAAGTAGTAAATGGAGAGGCAAGAGTCTCTCTGGTAAAGCATATCACACTAAAAGGAAAGTGGCTCCCCTTGCCGACCCTTTCATCACTCTAAATGCATCTCCCACAGGCCTAGTATTGTGCACTTTTATCCTCCCCAGCACCCCTTGGGGGCATCACCAGCCACACTTTGCCCTTTATTTGTCTTACTCTATGTCTAAAGAAGGTCGGACATGTCTCTGGATTTTTAGACACTTAAACACAGATCACATATGTGGCTTCCTCATTCGCTGTATAACCTTATCCTTGCTATGGCTAACATCGGTGCCCCTTTTATGCTTTTAATAACTGTTTTATTGTAAAATTGATAAGTTTTTAACTAGCTAAACAATAAATCTTTAATTACTTACCATGCCATTGGCGTGTACCCTTAACCTTGCATTTGGGTTGCATTCTCCTTGTTTGCTGAACTGGTGTCATAGAAGATGAGGAATATTTCTTCATCGTCCTGTTCTAGGACACTGCAGAGAGCAGAGCTGGCTGCCATTTCTCCCCAGGATTATTCTTGGAGGCGGTGCGTATTGATTTAGTTGATGGTGGGGACTTCACTGGTTTTGTCCCCTGCTGGTTGCTCCTGCATACCTGTGTGAAGCGATTTGGCCTTCCACAGTTTGAACAGACTTTTCCTTGAGTGAGGCATAATTCTTCTATTTGGGTCTTGGCACCTCAATATCCACACTGGTTTGTGTTCAGCCTTGTGCTGTTGCAGTAGCTCAGGGTCTTTGTTCCCATCACAAGATGAAGAACACTTTTGCCTTTACTTGGAATTGAAAATCAGGGTCTGACTTGACCATGATTTAGGCCAGGACAGACTCCATCGGCTTTGCTCTGCTGTTTGATAGTTTATCTAATCACCCTAATATGAGTATGTTATCTCGTTTCATCCCTGGCTCTTAGAGTATCAGTCTTCTGAGTACTGATACTCTTGTACTATTAAGGCTCCTACATCTTCGGAATAAGTCATCATCTGTGCATGTGCTTGCCAATTCAAAGAGGCTTGCTTAGAAGCGATATACTGGCTTCCATAAATCAGTATATTGGCTTAGCTTCCCTTTCCTGAGACTGGTGCAACTTTAATCTCTCATAAACTGGATTGAGCTAGACAATCAACTGACCCGTCAAAGTCATTAGAGTTCCTTCTGTTAGGGAGGCTCTCAAGACCTTGAAAATCTCCTCCAAAAGCAAAGTGTAATAGAAGGTGTAAAAGTAGTTCTTAAGCCTACTCACCCAGGGTTTCCCTCTTTGCACAGCAGATGTGGACCCATGAGCTTGCGGAAGGAAAGGAGAGAGCCAACATATTGCGGTCTGTAATATGAGTACAAGAATATCATGGTACACTAATATCAGCCACAAAATATCGAGGGAGAAAATATTGAAAGGTAAGTGCACTTGGGATAGACTTTTCCCTAACTTAACTTCCATCATTTAGCTCTAGTCTCTTAGTGTAAAATGCACCCTTGTGTCCAAAATAGGTGCATGGGTGAATTTGAGCTACGAAAATAGACTGAATGCAACAGAGCATAAAAAGCGCAAGGACTGGTTCATGCTTGCTAAAAGTGCTCTTGCAGTAAGATTTTTTCACCCAAATTACTCTTAGTTACTCAAGCAGGCATAATAGTGTTTTTAAGAAATTGGGTTGTTGGATGACTGGGGTGTGAGCCCTGGCCACGCAGCAACCACAACCCTTGTCAGGGTGAAGCACAAGCCAACCCTAAATTAACCTGTGCTCAACCTTCCTGTAGCTTGACACAGAGCTGTGAGGCTTAACTTAGAGGTAATGTGTAAAGTATGTGTGCAACACTTCAAACAGTAATACAGGATCCCACATCAAGTTGAAACAATAAAACTATTTTAATAATATAAAACAAGACCAAAATGACAAAAATCCAATCAGTAGAACGGGAGATATTCAACTGTAAAGATTTGAATAAAAAAAGCACCAAAAAGCAGAAAGAGTCAACTGTGGAAATATGGTCGTGCCAGACCGGGACAAAGGTACAAGTTCAGGCTGACCATGATGGAGCAGGGTGCCGGCTATAGGGAGCCAGTCAGGCCTGATGAAAAAGTACCTTAAATCATGTCTTGTTGAGCATTGCGAGGATCTGTGTCGAATGTGTCAAGCAGCCGCAGCGATTTGTCGGTTCCAAGATGTTGCGAGGCTGCGATGCGATGTCCTGCTTTATCCTCGAGGTTCATGTCGATGAGGGCTTGTGATGTTAAGTCCGGCGATGAAAATGCTGTGGAATCGAGGTGATGAGCTGGTCCTGAGGGGCTGTGATGCAAAGTCAGGCTTTGTTGTTGAAGCGTCGTCACAAGGGATGCGAGGGTCTGCACAGAAGATGCATCACACAGTAGTGGTTCTGAAGAGGCTGCGGGCTGTGAGTGTGATGCAGGTTGTTGTGACAGGGCTGATCCACACAGCACTGGTGCATCGAGTCTGCTTGGGGTAGCACTGTAGAGGAGATGCATTGATTCCACAAAGGATGGTTGAGCACCATAAAGCCATTCCAATGGTCCAGGACAGGGGTGGTACCACTTGGCAGGGTAGATGCACAGATGGCAGAGTCTAGGTGCTGGAGTCATGGTTGTTAGAGCTTTCTGTCCCTGAGACTCGGGTTAGGAGGCCAGTCAACTAGCCCTTGGAGTCACTCTGGTGGTCCTGGGTTCAACAGATGCAGGACCAGTCCTTCTTACCCAGACAAGATGGCAGCAGGTCAGCACAGCAGGACAGCAGTCCTTTAGAGTAGCAGTCCAACAGTGGGGCAGTGTTTCAGGAGCACAGCCGCCCTTCTTCTTGGCAGAGTATTCACAGGTCCAGAAGTTTACTGAAGATTTGGTGTCTGAGGTCCAGTATTTATACCTAGTTGTGCCTTTGAATGGGTTGAGGGTCATGCCTTTGAAATGTACAGGTGCCCTTTCTTCCTTGCCCTGGCTCCAGACTAACTACAGGGGGATGCAGCCCCTTGTGTGGCAGGACAAAGCCTATTCAAGCACAGCTCTTCCCTCCTATCCTGCCAGAGATGGCCCATCCAAGCACACCTACGCTCCCTATTAATTGTAATAAGGTTTATCCAATGTTATACTATGGGAGAGGTAGGCCATGCAGTAGTGAAAAATGAATGAAAGATTATTTTCACTGTCAGGACATGTAAAACTTAAAACCACGTCTTACAATTTAAATACATTGCACCCTGCCCTCTGGTCTATGCAGGGCCTACCCTAGGGGTGACTTATATATATTTTAAAAAAAAGGCTAGGTCTGGAAAAAGGTTTATTTTGCCAGGTCGAAATTTCAGTTTAAAAACTACACACATAGGCTGCAAAGGCAGACCAGAGACATGTTTAAAGTGCTACTTAGGTGGGTGGTACAAGAAGTGCTGCAGGCCCACTAGTAGCATGTAATTAACAGGCCCGGAGCACAAGAAGTGCAACTTTAGTAAATTAAATATGCCAGATGGGTACAAACCAATTCGACAATGTTTTAAGGAGAGAGCACAAGCACCTTAGCACTGGTTAGCAGTGGCAAAGTGTGCAGAGTCCTAAAGCCAGCAAAAACAAAGTCAGCAAAACAGGAGGTCTGAGGGCTAAAGGTTAGGAGGAAAACCATGCCAAGGATGCCAGGTCTAACAGTGTTATTATGGATAATTCTCTGTCAAAGAGTAACACGGAATTACCAAAATGACTCCATTTACATCAGCATACCAAAATTACCCCAGGTCTATTTCTGGGTCCTGGATTTGTTGCCTATTGACTTTTGAACTGACTTTTCTTGCTTCTACCAAATGGGACCATTGTCCTGTACTTGTTGATTGCCACTGCTTCATGATGGTTTATGTGAGCAGCTGCCTGTGTTTTTTCTACTGTTATGATATTAGTGTTCCACAATATTCTGTAGTCGATATCTTGGATCCTCACCGGCCCAACAGATGTACTAATGTATGTAAAGCCATGTCTCTGGGCTGCCTGAGGGGCAGCTGCACCTGGTGTGATCCCTGGCCCTATTTCATTGTGCTGGGCATCATCAGAAAATGACAGAACACTGTGTCTGATTAGGTTCAACCTATGTTGTGTTCGTTGGCCGTCCCCTGTTATTCTCAGGTAGTGTGAATAGAAATTTGCCCCGGCTCTGCCACACCACAGGAAAACTCTCCCATTGTTGTATACTGAGAGAGAATTACTAATTTATGGCGCAACGCAGTGCTGCAACCAAAGATTTTGTGCTGCGTTCAGCTAAGAAGAGAGAGCATGGAATCACAATACCTACAAAGATATGGCATTTGTTGCTTTCATCTCCAGCGCTGAAGCTCTTTCAACATGCCCAGCATCACACACATCCCTTTGAACCATAGTTCCACTCGACCTCACACGCATCCCCCCCCCCGCATCCGCAGTAGCGGCTGTTCTTTCTCCTGCATTGTAGCCAAGACCTCGAACGACCTCCTCTTCTAGCTCTGAACAGCCTTCTTGCTGGCAGACTTCAGAAAGAGACTCAAGACCTGACTCTTCGACAGAGACACAGCACCCAGATACCCCTAGGGGTGACAGAGAGCGCTGTACTAATGATTGTGTGAAAGTCTTTGCATGCTGTTTTAGCATCGGTTTTGTACTGAAAGGGTAGTCTAACAGTACAAAATAACATGCTTACATATGCTTTACAACTTTTTGTACATAGTGTGTTTTCTGTGGAGTGCAACACGTGCACGGTGAGGAATATTTGGATGATTAATAAGGGTTATCCCTCTTAGCACCTAACTCGAGGAGGCATAATATTGTGGGGCAAAGCCATGTCTACCATGTTCAGTAGATATGGCTTTGCATCAAAAATCCTTAGCATGTATAAGTCAACATAGTCGATGAACTGATTCATCAAAACAATGCCTGCTGATAAGTATCTGTGTGGCTTCAAAAACCTGGAAAAAAATAAAAGAAACAATTGGTCAGATAATTCAAATGGAGAAATAAAACTAATCATAAACAAATTCCTCAAAGAGAAAATGATCACAAAGAGTGATCTAAGTAGAATCAGGGAATACCACTTGCACTAACCACCAGTTATGGCTCTATCAGCAGTAGCTAGTCATTTACAAGTGTCACTGGTGCTAATGGGAGTGCTGTGTGCATTCTTGTGAAAGACAATGGAAAAAGCCTACAATTGTCGTCATTCAAGCAGAAACAGCAAATCTGTAAATCCCTCAGGAAAAAATGTGACTAAACTCATCAGAGGCATAGAGTAGTGCCCTGTAAAAAATGAATTAATTAATTCATCCCCCAAATATGAAGTCCACAGAAGCACATTAAAATCAGTAGAATCTACAGCCATTCCAACATAAGCCTCCAGGTTCCGCCAAGTGCAACCTTTTCAGAGCATACCATATATCCTGTAATAGTTTAATTTACTGAATCTTCATGGGAACCTCCTACCAAGGAACCCAGAAGTCTCTCTTTTTTTCTGGCCAATTGCAATACTACCCTCAGCCAGATCAACATCCCTGCTTCTGGGGCTCACATGTTGCTTTGAATTCCATTTGCTTGTACCCTGCTTTCCCTCCCGCCTTCTTTTTAGCAGTAAGCGGTATCAGCTCGGTGGCCTACTGTCTTCATGGCGCTACGCATCAGGAGATGCAGCAGTAAGAGTGGAACCAGCCAAGTTAAAATATCTTGGAAGCCCTGCAGGAACTCCAGCAGTTGTGACATTCAAGAATTAGGGTGCAGGTAGTCAACAATAAATTTTTGTCGCAGGCAAATAGTATACTAAGGGGCATATGTATCAAGCCCTTTTCCCGATCGCAAACGGGCCGATTCTCAGAATCGGCCCGTTTGCGAACGGGAAAAGGCCTTTAGGGATGTATCACCCCAAAAGGGCATCGCAAATTAAAGAATCGCAAAATTTGCGATTCTCTATTTTGCGATTGCATTTAAGGAATCGCAAATTACGATTCCTTAAATGCAATGTATGAAGCACAGAAAAAGTGCGATTTGGCCTTAAGTATCCGCAAATTACCACCAACTTCAAGTTGGTGGTAATCTGCGATTTCTTTGAAAAATGCACTTTTTTGCATTTTTAAAAGTGCCATGTGGCGCACACATACATATTTCAGGGGTGCAACAGGATGTCCTTTTGACACCCTGGTACCCTTGAAATTGCATTCTCATTTTGCGATTGTCTCTTTGCGGGTCGCCAACTTACCCATGTGGTTGCTTGCGGGCGCGCCATCTTGTTTTGAGTTGTCTCGCGGTGCATGATCGCGAGAAGTAAGACGTGATCGCGCGACGCATGATGTCACTGCGGGCGCGAACTGTCGCGAGACAGCGCAAATGGCTAAAAACAATACAACATCTCATGGAGAACGCGACCGGATCAAGAAAACTTGTCGGCGAACGCAGGGATTCAGGTAAGGCGATCGCGCGCGCGCGAGAATGTATTATTTTACAGCGCGAGCAAGAAACAAATTATCGCCAAGCTGCGGAAACCGGAATTTTTGACATTTTCGCGCTCTCCGCGGAACGCGAAAATGTCAAATTATCGCAATTTCCGCGAACGGAGCGAAATTTTCGCCCAGGCCTACATACATGTGCACGGGAGCTCTTGTTAGTAGGATTTATGCAACCTTTAATCCTCACAAATTTATATTTTGAGAAGATCCAATGGGTTTTAAGCTGAAGTGTATTCTGCATATAAAGTGGCAACAACAGTTTTACTCATCCATTTGTGCAACACAATGTGTCCACAACATTGATTGGCAAGCAATATTGCTCCCTATAATGATGATGCCTGGGTAATCTTTGCTGTTGGTGTAACATGAAATAATACCTGTTAAAAGTGACTTTCCATAACCCCATGGGAGGAAGCAATTTGCACACTCCTTCATGTTTTCCTTGCTCTGTTCTGTATTGTCTTGTCTTCTTTTCAGATCTCCATTTTTAACCTTCCTCAAATTCTAAAGCATTTCCAGATGTATCTCTCCTCGCCACTGCTTTATATAGAGATCACGTCCAATGTATTTTGAGTGCCCGATTCACAAAGAGCCTCCGCACTCGTGGCGGAATCTCCGCAATAAGAATTCTCACTGTGGAGATTCCCCCACGAGTGCGGAGAGAGTGTGGATCCTCCACCACGAATGTGGAGGCTCTTTGTGGCTCTTTGTGACTCGGACCCTGAGTGTGCAGCATGGCAGACGCCTGTTCTTCGTCCTCTCTATGTTCTTGACGTCAGCGGCTCTGGTTCTTCATTCTCTGCTCTTTTCCAGATATTTTCTCCTTAGTGGTGTCTCTTTCATCCGATTTTCATCCAATGCCATTTGATCATCCATAGATTGTTATGCATGCAAACAGTACTTTATTCAAATTATGTCAAACCTTTTCACACACCTAACATAGGGTGCCTGGATATGTAGAAAAAACAGAAATTTAGTATATGATCCCTGGGAAGCTACATTCAATAACCTAAGTGTGGGCGTCCACAGTATCACCCTTATTTATTTAGTTGTTGTTTTATATAACACGGACATTGCACGAAGGCAGCAGAGTGCTTTACAACACACAGGATACAGGGTAGCAGCGGGTTACAGTAATAGTAGTTAATCTCTATTTTATATCAGTGGATGTGTACAAAAATGACCACAAGAGACAGTTACAACAATTGGGCAGAGGACATACACAGTTACACAAATTAAGATCAGGGCACAGTGGAGAAAGTACTTAAGTCTGGTCGAGGGTGAATTAACCAAGATATCTGTCAAATGGGAGTAGCTTGAGGTCCTTTTTGAAGGTTGCTAGGCAGGAGGTTGTACGGAGTGAGGGAGGCAGGGAGTTCCAGGTTCTAGTGGTGCTACCAGAGAAAGACTGGTTCATGTATCGTTCTCGATTAAAGGTGGGAGGGTTCCAGGAGCAGGGATTGGGCATTTCTGGAACCTCTACTTACTCCTGAGATTTTCGGTTTCTCATTTAGATGTGGAGATGGGCACGCGCATCAGTGGGGAGCCATTGAAGGGTTAGCAGGGCAGTGGAAATGCGTTCAAATTCCTTGATATCTAAGACGAAGTGTGCTGCAGCATCTAGTGTTGCTCTCAGTGGGCCTAGGTGAACTTTGGGAATGCTTGAGAGACAGCAATTCCATAGTCTAGTCTAGAGAGAACGAGAGACTGCACCACTGTTTTGAGGTCTTGTTCCGGCATCAATTGACTGAGGCCCCAACGCTGCCTAAGTTGGTAGCGTGCACTGTTGAAAATGGCTGCTATGTGGCTGTGAAGATTGAGAGAATTATCAATGGGGATGTCGAGTGATCTGGCACTCGTGACAATGGCGGGGCAGCTACCAAAGGCAGGAAATTTGGCCAACCATTCTTGTACTGGTGTTTTTGCTTTTGGAGGTGAGATCAAAAGAAATTCTGCTTCAGTTGGGTTGAGTTTTAAATGGTGGTCGGACATCCAGTTTTGAATTTTTAAGAGGGTATTTGAAAGCAGGACAACGTCCTCCGGGGATGATATTTTGAATTACATATGGGTATCATCGGCGTAGAGGTGGAAGAGATTCCCAGAGTTTCTGAGAGTTACACATAGTGGTTCTAGATAGAGGTTGACGAGGGTTGGGGAGAGGATCGAACTTTGAGGGACCCCTTAGTAAACACTGACTGGTCTTGAGAACGAGTCGCCAATTTTCACAATTTAGGAGCTGTTGGAAAGGTAAGAAGAGAACCAGCTGAGAACAGTGCCTCTACATCCCATGCGTAGTTCAAGATTACGAAGGAGGTCAAGATGGTTGACAGTGTTAAATGTGGCGCATAAATCCAGGAGGACCAGGAGGTCGGAATTGCCAGAGTCGAGGACTCTAAGAGAGTCATTGGCTATTTGGAGGATCGCAGTTTCTGTACTGCGACCCTGGCAGAAACCTGATTGGAGAGTGTCTAGGATGTTTTTGTTCAAAAAGCGTGAGGCCAGTTGGGACGCAAAACAACTGATTTTGCCTAAAAATGGGAGTGTGGAGCCTGGGCAGTAGTTGTTCAGTTTCTCCGGATTGAGAGGTTGTTTATTCAAGCGTGGAGTGATTTGAACCATTTTTAGTTGTTCTGGGAAGAGCCCTGTTTGAGAGAGGAATTGACCATGGTGGTCCATATGGGGAGTAGGTGTGTAACAGCAGATTTGCTAATAGAGCCTGGAATGGTGTCCTGATGATGGTTTGAGGGTTTTACTTTGAAGATAGTTCGTCGTAGGTCCTGCTCAGAGATTGGCGAGAAGAATGACCATGATTGTAGTGCCTTGCATACTAGAGACTTAGCCATTTCAAGGGATTTGTTGATGGGAAGCGAAATATGGATGTCTCTAACTTTTTTATCAAAGAAACCAACAAAGTCTTTGCAACGGGCAATGGATGGCTTAGAAGGCGAAGTGATAGAGGGGTTAGTACGCTATGCAATGACCTCAAAAAGGCGTTTCGGTCTATTATTCTCAGAATTCATGAAGACACTAAAATGGGAGGATTTGACTCTGAGGACATTTTCTTTGTATTGTTTTCTCGCTTTGCGGAGCTTAGTCATAATCAGGTGAGATGGTGCTTGTTTTTATTCATTCTCGCATTTTCTGATAAGCTTTCATTGTTCATAAAGCTCTTTTGATACCCAGGGCTAAGAAGGTTTTGGTCTGGATAATTTACACTTCAGGGGTGCACATTTGTCAATAAAGAATTCAATGCAGGAGTTGTACTTATTGGAGGCTTCGTTAATTTCAAGATGAGGTGTCATCACAATTTGGGTGGGAAAGGCCATGAGGTCCTTGGCTTCTGTGTCAAGGTTGGAGGTGTCTCTAAACCATATTTCAACTTTCTGGTTTGCCCATATGTTTTGGTGTGAGAAATGGTTATAGAGAACAGGATCTGCATATGATCAGACTAGTCGACTGGGAAGGGGTCATATGTCTTTAGGTAGGGGAAACTGGAGGTTATCAATTCAGAACCCTTGCTGCTGCTGTTAGGTTTCAGCTGTACAAAGAAGTCTGGCTGAATTTACGGAGCTAATAATGCAGTCAAAGATAATGTTGGTCATAATTGGGATGCCTGCAGTTGAAACAATTACTCAGTCATGTGCATGCAGTGCAATGACAGTAGCAATAAAAGAAAAGGTCAGGAAATTCATTTCAGAATCAGTCTAGGAATTCGTTGAGCAGAGGCAATATTGACATGAATACTTGTCTTTTTTATAATTATTTTGTACATTCTTGTAACATCTTAATCCTAAACCTAATATCCTGCATGACTCCTCTGAGATTTGGTAAGTTTCTGCTAAGTGGAACACATGATGGATAGGAAGGTAGTTCCTGATGTCTGCTCATGTGATATTTAAACATTTGAAACATTAGCATACCTTCTAGTGATATTCCCACATCACTTTATTATAAGGATGAATATGCTAAAATCTTTTTCTTGGAAAATGGAACATGAGGGAGGGTTTTGATATTACATATTTTTCCTTTCTGGCTAAAAATATAAAGTAATGTATTCAATTAAAAATGAATAAAACTCACTCTTAGAATTAAGGAAAGAAATACTAGACATCAATTCATTCTTTTTTATTACTTTTGAGATAATACACCTATAACAAAAGTCAACAAGTGTTGATTAGAGACATGTTTCCCATTTGTATCATGAACAATGGTTTGCAGGATTTGAAACTGATACTACATAGCTTCTGGAACAGATACACTAGAAAATGAGAACATGTGATCAGTAGTCAAGAACAGGGCACATAAATTAATAGGAGGCCAAGGAAATTGGAGAACAAAAAGCTAGTAATCCGCCTCTTCCCCTGGCTGGATCCACGCAATCTAGAAACAAGAATAACCCAACTACACGGCTTAGGACCAAAGTCTTAATGGGGGATCTAGTCCTAGCAACCTCATCAAACAGTTCATTCTGTCCTCTTCAGAGGGAAATCCAATGTTCTCAACCACTCTAAAATTTCAGCTGGCAAATTCAAACTGGATGTTAGGTGGCAGACTCCATTGAGCTTGTGGAGCAAATACACAGCAGGACCTCTTTGTCAGGCCAAGATCACAAAGTGACAACACATAGTTCCACATTCATCCAACACTCTTTCCCTCCCACATCTGCCTCTTAAAATTGACACCGATCAAAAAAACACTGACAAACAAACCTGTAAGGTCATCTAATCTGTGTCAGATTGTAATGGGAAGAACTGTGGGTGGCATTAAATACAACTCCTTCTGGTGTTTTCATGATGCCTGTATCTCACTCCTATATTCTTGTCTTAAGGTATGGGGTATACTATAAGCCCCTCCCTCTGCTAATAGTAAGAGGTTGGCCATCTATAAGAAGTATCCTGTGCATCTGTAAGTCTCCACTGGTGTTTGCGTGATGCAAAGCGGTGCAAAGGGACGCATGTGTAGCTCTCAAGTGCTAAATCTTCTCAGCACTGAAAATTAACCCGTAGGTAGAAGCAAATCTAGTTTGCACTATGAAGAGTTGAGTCTCTACTAGGGCATGTATGCAGACCCACACAAACACCCCAAGCCAGATAGACTAACGCTCCGACTTGACTGTGTGTCAAAACCTAATGTCAAGTGAAGCTAGACACAAAAGTAAGTCCAAGAGATATTTACAAACAGAACCCACAAACAACATGTGCCCTATGCCTTATGCCATAGCACAAATCTTGTTTGTTGTGTTCTTCTGTGGTGGATTATATGTAGGAATTAATTCTGGAGGATCCACATCTTAATGTGAGTTCTACACTAACCATCACGGAATCATCCTTAAACCATGGTGCAAGGATCAGCGTAGTACAAAGAAGCCTTGGTTAGTGCCAGCACTGCTGATGACACAATTGGCTGGTGGTTAGTGCCAGCACTGCTGATGACACAATTGGCTGGTGACTCTAGATAAATCCGCCCCTTTAGTCATTTTTATGTTTCATAGAGGGTTTAAGTATTTCACAAAGCAATATGTTGCCAGAAGGATAGTGAGTTTAGGGATGTATATTTTAGTAGCAGAATCTGTGAGTACTTGGGTGGACCTTTGTTTAACTAAGAATTACCAACCTGAGAGACGAGCAACTCACACAAAATGATTTGTTACTGTACTTTTAAGAGTGTGTAGTTACTCGCATACTAAATTTAGACATTGTGGGCATATTTGTAAAATGTAAAATGTAAATGATTTTTTTGTATAGCGCGGGTTGCACTCCACGGAGCATCTTTGCGCTTCTGAGTGTGAAAGAACCAGATGAAATTGATTCTTGTGGTGTAACTGGGTTGGAATGTTATATCATATTCTTGCATTTTGTGTCGGATAAGGTATAAATCCAGGTTTTAAGGGTCCTTCTGAAAGGGATTTCTGTGGGGATTTGTCGGAGTGGGGGCGGCAGAGAATTCCAGGCTTTGGACCCCAAAACTGCCAGGGCTTTACCTCCTTTGGTTTTGAGTCTAAATTTGGGGATGGTAAGAAGATTCTCACTTTGGGATCTAGACATCGTGAGGGGACGTAGTGTTGGAACATGTTTTCAATGTATTTATAAAGGTTTTGCATCACCCTTGAGCCACGAAAGGGGAAGCATGGGCGATGCAATAGTAAATGAGATTTATCAAGCCATGCAAGGCCACCTTTTGTGGCCCTGAGTAGCTTAATGCATGAGGAGTAATGCAAGACAGCACAAATCGTTGCCTTGTGCTACTGTACAGCAGAGAGGCGTGAATGTATGACGTTACAATGCATACATTTACATCACATGCCACTACAACACATTTTTTTAACTAAATTTACAACGCATTCCATTACATCACATTATACCTTTACAACGCATACCATTACATTGCATTTAAGGTAAGTGTTGGATAGCGTAGGGGTAAAAATTTCTATTCTAACTCCAGGGGGTGCAACAGTAGGGTAAGCGTTGGATAGTGTGGGGTACTATGCGTTGTAATGGTATGCGTTGTAATGACGTGCGATGTAATGCCTGCGTTGTAGTGACATGCGTTGTGGTGTCATGCGTTGTAGTGACATGCAATGTAATGGCTGCATTGTAGTGACATGCGTTGTAAAGGATGTTGCGATGTAACGACTGCGTTGTAAAGGTTGTTTCCCGGGAGGTGTGCCATGGGGGGAGCGTGGGTATCCCATGCATCCACCCATGGATTGTGACACATTCCTAGATTTACCAACATTGACATGCCTGGGAATGAGTCAGAATTGTATGCCTCTCCACCACTAGCGTAACAAGGAGAAATAACTTTATTTCTGCTTGTTGTTTCCTCTTTCTATGTGTGATGCATATGTGTGCTGCCACCTGCAGCACACTTGGAAAGAGGAAAATGCCTCTGAGGATTGTTCTTGTGCAGAAAGGTGTTCCTTCCTACACCTAAACAATCCTGCCTGCAATGCAAACACCCCTACAACATCACACAAGGATGCCTGCGTTAGTGCTGGACAGCCAAAAGTGCACCAGCGATATGAAAGGAGAGGAATGTGCTGTATAATGGCAAATACAGTGCATCCCTTCCCTTTCACGCAGCGCAGCAAGCTGGCTTGCTGTGGTGCATGTTTTTTTAATAAATATGACCATGTATCTCTAGGGACTAACTTAAGTATGAGGAACAGGCATGGACACACGCATTGGTGTTCGATTACGTGCCTCAGAAAAGTGCAATTCCTGCACAAACACCTGGTGACCTCACTGTAATTTCTTGGAATCAGCGAGAGAGTTGGGGAACAGCCCTCAACTCCTCATTGGACAGTAAAGCCTTCCATTCCCTGGGACTTCCTGTTCCTGTTGACAGTCATACGATTTCGGCTCCCTTCACACAGTCTCCCGGTGAGGAGTCAGTGAGAAGCCAAAGTTATGCGGTGGCAGAAAAAATGAGCTGAAAACCCCTGTAAACTGTGGATATTCAGCTCGTTTTTGGAGGCTCTGAGCATCCCGTGTCCATTAAGGGGCGTGAAATCACCCCCGAACATCGGCAACAGACACAATGACCGTTGATTTTTAGGTCTCGCCGGACCCAGCGCATGCGCTGGACTGGCGAGACTTATTGAGAGGGCTCCAAAAAGTACTACCAGGCCAGCCTAGAGCTACAATACATGTGCGCGGGCGCGTGCGCTGTGCTTGACCGCGATTACTTTCACTTTCGCTTTGATGTTTGATCGCGATCACTTTCACTTTCGCGGGCGCACGGCCGCTTGGCATAGCCAATAGGTCTCGCTTTTGGGACCTTATAAGTATTTATTTATGCAACTGTTGCATGGCTAAACACTTATAAGGTCCCAAAGGCGAGACCTATTGGGTATGCAAATGCTTGTTATTTTTCTGGGAGAGGCACAGGGGGGCTTGTTGAGGGGCAGAGTAGCTATGGGCATTAGGCCTTGCGCCTTCCAAGGCTCCGCCTCTCCTCACACGGTGGTATTAATTGTAAGTTTTAGATCAGTTAGTTTAATTTTATTTAGTCCATTGGTTTTTCCAAAAATACTAATGAATGACAATTCAGGATCTTACCAACAACTGTTGCAGAGCACAACTATTAGAAGAGTAACAGCAACGGATAAGCACGGCTAGGGAGAAGGAACACATTGAGGATATATGCTGTCCAGTGTTACTGTGCTGTTGGCAAGGATGTGCACCTATCAACACTTTTGCAATAGTTAAGAATCCAGTTTTCTGCAGAAGCAGCAAAGCATGGCAGATTCACTACAACCAAGACTCTGGGCGCTACGCAATCCACCAAACACCTCCACTGTCCGGCATGTGATGATGAACCATATATTTGTGACCAGCTTTTGGCAGGTCAGTGGGTCAGGATTAGTCTGAGCTGAGAAGATAATAGATTTTACAGAAGCAAGATGCACATATGATGAGTGAAACCAGAGCTTAGTTAATAAAAGACTTAGGGCCACATGCATCAAACTTAGGAATTGCGATTCCTAAATTGCGATTTTTAATGAATCGCAATTTAGGATTCACAATTCCATATCCATGTAGGAATCACACAAAAATGGGCGATTCATACACATTCCTTATTTGCGACTCGCAAATTACAAATCGCAAATAAGGAATGTCTTCCCATTCTTTCCTATGGGCCTAGAGGTCCATAGGAATCAATGGAAATTGCACACGTAGTTTGCGAGTACCAAATAGGTACTCGCAAATTGCGCGTGCAATTTCAAGGGTGCAAGGGTGCCAAAAGGACACCCTGATGCACCCCTGAAAGTGCAATCAAAAAACATGTTGCACACACGCATGCCCCAAAGGCATGTGTGTGTGCATAATGGAACTTTGAAAAATGTACTTTTGTGCATTTTTCAAAGTTTTCGCAAATTACCATCAACTTTAAGTTGATGGTAATTTCCGTTTCTTAAAAGCGAAATCGCGAATTTTTTGTTGTTGCATTGCATTTAGGGAATCGCAATTTGCGATTCCCTAAATACAAGCACAACTTAAGTAATCGCAAATTTTGCAATTACTTAAATAGCGATTTTTGCATTTGGGATGATGCATCCCAAATGCAAAAATTGCGGTCGCAAAGGTGCAGATTCTGCGAATCTGCCCCTTTGCGACCTCAAAAAACAATGATTCATGTGCTCCTTAGTGATGGGGCACAACGTATAGCTATCGAATATCAGGGTTGCCGAACACGAAGGCTGCGTAGTCCTAAATCTACCTGACACCTCTTTAGCCCAATACCCAGGGGAATAGCTTCAGGGGGATGTTTGGGGTGTCACACCCCTATAAAATATATTCTGTAGTAAATAGTTAGGCACAGATGCTTTCAGTCAGGTATGGTGAGGTGTCTCTCGGATTTCACCATAGATTTTTCATGGCCACACTGACAAACACACACTCACTCTCTCTCTTTCTCTCGTCTGTGCCTTATAACTTGGCTAGTTTAAAAACTATCATGTTTTAAGTACTCCTAACAATCCACACTTCTCTCTCTTTCCAGTGCCTCTTAAACTCCCCTTGTATCCTGATTCTGATATAATGTATTATAACAAGCTATGCCAGCGTGATTGTTGGGAAATCTGAAGTTTACACCCCCCGTCATATTGACCAAGCTACGCCACTGCCAACACCAGACGCTCCCTGCCTCTTTTTCTTACTCTTGCAGGTTCCCACTTTCTCCCTTTGCCACGGTATTCTGTATTTATCTTCCTCCTTCTTGGGTGTTTTCCTCAGTGGTCGAAGTGCATAAAAAAGCATATGATCACTGCAATGTGGAATGCAAAGGGGGCGGGGTAAGTGACCAGGGCGTGGCTTAAAAGCAAACAAAATATTCTGAAACTTTTTTCGGCCTTTCACCTTCAGGTAATTCCATATAAAATAAGGTACAGCTTAAATTGAAAATAAATGCAATTTAAGTTAGTCAGTGGGAAATCTACATTATGAACCCTTTATTAGTTAATGCACTGCAGAGATCTGTGCCTGTCACTAGTGAGCTACAGACTTGAATCCTGGTTGGTGAAGTTGAAAATAGTGACTTGTGTACATTTAGTGCTACGATGTCCCAGTCTATGACAGAAACCACTGTGAACTTTTAAGTCATTAATATACACATAATTAGATAGGCTGCTAAGAAATTTACAAGAGGTTTAAGATAAAGTTCTTCCAAAATATAGATTATAGTAATACCCAGACCATACATACTGCAATTTTCTTTTTATAATTGTCCATTAAAAGCACACACTTTTTAAATGCTGCTTGTAACTCCCTTGCAATATCACTTAAAAAAGAATAAGTCTGTGATATCAGAAAGCTTCAAGTGTTCCCATCAATTAAAGCCAATACCGTCTGCCAAGCACCGTTTACATCTGCAGTTGGGCACATTTTAATTTCTGTCAGGCAAGCAGGCACCCAGGCAAGATGGCTTGTTTAGCTGTCTCCCCCTTCCTCTGTTTCACATCACAGGAGACTCCCTGCCTTACATTTCAGCCAGGGCATTAGAACTCTCTGAATTGACTGCCTTCTTATGGGTACGTCATGCCCCGGGGCGTAACACAGGCCCCCGCATCCCCCGCAGTGCGGGGGGGCCCGCAAGCTTCAGGGGGCCCCCTCAGCACTGCACTTTGGCCGAGGAGCTCCTGAAAGAGTCCGGAGAGGGCCCCTCCACGTACCTTGCAGGGGGGCCCCCTCAATTATCGTTACGCCAATGGTCATGCCCCTCAAATTCGGCCTCCTACGACCACTGGATTTTCTCTCTCTTGCTCTGGGTCGAAGTCTGATGAAAAAGAAAAGTGCTGGTCCCCAAAAATAAGCGCCTGTCCCCAAAAATGAGTTCCGGTTGGCCCTCCCTGCAACCACCAGCTCAAAATAAAACTGAATGATGCTCCTCCAGAGAAAGTGATGAATCTAAAAAGTCTGTCTGCATTGGTGCCTCCTGTCTGAAGTGCCCCAGGTAGCCTGCTGGTTGGACCAGCTCTATGATGGAGGATCTCACTGAAGAGATGGATGTGCAGAACAAGACTTGCTGAAAGGTCTGTGAAGACGCAAGAGAAACGATGGATGAATAGTCTGTATCACTTTGTGTCAAGTGCTGGACGCAAGAGAGATTTATTGTTTGATTTGACTTGCCTGAAGAAAGGCCAATGCCTTCTGGTAGCCACTTCTTCTGTTTTGTAGATATAACCACATATGTATTGGACAAGTATCTGCAGAGAAGCACCACATCAAATGGAGGAAAAAAAACTGATGACATCACAAACCTTTAAGGACTGAAGTAGAATAGGTGATGGAGGGTCCAAGATCTCAAGGCCACAACAATGCAAGCAAATGCCCTCTGGAGTCACATGGGTGTTTGTAACTGACCTGTGACGTCATGCCAGTACATGACGTTAATCTAGGGTGTCCTCCAGATAGGAAATGCAGATGTGTGAAGGTTTTCAGGTGTATGACACTCACCTGGGATGCTACGTCTACCGCGTATGTGGCATTGCCCTCTGGTGTCCTGCAGATGTGTGTCACTGATTTATAATACTATACATTTATATGTTCTGATCTGCGGTGTCATGCAAGTATATGTCGCTGACCTGTCATCCCATCTGGATATATGTCTCTGATCTTAGACATCCTGAATTACAAGTTTTGATTAAATGGTGATGCCAAGCAGGTTTATGTTTCTTATCTGGAATGTCATGCTTGTATCTGTCTCTGAGGAGCAAAGACCTCTCAATTTTTATGTCATGCAGGTATATGCCTTGGACAAGTGATGTCATGCAGATGCATGTGTCCTATCTGTGTTATCATGCATGTAGAAGTCCCAGATCTGTGATGTCATGCAGGTATATGCCTCTCAATTGTGATGCCATGCAGGTATACATTACTAACCTGTGATGTCATGTAGGTTGATGCCTCTGTAGTTTGATGTCATGATGATATGTGCTTCTGGTCTCTAATGTCCTGCAGTGATATGACTTTATCCTGTGATTTGACGCTGCTGTACAGCTCTGACCAGTTTTGAGTTGTAAGGAAACAATAGCTCGTGTGGATTAATGATTATCAATACAGTATATAGTATATAATAATAAAAAGGAAAGGGGTTTAAACGAGATGTCAGAAGAAAAGGCAAAGCCATACACAGTGGGTCTTATTGTAAAGAATATTTTTCCTTTATATTACAAGAATATTTTCATAGAAAGTAGACATAAATACAAAATACAAATTGACATTATACATACAATTTACAAAATAGTGTCCCAATGAAAAAAATAATAATAAACCTAAACAAACAGTTAACATAAAGTGCAACATACAAAAAAGGTTTTCATTTTTCTTTTCCAAGGCAATCATAAACAAATAATAATTCAAGTTAACACTCAAGCATTCTGAGTGTTGCTTTATTGATTTGCCTTTCAAGTCAACGGCGTTTCGACCCTGTTCCAATTTAAAGGGTCTCGTCAGGACAGTCTAATAAGGGGACACCTTATCGTCCGGGGCAGGTCTAGCGTTTAAATATACGGTGACACCGTGTTTAAGGTGAAAATTAAATACTCACAGGTACCCAGCCGGGTGCCCTGTGAGGAAGAACTCACACGGAGGCAGTTGCCCACTGTTAGTATGTCAGCTCTTGAATTAGCTCGATGCGAGAATTTAATAAACCCAACCCACGGAGGCTCCAAACTGCTAAATAGCTGTCGTTATGCTTCCAAGAGTCCAGTCAACTCTTTTCCTTACTTCCAGGGTTACGAATATCCCGAAAGGTGCTACAGCAGGCGAACAAAGTCCTGTCTGCTTGTAGTACCAAGCAGACAGGACTTCGTTTGCCTGCTGTAGCACCTTTCGGGATATTCGTAACCCTGGAAGTAAGGAAAAGAGTTGACTGGACTCTTGGAAGCATAACGACAGCTATTTAGCAGTTTGGAGCCTCCGTGGGTTGGGTTTATTAAATTCTCGCATCGAGCTAATTCAAGAGCTGACATACTAACAGTGGGCAACTGCCTCCGTGTGAGTTCTTCCTCACAGGGCACCCGGCTGGGTACCTGTGAGTATTTAATTTTCACCTTAAACACGGTGTCACCGTATATTTAAACGCTAGACCTGCCCCGGACGATAAGGTGTCCCCTTATTAGACTGTCCTGACGAGACCCTTTAAATTGGAACAGGGTCGAAACGCCGTTGACTTGAAAGGCAAATCAATAAAGCAACACTCAGAATGCTTGAGTGTTAACTTGAATTATTATTTGTTTATGATTGCCTTGGAAAAGAAAAATGAAAACCTTTTTTGTATGTTGCACTTTATGTTAACTGTTTGTTTAGGTTTATTATTATTTTTTTCATTGGGACACTATTTTGTAAATTGTATGTATAATGTCAATTTGTATTTTGTATTTATGTCTACTTTCTATGAAAATATTCTTGTAATATAAAGGAAAAATATTCTTTACAATAAGACCCACTGTGTATGGCTTTGCCTTTTCTTCTGACATCTCGTTTAAACCCCTTTCCTTTTTATTATTATATACTATATACTGTATTGATAATCATTAATCCACACGAGCTATTGTTTCCTTACAACACATAATACCCAGGCTCCTTGTGGGTAGGGTCTCCTTGTTTCCCATTCAATCTGACCAGTTTTGAGGCAGGTATCTGTTTCTGAGCTGTGATGTCCTGCAGTGGCGGCTCATGGCTATGGCGGAGGAGCACCGCCGCACTGCTTTTAAGCAGTGCGAAGAAGAAGCATAGAATGATAACTTTAAGTTGTTATCATTTTATGCTTCTTGCTGCTTTGCGGGCGGGTGAGTGAGCGGGGCTGCTCTGCTTACAGAGCAGGGCAGGGGGAAGTGGTTTTCCCACTCTTAAGTGCTCAATGGCTGTTTGGTCGGCCCTCTCGGGCCGTCCAAACCAGTCATGCACACTTTTCCCATTCTCCATGCACACTGTATGACAGCCTGCATGGAGACCAAGCCCAGGCACCCATTCCCTGTGTTGCGCATCGAACAAGGATGTTGAAAACCAATCACAATCCTACATTGCAGCGCTGTGATTGGTTAGGGGAGCCTGGGTGCCTACCAATCACAACGCTGCATTGCAGCATTGTGATTGGTCAGTGGGGCCTGGCTGTGCATCCGTCGGAGACAGAGAAGAGCAGGAGCGGGGACCCGGGACCCTGCCCAAAGATACGTTGATTTATTTACTTTAAAAAAAAATGTGTTATTATGTGCGACCCCATCATGTGACCCGCGACCCCCCCCCAACCCTGCCATCCGCGAGCCATGCCAGCCACCACTCATGTCCTGCCTCTGAGCAGTAATGTCACCCAGGCATACGTCTCTTTTCCGGGATGCCATGCACATGTATATCTCTCTGACCTGTGACGTCATGTAGCTTTAGTTCGCTCACATGTGATCTTATGCAGGCACAACACTTGAAACCAAAGGTGAATGACAGTGACCTTGACATCAGACATTCATGTGGGCTTGACGTCAGTTATCAATGTGACTTACACGTTGTCTCCTTCTGGGTTACGTCACTATGAGTGAAGCACTCTCACAAGCTTCTTTCATCACAGCAGCATCTTTCATTCTATTTTTCGTCTCCTGCTTCCAGTGGGGTTGTTTGGAACTACTTTGAACACAGCTTTCACTGAAAGGTCGCCAAGAAACAAATCGGCATTCCAGAGATATGAGCGCCTGGGGTCCGGCCAAGTCTGGCCCCTGTCGTCTCCTGCTGGAAAACGAGTCTGTGAAACATGAATCATTCCAGTTTTTCCACGTGTGTCTGATTTATTGCAACAAGCTGACCCACCCCTATGCCTTCTCGCCTGGAACATGCAACCCACGAAGTAAAAGGGTGAAAAAATATTTTTTTTTAAAACAGATTTATGGCCAATTAATGGTCTCTAATCCATTCTGTCAATATAAAACATCTGTCTCTTTAAGATAAAATAATTCAAACAGTGTTTTTCTGCTGACTCCTGCTCCTCTGGCAGCCTCGTTAAAGCTTTCAACCGAGATTCACTTTAATTAGAATCAAATTAGGCAACAGCATTCCTGGGGAAGAGAGGGGCCGCGAGATCTGAAGGCCACGAGAAGCGGCGCGTCAGCAGCGGAGGCAGCGCGCGCTCAAAGGCCACAACAAGCGCCTGGAAAAGACCGCATTTTATCTCCAGCAGTGACAAGGTTTATCGGAGCATAGGCCTCACTTTTGGCTAATGCACTGATCGTGGGACTAGTCAGGAACACACTGATTAGGGTGTCCAGAGTTTTAAAGCCAAAAACCGGGACATTAAAAAAAAAAGAAGGACTACAATTTTACTTCAAGCGCGCGCACAGAATGGCAGCGCTCCTCAGCAGACATTTACAGAACATGCAGTAAGAACATAAATAAAATGCAATTTTTTAAACCCAGTAGCTTGCCTGTTAATTAAATTGCTTTCTTGAAACATCTGCTAACAACCCCTGCTTTGTAAAACATAAAAAAAGAACCACGTGCCGTTTTTAGTTCGACCCTCTTTAAAACCGGGACAGTCAGGTTCGCAGGGACGGACATTTTTCCAGTTCGGTCCTGCATGACTTCGTAGTCCAAATTTGTCCACAGACCCACGTCCAGGGCTGGTATTGCTTGGGTATCTATTAAAAGGTAAGGAATCTGCGGCTAGATGTCTCTATCAGATGAACAAGTTACTTACTTTTGGTAACACGTTATCTGGTAGAGACAATATCTAACCACAGATTCCATACTGACACACCCTTCCTCCCCACTCTGCGGACAGATTTCTAGGATCAGGGTGATCCCTTTCAGGGCCCTAGCTTGGACACATCAGTGTCAGTGTACTTCATGGCTTCGCGCTTCTGGCGTGGAAAGTCAATCAATCAGGATTCTAATAAAGTGCGAGTTCTCATCCGTAAGGGTCTCGAGGTGCTGAGTGTGGGGGGGATCTGCGGTTCAGTTGAAGAGCAGGTCTTGAGGTCCTTTCTGAATTGCGGCAGCGATAGTGATTGCCTGTAGTGCAGAGGCAAGGCATTTCAGGTCTTTTCAGTGAGGTAAGAGAAGGATCTTCCTCCAGCTGTGGTCTTGCGGATCCTTGGTATGGTGGCCAGGGCCAGGTGGGCAGAGCGAAGATGTCTGGTGGGAGTGTAGAAGTTGAAGCGGTTGTTGAGGTATGCAGGTCCAAGGTTATGGAGGGCTTTGTAGGTGTGTGAGGAGCTTGAAGGTAATTCTTTTGTTGATTGGCAGCAAGTGAAGGTCTCTCAGTTGGTTGATGATGTGACTGTGGCGTGGGATGTTCAAGATTGGTCTGGCATTGGATTGGGAGAGGTCCAGGATGTGGTTCGTTTTGATGGACGTTGATGGCTTTATCAATGACTTTTGCTGGGAAGGGGAGCAGAGAGATGGATCTGTAGTTCTTGAGGTCCGTGGGGTCGGCAGAGGGTTTCCTCAGCAGGGGGTTGATCTCTGCATTCTTCCATTCTTCAGGGAAGGTGGCAGCTTGATGGAGCAGTTTATGGTGCGTCACAGTTCGGGTGCGATGGAGGTGCAGACTCTGTTGAAGATGTGGTGAGGGCAGGGATCTGAGGGGGTTCCGGAGTGGATGCTCTTCATGATCCTGAGGGTGTCATCAGAGGTAAGGGTCGTCCCGTTGGGCAAGGTCTGCTCCGACCTGGAGCCATTGGCCGTGGTGGTTGCAGGTGGGGTGGGTCTTGGGTTGCAAAGCTGTTGTAGATCTCCTTAATCTTGTGGTGGAAGAAGGTGGTGAGGTTGTCGCAGAGGACTTGAGAGGGAAGAATGTCTGCTGTCTCTGTGCTGGATTTGGCGAATTCTTTGACCAGGGCAAAGAGTTCTTTGTTGCCGTTGACGTGTTCCTGTATGGCTGCTTTCTTTGTTGTTCTGATGAGGTGATGGTGTGCAGCGATGACGGTTTTGAAGGCTGTGTGGTCTGCCACGATCTTGCTGCTCCACCATCTGTTCTCGAGCTGTCTGCAAGTGCTCCTGGACTCTTGGAGGGCAGGGGAGATCCAGATGACTTTCTTGAGGGGCTACTTGCCTGATGCTTTCCTGAGAGAGCCAGTGTGTTGGCCAGTCAGAGATCCAACAGTTGAGGTTGCACGCTGAAGTGTTGGTGTCAATGGATATTGGAGGTGAGGTTTGTCTGGGGGAGATGGTAAGCTGGTCTTCGGTGACCTTGTTCTAGCTTCTGCGAGGATCGCGGTGGGTGTGGTGGCGTATGGTGGGTTTGGTGAAGAAGTGGACGCAGTGGTGGTTGGTCCATTGTGGCTCGGAGGTGTGGTTAATGGATATGTTGCTTGTGGAGAAGATGTGGTTGAGCGTGTGTCCTGCTGAGAGGGTTGCAGATGTCACCAGTTGTTTAAGTCTGATGGTGGCGAGGTTCTCCAGTAGGGATGAGGTGTTGTGGTCGTCGAGGTTGACCAAGTGGAAATTGAGGTGGCCAAGGAGGATGTAGTCCATTGAGGTAAGAGCATGGTGAGTTATGAAGTCGTGAAAACGAACTGATGTCAGCGCACTAAGGTGGCACCCATATAGGTGATGCAGATGGCACTTCCAGCGCAGACAACGCCAACAATGCCACGCAGAGCCAAGCATCAACACCTACCGGCACACAGAGGTATTGCCACGAAAAATCTTCCGGATCCAGTCTGACGCCGGGAGAAATATGGATAATACATGCCATTACAAAGAGTAGAAGATTAAGCAGCGAAAACTGGTTATATTATGCACAACAGGTGTCACTATTTCACTGCACAAGTGTCAGTATGTACCTATCTCAGAGCGTGTGTTTATATTTATATTCATTGAAAAAAACAAAGGTTACAGGGACGTTATAGTTAGGCTCAGGTTTCACTTGTACAAAAACCAGTGAAGTATTGCAGTTATAGTTAGCTGAGCTAACTAAAACTTGTGTCTCCCGCAATGCACAGCTCAAGGCCTCACATATTACATCACTCATGACATGGTCAGCGCCATCATTCATGACATCTCAAATGACATCCCTGATGACATCTTCAGGTGACTGTGAGAATTTCAAAAAGGTTTATGAGTGTTAAATATAGATACCAAGGTGTACGGGTGATTCAGTAGGTGTGTGAATGACTGTATAGGTAGGTGTCTTAGTGAATGTATGGGTGAGTGACTAGTTGTGTGAATGTCTGTATAAGTCTGTTAGTTGGTTTCTAAGTGGCTGTACGGTTGTGTCAGTGGGTACGTGAAAGTCAGTATGAGAACCACGGAAGAGACAAAGAATGAACCGGTCAATAGGACCCTTTTGCCTTGAAGAGATACATTTGCTGGTCCACACATGGGAAACGGAAGGAATATTACAACTTATGAACTCTTGTGCCAAGTCACTATGAAGAAACAGTTTGCACTGGGAAGAGTGCATTGAACTATTGATAACCCCGAATTGTCCAATCAGAACATTCGGTCTGCCCCTAAAGTTGCCATATTTTGTATGAAGTAAGGAAAGAAAAGGTATAATAACCCCTGATCAGTCATTACAGGAGGAGTTGGGATATAGCTGTGCAGTTGCTGTAGTGACCATTGCAGCTTGTTTTGGGAAAATCTTAGAAAAAGTTCTTGTTGGGTGATGGTTCTTTCCAAATTTTCTATTTTCTATTTTCATTAAGTTATACGCTGCCAGTCTGGGTGTGGAGTTAATCCATGCTACGGATTGATGTATGGACATTGCTGAATCTCAACGATATCATATTATATCCTGTATTTTGCCTGACGGTTCGATCCTTTGGTAAGGGTCAGACTGCCTGACCGCGATAGACTTTAGCTGAGAATGCGGATAACTCCCTGTTCGATTTGAAGCTATCGTTGCCTATTCATTGTAAATGATTTTCTGTATTTTCTTGAAAATGTATGCTTAAATGAGATTTCAGGCTTGCGGTCAACTCCCCAACACATCGACCTTGGCAGAGAACACGATGTCAGGAGTTCAATTCACCCCATGATCCCCAGAACCATCTGGGCATGCGCAGAAATCATCGCGTGCACATGGTGGCATCTGCTTCAGAGAACGCCATCTTGAGTACTGCGGCCTAGGAGGCCCGGACTCTAACTAAGCGAGAATAGACAAAGCAGCAATTAATATGCAGAAATGAAGGTTCTAATGTTTAGACCCACTCTAATCCCAATATATATTAGGATTTTCCAAGCTGCAGCAACATTTAAAGCGAAAATACTTACCATACGATAATTTAAAGCCACAATACAATCACGAAGCAACATAAACCATGCAATTTAACTATTTCAACACAATCTGAAGTTAGTTTGTGTACCATTGTTAATTAATTAATTTTGACATGCAATTAGCAACTTAGTCCCACGTGTATTTATGTTTATCAAGGTGCAAATATTGATTAGTACTACTTCCACTTCAAACATGTTATGTAAATTAATTTTAGAATGATTACGTAATTAATTTCATGCAAATTAGAGGAGGTATACAAAATCTTGTTGTACCTGCTCCATCAAAGGCATGCATGGTAAAGGCTGCGTTGTTAAAACATCCTTGTAAAGGATGTTTTCCATGTAGGAAAGAGTAGGACACACCTCAGTTAAGAACTCCACATCACAACAAATCTTTTAATTTTACTACAACTCAAATCATTTCATCACACTGACATTTCTTGGGTGATGAGACAACAGTTTAAACAAACAACAGTGTTTATATACCATAGTATCCACACACCTTCCCAAAACTGAATCCGGCTCTAGGATGTGATTGAAAGTGTGAAAAGCCATACCGTCGATTATAGAAAAACACTCCAATGACATGCTAATAATAGCTTGTGTACTAGACATATATTAATTATCTATATTAACAAGTCAAGGTTAGGTTCAGACACAGTTAATTAGTCGCCGCACTGTTAATTACACTATTCTCTGCAGGAAATCGAACATTTGATTTGAAAGGTCGGGCATTAAGGGCTTATGTTGTTATAAGATCAAATTTTAGGCAATTAATTCTGTGGCATGCATCTGTTATGCACAGTATGAGGTAAGTAGTAAGCCATGGTCTTGCCGCAGTATATTTTGGAATGTACACTAGCCTCTCCTTCCAACTATCAATGGGTAATGCAAAGGTGGAAGAAGCCACAGAGTGTTTTAACTGGAGACTCTCGAGACTACCTGATGGGAGGTAGAGTGTTGCCGGGCTCCTCATTTGACAAACTGGCAAGCTTGACAATGAAGGGTTGATGTGGAACCAAAGTTGTGGGCCTCCCACCAGGAAAGGTGAGGAGCAGAAGGTGTCTCAAAATGGTAGGCCGATGCCCTCCAGTATGGCATCAGGAACTTGAGCGGCACTCAGGACTATGGTGAGAACCTCAACAGTAAGGTCCTTCCACCTTGCGAGTCCTCACAACGCCCCAGGGCCATGCCGGTAGGCTCCTCCTACATGTCATTACTTCATCTTCCAGAAGATGAGTACCAAACAAAGGCAAGAACCTCAGATGTAAAATAGATGTTTTGTTGAATATGTAAATCCTCATGAAACCATGCACCTTAATTGTTTAGCACAATATATGAATAGAATAATTTATTTGAGAAGAGGGGCGTATGAATTTATTCATTTGCTCATTAAAAGTAACTATATGAGGTAAATGCAAATCATTCAATTATTTATTCCAAATAAGCATAATTGATATGACGTTAGCCTTAAGAGTCCTATTGGACAAATTAGTTTTTCCTCTAAATGTGTTTCCAAGCTCTCACTTCGCGTGTAGGGGTTTGTCCTTGTGAGTGAACATTGGCGTTAACCACCCTACATTGCTGCCGGTGTGACACGTTCATGCAAGGCACGCCAAGTATGGCTCACTGAGGCCTTCCTCCAGGCACTTATGCAGAGGACAGACCATTAAGCTCTAATCAACAGTGGAAGAATTGTGTTTCCTTGCACCATGCTCTCATGGCTATCTAGGCTACATATGGAATGGGGGGCTTGGACAGCAGGATCAGTAACTAATGTGTGGGTTCCATAGATGATGGTGACACTTGCTCAGAAGGGGGGTGGCACTCCACCCTCTGTACATTAAGGCTTCATTATACTGTAAGTGGGGATAAATCCACACACATGCAACCTACATGACAAGACCACCATTTTGTTTGGGGGAATGCAGCATGATTTCTGGTGAAGTCTGAGCACTGGCATGGGAAGTTTGTTTCGGACATGCAGAACAGTATCTGTTGTTTCGCTATAGGTTTGTGTAATTCCTGGGCTGATTTAACTCACATTTCTTCTTTTTTTGAAAACCATTGTTTCTCATCATTCACATTTTGAATAGGAGGGATCAAAGGGAGTCTTATGCCTGGAATAATATAAGCCTTTATGCATATTTCTACTCCCTGTAATATTTCCCCTACTCTGGACACCTACATATTTCTTCTGTGAATGGGAAAATGCTTCCCAATGCTGCTTACCATGCAGCTCAATGCGATGCTGCCCTCTGTGGGACTTTCAAGGTGTATCCAGTGTGCAAGCTGGCTTTTCAATTTCCTTCAGTTCTAAAAAGGTACCGAGACCTTGCCTTTATGGGAAGAGACATATAAAAACCAGTTATAAAACCCAGTTAATAAAAGGTTAGGGTTTGTAAAACTGCATTTATATCTGATAACACATTAACAAAAATAATGAAGTTCATTGGAAATATGTCAGCCGATGTCCTGTGAAATTTGGAATAGCAGTGTGCAGAATATTAAAGTTTAAACGTGATTAACCCATGCAATGAGATATAAGTCATTTCACCTTAAGCCCTTCTAATACACTGCTGATGACATCATGGATGGTATCACTTAAGTCCCCTTTTAATGGCTGAGTAGAGGAGTCATCCTTCCTTCTAATTGCTGAGAGAAGCTGACTTCTTGTGACTTTAACACATATTATATATATTAAAGTTGCTAAAAGCTCTTGCCTTGTGGTGCATGCACCTGGGAACTCTAAAATGTGTGATGGACAGAAACCTCTTCAAGGACAGACCTAGAGAAGAGACACAAGGAGCTAATGGGAACAGCACCAAGGCCCAGAATTACTGGAATTTTGCTTTGAGATTGTGTCATTATTTTGGCACAGCCTCAACCAAATATCCATTTAGGATTTACAAAGCCACACAAAGCCCGTTTTGTGTGGGCTTGTAAAAAAAATACAAAAATAACGCAAGGCGCTATGCGCTGGCTTGCGGTACTTTGCACCAGGTAGGTGTTACATGGGTGGAGCATGGGTGTTCCCTGGCATCCACCCAAGTATTTTGATGCAAATCCATATTTACTAAGGTTTATAAATATTGGTTTGCGCCATAATGGTGTGCCTACCCAAGGCTGGCGTTTAGAAGAAATAAAATATATTATATCTCCTGCTGCTTCTTTCTGCAGCACATTTTCAAAGAGGAGTAAGCCTCAAAGCATTTGATTTTTTGCAAGAAGGTACCCCTTCCTGTACAAAAACTATCCTGACCACAACGCTGATACCCTTGCGACATGACACAAGGATGCCTGTGTTGGCGCTGGGAAGCTACAGGAGCACCGATCCCAGTTAAGAGCAGAGCTGCACCATCTTTGAAAAGATGTTGCAGTTCTGGTCTCTCCCTGTCACACAAGGCAACAAAGTCACTTGCAGGTCTGTGTTGTGTCAAAAGTTAGTTACTATGCCCCTAGATGAGCAAATAAAATGATTACAAATGATGCCAAAACAATGAAACTGTCACAAAATGAATTGAAAAAAAGAGAGAAAGACAAGCATAGCAACTTCATTGTTAGGCCTGTAAAGAAATCTGCCCTACTCAATTGGGATTTTTGACAAATATTCCTTGAAATTCGACTAGGTACAGTTTTTTGATCAACCACTGGAAGTAGTTGGTAAGGTTTCACATTCCCCTTTTGGAACTGGAAGGGGTGGTCTCAAAACAACCTCAGAATGGGATGGGAACGTTTCACAACACCAGTTGCATTACAGACAGACACATTCATTTTTAAGGCACAGGGAGATTACGTGATTTGCCTAGAATCACAGGACGTTTGAGCCTCCACCCAAACTGGAACCTGGTGTGAGAAGTTGGCCTGATGTATGATGTCACTAGTTATAGTGTACACCTTATATCAGTCCAAATACCCTTTATGGTGATTGGTTGTAAAGTCAACCTTATAGACCAGCTATCCTAGTGGTAGCATGGACAAGAGCAGTCTTAGGCTAAACTCTGAATGGCATGTGAAGCCAGCTGTGATACCATATATAATCCCTTGAATACCAAATGAAAGGACACCACAACAGATATATATATAAAATAAAGTGTATTTATTCTAAGCAAACCCTCAGCACTCTTTATGAGATTAGAGGTAAGTACAACACAGTCTTATTAATGCATACAGTAAGTCACACAGGTAAGTAATACAGTTAGGCCCTAGGGGCCACGCAAACCATATACTAAGTAAGTGGTATAAGAACCACTGTCACGGAAATAGAATAGGCCTAGGCCTAGGGAATCGCTGGGGCTACACTACACTAGCGTTAGTTAGGAAGTGGGAGGCCCACGGGATTTGTGTGCAGAGTGGAAACACTCACGCGTAATGCGTAAAAGTCAATAGCAATAGTACAGTTTAGAAAACGGTAGATTTAGGACACTTCCGGAGTAGCTAGGAAGTTGAGACTTGAAAACTAGACACTAGGATAGTCACTATCCTGATGAGCACCGGAGTACCCAAGTTACCTAGCCCACAGGCTGCGGGTGCATAGGGGTGAAGATGCGTCGTTTTCGTCGTCGACTCCTATGGATGCCTGAAGAAAGATGCTGACAGGCAGCCAGGGGAGAGTGTCCGGTGGATCCCAAGGCTGGGATCAAGAAGAGAAGAAACCTGCAAGCAGAGGGGACAGAGTCAAGGTCACTAGCCAGTGACCACGTGGAACCAAGAAGGAACCAGGCGATGTCGTGAAGAGTTGCAGGTGAAGGTGAAGCTTGTCGCTGCAGCCAGGAGGACCAGGAAGCGTCGAGGACGACCAGGACCAGGAGGCGAGCTGTCCCACGAAGGCTCTTGCTGTCGGCGGCGTCGAAGTCGGACTAGGACTCACCAAGCCTTGGCAAGCGGAACCCACGAAGAACGAAGGACTTGCTTCTGGTGCAGACCAGGAAGGTCTGGGGTGCTTCTTCCTTGCAGAGAAGCGGGAGCCAGTCTGGAGGAGCCAAACCAGCGCAGAAGATTTCAGGGTGCGTCGTCACAGAGGCCACTAGCCGGCGGGCAAGCAACCGGACAGACGCGGCAAGCAGGAAAATGCTGAAGGGCCCCACGCAGGACTCGTGGAGTGTGGGGGGCTGATCTTCGGTGCAGATGGTGCTTGGGGTTGGGGCTTCTCAATCCCCGGTGCACAACTTCGAGGGTGCCTCAGAAGCTGCGCTGTAAGTTACTAGCCACTTTTCCCAGGTAGCCGGTCCCACGTCGCTCGTCGCCTCCACGGATCTCAGCTCTGCTGCAGATGTGGATGAGGGTCGGAGAAGTCTGGAAGTCAAGGCTCTGGTCAGGCTCTGCAGTCGGTTCCTCGTAGAACGGTCGCAAAGCAAAGGGTAGTCTCTTGATGGTGCCTGTTTGCACAGGGTAGCCACTCCTTGGCTACAAGGGAGATTCTTCAGTCTTCTTCTTTCGTCGAATGTCGAAGGTCCAGAGTTTCTGTTCAGTTTTGCAGGTTCAGGATAATCTAAAGTCTTGAGGCCCAACTCCCACTCTTATACTAATCTGGGGTGCTGGGATACCTGCTAGGTCACGCCTTATGGGTGGGACCTGGGAGGGGGTGGTTACACCCACTTCTCTTTGTCCAGTTTCGCGCCAGAGCTGGGGCTGGAGTGCCCCAGCGCCGGTTTGAACTGGACTATGCAAGGAACACCTTGTGTGCCCCAGGCATGTCTCATTCCTTTCAGCCCACCCTGCCCCAATACACTAAAGGCTGTCTGGGGAGGTGCTAGCACCTCCCCAAGCAGGAAACCTATTGTCCAGGCCTCCCTGGCTGGGATCACTCCCAGCAGCAGGAGGTCAGACTTGTGTCTGTGGCAGCAGCATCCATTTTGTGATGCTGAGGCTTTGGTTAGAGATAAACAGCAAAGTAGGATTTTAACATGTCTCTCCCTCTAGAAGGGAGGAATAATATCCTCATCACCAGAAATGGTATGGGGGTATTATTCCAAAGTGTTAGACACCTTACACGACATGTTTTGATAAAGCCAAACCATAGTTACCATAACCGTTTAAGATTATAAGGCACTTTAAGAGTATATGGTAGGCTATATCATAGAACAGCTATAAGGACATGGTTCCGAAAGCTGCAGACAGGCTCAGCTCATGCTAGAGCACCATCTCACATGTTACCAAGCACTCTGCCTCCAGGATTGTTAAGGCCTGCCATAGGAGTGACTGATAGGTACACATGTGTCTATATATAAGGGCAGATATAGGCATACTATATCTAAGCAAGGGGTGATTACACGACCTTGCCCCAGCTGAGTGATCAGCCAGTTGTGTCTGATTGGAAGGCCAGACCAGGGGTGGCATAATACATGCTGCAGCCCCTGGGAGGCCTAGGGTACACCTATGCCCTGGGTACCTAGGGTACACTGTACAGGGTCCAATAAGGTGATCCTTACCAATTGGTTATGTACCTAGGGTACATGGAGTCCATTTTACAGAGAGAGCAGACAGCCTGAGACCCTGAATGGCAGGATCTCAGGCCAACTAAGTCGAAAAACCAGCTAGACACTAGGCAAAAAGTTGGGGGTAACCATAGTCAGATATCCACCTTCCTACACAACCCCCCCCCAAACGAAAGGAGATAAGGCTGGCCTTGACAAGGTAAGCCTCTATTGCCTAAGTGGCCATATAAGGAAGAACCAGCACTGGCATGGTTACCCCCTGTCTCATGGTCCACTAAGCAACCCCTCATCCTAAAGATATCATAGGGTCTCCACCATAGGGAATCTCTACCTTTGGTGTGTCTTTGCAAAGTAAAAGGCTGGTGTTGAGATGGAGTACTGAAGTGAGTGTCCCCAAAGTGAGGCCTCAGCTTCCTCCAATCATCCTCCACCATGGATGCCTTTCTTTCTCTAACTGAGTTGCACTGTGCTCTCAGGGTCAGCCTCTGGCTACCTAAAGCTGGAGGCGGGGTCCCTTTTGTGGGCTTACTGGAGGGACAGGTCAGGTTTGGGGCACTAAGGTCCCATGTTTGCCTGTGCCCAACAGAATCCCTCTGGGGGAGGTCCCTAACTACCTGTGAAGGGGATCCCTCAGGAATGTTTTTACCCATCACCTGGCTAGGGCAACTAACCAGGCAATCCTCATTCTTTTGAAGGGGGGGCTCTTGTGGACAGGGGCCCTCTTGGGGTCCACTGGCCTCCCTGACCTCTGCAGCCCTGGGCTGACTGAGGCAGGGTAGAGAGAGGCAGGCTACCTGCACCAGACTGGGTCCCACCTTGGAAGGGGCCACTGACATCAGAGGCTCTGCCAGGCCAGGCCTGGCTACCTCTGGGGCAGTTCCTTCACAAGGGGTGAGGTCAGATCCCTGAGGAGGCTGACCTTTTCCTAATGTCTGGGGAGAGGGAGACTTTTCTTCCTCCCCACTACTCTCTGTTTGTGTGGAGTGATCCATAGTTTCAGGCTTCACTACACCTATATCAGTCTGAGTATGGGCTGAGACCATTACAGCCTTGCCAACCTTTTCAGGAAGGCACTCAGTTTGTGTTTGAGCTGTGACTGTCACAGCTCTGCCAATTTCTACAGGGAAGTCTGTCTGTGCCTGGGCTGTGGCTACCACTGCCCTTCCAACCTTTTCAGGGAGGAAATCTGCTTGGACAGGGGTTGTGACTGGCACAACCCCACTACCCTTTTGGGAAAGGCCTACCATTTTGGAATGGGTGTCTTGTTCAACTCCAGCCCAAGCTGAGAGTTCTAAGTCATTCCCCAGTAAGCAGTCCACAGGCAAGGTTGGAGACACTGCCACCCTTTTAGGGCCAGTGACACCTCCCCAGCTGAGACATACCTCTGCCATGGGATGACTGTTCTGTTTGCCATCAATGTTAGTCACCTGGTAGGAGAAACCAGGCAAAAGCTGCTCAGAGGGAACTAGCCTATGGGCCACCATAGTGATGCTAGCTCCAGTGTCTCTGTAGGCCTCAGCTTTTCTACCATTGATGTAGGGTTCCTGTCTGTACCTACCCAAAGTGTTGGGACAGGCAGTGAAGTTGGCAAACCCCATGCCACCATCACAGACAAGAGTAGCTGCTGTAGGGGAATTGGCTAAGCCAGGATCCCCCTGTGTTCCCCAAGAAAACCCAACCACATTTTTGGGGGCACTCCCACCACCTGGGGGATTACTGCTGACAGTAATAGGTGGTGTGACAGGAGTAGTTGGAGGAACAGTTTTGTTTTTAGCCTGTGGACAACTGCTGTCAGTTTTCCAATGCCCAGGTGTTTTACACACATGGCAGTAAGGCTTTTTAACTGTGGTAGAGGAGGGAGCTTGGGACCCACCACCCTGTGTGGAGTTTTGGGGCCCTGAGGAAGATTTCTCTTTTGCTTTATCCCCACCCTTCTCTTGAGGCTTGGTGGTATCTTTCTTTTGGTCACCACCCTGATTTTTGACCTCTCCCCAATTCTTGGGGAGAGGTCAAATCTGAGTCTACCAGGTGTTGATGGAGAAGCTGGTTCTGACAATTATTAAGGATCTGCTCCCTCATAATCAAGTTGTACAATCCTGTATAGTCCTGCACCTTGCTGCCATTTAACCAACCTTCCAAAGCCTTAGTGGCACAATCCACAAAATCAGACCAGTCCTGTGTCTGTGTCTTCTGGGTGTCTCTGAACAACAACCTATATTGCTCAGTGGTTAAGCCAAACCCATCTATCAGAGCACTCTTCAGGACTTTGTAATTGTTTGCATCCTCATCACTGACTGTGAGGAGCTTGTCTCTACCTTTGTCAGAAAAGGAGAGCCACAAGATAGCTGCCCACTGACTTTGGGGTACCTGCTGTACTTTGCAGGCCCTCTCCAAAGCAGTCATCCATTTGTGGATGTCATCCCCATTCTGATATGGGGGGACTATCTTGCTTAGGTTTCTATGGTCATAAGACCTATCCCTATCTCTAGGAATGTTGCTGCCACCAGTGGGTTCTGACCCACACAATTTTTGCTCTCTAGCCAGAGCAAGCTTCTCTTTGGCAAGGGCAATTTCTTCCCTCTGAATCCTCAGATTAGCTTCCCTCATTCTGGCTTTATGCTCCTTTCTCTCAGGTGAAGTCATTCCCCTGTGAGAGGAAGCATTAGAGATGCTAGAAACATGGGAGTGGATGGATTCCCTTGAAGGGGATCTGTCCCTCCTGCTTCTCTGTGTAAGCCTACTTGTGGGTCTGTATGGGGGGACCCCATGCAAACTCCCATGTAAACTTAGGTTAGCCTGGCTAAGTCTTTCTACTTGGCCCTGGCTGTCTACCTCTTCCTCTGAAGTCCCATCTGACTCATCTGTGGTGGGTAGACCCTTATCTACAGCTATGGCACCATCCCTGGCAGCTCTTTCAGCATCATAGGCCTCCAGAAGCTCCACTAGCTGTCTAAGGGTAGGGTTGGAACCCTGTTTTATTCCTCTGGAGGTACACAAATGTCTCATCTCCTGGAATGTTAAGGTATCATATCTAGAGGGGATCTTTTGCAGACCTGATCCTCCTGAGAGAGCATCTACTTGATCTACTCTCAGAGACATGATCTAGTGAGGGTGTGGTGTGTGCACCTACCTACACTAGTTGTATCTACTAAACCTTTCTAGTAGTTGTAGTCAGGGTGTGTTATTCCCTTCAACCTACAACTACAAAGTCCAGTAGGACTTAAGTATAATAATCTATGTTATATGTACCTAGACAATATCTGTGTGATCTTTCAATTTAGTATCTCAAGATTACAATGGTATTACAACAGCAAGCTCAGATCCCAACCGCTGCTCACCAATGTGAGAAGTTGGCCTGATGTATGATGTCACTAGTTATAGTGTACACCTTATATCAGTCCAAATACCCTTATGGTGATTGGTTGTAAAGTCAACCTTATAGACCAGCTATCCTAGTGGTAGCATGGACAAGAGCAGTCTTAGGCTAAACTCTGAATGGCATGTGAAGCCAGCTGTGATACCATATATAATCCCTTGAATACCAAATGAAAGGACACCACAACAGATATATATATAAAATAAAGTGTATTTATTCTAAGCAAACCCTCAGCACTCTTTATGAGATTAGAGGTAAGTACAACACAGTCTTATTAATGCATACAGTAAGTCACACAGGTAAGTAATACAGTTAGGCCCTAGGGGCCACGCAAACCATATACTAAGTAAGTGGTATAAGAACCACTGTCACGGAAATAGAATAGGCCTAGGCCTAGGGAATCGCTGGGGCTACACTACACTAGCATTAGTTAGGAAGTGGGAGGCCCACGGGATTCGTGTGCAGAGTGGAAACACTCACGCGTAATGCGTAAAAGTCAATAGCAATAGTACAGTTTAGAAAACGGTAGATTTAGGACACTTCCGGAGTAGCTAGGAAGTTGAGACTTGAAAACTAGACACTAGGATAGTCACTATCCTGATGAGCACCGGAGTACCCAAGTTACCTAGCCCACAGGCTGCGGGTGCATAGGGGTGAAGATGCGTCGTTTTCGTCGTCGACTCCTATGGATGCCTGAAGAAAGATGCTGACAGGCAGCCAGGGGAGAGTGTCCGGTGGATCCCAAGGCTGGGATCAAGAAGAGAAGAAACCTGCAAGCAGAGGGGACAGAGTCAAGGTCACTAGCCAGTGACCACGTGGAACCAAGAAGGAACCAGGCGATGTCGTGAAGAGTTGCAGGTGAAGGTGAAGCTTGTCGCTGCAGCCAGGAGGACCAGGAAGCGTCGAGGACGACCAGGACCAGGAGGCGAGCTGTCCCACGAAGGCTCTTGCTGTCGGCGGCGTCGAAGTCGGACTAGGACTCACCAAGCCTTGGCAAGCGGAACCCACGAAGAACGAAGGACTTGCTTCTGGTGCAGACCAGGAAGGTCTGGGGTGCTTCTTCCTTGCAGAGAAGCGGGAGCCAGTCTGGAGGAGCCAAACCAGCGCAGAAGATTTCAGGGTGCGTCGTCACAGAGGCCACTAGCCGGCGGGCAAGCAACCGGACAGACGCGGCAAGCAGGAAAATGCTGAAGGGCCCCACGCAGGACTCGTGGAGTGTGGGGGGCTGATCTTCGGTGCAGATGGTGCTTGGGGTTGGGGCTTCTCAATCCCCGGTGCACAACTTCGAGGGTGCCTCAGAAGCTGCGCTGTAAGTTACTAGCCACTTTTCCCAGGTAGCCGGTCCCACGTCGCTCGTCGCCTCCACGGATCTCAGCTCTGCTGCAGATGTGGATGAGGGTCGGAGAAGTCTGGAAGTCAAGGCTCTGGTCGGGCTCTGCAGTCGGTTCCTCGTAGAACGGTCGCAAAGCAAAGGGTAGTCTCTTGATGGTGCCTGTTTGCACAGGGTAGCCACTCCTTGGCTACAAGGGAGATTCTTCAGTCTTCTTCTTTCGTCGAATGTCGAAGGTCCAGAGTTTCTGTTCAGTTTTGCAGGTTCAGGATAATCTAAAGTCTTGAGGCCCAACTCCCACTCTTATACTAATCTGGGGTGCTGGGATACCTGCTAGGTCACGCCTTATGGGTGGGACCTGGGAGGGGGTGGTTACACCCACTTCCCTTTGTCCAGTTTCGCGCCAGAGCTGGGGCTGGAGCGCCCCAGCGCCGGTTTGAACTGGACTATGCAAGGAACACCTTGTGTGCCCCAGGCATGTCTCATTCCTTTCAGCCCACCCTGCCCCAATACACTAAAGGCTGTCTGGGGAGGTGCTAGCACCTCCCCAAGCAGGAAACCTATTGTCCAGGCCTCCCTGGCTGGGATCACTCCCAGCAGCAGGAGGTCAGACTTGTGTCTGTGGCAGCAGCATCCATTTTGTGATGCTGAGGCTTTGGTTAGAGATAAACAGCAAAGTAGGATTTTAACATGTCTCTCCCTCTAGAAGGGAGGAATAATATCCTCATCACCAGAAATGGTATGGGGGTATTATTCCAAAGTGTTAGACACCTTACACGACATGTTTTGATAAAGCCAAACCATAGTTACCATAACCGTTTAAGATTATAAGGCACTTTAAGAGTATATGGTAGGCTATATCATAGAACAGCTATAAGGACATGGTTCCGAAAGCTGCAGACAGGCTCAGCTCATGCTAGAGCACCATCTCACATGTTACCAAGCACTCTGCCTCCAGGATTGTTAAGGCCTGCCATAGGAGTGACTGATAGGTACACATGTGTCTATATATAAGGGCAGATATAGGCATACTATATCTAAGCAAGGGGTGATTACACGACCTTGCCCCAGCTGAGTGATCAGCCAGTTGTGTCTGATTGGAAGGCCAGACCAGGGGTGGCATAATACATGCTGCAGCCCCTGGGAGGCCTAGGGTACACCTATGCCCTGGGTACCTAGGGTACACTGTACAGGGTCCAATAAGGTGATCCTTACCAATTGGTTATGTACCTAGGGTACATGGAGTCCATTTTACAGAGAGAGCAGACAGCCTGAGACCCTGAATGGCAGGATCTCAGGCCAACTAAGTCGAAAAACCAGCTAGACACTAGGCAAAAAGTTGGGGGTAACCATAGTCAGATATCCACCTTCCTACACCTGGTTCCCTAGCTTCAAAGTCCACTGCCCTAGCCGTTAAGCCACAACCTTGCTGGGGAGAGTTTTACAACTCCTCTTTTAGAAGAAGTGGGGATGATCCTATATCTCCCCTTCAGAAGTGGTGGGAAAGGCCTTTAAAAAACCCAACTGAAAGTGATGGGGAAGGTCTTCACAATGTCCCTTTGGAAGAAGTGGATTATGTCACACACCGTGCCCTTGAAGGTGAGGCTGCAGCTTCTACAAGACGACTTCTATTCTTGGCTTCAATAGGTAATAAAATCATCAGGAGCTGAAAAGGAGACCTTTCCTTTATGAATTTTCATAGAGTCTGATTGATTTTCATTACTGCTTTTCCCTGGCTGGCCACTTACAAATTGACACTCAGCATACATGATAGTTAAATTGTCACCTCTCATTGACATCTAAGTGTGAGGATTTACTCATCAGGATACTGCTGACAGCAAAAGTGCCCACCGCAAGACCACAGGAAATTAGGTTTGCCCGCCCTCTCCCTCTGGTGAAAGGACATTTACATATGCTGACTGCAAGATCTTTATCAGACACTCTTCTGCTTCGCTTAGTCCATGGCAGTGGTGTTCAGTATACTCAAGGCCACTGGAAAGATGATATTTTGCACCTATGGCTTTTTTGCGAACAACTATGGATTTGCCACATTTTCCCCATAATCTATCATTGCTGTATAATCTACAGTTTTGGACCCAAAAAATTGTTTCTAGATCACAGATCAAAAATTACCAAAAGTGTGTGTTGCTGTGCAGTGGAAGGCCATTTGCATAGATTGACTGGTCACCTTGCTCTGCCGTAATTTGGGTATCAAAATTGGTACTAATGAGGAGAACTATTCACCTAGATTGTCAACATGTGACCTAGATTGTCAACATGTGTAAAACTTCTGAGACTATGAAGTAATACTAACTCAAAGTATGTTGCATTAGGCTGCATAATATACTTTGCTTGCCACATAATTTAGTCAAAGCTGACCCATAATTTGGTCCTCCCCTGCCGCTTCATTCCAGTTGCACTGAATATTTAATGATAAACTGATTTCCCTGGGAGCCTGGGTACATAATCAGAAAAACAACAATAGTTTCCTCTGAAGAAGCTTTAAGCCTAAGCTTCTTTGTCCAAACAAAGATGTAGCTTCCACATATGAATGGACAATTTTAGACTACTATATAGTCTTGTCATATAGGCATAATTCATAAGGTAGGTGCTTCAGAAGGTGGCACAGTAAAGATGATCAGTGATCACTGGTGTTAATTACAAAAACAATATTGACTGAATATCATTACAACATACTAAAATATCAAAGTGTTACAGTTACATTTTTTCACTAGAATGTATAATAGTCAACAATTTAGTACTTCAATGTTTCAACCAATATGATTATTTGTAATAGGGTCTTCATCAGGGCTACAGAGAAAACACCCTACAGGAATAAAAGAAAAGCAGAAAAAAAGAAAGGATAAATATTAACAGAGTGCGTGTACATAAATGTTTTTATTAGACTAGGTGCGAGGCGTTATATATGTAATCTTCACTCTCTTCCACGGATGATTTAGAGATACATAAGGACCTCTGGTCGTTGACAGCAAAAAGTCTATTAAAATCTATGATCATTAAGGGTCTGAATTACATTAGGGTGGACAGCCTGTGGGTCCACCATGGGGATGCTGTAAATGTCTCCGTCCCCATGGTTAACCCCTTCCCTGCTCATGACGGAACCACTCCGTCATGAGCCACGGCCGCCGTGTGCTCATGACGGAGTGGTTCCGTCATGCTGCGGCCGTTGGCGGCCGCTCCGCCCACGCGGCACTGATTCCCCGCCTGTGCGGGCGAACAATGCAAGTGGGCGGAGTCGTGACGGAACCACTCCGTCATGAGCACAGCTCGCCCGTGACTCATGACGGAGTGGTTCCGTCATGAGCATGGCGGCGCCGCACTGACCCCAAACCCCCCCAGCGCCGCGGCGGAATTCGTGCCGCGGCGAAGGGGTTAAGAGGCTGCTCATCTCATTTATAAACGACCACCTAGCAGGTGGTCATTCAAAAAGGCTTTGGCTGGAGCTGCTGTTATGGTGGTTCCTGTCCATGCATTTTACTATTTGCTGCTGGGCTGCGTCAGAAGGACACAGCCCTGTAGCAAACAGCTTTCGTTTTTTCTTTTCAAGAAGAAATTCCTGAAACAAGATTACACAAAACACGAAGTCCCATTTTTTAGTTTCAGCGTCATTGTATAAACAAAAAAGTAGAAAGGCATAGATATAAACTTTTTAAGGAATAAGAAGCAGCATCGACCATGGTTTTTAAGTTGTTTACTAGGTGCAAGGTGAACACATTGTGCTTGTGAAAAAAGTTATTTAAACAGAGTAAGTGGAACACTTAAGAACAAAAAATCAGTGTTTTCTTTGGGAAATATTTGAAAAGAGTATTATGCATGATCATTTACATTATAATATGACAATGAAAAAAATCATGACATAATTAACAATCCCAATTAGTCGATGGCGTTTCAGCCTCCATGACTTTAGGTCATCATCAGGTCAAGGGAATACAAAGAAGGCGATTGCTGCCGAGCGGGGAAAAAAAAAGAGTTACCCCTACCAATGAATACATTTAAAACAATGTAGAAAAATATGGGGTATACGTTTGGAGGTACCTGAAGAGGATCCAAGGCACCTGGGGAGAAGGAAAAGAGAAAAGACTACTTTAGTCACTACCAGGAAAACTCAGAAGAAGCAGCATTCTATGTGGGCAGAAAAAGTATGGCCAATACACTCATGTTGGAGAAACTGCTGAAGTGTATTTGTCAAGCGCTGGGCCAATGCCGCTGGTCACCAGAGAGAAGGGAAGGGGTCCACAAGTTGTCCTTCGGGAAACGATACTGAGCCGAGGATAAACTTTTATTAGCGGGGCTGTAGAGGACAAATGTCACCAGCCCGGTCAGATGTCAGCTGCAGAAAAACTCAATAAATCCAGATTAAACCGATAGGGACTCACCCAATGGTGAAGGGAATGATTATATATGGTCAAGTTTAGAGATATTAGGAATGCCAACCAATCAAGAATGAATCTAAAAAGATTAATGAATAGTGGATGTTTTGGGGGCGTGTGCCATTAATAATGGCCGCATTGTGAAATGTTCTAACTAACTCCATAGACAGGGGAGTAGGTGCTTGATTGGATTGACATAGCAACATGGATGCCTCGCAGGCATACTGGCCAGAACCGCACTCTCTGTACAATGAGGCACGCACACTGTAGATGAAGACACCAGTGTTCAAAAATACTAACTTGCCCTATAGATGAGAGAAAAAGAACAGCAGGTACACGAATGACTGCTCACATAAATGTATTTAAGTAAGGCACACTTGCTTTGTGTGTTGGGCGGCCTTGCTTGGTGGCAAATGATGCCATAGAACATGTCATGAGTGAAGTCATATGTGAGGTCATAAGCAGTGCATGGCGGGGGCGCAAATTACAGTTAGTGCTGCTAACTTTGACCGGTGAATTTCTGTGTTTTTTTTAGTTCAAAACCTTAATGTTGTCATTGACAAAATCCCATCACTATAATGTTACTTTAACCTTTGTTTTTTCAAGTGAATTTCTAAGGTTCTTTTAAATGAAAAGAGATCTTTACATCATCCCTAACGATAATGGTTCCTTAATCTTTGATTTTCTTTGAAGATGGATAGATAGATAGATAGATAGATAGATAGATAGATAGATAGATAGATAGATAGATAGATAGATAGATAGATAGATAGATAGATAGATAGATAGATAGATAGATAGATAGATAGATAGATAGATAGAGTTTTTTCATTGAAAAACACAAGGTTTTTATTCATCGTAATTAAGGGGGCAATAGGATTATATTTTACTAACTTTGGATAGAAATAGGAAACACTGCAGTATTAAGTGATATAAACAGTGTATTGGCATTATTTCACCGCCCTCTCTAGAGCTGCTCCTGTGTGCAGCACCTGCGTAAGGCATGGATGAGCTGAACCCAGGCCCAGGCTTCCTAGTTTCAGAGGGGCAGAATGAGTTTCCTAAAAAACTGCTTTTAATTATTTATTTTTCGGTCCCGCCTACCAGACTGTGCTATTTGTGAAAAGACCTATTGTCAACTTACAGTGGGCTTAGAGCCTGCACATTACTTACCACTGTTGACTTTCTTGTCACTCTCATTTGCCTGCTTTTAATTTGTTAGCTTGAGTGAGCTTTTCTTCCTCTTGTTGTGTTTATCTTTCCCCTGGAGCATGGGCTCATTAGTTGGGTCCTTTCACTGCTCACTTTTCAGGCATGACTTCTGTCTTTTTGATTAAGTTCTCCATTAGAGTGCATGTGTTTTCTAGCTGTCTCCATTATATGTTTTTTTCTTCCCTCTTCTGCTGTGGTCCATGTTGATTTCTTTCCCCTTTGTGTTTTTCTCCTATCGCCCTAGTGCGATTCGCTTCTGGGTTTCTTTCACCCATTTGCTGTCCCCACCACCTCCATGTTGCTCTCTCCCATTTACTTCTCTTAACCCATGTTCCATGTTGCTCTTCCCCTTCCTTCCATGTTTCTTGCCCCACCAGTGACCTCCGTGTTGCTTCCACCCCCATGCCACCATGTTACTTCTGCCGCCTGGCTCTACATATTTATTCGCCTACCTGTGCCATCAGCATTGCTTCTCCTACCCACGCCCTTCATGTTGCTTCCTCCACGTCTTTTTATTTAAAAAAATAAAAAATTTTGGTCCTTTTTTATTTAATGATCTAACACTGTTTGGTAAATAAAAGAAAAAGTACTTGCGTCATTTTGTAGGTGCTTGCTTTGTTGTATGTGTGCCTACAAAATGTCATGGCTGGCAGCGCCATAGATTTATTTCCTCCTATTTAGCAATGCTGTATAACATGAGGGATGCTGTACCGTATGACTAACAAACATTGCCAAAGCCAATATGTCCCAAAGACGAGACCTAATGGCTTTGATGATGCTCGTCATTCCAAACCTTCAGACCCTTTTCATTCTCTCCAAGTGCTGCACAGATTATCTTCTTTGCTCCACTTGGTCTACCTCCATTTCCCTTCCTCTGTTCCCGCACACCGACCCCCCCCCCCCACACTTGTCCCTTCCTACTCCTTCTCACCTCTAATTTAGCACCTGAATGGGTTATTCAGGCGAAGGCTAGGACTGGAGGTGAGCTGACTGGTGAACACAAAAGCCTCTCCACCCCTACACCCACTTACATCACCAGCAGCACCAAGGAGGAGGCAGCAAATGAGGTCAGTGACAGACTTTCCATAACTCTGTCGCCAGCCACTGTGACATTACACACAGCCCCACCATCCTCATTTGGACTGTTAGAGAGCAAAGTAAGAGGTGTATTTTCTCAATCAAGTGATGATGATAAAGTCATCTACAGCTAGTTTGGCACCAGTGATTATTTTCCTCAAGCAGACACAATGGGCACAACAATGTCTGTCAGCAGACCTAGCTTTTTTCATTCACATAGAAAAAGTATAGGGCAGCAGCAGCACCACTCATGTGTTATGGTCACTCCTGGTATATGTAACACTTAGGAAAGTCTAAAGTGTACAACACTGGAGAGACAGAGGAGAGCAGAGGGTAGGAGGATCAGGAAGGGCAGCAAATCTGGGTGTGCTACCTACCCATGACATGCCCTGGCTCTACGAAGGGGCCGAGGAGCTCAGCAGCAGATGGGTTGGTGTGGTTGATTGCTGATAGACACATCTCCACTGATTTTGTTGGGTCTGTGTTTACCTGGGGATGACATCAGGGGTGGTGGACCGGTGCCTCTCCTTCAGATCTTCTCTAAACCCACACATGCAGAGGAAGCCGGCTTTAGGAACCTGAGACTCTCCTCCGCTTCCCTCGAGGATAGGTGCAGCAGAGAGCAGCCGTGGTTTTTACACACCCATCTCAGAGTAGAGGACGTCTGGCTGAGGGGGTCAATGCAGTGGATGTCTCTGTGACACCACATCAATTGCTAAGAGCTGTCGGAAGCTATTGTTTTGTATACTTGTGTGTTGCGGAAGCGTTACACAACAGAAGTGTTAACCACACAAGTCAAGGATAAGTGTTGACTGGAAATTTGCCTTCAACCCTCAACAGAAAAAGTAGCACCAAAGGGCGGGAATAATGGCTGGTGCCCCTCAAGTAATTTTGTCTCCTTCCTCAGTTGTATCACCAGTGTTGCAAGATGTCTGCTGACGTCACTCACTGAATGGGTGCTTTTAGCACAACTCTTTTATGACACTACATCAGTGATGGTGGCATTAGATCGCCAATCGAGGATTGTGAGAGATGTGGCTGTGGCCACCATCTAAATAAGGATCACTGGCTGACTTGTGTGCCAACACAGCCTGTTCTAGAGCATTAGTGATGCGTGACCAGTTATAGCTAGAGAAGATACAAGAGTGATGTTCGCGAATCAATACGCAAATGCTCATGCAAACGTATATTAGGTTTTGACACAGCATCGAGAATGGGACTCTATCAGAAGTGGTGGACTAAAATAAACTGGGTGGATGCTCCGGTGATAGCTCATTAGACACTTAGATCACACTCTGATGGAAATCTGTCTTTCAAGTGGATGGTGAAATTGGAAAAGGCGGCAGGAAAGTACTGGAAGTCCTATGATGCGGTGCTTATTCATCAACTCTCGCCCAGATGTGGACTTCTTCTTGGCCTTTTGGATTAACAGATGTCCAGATGTGTGACCACACGTACAAAAAAGCTTAATGTCAGCAGTTGTGTGCATTCTGTGTAAGGCACTCAGTCAAGCACCGATGCATCAGGGGTCATTTCATGAGACAAACATGAGGGTGTGGGAGGCTGAAAACATGTTTTTGTATCACAAACCCCACTGGATAATGTAGCAACTTCATGATGTTGCAAAGCTGTACGTTTTCCAAGATCTGCACAAAATTGTGGCTCTTTACGCCATAGACGGTAGACTTAAGGAGAAAATTCTGCATGCATTTACCATTATGCAGACGAAACACTGCAAGAGAGAACCTGCATAAAAAAAGACTAGGTGCACTTTACACCATGACTGAGTTTGATCAGATGGGAAATAGTCTCGCAATGCAAGGACAATGACCTTACAATGTGAAGAAAAAGGCGAAGTCAAACTGGAAATTTAGACAGACTTTATGAACAGTGAAAATCAGGAACTTCTCAAACCCTCCTTAGTGTAAAAATAAACCCTCACTCCCCTGAAATGCTGATGGACTAAGATCCTTAACTGATTCAGGGCCTCGGTAATTGATGGAGTCATTGCAAACTGTGACATTTTCATACTCAAGATAGTAGGATAGAATGACTACCTTTTGTTAGGAAAAGAACAGAAGCGCATGGAGATAAATTGATGTTACTCGAATCACACAATGTTCTAAAGCGCTCAAATGTCCAATGTCCACAATGTCGATCCTTTGGAGATGTGGAGATGTGGAGGGACAGTCACTGGCTAAGCAAGCACAAACGCGTAGCAAGACAAGATGGTGAAATGGCTGCCAGAAGCGACCACACGAAACAAAAGTAGGAACAGCTCCAGAGATGAGCTGTTGACCCAGTCACTGGATGAGTCCATAAACTAACAGCTTCAGCAGGGCAGAATCTGGGGTCTAGAATAACAGCGTCATGACCATAGAGCTTGACTGGTGAGGATGTGGTGCAGTGGCCAGAGCTGCCTACTGGGGGTCTGGAGATCTTTGTTCATATCTCTGCTTCAGCTCAACATCCCATGATTTTGGGTGAATCGCTTAATCTCCCTGTGCCAATGGACAGCGCCTGGATACCCTCACGGGTGATAAGCCACGCTATATAAATCTGCAAATTATAAGAGGGTGTAATGCATAAAATGCGGCCCACATGGGTTCATAACACGGCCTGCGGCAGCGAACGTGTCAGTAGTAACTCTGACAACAGAGGATTGAGTCATTGGCCACTCAGGGATCTTCAAACGCCTTATTTGTTGCTTCTAAGGGGGCTGGGATGGGGACCCTCCTCATCCTAAGTTTTTTTATGTAATTTTTGCTAAACTTATTAGGAGGGCCCGGTAGATGCAATTTGCTACCAGCCGCTCTTTTCAAAAAATGCCTTTTCACAAACATTTTTTTTTTTATTTACTGCTTGAAGATGGGAGGTTCCCATATTGGAAGAGTAAATTAAAAAAGAACCGAAATGGAGGCCGGGTCATGATGCATGCATGCGTGTACATCATCAAGCTGGGGCCACTGTAGCATCATGACAAATACTTGCACATGTATGTTGACGCATGCCCCCTGTATATATGATCACACTATATTTTTCAGCTAACGCAGTTCAGGACCAGCAATAACCATTATTTATTTATTTCTGTCTATTTTTTTAACAACATCATAAGAAAGCATTGACTAAGCCGAAAGGTTTGCATTGACAAAGCCAAGAAGAGTTTTGACAATGCTTGTTTATGTAGCACTCAGTGCAGTCAGTAAGACTTTTTTAACCCCTTCGCCGCAGCAGGAATTCCGCCGCGGCGCTGGGGGGTGGTTTGGGGGCAGGGAAGCGCGGTGGCGCTGGGCTCGTGGCGGAACCACTCCGTCACGAGCCACGGTTGAGCTGTGCTCATGACGGAGTGGTTCCGTCACGTCTCCGCCCACTGCGCTAATCGCCCGCACAGGCGGGGAATGAGCGCCGCATGGGCGGAGCGGCCGCCAACGGCCACAGCATGACGGAACCACTCCGTCATGAGCACAGCGCAACCGTGGCTCATGACGGAGTGGTTCAGTCATGAGCGGGGAAGGGGTTAAGGAACTCCTTATTTTGCCTGATAAAGAAAGCGAAACACAATGAGATTAAAAGACCTTTTGCTTGTTAACCCCTTCAGTGCCCGCCCCTTTCCCCGCCCTGTGCAGGCCGTTGTATTAGCGGGCGGGGTTTATGACGAGCTGGGCTCGTCATGGGCACAGCGCAACCGCGGCCCATGACGAGACCAGCTCGTCATAGGCATTGAAGAGGTTAATGAGGCTATGATGTTTTTCACCCCTTCTTAGAGCCCCTGCAGCTCGACTCTGCCTTTTGCTTGAAGAATCAGCCCCCCCCCGAAATTTTTTCTTAGCCCCCCTCCCCTCCCGAAATTTGGCTCTGGTTGCGCCTCTGGTCACACCAGTTAGTGGGGTGGAGGTAAGAGCTCCAGGTATGGGAATGTCTCTTCCGCTATGTTGCTCTGTGTGCTTTATTTTGTGTCACCACAATCCTAGGTCTCCATGCATTGCACTCTTTGGGGCAGATTTACAAGCCCCCTGCGCCACCACTACGTCACTTTTCATGACGTGCTGGTGGCGCAGGGGGCTCCTCCATATTTACAAGGAGAGGAAAAGCCACCCTGCATGACTTTTCCTCTCTTCGTAAATATGGCCACTTCACACGCAGCACTGTGCGTGGAAGGGGCGTTCCATGGGTGTTGCTGTGGGTGTTCCCACGCAACGCCCATGGAACAAGACTATTTCCAGATTTACGAGAAATCGTAAATCTGGAGATGCGTGTGAATGCTATGCCACCCTAGAGGTGGCATAGGGAGGCGCAACGAGGAGAAATGTTTTAATTTCTCCTTGTTTTTTTCCTCTTTCAATGCATGCTGCATTCTAAAGCACGCATTGAAAGAGGAAAAAGCCTCTTGTGATTGTTTTTTGTGCAGGAAGGTGCCCCTTCCTGCCCAAAAACAATCTGCCCACGACGCAGGCATCCTTGCACCATGGTGCAAGGGGGCCTGCGCTGGCGCATGGCTGCAGTTTGTGCGTCAGCGCAGGGGAAACACAGAGATGCGACATATTCTTGTAAATATGTCGCATCTCTGTGCTTTCCAAACTAACGCAGCACGGCGCAGCAAAATGACTTGCTGCACCGTGCTGCGTTACTTTGTTGTATATCTGCCCCATTGAGTCTAAGGGGGAAATTTACAATAAAATGTCGGAGCGTCTTGTTAGTACAAAATTGCTAACGGCGCAATCCAACATTTTTTAAACACATAGAAGCGCCACATTTTCAAAAATCGGGTGCACCCCTGCATATCCCCGGGTCTTAAACAACCTGCCTGGTGCCAGCGCAGGCACCCTTGCACCTTGATGCAAGGGTACCTGCACTGCAGGAGTGATTGTTTAATGTGCAGGAAGGTGTCCCTTTATGTGCAAGAAGGGACACCTTCCTGCACATAAACAATCTTTAAAGGCCATTTGCTCCTTCTATGTGTGCTGCAGAATACATGGAGATGTTAATGATTTCCCCTCGTTTTGCTTTCTTCAGACCAGGTATTCCCTGGACTTATGTTTTGGTGCTGTCCCATCCTTGTAAATATGAGGCAGCGTCAAAAAGCAATGGGTGTTGCTGCGGAACGCCCACTGCAACACCCATTGCACACCCCTTTGCCGCAACGTACTGCTGCCGTAAGGGGAATATTTACAAGGTAGCGCTAAGCCACATCAACGCCACCTTGCAAATATGGGAATGGTGCAACGCCACCGGAGCGTCAGAAAAAGCGAAGCCCGAGTGGCTTTAGGGGCTTGTAAATATGCCCCTAAACTTGTGATAAAACCTTAATGTAGGAGGACCTCTTTCCTAATATTTGAATTAAGTTCTTGCCTTGACTGTGGCCTCCTGTCTCTTGCTTTTTAACCAAGTACTCCAGTTCCCTCGATTCAAATGGGGCACCTTAATACATATTGGTCCTTAAATGTAGGTATGATGCATGTGCTCAACCCTCTGAGTAATATCCCCTTGCCATTCTTCAAACCCCACTTCCTGTAGAATTGTGTGTGTTAAATTGTGTCTATAATAAGCTGCCCCATCTCCTCATTGATGTGTTCACTAGGTTTCAAGCTTGCAGAGGGAGGAGGGGGTGTTTTGCCCCTGGTGACTCCCAAAGCTGAGATATGTACAGTTGCCATCTTCCAGTCCCACAGACTCTGAACCATCTCCACCTCCTATCAAGGGATGATAAATGGCTCCATCCAGTTAATTAATTATTGATTAATCATTTCCCTAAAGATGTTGGACTTTTCATCTCGTGCAAGCCTGGCATGCTGATCGGGCACAGTGGCTCGTGGTAGAAGGCGCAGCTGCTAAACATTCATGGAGGGAGATATAGATTTTGACATGAGGTCTGGGTGGGGGAGGGGAGATGAGGTAGATAAGAGAGGAGAGACAGATGCCACTGAGTTTGAGAGAACGCATGACGGGAATCCGAATGTTTAACCACAAGCATCCTTTCAAGTTCTCACTCAGTTTTCTTCCAGACTTTTTTCCAGTGCTTAATGAGGAAAAAAAAAAACTACAAGTGATGGTCCACACCCTTACATCCTTGACTCTTTGAACAAGTCAGGCACAGACCGCAGCTACAACGCCACTAAAGGGTAGTAGGCGCTAACCCTCCCTGACGGCTGGCTGTCGGACCTCCATCTGTAGGGTCAGCCTTGGCAGACATCCGCATTTGCACCATCGTGGAAGCAGAGCCACAGTCCTTCTTTTATTTCCTTCGCGGTTTGTTTAAATAGATTACAGTTTGTCAATACACTCAATGGTCAAAGATCACAGTATTATCTGCCTTTTTATTTGTACGTTACTTTGTGGAAATAAAATAACGATTGACCCTGTTGTTCCCACGCCTTTTAAATCACAGCAGCTGCAGAACGGGATATCAAAGGCAGAAAAGAGTCCAGGCCCCATAAAGTAAGTGCTGGTGGCCCCCACCGGCAAACACCTGCATAAATTAAGTGCTGCTTGTTACTGACCGAGGCTGGCTGAGATTCCCTGGTCCATCAGAAGGCCAATGGGATGTGGGGAGGAGTCCTGCCTTGAAATGTACTCAATGCATACATTACTCCTTCTTCTAAATGTTTGCTAATCTAAGAAGGTATTGTGTACAATACCTTTGCAACAGGGGTGTAGCTACTATTTACAATTACATTTGCAGATTTATACAGTGCGGCTAATCACTCACAAAGGTACCCAGGCGCTGTCCATAGGCACGAGGAGATTAAGTGATTTGCCCAGGATCACAGGATGTTGAGCCGATGCAGACACTTGAACCTGTATCCCCAGCTCCTGAGTCGGCAGCTCTGGCCACTGTGCCACATCCTCTCCCTCCCTACTATTGGCGCAGCAGCTGCAGTGGCTCCAGGGACCGGAGCCTTGAGAGGCCTAGTAAGCCCTGAGAATTGTTGTATTTTACTACCCCAAAAGCAATAAAAAAAAGCCTTTTTCCTTGCTTGCACCAGAGGCCAAGGCATCCATGCTATGCGACTGTCTCTCAAGACAGTTACACCCAAATTTACTAAGATTTTGCATCAAGGTTGTATCACTTCTGTGGCATGGCCCTGATGCAAAATACTTTATTGCATTTACTAAACCATGTGAAATGGGTTTTGTTGCCTTTACATGGTTTAGTAAATACAAAGTAACACAATGCACGCATAGCGCTGCTTTGCTTTCTTTTGTGTCCGGTAGGAATTATATGGGTAAGGCGTTCCTATGCACCCGCCGATGTATTTTGATGCAAACCCAAATTAGTAAAGCTAGTAAACGTGGGTTTTTGTCAAAATTGTGCGCATAACAGAAACAGGCGTAACAAGGAGAAATATCTTCAGCACACAGAGAAAGGCGAAGTAGCCTCTAAGGATTATTTTTGTGCAGGAATTTATACCTTCCTACCTGCGTTAATGCTAGGTAGCAATAACTGTGCCCGCTCCTAGAGAGAGCTAAACAGTGCCATTTTTTCTGAAATATGGCACTGTCCAGCTTTCTCCCATCTATGGAAGAGGTGTGGCGCCGCGGCCAGGGTGACTGACTCCGGAATCTGGGGATCATGGTTCGATCCCCAGCGCCGGCGACTGGTTAGCCCAGCACCATGTGACTCTGGGCAATAGCTTGCTTAATCTTCCTGACAGCGCCTAGAGACCCTTACGGGTGATTGTTCGCACTTTACAAATGTGGATTATTATTATGAAATGCAGCACAGCAACTTGCCTCGCTGAAACACATTGTGTAATCTATTAGTAAATATGCCCTTCAGGGCCCAGAGGCCAGTTTGATTCTTTGTACATTTTTGGTTTGAGCCACTTCTGTCCTGTAGCAAAACACTCTAAGCCTGATTGTTGGTGGTGCATGCATCTGCTCTATATGATGACTGCCTGTGTGGTCTCTGAAAGAAACACCCCTGAATGAATAAAATATGTAAATAAAATATGTAGTAGCAATTGCTTTATTTTGGGTGAGATTTGAGTGGTTTAATCGATCGCACAGGGAAATTAGTGGCGTGTGGTGTGTGCAATCTATTGAGGGGTCTCGACTTCAAAGGAGATTCTAGGAAGATGCAGACTAGAAAGTGTACAGATGTGAAAGTCTCCATTTACAGAGGAACTGTGTGAAGGAGAAGAAAAAAAAAATCTGGACAATCACTTTCCACAAAAGGTAAAGGTGAAAACAAAGATGTAGCCTTACGGCTAGAGCGGTCGACCTCGGACCTGGGGAACCGGGTTCGAGTTTCGGCAACGACGCTCAACATCCTGTGATTCTGGGCAAATCACTTAGGGGCAGATTTATGTTTCCTGGTGCATCCCTGCAAATCAGCAGGGATGCGCCAGGAAAGATGCGTCACGCAAGTTTACCCTTGCGCCACCACAGATGCGCCGCATGTACAATGCAGCGCATCGTGGCGCAAGGATAAACAGATGCGTGACGCATCTGATGGCGTAAGGGCGGCGCATTGCTGGAGTCGTGTCGCAAGCACGACGCAACTCCAGCAATGTTTAGGGGCTGCCCATACCGAACATGCTGCGTCATGCCTTACACCTGCTTCAAGCAGGCGCAGGGTTTTGATGCAGCAGCGTCGGAAAAGTGACTCACTTTTCTGAGGCTTTTTCCGATGGAACGCCCACCCTGCATACATTAAACCTGACGCAGGTTTAATGTAGCGCAGGGCTTTACAACGTGATGCATCTCCCTAGATGCGTCACGTTGTAAATAAGGCCCAACATGGCGCATGGTTTACGCCGCCGCTGCGTCACAGAAGTGATGCAACGGCGGCGTAAATGTCTCGCAAGGGGCTTATAAATCAGCCCCTTAATCTCCCTGTGCCTAACAAAAATAAATGTGTTCATTTGTGACGAAACTGGTGCTTGTGTAAAGCGCTCTGATACCCGTTGTCTAGGGTCTAGTTCACGCTATAAAAAAACGCTACAAAAAAAAATATGCTTAAATAGATCTTATTTCCCCCAATCAACGGGAAACGGGAAGAGCCACTTGTGCTGTTCCCCCAGTAAACGCAATCACGCATATGCCTTTCCCAAGCATATGCGTCGTTAAGACAGTGCGCGATCTAAGGGGCAGATTTATAAGCCCCCTGCGAGACATTTACGCCGCCGTTGCGTCACTACTGTGACGCAGCGGCAGCGTAAACCATGCGCCATGTTGGGCCTTATTTACAACGTAACGCATCTAGGGAGATGCATCACGTTGTAAAGTCCTGCACTACATTAAACCTGCGTCAGGTTTAATGTATGCAGGGTGGGTGTTCCATTGGAAAAAGCCTCGGAAAAGTGACGCAGTGAAATCAACAAGATTTCACTGAGTCACTTTTCCGACGCTGCTGCGTCAAAACCCTGTGCCTGCTTGAAGCAGGCGTAAGGCATGACACAGCATGTTAGGTATGGGCAGCCCCTAAACATTGCTGGAGTTGCGTCGTGCTTGCGACACGACTCCAGCAATGCGCCGCCCTTACGCCATTAGATGCGTCACGCATCTGTTTATCCTTGCGCCACGATGCGCTGCATTGTAAATGCAGCGCATCTGTGGTGGCGCAAGGGTAAACTTGCGTGACGCATCTTTTCTGGCGCATCCCTGCTGATTTGCAGGGATGCGCCAGGAAACATAAATCTGCCCCTAAATGCGCAGCTGTGCGGGCACAGGAAGAGGAAGGATGAGAGAGGACGCAGACTGGTAAGTGTGGTGGGCTGAGTTTTGGGGGGTTGGGGGTAGTAGTAGGGGCGGGGGGAAATCTTTAGAGTTCAGGGGGTGTTTGGGTTGTTTATAGTGCAGGGGGACGTATTTTAGGGCTCAGAGCAGGGGGTCGTGTAGTTTTAGGTTTTAGGGATGGGGTAGTTTTTAGTGCTTGGGGGGGTCGGGTTTTTTATTGGGAAGAGGCTAGGGATTTAGGGATCAGGCAGGGGGAGTCAGGGTATTTTGGGATATTAGAGGTGGGGTTAGTTTATAGGGCTCGTGGGGGTTGGGTTGTTTATATGTCAGAGGCCAGGGTTTTAGGGCTCAGGGCAGAGGGGCTTGTGTGTGCTATTTACCACACATCCCTTTAGGAATCATGCCTTTACCACACAATTGCATGGTAAAGACATGCATGGTAAAGGAATGTGTTGTTCAGACACATTCATCGTTCGGGCTGCGTGGTAGAGGCAGGTGTGATTTACCCATGCATGCCTCTGTCAGAGTTCTACTCGCTGGAATGATAGTGTGGAGCGATAATGAGGTACGCAGAAGTGGTCCAGCACTCTCCACACCTCAGTTTGTTTGAGGATGAAGTCCAAACAGGTCACATGAGGCTGGGGGCTGTGGATTCCACATTATGGCTACTTACTAAAAAATGGATTCAGAGAACAGCAGAGAGTGGAAAACAAATACATGTTTGCTGCATTAGAAGTCGAAGACAACATTCAGCCACTGAATCAGGACTGAATGATGTGATCAGGCAAAAACTAGAGCTTAGGACTTTCAAAAACTAAAAATGGACTTTAGATTTCTTTGGTTCATTTTCTTATTTCTTCTTTGCTAATGAAGTCTAAAATATGAAATATTTGGTAACACTATCAAGCCTTGATAACCACATGGCCATCTGTAGGCGTTCAATAATAAATACAAAAATAAAAGGAACAGACTTATTGAGATAAAATTTACTAGAAACCGCTTTATACTTCATGGTTCCAGCTCACAAAACCATTTATGACTACTGGGAATAGTACCACAGGACTACTCTTTTAGGTACTGTTACAGGACTTGATGAGTCAGCTAAAAAACACATCCAAATCCATATAATTAAAGGTGCAAAGAAGATCAGTCCTATCTTTAAATAATAATTGTGTTTGACTATTTCTCATTGTATTCCCATATTAGATGTCTGAAGCTCATTCACAATGGCACGTAAGAGTATCTAAAAATTTACTATAGGAGTGTACTACTTTATGGACTCCAAAACACCTTTATGCATAAGCCAGATTTACATTCAGAGCACATCAATTGGAATGATGTTCCTGTGATTCAGCTATTTTTCCTCCCAGTGAAGTGGAAATGATGCTGATTTGGTTTTTGCCTGACTTAGGAACTCATTCTAGTTGAACATCAGTGATGTATAAAATGCCTCTAAATGGTCTGTTAAAATATTCCCTGGCTTTGAAGACCTGGCTCTTAACTCAGATCTCTGCAAACACACATTTCCAGACCACATGTTGGTGCAGATTTTAGACTGTTTAAAATTCAAAAGACTTTTCCATGTTACACCTGGAAACCTGCACCAGTTGCAAAATTTCAAGTGTAATGCTGAAATGTTTCCTAATTCTTTTTTCGCATTCACAAATATGTACCGGTATATTTTCACACCTGAAAAATGCGAAGCTAACCCAAAAACCCTATTTATACTTTTTTCTTTTTTTTTTGATACCTGGAAAAAATATTCCCCATGAAGAAACCCATTCCTGAACTCCTCCCTCAATATTGGGGAGTGTCAATTTCGCCTTCCCACCCTGAAGAGGGATTTCCTAGTGACCTTAACAGGGAAATTCTCAGTGTGGAAAGAGGATTGAGAAAGTAGTTTAGGAATTCTAGGAGTAAGACAGGCTGACTTTGGTGTACTTGTGGTTTACTTCTGGAATCTAGAACTAAGGGTCACTAGAGTAAATCAGAGTAAAGTCTTTGAATCATCCCTGGGATTTTTGAAACAAAGGTCAGTGAAGATGGGCCAAAATGCTTCAAAGGGAAGATTGAAGAGTAATGAAACAGTCATGGAAAGCAGTGATTAACAGCTCATAAGGGCAATGCAAACGGTTCTGAGATTAAAAGTACTCGGGGCATATTATCAAGCACAGCGTTAAAATTATCGCTGCTTTAGCGGCAGAAAACTGCTGCTAAAGCGGCGATAATGGGCTTGATAATATGCCGCAGAGAATTCCAATAGAAGCCCATAGAAGCCCATGTTGACACCAGAACATGGGCTTCTATGGAAATTCACAAGCGATAATATGCCCCCAAATCTTTAGTGAGATTCCAGGGTCTCTAGAGGCTTCATAAATTGAATTAGCAATTCAGTCTTGTGACGCTCCACCCTCGTGGGAGAGGCAAAAAGGGGTGTACACTTTGTACATTGTGTGCTTGGCCAAGCACTGATAGAAGTGAAGAGATGTCAGTAGGCGCTGATTCTGGAATTACTATGGGGTGATGTAGACGCTAGCTGGTGAGTAGGGCCTACTTTGGGAAAATATATGTTCATGCCATCATTAAGTGAAAAAAATCTCACTGAATATCGATTCTGAATACACTGCCGATGAAAGATCACTAAAAGGCTAATTTCATTATTTCCGGTAATCCCTATTTAGGAATAAATAGGAGTTTTTGTCCGAATCAGCAATACCGCATGGACTCTGCCTAGAGTTTCCACAGTAAAACTTGAGAAAACCTGTGCTGGGAATGGCCATAAGATTCTGGTGCTTCTATTTATGAAGGGCTTACGCCACCGTTGTGTTACTTTTTTGTGAAGCTGCGGAAGTGTAAACAATGCGCCACACTGCCCTTTATTTACAAAGTGATGCATCTAGGAAGATGCGTCAATTTGTACAGGACTGCACTACATTATACCTGTGTCAGGTATAATGTATGCAGCATGGGCGTTCCCCCATAAAAAAAAGCCTTGCAGAAGTGTTGCAGTGAAATTTATGAGATTTCACTGCGCCACTTCTACGACTTGACTGCATCACAATCCTTACTCCTGCTTCAAGCAGGTATAAGGAGTGACGAAGAGCTTTTCACATGGGACTCGTCCATGTGTAATGGCACATTGCTGGAGTTGCTTCAATTATCTGACACACTCCAGCAATGCATCATTTTTCAGCCACCAGATACGTCAGGATTCCTGATGTATATTTAAATCCTTGCGCCACGGAGCGCTGTATTGTAAATACAAAACACACAAGATGATGGATGGAATGTTGCACATTGGCAAACCATTCACCCCCAGTCACAGATCTGGGTTTAATCCATCGTTATTTTGCTCACCACGCCACCCCAGTTCAGACATGGCCATATGCAAATCAGTCTTGACCCTGTGCCTCATGGGAACAGTCCAGCCCGAACTGCCAAGCCATGTCTTACCGGTCCTAGGATACTTGGTTCCAGTCCAGGGAGAACCTGGATTGGCAGTTCGGGCTGGACTGTTCCCATGAGGCACAGGGTCAAGACTGATTTGCATATGGCTGGGTTCAAACTGAAATGGTATGGTGAGGAAAAAAACGATGGATTTAGGCCCAGATCTCTGTACTGGGGTGAATGTATGACATTGTTCTGCATTCTGTCCATCAACTGTTGTTTTTGCATTTGTCACCACGAGTGGGACGGGTATGCGCAGACGTGAGTCCCGTTCTCTCCATGCCACTGGAGTCAAGCTATCCTGGCTGAAGAGGGGTGAAACCCCGAAACCGGTCCTAGGATGCTTGGTTCCAGTCCAGGGAGAACCTGGCTTGGCAGTTCGGGCTGGACTGTTCCCATGAGGCACAGGGTCAAGACTGATTTGCATATGGCTGGGTTCAAACTGAAATGGTATGGTGAGCAAAAAAACGATGGATTTAGGCCCAGATCTCTGTACTGGGGTGAATGTTTGACATTGTTCTGCATTCTAACCATCAACTGTTGTTTTTGCATTTGTCACCCCGAGTGGGACGGGTATGCTCAGACGTGAGTCCCGTGCTCTCCATGCCACTGGAATCAAGCTATCCTGGCTAAAGAGGGGTGGGACCCCGAAACCGATCCTAGGATGCTTGGTTCCAGTACAGGGAGGACCTGGCTTGGCAGTTCGGGCTGGACTGTTCCCATGAGGCACAGGGTCAAGACTGATTTGCATATGGCTGGGTTCAAACTGAAATGGTATGGTGAGCAAAAAAACAATGGATTTAGGCCCCGATCTCTGTACTGGGGTCAATGTATGACATTGTTCTGCATTCTGTCCATCAACTGTTGTTTTTGTATTGTAAATACAGCACCTCCATGGTGTCGTAAGAATGGCGCTATGAAAAGTGACGCATGCCCATTTTTGCCCAGCGGTGCAAGACTTTTCATAAATGAGGCGATGAGGTTTTAGGCACAAAGCTAGGAAACACGTCAGCCCTCATTCAGAGAAGTAAAACCAAGAATGATTTGGTAATATTTTTTTTAGAAAATCACAATGTCACCGAATTGGTAATTAAGCATGACAAAATGTCTTCCTTCAAATCCCTTGGTCCTAAGAATGACTCAGAAAATAGCAAAACTTGAGAAGCAAGGGTTAAATCCACGCATTGAGATAAAATCTCAAGGCACATAGCTAACATTGATTATGTCTAACAAGCATTTCATAGCCAATATGTCTGGCCTTGGCAAGTTTCGGTAATTTATTTTATTGCAAGCATATGCTACAAAAATTGAAAGAAAGAAAAAGAAAACATGCCACTGTCTAAACGTGGCAGCTACATGCTTGCAATAACATTAAAAAAATTGGAGGTAAGTGTACATACAACAGATATATGACTCCTTTTTAGGTCTCGCCTAGCAATGCAGCGCATGCACTGCACGTCTTGGTGAGACCTATAGTCGTCGGTTTGGTGGCCGAAGGGGGACAGTGATGTGCACGCTCACAGCGCCCGGACAGCCCATGTGCACACTCATGCGTCTCTTAAATTTCGAGCGCTCGGTTTGGTGTCCGAAGGGGGACAGGGATGTGCACACTCACGGCCGCCGGACAGCCCATGTGCACACTCACGCACCTCTTAACTTTCGAGCGCTCCCACCGTGGACAGCACTTTGGCACGCGCACGGCGTCTCTTCACTTTCGAGCGCACCCACCGCGGACAGCACATCGAGGAATTTGAAGAGCTGTTTTCCTGGCTGGGTTGTGAGGCTGTTGAAATACTGATTTTAATACTCCGTGGGAATTTCACTGTAAGCTGGCTTTTCTGTGCTTGCTTTTTGAACTCTTCACTTCACAGTATGTCGGTGTATGTTTTCCCTGTGTGTTTTTTCCTCAAGTATGTGAATTGTTATATAGTTTCTAAAATAAGCTGAATTGTGACTAGTGATAACGGCGTGTTGATAACAGGTCGGAGACTGAATACTGGTCCCCTGTGTTTCATTAGTGAAGGGTTAATCGCCAAGTAGGGGTTGTGGTCGTGCTCTTATTTCATTAGTGAGGGTCTTGCCATGTGTATGATTCCCTTCCGCGCTTGAAACCCGCATACAAGGCTTCCGCAGCAGCAGAGCTGCCGACTTTGGATGTGGAGAACCAGGTTCGGGTTTCAGGTCAACATCCCTTAATTTCCCCGTGCCTACCAAAAAATGAATGTATCCTCGAGTATTGTAATTGGTGCTCATGTGAAGCGCTCCAATACCAAGGAAAAAGCCGACATAGATCTAAGGAGACCTGGCAGGGCCTTTTAGCGTGGGCTTTAGACTGTCTCCATCAATGTCTATGTATTGCTGCTCGACCCTGCCAGAAGTTCCAGAATCAGAAGAGGTTACAATGCGCGTGTGACCTGAATCACAACAGAAGCCTATCAAGACGGTCCAACAGCTGTTCACTGCACGAGCCGGCAGAGTCCCTTTGTAACAGGGTCCAGTGTGGGAGCTGTAACATTGATGTAACTCTCTCTGTTCTTACCAAGTATAACTGTCTAATGGATATTCAGATACGAATCATTCTGGGTGACAGGAATTCATGGTCTCTCACCATTGAAGGTATATTATAAGTCGGCTTGTTTTATAAGGGTCTCTTAGCTTCTCAAGGGAGAGACTCCAGCATGTACACAATGGGGCGATGGAGGGACAGAGCCATCTTCAGACATAGACGGAGGAATTGCATCCCCCTGACTTTTTCTCAGCTTGCTTGTTGGAATGTGCAGTACACTTACAATATTTACCTTAGTTTATATAGGGGTTTAAGTTAGACACATTGACTCTGAAGCCCCATGTGCAAACATCTACGTTTTTGGGATTATTACCTTTGACTCCATTAAGCTTCAAAACAGTATGAGATACAGTGCTGATATAAAAATAGGCTTGAAATTGTTTTTTCTGTGTGGGGGTAATTATCCATGTCCAGGTAAAAGTCGCTACTGCCCTTCAGGCACAAGCTATAGTGGTTACGTTATGCCTGGTTCACTAACTTGTTTTAGGCATTTTAATATTGTCTGCCTCAGCGGTTCACTGCTGTAGCCCAGTACGGGTCACAAAAGCTAAACACAACTTTGGCCTATTGGTATCGTAAATGACAATGCCTTTTATTATTGCAGGTTTTTTAAACACAAAAATAAAAGGCATTGTCATTTACAATGCCAATAGCTCAAACTCTCACAACTGTGAGACATATTGCATTGCAAATGCTTATTAGTTTTCATGCAGATCCAGGAAAATATGATTTGTTTTGCACAAACAAATTGTACAATCGACTTTGAATTACTCTTGCCTAAAGACACATTAAACACGCAATGATTACTTTAAAAATAAATAGAATGAATCAAGCATTGGCAAAGTAAAGCACTGGTCCCCCGGGCCTGGGTCTGAAGTGCATTTCTTTGTATGTGGATGTGCCCATGTGAGTGGGTCAGCTTCCATTGCTCACAGGGCGAAAAAAGGCAATGACTATGCTCGGATGACCAATAGTCCCCTGTTATATGCTGTGATGGATGAAAACAAAATATGAATGACAGACAAACTGACTACCATATAAAGAGGGCTGACTCAAAGCCCCTCTATGTATGTATACATGTATTTATTTATTTATAATTTTTATGATGGTGATGGAGCTGCTAAAGCAGTCTCTAGGCCACCTATGAGGGCATTTCAGTAAGGTGCAAGGCATCATCAATCGGAGAATACGTCACTGCGGAACCAGATATCCCTCAGTTTCAGCTCCTGCCTGCAGGCTAGCACCATTAAGTAGCCACAAAGTAACATGTTAGCACTCTGCAAGAAAAAAACAATAATGATTACAACGTTATGCTTCATATCCTCCTTATACAACTCATTTGTGACTGAAGAGTACATAACCAGCGCTAGAACAACGTCATGCAGTGCTAAGTACATCACTTGCACCAGTGCTCGGCCCAGGGGCTGATAATTACATCATTTGCACCAGTACATGGTCCAGGGGCTGATGAGTACATTGTTTGCAGAAGCACTTGTCCCAGGGAGCTGATGAGTACATCACTTGCACTAGTACATGTCCCAGGGAACTGATGAGGACATCACTTGCACCAGTACATTGCCCAGGGGGCTGATAAGTACATCACTTGCACCAGTACATTGCCCAGGGGGCTGATAAGTACATCACTTGCACCAGTACATGGCCCAGGGGGCTGATAAGTACATCACTTGCACCAGTACATGGCCCGGGGGGCTGATGAGTACATCACCTGCACCAGTACATGGCCAAGGGGACTGATTAGTATATCACTTGCATCAGTACATGGGCCAGGGGGATGATGAGTACATCACTTGCACCAGTACATGGCCCAGGGGGCTGATGAGTACATCACTTGCACCCGTACATGGCCGAGGGGGCTGATGAATACATCACTTGCACCAATACATGGGCAAGGGGGCTGATGAGTACATCACTTGCACCAGTACATGGCCCGGGGGGCTGATGAGTACATCACCTGCACCAGTACATGGCCAAGGGGACTGATTAGTATATCACTTGCATCAGTACATGGGCCAGGGGGATGATGAGTACATCACTTGCACCCGTACATGGCCGAGGGGGCTGATGAATACATCACTTGCACCAATACATGGTCAAGGGGGCTGATGAGAACAACACTCGGCCCAGTAAGTGGCCCAGGGAGCTGATGAGAACATCAAGTGCACCGGTACATAGCTCAGGGGGCTCATGAGAACATTACTTGCACAAGTAAATGGCCCAGGAAGCTGATGAGGACATCACTTGCAGAAGTACATGTCCCAGGGGGCTGATGAGTACATCAATTGCACTAGTACATGGCCCAGGGGGCTGAAGAGTACATCATTTGCACCCGTAGATGGCCAAGGGGGCTGATGAGTACATCACCTGCACCCGTAGATGGCAAGGGGGCTGATGAGTACATCACTTGCACCTGTAGATGGCCCAGGGGGCTGATGAGTACATCACTTGCACCCTTGAGTACATCACTTGCACCTGTAGATGGCCCAGGGGGCTGATGAGTACATCACCTGCACCCGTAGATGGCAAGGGGGCTGATGAGTACATCACTTGCACAAGTACTTGTTCCAGGGAGATGATGAGTACATCACTTTTAGAAGTGAATGGCCCAGGGGGCTGATGAGTACATCACTTGCAACAGCACATGACCCAGGGAGCTGATGAGTAAATACACAGCATTAGCACACTGTAGAGACTTCTGAGTACACTTCTGGAGCTACAAATCATTCAAGGACTGTTAAGTCCACCTCCAAAGTTAGTAAATTCATAAGAGGTTTATGTATCTAACTCCATAAATAGTGCACTTATCAGAGAGATGACTAACTTACTTCCTGCACTAGTACTTCAACCCACAGCTAGCTAGTACACACTGAACTCTAACACAGCCAAGAAGAAGATGAAGCTGAGCCCCACCAGCAGTACAAGTACATGGGGTAGATTGGTGGGTCAGAGAATTAGCCACAGGAAGATTCTGTACACCCATCAGGGGCTGGTGCAATCACATCAGCATTCGTACCTGTGTTAGTATCCGCGGAATATAACTCTACTGCAAGTACTTGCATCAGAAGACAAATGAATCCACCTTCACCAGAAGCACATCCATCACTAGTTAACAAGTGTGCCCGTACACTAGCACTCTATCAGGACCTACCTAGTACATGCTGAGTGCTTGCGCTTACGACAGAGGTCTGAGAAATACATCCCAACAGTAAAAACACCATTGGCATTGATCCAGCGCAAGCCAGGAAAAAGAAAGAGCAAATTTACAACTATCCTCCCTGCGTCACAGATCCGCCGTCACACTAACTCATTCACACACGCATTCATTGGTGGGGCCCATAACACCAACACTCGCACGTTTTCTCTCACAGGTCTGCACACAGGAGGAGGGGATGCGCCGGACATGTGGGGGGGGGATACCTTATAACCTATAGGGAAAGAAAAGTTATCTTACAGAATATACATTGACATTCGCTACCTATAGATTCCTAATCCCAAACATCAAGGCACTCCACCCACTTGGTCGACGGAACAATTAGTTGGATTGGTTGATGGTGATTTAGAACCAGCTAAAACACATTTAAGACTCAGAGGGCCTTATGTAGGTGGCCTGGCATTTACCACTTCATAAATACCGAATCATACCGATTCGGTATTTATGAAGTGGTAAATGCTATGTAGGTATTCATTCGGTAAAAATTACCGAATCGTAGAAATTCGGTAATTACCGAATCGGTATTTACCGATTCGGTAATGAGGCATACCTTCCCATTGATTGAATCAATGGGAAGGTATGCCTCATTACCGAATCGGTAAATACCGATTCGGTAATGGGGGGATCACAATCAAGGGTGGCAGGGTGTCACATTGACACCCTGTTGCACCCCTGATTCCTGCATGTGTGCACATGTGGCACACATACATGCCCTAAGGGCATGTATGTCTGCCACATTGCACACTGCTAAGCGCTTGAAAATGCTTTTACAGAGCCATTCTTCATTTACCACCAACTATTAGTTGGTGGTAAATACCGACTCCACACGACACCCACACACTCCCCCTACATATCATTACAGGATTCGGTATTTACCGAATCGGTAAAATTACCGATTCGGTAATTTTACCGATTCGGTAAATTACCGAATCCTGTAATGTGCCCCCTACATTGCAAAAGCCTAAATACGGGTCGGTAACGGTATAATTACCGAAAATCGGCCGTTACCGACCGGTATTGGGCTACCTACATGAGGCCCTCAATCCTTTATTCTCTTTAACGAAAAACCACAGACTCATAATTACTATTAATCAATATTTGTTTATCTAGAATTTCATTGCAAATAAAATTAGCTTTTCTTTCATCAAAAGTTTTTGAATTTTCTAGATCAATTTATTTAAATCACAGAACATTATATTTACCTATTCTGGCTATCTGGGGTTTCTCTAAAGCATTGGCTCTGCATAACCGAATTAGCCCTTAAATTGTCCAAATAAGCAGGCCAAAGCTTGAGGTCCAAGAGTTCTTTACTCAGCACGTCACAGTCCCAAAGATCGCCAAAAGACCAAGAGCCGTGCAAGCATCTGTCGTCGCCTGTGGGGTCAAAGAGGGTGTGCAGTCATAGTAACCGCCGAAGGCCTAGCCCCTCCCTATTCTACTACTCTTTTTATAATAAATTTCGGGATAACATGAAACATTTTTAGGCGGAGAAAGTTTATGATTGGCTAATTGAAAACGCCCGATTTTAGTCAGTCAGGTTCACATGGATTTTGCTGATTCGCTTCCGGAGATGAAATCGTCCTTATGTTACAAAAGTTTGATTTTTACTTGTATGATCCAATTGTTCATTTAAACCAGTTTTTTACAGTCCAGGCTTTGGCAGTCCACCAAGATCCTATCCTTGACCGGGGACAGGGTGGAATAGGTTATGTGGAGATTCACAGAGCCATCCAAGTCTGCGCAGTAGAGATCGCGCTTCACGAGACGGTGGCCACTTCTGAACTCTGTGTCGGGTGCCATTTTCTGGGTAGGCCCAAATGCCATCTTAAGCGAAAAAAACACAAAAGAATAGTTAATCCAAAGAAATGAAGATTCTAATGTTATACCCTTACTAATCCCTTTATGTATTAGTATTTTCCTAGCGTATAGCAACATTTAAAGCAATTATATTTACCTTTTGGATCCAACCTAGAACGCAAACATCACCAAAGCAACCTAAATCATGCGATATCTATTACCACATGTACTACCATTAATGTGCGTACATATTTTAATTATTAGAGTTAATTTTGCATGCAAAAAGCAATAAGTCCCGCGTGTAATTTGTGTATGTAAAGGGTTGGTTTAATTTCACACAGCAAACCGTCAAAAAAATATAATTAGTAGGTTATATAGTTAATCATTTCATGCAAATAGAGGAGGTATACAAAATTTTGCTCTACCTGCTCCATCAGTATTTTCAGCTCAACATGGTGCAGATAAGTACACTCTGGCTCTAAACTTACATAGAGGCTGATAAGCAGTGGCGGCTGGCAATACAAAACTATGGGGATATGGGGAGGTGCCCTGCACGAAACTCAGCTCAATTATGTTCAGCCCGGTGCTGCACTCCCGACGATGCTGGTGTGATGTCCACGAGCAGGAAGGGGAAGGACTTCCCTTCCTGTCAGTGGAACGCGACTACTGGCCAATCCTGGAGCTGCTTTCATCATGACCGCAGCTCCAGGATTGGTGGGAGCAGGCTAACTCAGCACCCATTTTGAGGCTAGGGGCCTGTGCCAGCATTCTCCCAGCTGTTTCACTGCCATGGGATTGCAGGGTGTACAGTGCACATGTCGGGCTGGCCGTAGGTAGCCAGCTGGCCATCCCGACATGCGCACTGTAATGGGAGCAGTTATCCTGCAATAGCAGGATCCAACCCCGCCCGCCCCCTGCCTCACGCTGTACGCATTGCAAGCTGGTGAAACAATCAAATGGCATTTTTATGCCATTTTATTTATTACCGTTTGCCTGCTATGCTCGCAGCAGGAGGGGCGACGCTCCTCCGCCATTTAGGAGGAGTCAACCCTGCTGATAAGTACAGCTCCACCAGCAGCACCCACATCCTGTGCAGTAGCTCCCATATATAAAAGTCTAATATGACATATCCAACATTGCTTCACACCTCGTGCTGATGTGGATACCTACAGGAGCAGGATCAACCCACTCCATGTGCTGATGTGTCCAACTCCAACAGATGTACCCACTGCCCATGCTATTGGGTATACCCCTGCAGTGACACCCATCTCAAGGTCTGCCATGTATGCCTTCAGAATTAGCACACACCTGAGGGGCTGATGCATATATCTTTATAGGGAATGCAAGCAACCACAAACAAGTGTTTGCCGAGCTGGGCCTCATCATTGAGACTCAACTTGAGTCCTAGGCACAGTGGGCAAAGGGACCCATGACTGGATGTTGCACTTAGTGCAGAACTGAGAAAAAAAGCGTTGGCAAAGCCAAAAGGTTGCATTTGAGATCTGTTGGCTTTGTCAATGATTTTTAGCTAGGTTGGACAGCATCCTTGACGCTGTCAAACATGGCTAAATAACACAAACAAGCGTACAGCGTAACCTGACGTGTCATTTTTGTAGGCGCGTGCACCACGCTGTCATGCACGAACAAAATGATGCAGCCGCTTTTTTCATTATTTGCCGATTCGAGTTGGATCAGCAAATAAAAAGAAAACAAAATATGTAAAAGCGTTTTTATCAAAGTGCAGGTTCAGAGGCTACATGGGGGGTGCGGATGGAGCAACATGAAAGCTGTGGGTGGGGGAGACAATGCAGAGAATTGGGGAGGGAGGGAAAGCAATGAGTTTGAGAGAGGAGGGCACGTGTGGGCGAGGAGCAAAACAGAGGCAGGGGGATGGAAACAACTCAGAAGGTGGGGTGGGGTGGGGAGGAGAAGCACCAGTTGAAAAAGAAGCAACGTGTGGGTGAGGGCAGCAACAATTGTGGCGTGGTGGGGAGGAAAAGCAACGGACGAAAAATAAGGAAAGTGTGGGTGAGGAAAGCTACACAGGTGGCGGGTTGGGGAGGAGAAGCAACAGTTGAAAAAGAAGGAAAGTGTGGGTGAGTGCAGCAACTATTGTGGTGTGGTGGGGAGGAAAAGCAACGGACGAAAAAGAAGGAAAGTGTGGGTGAGGAAAGCTACACAGGTGGCGGGTTGGGGAGGAGAAGCAACAGTTGAAAAAGAAGGAAAGTGTGGGTGAGGGCAGCAACTATTGTGGTGTGGTGGGGAGGAAAAGCAACGGACGAAAAAGAAGGAAAGTTTGGGTGAGGGGAAGCTACAATTGTGGCAGGGTGGGGAGGAAAAGCAACGGACGAAAAAGAAAGAAAGTTTGGGTGAGGGAAGCTACAATTGTGGCAGGGTGGGGAGGAAAAGCAACGGATGAAAAAGAAGGAAAGTTTGGGTGAGGGGAAGCTACAATTGTGGCAGGGTGGGGAGGAAAAGCAACGGACGAAAAAGAAGGAAAGTTTGGGTGAGGGAAGCTACAATTGTGGCAGGGTGGGGAGGAGAAGCAATGGACGAAAAAGTAGTAAAGTGTGGGTGAGGGAAGCTGCACAGATGGCGGGTGGGGAGTAGAAGTGATGCAGATTGGGGTGTACAAAATCTCCCTACTTCCACGGATAGAGTAATTTCACAGTTACACGCACATTCACTCACCATACACTAGGGCCCATTTCACTAACATACACTCAAATACTCTACTAGCATCGAACTTGTGGAAAGAAAACTCCTAAACTCCTAAACCCCACACCTACACCGAGGTCGATAAGACCTAGCTATTGCAATTGTCATAATCAAAACAATCTATACATTAATAATCAGAGTACTCAATAATTGACAAGAAATAATCACCAACACTGTATTAAAGTTATGATTCTTTATCTAAAGTTAGTCAAAGAAATTAATCAGAATAAATCATTTTTCTCATAATTACCTATTCTAGCTAAATGTCAGAATGGGTCATCAGGATAAGTCTCTCAGTAGAAATCTCCCAAGTCACCGTCCTCACAGCATCGATCCTCACCAACGCAGGTTTGGGAAGAAAGTAAAACCGCAATGGAATGGAACCCTCTCTAGTCTAATATATTTATAATAATTCAAACAAAGGAAAGAAACATTTAATTTTCTCTTCATCCGCCGAACCGCTGAGCAGAGCGAGAAGGAAAGGATGTAGCATCGCTACATTTTGAAAAATCTCCGCTCAGAAAAAGTCACAAAAATAAAAAGACAGAACAGGAACTAAATTTTAAAATGTTTCTTCTCAACTTCCACATATTTTCTCTGGTGAGCTCACAGCTTAGAGTCTTTCTTTAAAGCTCCTTTGTTTTCCAAGGCTGCCAAGGCTGCTGTCCCAATACATCTGGAAACATGCCCAGATCTGCTGCTGTCCTCACGGAAAGTTTTAACCAGGCAAGGACTGTGGACAGATGACTCGCGTCCATATTCAGCAAGGCCTTTTCCATCACAAATTCTCACTCGAAACCAGGCTTCAAAAGTCAGCCATCTTTTAGTAGGCCACAATAGGCCACAATAGACCATCTTAATTAAAAGAGACAAAACAACGTTACCACAGCATAGTGATTAAACAGTGTTAACCCCACTAATACCCTTATGTGTATGCAATTAGCTAGCTTTAGCAACACAGGAAAGCATTAATTCAAAAGCGTTTCGTGCTTAAAAATAAACAGCACTCAGCAACGTTTATTTAATAAAACATGCACATTGTCAATAGCAACATATAAGCGTTTCCCTCGTGTCGGTTTTTTCTCTTGTTAATACATACATGTTGATTAATAAAAAACATTTACACAAAACAAATAATTAATAATTAAAATTAGTACTTTTATTTTTACCACGTTTGAACAACTGAAGCTTCAAAACCCGATGAATTTTCAACAGAAAACTCTGCTCCAGCAATCCCCCCTTTGGTGATTTTTATCACCAAATAATCCGCAAAAAAAAAATTTAGTGAAATTTAATCCCATTTTAGGAGAAATTTGAAATGTCTTTTTCCTCCTTACACAACACTACACACCAGACACTCTTTCATCATCCCTCTTTGTTTCTAAGTAGACACTCTCCCTTAATTCTTCTAATTCAATTTCTTGTGGTTCTCTTTTCAACTTTTTATTTCCCTTTTTATTGTTTCTTTTAATTAACTTCTTTCTCCCTCCCCTGTTTTTACAACACACACACACTAATCTCAATATCAGTAAAGCAACAATTATACAAGTTAAAGGAAACAATATCTTACCTATAATAGTACTACCTATTTTTGCAATAAAACTCTTAACAGCTATCACCTTATTAGCTATTTTAGTCCAGATACTTTCAGCTTCAAGTGGTACTAATTCTTCATGCAAATCAGTAATATTTTTGATATATACCTTCAGGTCTTTGCTTTCGTCTGGAATGTAAGTGCAACAATGTTGAACTTTCAGCATTCCACAAACTCCACCCTCCTTGGCCAATAATATATCAAGAGCAAGTCTATTTTGCATAGACATAGCACGTACGGCAATTAGTTCCGTATTCACCAAAAGAAACCCTCCAGCGGTATTTGTCGATAAGCGATCCACCACTGTTGACAGTTTCCGAATCCCATTAGCATTTAAAGAAATTCCCACTGCTGGAATTAAAGCTCCAAAAATGTCACCCACAATTTCAGACCAAGTTTCCCTCTTGAAGCGCATTAGTAAATTAATATGTTCTACATCTTCTATTCTATCTATATGAAAAATCTTTGGAAAAACCAGGCCCACATAACACGTGCCATACCAATGGTCAGGCAACTTGTAATAAGCCTTGTTCCCACAAACATAATACACTCCTGGAAAAATTGTATCTTCTCCACCTCTGAAACCCCATCCTGTTGCAATGAAGTATGTATCATGACATTCACTAGTCCCAACAAAATATGTATCATATTGGGATTTCCCCCTTGTAATGCACAGCTTACCCTTCTGTGGTGCATCTAAAGCTAAAGTTGGACTAGCTCCATTTTTCAATTCTTTTCCCATCTCAATGTCCCAAATTGTCTCACTCACTTTATATTTCCCTGCCTTTTCATGCATACTCAATCTCCTCTCCTCCACCATGTTCAGGAAATCTTTCTCCTCTTCTTCCAAACTACAAGTTAAATTATTCTTAAAAATGTAATCTAATGTTAATTCTTCTTTTTCAATAAAAATCTCACCAAAAATGTTAGCTTCTTTAGCTGGATTCAGCTCTTTGTTCATTGGCAAGTGCCCAAAAATACTATCTTTATTAGACATCTTATAATCTATTTTCCCTAACAAATAAAAAACACTAATTAATACACTACAAGAAATTCCATACGTAGCTGGTAAATGGTGATAAGTAACACCCTCTGAAACGGATGCAGGTAATTGCATACAAACGTAGCAATCCCTTACTTCCATTGTTTTCACATATTCGTATAACAACTTTGAAAAAACATTACTAGAAAAATCATTAATTGACCTATCTTTATGCATGTAAGTATTACTAATTCTAGTTGGAACTACTTTTTGCGAATTCTTTTCTACATTTGTCTCATTCTCAGTATGTATTCCAAATGTACCTATTGAAACTCTAAATGTAACTAATAAAGCTAAAATACCCCATAGTAGCATTAATAATCCAGTACAGCAGCAGCACATTCTACACCATCTTTTTAAGAAGGCACATCTACTTTGATTATTCTCTATGTTAGCCATTTTACTACTTTGACCTTGTCTTTTGACTTAGCCTCTACTACTCCACTACTGTAATTTCTCAAACTTTGGATTACTTCAGATTGGATTACTTCAGACAGCTGAGTTTCAGACTTTCTCCTTTTCACTTTCTCCAAGTGATTTCTTCAGTTCACTCAATTTGGATATTCATCACTTTTCACTCCTTCTTCTTCAGCAACATCAAATTGTATTAGATCATCAACAACATCCTGTGCATCTGACTCTTCTCCAATGTCAGTCAAGATAACTTTTAAGATTCCAACAGATTCTTCCTTTTCCTCAACCACTTTTCTCAAGATCCCCTCCGGATTATCTCGAGTCACTGTTTCTTCTTTTCCTTCTTCAGACAGTGCCACATAAGACCATTCCGGTGATCTGTACTTTTGGTTGGGTCATCTAATTCTCTTTAGTTCCTCAGGTTCTCTTGACTCCTTTTGCTCCTTCCTTTTTACTTCGTTTTGACTCGATACTTCATTCACTTGTTCAGCTTTCGATGTATTTCCTCTTATCAGTCTGTATCTCAGCCTCTTTACTCTGTTGTTAGGCCAAAAATCTCCTCTTATGACCTTTTTCGGTCTTATTTCTGTATTATTTCTTTCTCCAATCCAAGTTCTCTTTCTCAGAACTCGACCCTTTGATTTTTCACTTTCACTTTCATCCGATTCTGTTTCAAATGCCTCTTGTTCTTCAGCAGTTTTCTTTCGCTCTTGTTCTTCAGCAGTTTTCTTTCGCTCCACAGTCTTTTTCACCACTCTTTGAGACTTCCCTACTTCTTTCCCTCCTCGGATCTCCGACACGCAATCTTCTTGCTGTCTACTTGTCCCTTCACCTAGCTTATTAGAAGTGTTCCCTACACCTCCTCGGGGGTCTTCCGCAATCTGTCCCTCTCTATCTTCTTCTGACCCTACTTCTTCAGAAATAATCTCAAGTGGTTCTTCAATCTCCTCCTCTTCTGATTCAGGAGTAATTTCTGTGGAACTGCTCTTTTCTTTTCTTTTTCCTCCACTGCTTTTTGGAACTTCAGGCTCTCTCTCAGAATCAGATCTCCTTTCTGAGATTCTCAATGGTTCTCTTGAACTTGTAGGAAAGACTTCTTTCCCTGAACCTTGATCCTTTTTCACTGGTTCTGGGTCTTCATCATCACTGGAATCTGACTCTTCAAAATACTCTCTACCAGTCCCATCCTTTGGGTTTGGAACTCTCAGAGTATGACTCGCATGCACCCAGTTTTTCACACCAGCACACTTCACTGCAGTCGTCGTAGTTAAAATGACTTGTCTTGGTCTTCCCCACCTTGGAACCAAGCAATTTCTTCTTCTGTGTACTTTAATCCTCACCCAGTCCCCTGGACTCAGATCATGAGCTTGCTTCTTCTCAAGTGTAGTAGCTTCTTCTCCAATCTGGTGAAACACAGAATGAACTGCGTCAGCCAGGCCTTTACAGTAATCCAAAATCATGTCATCAGTTATTGTCATCAACTTATTGACAGGTACATATGCATGTCGCATTGCACGTCCCATGATTATCTCGTGCGGACTTAAACCAGTAGTTCTATCTGGAGTAGATCTAATAGTCATCAGCACTAGAGGCAAAACATCAGGCCATTTCATGCCAGTGGCTAAGCAAATCTTACCAATCCTGTTCTTGATTGTGCCGTTTATCTGCTCAACAACACCAGAAGCCTCTGGTCTGTATGCACAATGTAGCTTCTGCTGTATGCTTAATGCTTCACAAATCAAACTCATGAGCTCATTATAGAAGTGTCCACCTCTATCAGACTCAATCGTTACTGGAAATCCGTACCTAGGAATCAACTCTCTTAACAGTAACTTTGCCACTGTTACTCCATCATTTCTCCTAGTCGGATAGGCCTCAACCCATCTTGAAAACAAACAGACTACCACTAGTACCTATCTCAGTCTGTTCACTTGGGGCATTTCAATGAAATCAATCTGCATTCTTGTAAAAGGACCTCCTTCTCTGCCTATTGTTCCCAGACTCACCACTGTCTTCTTCCCAGTGTTAAATTGCTGGCAAATCAAACATCTTTGACAGATACTCTCTGCAATTGTCCTGAACTTTGCATTGTACCAGGTTTGTTTGAAGGACCTAATCATCGCATCCCTCCCCAAGTGTCCCTGGCCATGATACATCCTTGCCATTGACGACAAGATGGAGTTGGGCATTACTGGTCTGCCATCTCTATAGACCCAAACATGGTCTGTCTCTCTCGGGGCACCTGCCTTAATCCAATCTTTCTTTTCTTCTTCCTCTGCCTCATCCTGCAACTGTTTCACTTCATCCCATGTCTCTAAGACATTAGTAAACATCACAGAACAAAAAGACATTTCACCTTCTCGTTCCCGATTAATAGATTGATTATTTCTTGCACAGTATTGTGCAATGTCGTTAGCGTATCTGTTTCCAACTGTCACAAAATCGTCTCCTACTCCATGGGCAGCACATTTCACAACTGCTAATTCTTTAGGCAGCTGTATCGCCTCAAGCAATTTCCCAATCACTTCAGCATTCTTTATTGGAGTCCCACTCGACGTCAAGAAACCCCTTTGTAGCCAAAGTTGGCCAAAGTCATGCACAACTCCAAATCCATACTGACTATCAGTCATCACAGTCGTTCTCAAATCTTTCCCAATTTCACAAGCTTTTGTCAATGCAATTATTTCAGCAACTTGCGCAGATTTCACTCCTTTCAATGATGATGCTTCCATTACTTCTGAAACCTTACACACTGCATATGCTGCACATAGCACACCCTCATCATTCCTCAGGCATGAGCCATCCACAAACAACACATGATCACTCTCATGCAAGGGAAGATCTCTTATGTCTGGTCTCGGTTTTGTACAGTAATCAAGCACATCCAAACAATTGTGATCATCTTCTGTTTTCACACCCACATTTTCAATATCCGGCAACAATGTCGCTGGATTCACATTCACACATCTCTCAAGAGTCACATTTGATGCTCCCAGAATGACTTTTTCATATTTAGTCAACCGACTATGTGACATGTACTGAGTTCTGCTTCTCGTCAAAAGAATTGCCACATTATGAGGTACGAATACCCTTACAGGATATCCCATTATGATTCCCTCACTCTGTTCTAGGCTTCTGCATGTTGCAGCCACAGATTTCAGACAACCTGGTAAACCCACAGCTACAGGGTCAAGTGTCGATGAGAAGTACGCAATAGGCCTTCTCAGTAATCCATGCTTCTGAATTAACACTGAAAGTGCACATCCATTTCTCTCACTGCAGTACAATTCAAACTCCTTTTCATAATCAGGCATACCCAAAGCAGGGGCTTCACACATTCTGCTTTTCAGCTCTTCGAATGCTGCCATTTGTTCTCCATCTAGTTCCAATGGGTCTGTCATCTCACTTTTAGTCAGCTTAATCAGTGGCTTTGCTATCAGCGAAAAATTAATTATCCACTGACGACAATAACCCACCATTCCCAGGAACATTCTCACTTCCCTCTGGGTCTTTGGGGCTTTCATTTCCCTGATAATTTTGATCCTGTCATCAGTCACTTTTCTCAGACCTTTCTCAATATTGTGTCCAAGATAATGCACCTCTTTCTTGCAGAACTGCAATTTAGCTGGAGATACTTTTAACCCTCCATCTGCCAGATGATTCAGTAAAGCTATAGTATCTACTTCACAAGCTTCACGTGTCTTTGATGCCACAAGTAGGTCATCAATATACTGCACTAGTACTGAGTTTTCAGGCATGATCAAACTCTCCAATGACTTTTTCAATAACTGATTGAATATTGAAGGACTCTCTGTATACCCCTGTGGGATACGACACCATGCTAAGATACGCTGGCCAAATCTAAATGCAAAAATCGGCTGGCTGTCATGATGCAATGGAATTGAAAAGAAAGCATGACACAAATCAATCACTGTATACCACTCAGCATCATGTGGAATCTGATACAAAATCACTGATGGATTTGGCACAATAGGACAACATGCCACCACAATTTGATTAACTTTTCTCAAATCCTGTACAATCCTGAATTTCCCATTAGGCTTTTTTAGCCCCATTATCGGTGAATTACACGGACTACTTAGTAGTTCTCTCAGAACTCCCTGCTGAATCATTTTCTCAATTATAGGAGTTATTCCCTCAATTATTTCTGGTGTCATTTTGTACTGAGGAATGTTAGGATAAGTAATTCCCTCTTTCACTGAAATTTTCACAGGATCTACATTATTCATCAATCCCACATCCTCTCCAGTAAAATCCCAAACTGTCCTTTTCACTGTGTCTCTCAGCTCTTGAGGCAAATCCTCTGGATCAAACACAGCATATGCACCAATTAACTCACTTTCTCTATTTTCTAGAGTCATTCGTACAAAACATCCTCATCTGGTGTTTCAAAAGCTATTCCATCTGGTGTACCAAAAATTGTACAATTCATCTTACACAGTAGATCCCTACCTAACAGGTTTACTGGACTTGTGTCACAGACGATAAATCTGTGCATGTCTGAAAATTTCCCTATTTGTACTCTTACTGGTTCAGTAAGACGTGTTCTGATTTGTGTATTGGCTACACCAACTACTTGGATTGCTTCATCCGAGAGAGGAAGATTTCTAATATCTGTTGACCTGACAGTTGATCTTGTCGCACCTGTGTCTACTAAAAAAGTAACACCTTCTTCATTTATTTTTCCATCCACAAATGGTCCTGTCTGGTCTATTTCTAGAGTTGCACCAAGTATGCACTCTTCCTCCTCTCTTCGGCACCGTCAATAATCACCCTCAGACTCACTCCCTTCATTCTTTAACAAGTACTGTTGTACCTGGTTAGAACGTCTTGGTTTGTTTACCTGCTCATCATTGTAGAATCCCGAATCCGGATTATACTTTTGTGCTCCTCTATTCTGCGGCAAGGGCGGTTTTGGCTCTTGACTCTGCTGTCTCACAACTTTCTGCTGTTGCTGCTGTTGATTTTTCCCCTCGTTCTGCACCTGTTGATTCAAGGAGTTTCCCTCATTATTCACTAATGGTGGATTGGTACATTCTGATCTCCAATGTCCCAGTTGGCCACAGTTGTGACATGGGAACTTCTTTTTTGCTTCCTCAAGATTCCCCTTTCCTTTCCCTGCATACCTAGGTCTATTCCCTGCATTATTTCCTGGATTATTCGCCTGTTCCACCAACTGTGCTTCCTGTCTTTCCGCAACTTTCACCTGTGCCCACATTGCTTTCTCTTTCAGCTTTCTTTGTTTTGCTTCAATCTCATCACTGAAGTATTTTGCATGTCTCAGAATCTCATCTATTTTCTTACTCTGCCAATCCACAGTATGCTCACGAATTCTTTCACTAATCTCAGGTCTCAGGCCATATACAAATCTGTATACAAAATGACTCAAATCCTTGTCACCCAGGTGTTCATCTCCACTGAATTGTTTAAATGCCAGTATCAGCCTCTCGTAAAAAGCATGAACTGATTCTTTTGCTTCCTGATGTGTTCGATCTATTTTAACCCAGTCTGTTTCTTTTGGAGGTACTTTATTTTTCAGGTATACAATCACCTGCTCATACTTTCTCATTACTTCTGGATCTGGTGCTCCTGTTCTCTGATCTCTTGGATATTCCTCAGTAGGCCAACTCACAACTATTTTACACTCAGCCCACAAGTCTGCTGGAACAATTATATCAAACAGACTATTTAGGTCAATCCACAGCACTTTTGATAATTTCACAAACCTGTCTACCTGCCTGTACCACTCGACGGGCTTTTCTCTCAATCGAGGGAAATCATTCGTAAATGACAAAATATCCTGTCTGGTCCATGGAACATGTACATATCCTCCTCCAGGTATTTCTCTCATAGGATAAGTATCCACTGGTTTTTCCTTTTCTCTCACAGGAAATGCTGAATAAGTCCTATCCCCTGATTCTTCTCTCTTTTTGTACCATCTATCCTTCCACTTTTCAACATCACCCCATTTTCGCAATAAAGCGATCATCTCTTTAATCTGTCCTGTTCTACCAGTACCATTCAAATTTTCTATATCCTTGTCTGTGAAATCCATCCTGTAAGACTTCTGCAAAACTTTCACTTTATCAATGTCAACTCCATAGTCATTTGCTATTGCTCTTAATCTGTCATGTGTATTTCTCGCTCTCCAGGTAATATTCTTACACATGAATAATAATTCACCATCATGATGATTTTTTAGAATTTCTGTTGGAACTGTCCCTGCAACAAGCTCTTCTAATTCTACACGTAACCTAGCAACATCAATTGCTTGTGAATCTTTATCCCTCTTTTGAAGAACTTTCATCCATTCATTCAAATCCTCAGCTGTTATTTCAGTAGATTTTCTCACTGGAACCACTTTCTTCTGCGGTTCTAAAATCGGCATCCCTGAACAACTAGCTTCACCAGCATCCAGTCCTGAATTAGACTCCTCTAATCCTTCATTACAGGTGTCATGTCTGAATTTTCCTGCCCTTTTTCCTGAATCTCCTGAAGGACCAGCCAAACTTGTCAATCTATTTCCAACATATGGAATGACCAAACCATTCTCACCCTTCCTCTGCTTATCAAAAACAGGCATAACCGGACCTATGGTTACGGGTACCGTAACAGCATCTAGATTTTTTGTCAGTTCCTTGATTTTTTCAGTTAACTCCGATGTAGTTCTGGCTAATTCTCTCGTATTTTCGCCACTGCTTCTATTTTCTCTCTCCCTGAAAGGATTACCACTTCTTAATTCAGGTGTCACATTTTCTGTCTCAATGATACGATGCGTATCTCTTATCGGAGAAACAATTGGTGTACTCTCTTCTGGTTCCGGTCTATATGGAGGTGGTCTTTTGTAAATCATGTCATTTAAAACCTCATCCTCATATTCATTAACTCCATATCTTCTCACTTCTGCCTCAGGAACCCTTTCTGCTCCCTCTTCAACTGTTCTCACAGAATATAATCCCTCTGACATACTAGCATCTCGCCATCTGGTCATTCGATCATGATGAGTTTCACGACCATGTCTCCTCCCAAACATATACCTATAGTTGCCTCCAGACCTCTGTTTCTCTCGCTCATGTACTTCCTCTTCCCATTCCACTAAAGCCTCGAATTGTGTCGGCCTTGGTCTTGAGTCAAGACATAACATCTTTTCCCGTAAATTTTTCAACACGGCCAAATTAAATGAACCATGTTCTGGAAATGCTAAAACTCCATCTTCTTTGGTATACCTAACCCAATTCTCCAACCATATACAGGTATGATACCCATATCTCGCAGCCATGAAGGATGCAGGCGTTTTCGATGGAGGTAACAATTCACCCTCTCTCGTTTTAACATCTTTATCCTTGTCGAACCAATTTTTAATCTTTCTGAACAAAGATTTTTTCTTTTTCTCCTCTTGGTAATACATTTTAACGCTTACCAAAACTTTCTAATCCCTTCCGTAATACAACTACACAATATGATTTTTCAACCAATAACAGCGCGACTCACACTAACGCACCAATCCTGGAACGTTACGTCACTAGAATAGCTCCACCAATCCTTGCGCGGCTCACACCAACGCACCAATCTCAGCGCGAGCACTATTCTGACCTAATATCCAATGAGAGCGCGGTCTGTTTGACGTCAGCAGTCGCTGCAGTTTCTCGCTCCTGTCTCCTGTCAGTCGTCTACCCCTCCTTTACAAAATTTCTCAGTAGAAATGTCAGATTTCTACAAAATCTATTAGTTACAACATATAAACATCTCCATTGTCTGCTTCGCTAACCAAAGAATAATAAAGAAAATCTATTTCACAAGAAACCTCTCGTTGACACAGTAGCACATCCCTCTACTCTGCCCTTCTAACATACATTCATTAACTGTTTCCTCTAGGACTTGTCCAAAGAGTCTTACAATCAACTAAATGCATAAACATTCACGCACATTCATATAAGAAAATATAGTACATACACACAGAATCCTGCTTTTCCCCAGAACAGCGAACAATCTGCTCCACTACAGAATTATAACACACATCAAAGTTTCTCAAACAAGTTCAGAAAATACCTATTACTTCTCCCGCGATAAGCTTTAACGGCGAACCTTACGGATCCCTGGGACTTAACACCAGAGTTTCATAGATAACCTTCACTACCATACGCACTCCTTATATACCAGAAATATCTCTAATAGTAACATATAACAATGTCACTGATTCCGAACCCAGACAATGTGAATTTTCCTGCATACATACAGGACCAACAATCCCGTCTTTCCCGAGAGCAGCATATACTTCCCTCTGCCCTACTACGGAACTGCTACTAGCTCCCAAATTCCAGAAGCACTACATATAACTCAACATGACAACTCCAACATATAGTATTAGTACATATACCAACATCAATCAATAATCAATAATCAATAAGCTAATGTACAAGCAATCTAATCAGATCAAGACAATCATCAATAACCATCATCACTCTGCTACCAGGTACTTGATGCAGATTGGGGTGTACAAAATCTCCCTACTTCCACGGATAGAGTAATTTCACAGTTACACGCACATTCACTCACCATACACTAGGGCCCATTTCACTAACATACACTCAAATACTCTACTAGCATCGAACTTGTGGAAAGAAAACTCCTAAACTCCTAAACCCCACACCTACACCGAGGTCGATAAGACCTAGCTATTGCAATTGTCATAATCAAAACAATCTATACATTAATAATCAAATAGAGTACTCAATAATTGACAAGAAATAATCACCAACACTGTATTAAAGTTATGATTCTTTATCTAAAGTTAGTCAAAGAAATTAATCAGAATAAATCATTTTTCTCATAATTACCTATTCTAGCTAAATGTCAGAATGGGTCATCAGGATAAGTCTCTCAGTAGAAATCTCCCAAGTCACCGTCCTCACAGCATCGATCCTCACCAACGCAGGTTTGGGAAGAAAGTAAAACCGCAATGGAATGGAACCCTCTCTAGTCTAATATATTTATAATAATTCAAACAAAGGAAAGAAACATTTAATTTTCTCTTCATCCGCCGAACCGCTGAGCAGAGCGAGAAGGAAAGGATGTAGCATCGCTACATTTTGAAAAATCTCCGCTCAGAAAAAGTCACAAAAATAAAAAGACAGAACAGGAACTAAATTTTAAAATGTTTCTTCTCAACTTCCACATATTTCCTCTGGTGAGCTGACAGCTTAGAGTCTTTCTTTAAAGCTCCTTTGTTTTCCAAGGCTGCCAAGGCTGCTGTCCCAATACATCTGGAAACATGCCCAGATCTGCTGCTGTCCTCACGGAAAGTTTTAACCAGGCAAGGACTGTGGACAGATGACTCGCGTCCATATTCAGCAAGGCCTTTTCCATCACAAATTCTCACTCGAAACCAGGCTTCAAAAGTCAGCCATCTTTTAGTAGGCCACAATAGGCCACAATAGACCATCTTAATTAAAAGAGACAAAACAACGTTACCACAGCATAGTGATTAAACAGTGTTAACCCCACTAATACCCTTATGTGTATGCAATTAGCTAGCTTTAGCAACACAGGAAAGCATTAATTCAAAAGCGTTTCGTGCTTAAAAATAAACAGCACTCAGCAACGTTTATTTAATAAAACATGCACATTGTCAATAGCAACATATAAGCGTTTCCCTCGTGTCGGTTTTTCTCTTGTTAATAGATACATGTTGATTAATAAAAAACATTTACACAAAACAAATAATTAATAATTAAAATTAGTACTTTTATTTTTACCACGTTTAAACAACTGAAGCTTCAAAACCCGATGAATTTTCAACAGAAAACTCTGCTCCAGCAGAAGCAACAGGCGAAATAGCATCTTGGAGCAGGTAGTGACAAGCACAGGGGCGAGAAAGCAAGGGGGCAAAGACTGAAGAGCAAGTGCAACATGAGTGCAGCAGGGAAAAGTAAACGCGTGACAGTGACAGCGTGCAGGGGGAGAGAAGTACACAAGGGTGATAGCTGGAAAACACATGAACTCCTATGAAGCGTTCAACCCAAAATAAATAAATGAGTCCTTCAAAAGCAAGCAGTGTAAGCGTATAAGCAGCAAATCAAAAGAGATGATAAAGAGGTTCTGCTCAATGGAACTGTAAACCACAAGATTGAAAAGCTGGAACATGAACATAAAACAGGCAAATGACAGTGACTGGCAAGCCAGCAAATGATAAGCAATGGGCTGACTCCAAACTCCTGTATTTTCTTCGTAAGCCTCACAAAAGAGAGCGCAGGTGCTGGCTCAACCTAAAAAGTGATGGGCGAAATACATGAAGTAATCTCAGACGCTGAAGACTACTGGGGCTGAATTTCAGGCCATTAGCTTTTGCTTATGTGCCACAGCAGACAGAGCCAGCCAGTGCTTAATTTGAGCCTGGGGTTTCTGGTGTTCGGCGCCGGCACGTAATTGTCAACACCGGGGCTTGTGACAGTCTGCCACATGGTGGCACTGTCTCTCTAATTTGTAGATGAGAACAACAACAGTTGTTTATTAATTCAATATACATTAAAAATGACTATTACCTGCCTCTCAAGCAGTTCTTACAGCTGTGGGTCCTGAAATAGTCGGAATTGGCACATGTCTAGGGGTGTCATGGTTAGTTATTGTGTTGGTATTGTCAATGGCAGCGCTGGCAGTGGCAACGTGTGGTGCAAGCTGCAGCGGTCTCCTGATATAGTCCTGGCACTTATTCTTTTACAAATTAAGCCAGTCATATGCAAATCAGTCTTGATCCTGCTCCAATAGGAACAATCCAGTCCAACTTCTCGTGCACCACATACACCCCTCCACCCCCTCCAATGGCAGGATCAGGCGGCCAGTGAAAACAAAGGATGGCGCGTGCAGCGCTCCCCGAAGCAGCAAACACTGATCAAATCAGACAAACTCACATTAAACACAAGGAAAGGGAAGTCTTTTCTCCTCTGGTCTCCTCACGACAATCCATCCGATAATCCCAGTGGCAGGGAGTTGAACACAATGACCCGATGCTACCAGACACGGAGGAGGGGGAATTCATTTCGTATGTCAGAGCTTTCTGCGATCAGCAAAACTGCCCAACAATAGAGACGAGACAGAATTCAATACCAGCAACATGCTCTGCTCCGTCTCAGCGACAATAAACCGTGCGTCGCATCCACAATGCATCCATCCTTATAGGTTAACAGAGCAATGTGAAGGCTCAGCCTCCTCCTACAAGAAAACACTGTTGGATGGGACTCTCGGGTCAGATGTGACCCAGAAAGAGATTCACAGAAGTGTTGGTGGGCTCAGCCACAGGGCATATGAGCCGATCCCCCTCAGTCCTGAACCATACACAAACCGCACATTACATTTAAGTAGTTTAGCCAGTGCTTAATTTGTAAAAAAAATAAGTGCCAGGGCCCTCATCAGGAGGCCACTGCAACTTGTCCCACCCATTGCTTCTACCAGAGCTGCCACTGACAGTACAGACACAACTACTAGCCATTTTCCTCCCATACGTGTGACAATTCAGACTGTTCTGCCTTGTCCTTTATTTCTGCCGTGTGAATTTCTCGTCTTCTTCTGCCTTCACTGTCGCGATACTCCGGAGCATATTTATGACTATTGTGGTGCAGGGCGGCGCAGCGAGTCACTTTGCTTTGCTACCCTGTGTCACATGGAAAGGGCAGGAATTCACTGTATTTATCCACTGCATTGCATTCCTGTCCTTTTGCCCTGTGCTGGTGCCGTTTTGCAGCCTAAAGTCAGCGCAGGCACCCTTGCACCGTGCTGCAACGGTGCCTGTGTTGTAGGCAGGATTGTTTTCATGTAGGAAGAGGCAACTTCCTGCATAAAAACAATCCTCTGAGGTGATGTCCTCTTTCTATGAATGCAGCACACATATAAAGAGGAACAAACGAGGAGAAAAAAAAATATTTCACCGTGTTAAACCTCTTATGGAAAGGCATAAAATGTTGGCGCATTCCCCTTGCAAATCTGAATGCATCAAAATCCATGGGAGTTGCGTGGGAACACCCACCGCAATGCCCATGGAATGCCTACCAAAGGCAGAGTAGCGCAACGCAGCGATTTGCGCTGTGTTGCGCTACTCCAGATTTATGAGGCCACTCAGAGCCACACAATGCGGCTTGGGGTGGCTTCATACAGCTGACTTATAGATGCACCATATTGCGTGGTGCAAACACAAGCCTCCCATAAATATTCCCCGAAGTTCCCAAATTGTGCAATGCTAATTTAAGGAAAAACAGATTGAATCAATGCCCATTGTCTGGAGATATAAACTGGATGCAGATATATTATCAACTGCCCCAGATCACACAGACTGTCTGCACCATGTCTAAAATGTGTGTTACTGACCGCTTGCTAGATCCCTACACCTCAAGCTGGGGCCTACTTTGACCTGCTGTGAGAGTGATGTGGAAAGGAGAAATAGCTAACAGGGGGAAGAGGTGAGAGGGAAGAATGTCAACACATAGCTACAAGGGTGACTGACAAGGCCTTCGCCATGACATGTCACTGGAGTTATCAGCCACTTACGCTCTTGTGACCCGTTGTCTAGGCCCCGTGCCCGTCTCGAGCCGTCTTCCACTGCGGATGCGTCGGATTCCAGGCTTCAGCAGCAGACTTTGGGCGAGCTGCCAGGTGACCAGAGAAGGCATCAGGGGCTGTGAGTGGAGAGGGACCTGTCAACTGCTCCTGGTGAGAGGGGAGAATCCCCTGCAGGTCTTGTGATGGTCGCAGACATGGCGTAGGCTGGTGACACATGCAGGGGAATGCACGAGGGGTGTGTTGTTTTTTTAGATCCAGCATTGATGAAGACCTCTTGATTTTAATAGACAAATATATAATATATTCATAGGGTCTTTCAGCAGTGGCGGCCGGCACATGTGAGTGCGGTGAGGCAGTAGGGCGTTGTGGGAGAGGGTGAAGTTGACAGATGACCGGATAGGTATAATTAAATAAATAAATTGTACCTATTCTGTCTTCTATTAAATTCCCCCCCGCCACTGCGCACCACCCCACCGTGCTTACCTGTGCCGGCCACCACTGTCTTTCAGCCAGCTTTCTTCATCCACTGGCCTATTGGTGTATCACTCACACTTTTGTTCCTCCCCCCCACAGCATTGGGAGCATGCAGAGCTGGACCGGCCATTGCGGACATCAGGCGTTTGCCTGTGAGGCTGGAAAGGTGGGGGTCGGTTTTGGACCAGTGGTGGCCGGTTTTAGAGCTGTGGTGGCCGGTTTTGTTACTGGGCACCGTTTTTGCAGCAATGCTGAAATATTGGACACCGGTACCAAAAGCAGCAGTGCTGGGGGATGGTTTGGTTAGACAGCAGTGCTTCTCGTCTGCCCCCCAACCCCGGGGGTGGGGGCCAGTCTGACAAAATTGCCAAAGCTGCTTTAGACTCCCAGTCCGGCCCTGGGAGCATGCTCAGTCTACCTCAGCCATTGGCTTATCTCTCTGTAACAGCATTCTGCTCTTGCACAGAGTAGGCCCCTTTAAAGTTTTACAAAAACCATTCACAAAAATTAACAAAGCCAAAAGTGGGCAGTTGATGCTAGACCTATTTGCTTTGTCAATGCTGGTTTTCTTCTTGTAGGTAGTGCTTGGCTTTTGAGAAGGTAACAAAGAGAGCCCCCAAGCAGAGTCTCTAATAAAACACAATTTAGGCATGTCTCCTTTTGTTGAATGTTCGTGCGGTTGCATCAGTAAATACAAATTAACAGTCTCTTGTAGTTGATTTTTTGACTAATATTTTTACAGGTCAATATTAAAATCTCATATTCTTGTAGAATACCCGTTTGGTTGTGACATCTGTTTGAATTTTCTGGTATTTAATGATCCTGGGCCTCTCCAGGAGAAGTGATAAGTGACTGTCAGAGGACATTGCTTCCCTTCTCTTCAGCCATTTTAATTTTGTATCCAACTGCTATGGCCGGCAATAGGCTACATCAAGACTTATCATGGGACAGCCATCAGGAGTACTCATTGGAGAGTACTTATTAGAGGTTTTTTTCCAAAACATGAATGGGCAATTGAGAGTTTTCAATCTATGCTCCTATAAGCTCGTCCACTGCTCATCCCCAAAGAGATTGTCCATCAGTGCTCACCCTCTAAGAGCATATATTACTGTTTCTAAGAGTCTTGTATGATGGTACAACGCACGCCACAACAACGCATGCCTGAATCACACGGTCTCAACCATGACCGTGTCTTTACCACGCATGCCTTTACCATACATTTCGCAGTAACAACATGATTGGTAATGGGGCATGTGTTGTAAAGATCACACCTCTGTCCTGAAAACTGTCCCTTTTCCCCCACCCCGCCTTGAGCCCCAAATATTGACCCACGCCCTAAAAACTCCCCGATGCAGCTGTTCCACCCTGAGCCCAAAAAACTGTCCCCTACACCTGCAAACTATCCTGACCCAGCCCACCCCCCAGGCCAAAAACTGCCCCCGGCCCTGAAAACTGTCCCTTTTGCCCCACTCCGCCCTGTGCCCTAAAAACTGGTCCCACCCCCTAAATACTACCCTGACGCCAGCCACCCCCTGCCCTGACCCCTAAAAACTGACCTCCTAACCCTGTAAACTACCCCGACCCAGCCCCCCCACCCTGAGGCCTAAAACTGCCCCAGCCCTGAAAACTATCCCTTCCCCTGCCCCTCCCTGAGCCCTAAAAACTGTCCCGAGGTCCTAAAAACTACCCTGACCCCAGCTTCCGCAGCCAGAACCCTAAAAACGGACCCCCCACCCCTGAAAACTACTCCAACCCACCCTGCTGAGAGCCCTAAATCCCGGCCCTCTGCCCTATAAGCAACCCTAACCCCCCTCAGCCCCAAAACAACCCAACCCCCAAAAAATAATCCCCACCCACCCAAAACCCGGCCCCAGCCCCACTTACCTGACGGTGTCCTCTCCTGATTCTTCCTCTTCCTGCCCACTCAATGCAGCATCTAGACCGCGCACTGCCCTAACTACTAATATGCGTGCTTAAGGCAAGTGTGGTTCGGCTTGCGGGGAGATGGCATGCGTGGCTCAGCCCGCCTTATTAAGGCCGTTTCCGTTGTAAAGAGATCCCTCAATGATGATCATCCTCTACGAGCATATATTACCGCTTTTAAGAGAGATCCTTCATTAATGATCATCCTATAGGAGCATGCATTAATGCGTCTAAGAGAGATTCTTCATCAGTGATTATCCTATACGATGATAAATTATTGCTCCTGACAAATTCCCCATCAGTGCGCATCTTGCAAGTATATATCTCACTGCTCCCAAGAGAGATTGTTGATTAATGTTCATCCTATAAGAGTATATATTAAAGCTCCCAAGAGAGATTGACCATCATTTTTCATCCTGTAAGAATGAATATCACTGCTCCAAGAAAGATTCTCTATACCACTAAAAAGACAGATTTCCATACTTGTTTATACTGTAAGAGTACATATTACTACTCCCAGAAGAAATTACCTATCAGTACTCACCCTGGAAGGGTGTATGTTATTGCTCCCAAGAGGGAATTCCATCAATGTTCATCCTATAAATGTACAGAGAACTGCTACCAAACGAAATGAGCAATCAATGCTTAACAGTCTATATAACTGCCTCCAACAGAGATTGCCTAATAACTCTCATCCTGTAAGAGAATAAATAACTGCTGCTAAAAGAGACTATCTAGCAATGATCATCCTATTACAGTGAACATTACAGCTCCACAGAGATTCTGTCTTAATACTCATCCTGAAAGAGCAAATGTTACTGCTCCCAGGAGATATTCTACATCAGTGCTGATCCAATAAGAGCATGCATTACTGTTCCGGAGATATACCCCGTTGATGTTCCTGAGAGTGACACCACCAGAACCACCATATAGATACCTCTGCATCATTGTTCATTCTAATATGGTATACATTGGTGCGCCACCTGGGATCACAGAGATACTCTATTGGTGCTTCTCCTAGCCGGCTATGCAATACAGATCCTGAAAGGGTCTCTTGAAGACCTTCTCTCAGACTTAATACTATTTCTCACAGGAGATACTCCATCAATGTCTAAAGTGCAGTTTGTGAATAACAAGATACTCTGCTGGTGTCATTTCTAGTATTCCTTTGGGAAATGTTAATTACGCCAAAGTAATTGGCATCATTTTAGTAATTATCCATCACTCCTGCAAAACTACAGAAATGGCGGGATTACGCCACCTTGAATAATTAAGAGTGATTTGGAGCAAAAATCCTACCACAGGCGCACACGAACAATCATCTAAGGCAGAGTGAGTGGCATTTGATTTCTGCTCTTCATGTCCTTTAGCATTTAGTGCTATTTATTTAGCGCAAGGGGCCATGAAACAGCAAAAATGGGAAAATATGCTTCTAAAGGTTGTTAGGTCAAAAGAGTAATCCTCTGCCTCGTCCAGGTCCCCAGAGACACATGCAGAGTGGTGGACTGGGGATTGGCTGGCTGACCTGATTTCTTCCACCTCTCTAAGATCTCTACAAACCCATGGGAAGTGGGAGAAAGTGAGAGTGTGTTGCCTGCACCACTCTGCCACATTCCTGCCAGCTGTTGGTCACTCCTGACCGGCACCAACTATGTTAACCCATGTCACTCAGATGAGCGGCTGTCGCAGAGCCACTTTCAGCAAGGCACTGGCACTCGGCCTCAATGTGAGAGTGGAGAGCATGTCTCTGAGCATAAAGAGAGGCAGAAGGCACAGGGGATGGTGCAGGTGGGTGGCAGGATGCCAGGTAGATTTCTTTTGTATTGGTGTGCAGACTAACTTACAATAGATGGTGGATGAGGAGGACGGTGCAAGATGTGGGAACTGAAGATAATAATTGCTTTGCCCTTTAAGGCGGCAACCTGATCTTAATTTATTATATGGCAATAAGAAAGACCTCATAGCGATTACAGTTTTTTTAGGACTTGATAACGAAGAGGGACCAGGAAAAGGACCTGTATGGAGAACACTAACAAACCCACTCAATGAGCCAAAGTCTTCAGAGGTAATCTGGACATTTCAAAAGCCTGTCCACCGTCCTTTTTTATCGCTGCCACTTTGTTTTGGGGTAGCTGCAATATTGCTTTTTCTGAATTGATAAGGAAACCTAAAAATTCTATTTGTTTGGAGGGCACGAGATATAATTTCTCTTGATTTATCCGAAAACCTATTTTTTGGAAAAGATTGATAAGAGTCATCAAATGCTATTGCAAGAGATCTTTTTCTTGAACTAAAAGGAGAACATCACCTAGATATACGATCAATCTAATTCCCTGAGCTCTTAAATGAGCTATCACCAGTCTCTGCACATTCATGAAACACCAAGGGGCCAATCAAGGACCAAAAAGGAGACCACTGAAATGATAAAGAGTGAATTTCCATTGAAAGTGAAGACATATTCTGCAGGTTTTGTGGGCTAGAATTGTAAGGTATGCATCCTGCAGGTCCAACTGGATCATCCAATTGGCTTCTAGTAAGGAATCTCTGAGATGAATAATTGTTTCCATCTTGAAGTAATGATATCTGCTAAAATGTTGAACAACCTTAGATTTATCACTGGACAAAACCTCTTGTTTTTCTTGTATACAAGGCAAATCGTGCTGACAAAACTAGAAGTATTGAAAGAGGCTGATACTATAGCTCTTTTCTGTAGGATCGAATCTATCTCTTGAGATGCCAGTTGTTCCTGATCCTTGTGAAAAATTAGAAGATGGAGAAAAGCTATTGAAATGGCTCTTCATAAAGTTCTATGAAATACCCTTGCCTCGTTAGATCAACCCAGGGATTTGATGTCATGTTTCCCCATGCTGGAAGTTTAAAAGCTAAACAACATTCTAGAGGAGGAAGACCAACATTGAAAGGGCTTATCTGAGGTTTGACCTCATCTTTGACAATATCTGTGGTTTTTGAAACCTCTGCCTCTCTGTGGATAGAACTGTGGTTTATCCTCTTGTTGATAAGTGAAGTGATAGTGTCCTCTTAAAGGTATTGGCCAGAAAGGCAGTTGTTGCCTTTGCCAGCCCTGTCAAGAACCTGAGCTCCAAAAATCTTTTGTAAAGAAAACTTTGCTCTGTTAATGGAATCAAATGTGGAGACGTAGTTGCTCATTTCCTTAAAGAAGCCATGGCCAAAGAGTAGTCCATTTGAATGTTGGCCCTCTTCTTGTGTTGCTAAATACCCACGTTATGGATTGATTTTCAGTAAAATACTTTTACATCTCTCTTGCATCGTAGCCGATTAATTTTTTCCCAGGAGGCAAATCAGCCTTTGTGCCGAACGAGATTAATTAGAGGGATCAACTTGATTGTCCCGTAGCTCTCCAGTCCTTTCAAGGTGACCACTTAAATCTAAATGACTCTCCTCACAATTATTCCAAGCCCGATGAACCCCATCTTTGAGGTCCTCACCAAACTTAGCAAAAAGAGCAATATATTCGGATCAATCGGGGCAGTTGCTGTAATATTATTGGATAGACAAGGGTGAGGACATTCTGAATGCAATCTATTTCTTTTCAATGTATCCAACTAATGTCTCAATCTAATAGAAGCAAATGTTGCCACATGTTCTAGAAACTTTTTTAATTGAATTGGGAGGGTGGATCAAGGAAGGATCTAACACTGACTTGCCTGTGTAGTTTTAAAAGTGATATTGGCCTTTTTGATGACTTACCCATTTCATTCGGTGAAGTTGTAGACCTCTTCTCGGGCGGACCAGGCCAGGTAGTCTCCTCTGGATCCCAAACATCTGTATTATCATTTGTAGAAGTGTTGGACTGATAGACGACATCATCGGTATCCTGTAATTGAATTGCTTGAATAGGAAGTTGTACCTTTTTAGCTGAATTAGAAACCTCTTGGCGGGAAGAACCAGGCTCGGGAGAGTCTAAATATTTGTTAATAGCTGTAGAATTTTTTTCCCTTCTTCTGTCCCATTATATGCATACAGGTCATTGGAGAACAAAAATGCTTCAGAGGTAAAGTTGTATGTACTGAGGCTTCCATACTTTTAGTTATACCAGACATAGAATCTGTGACAACTTGCTCAAGACGCTCTTTAATGAAAGTAGAGTGTCACTGACTACTTTTCCTCTCCACATTGGTCAAAGAAGAATTGCCTTTGAAGATGGTCACAATTTATGTGGCAAAATGATCTCATAAAAATGATTTATTAAATAAAGGAATAATTGTCAATATTAAATATAATGTTATAACAGACTAAACTATGGGGCAGGTAAAAAAGGCAAAGATTGATATATTTATTATTTTGATAAAGATATAAATACTTTTTATCAATAAAAGATTGCAAACTTTGGGTAGCCAATATCACTTCTGATCCCTGAACTAGTAGGAAAAAACCTAAGGCGCACACAACAAAAGGCGTCTGAAAGCCCAGCCCAGCTGAGGCAATAAAAACAAAGAAGCAATCCCACACGGGCGGAGCTTGTAACTTCTTTAGACAAATATGAAATGCTTTTCACAAAAATCAGCCGAGTAGGCTCAATACTCTTCAGAGATGTGGTGACCGGAAGTTGCATGGGCCACATAGCATCTTCTGACAGAAGCTCCCATGTTACTGGAAAAATGGTCACAGCTGTGCTGCTTGTCAGGAAGACACTGATGTGATTGCTCATCCATAATCGATTTGGAAACCCGACTTGCTCAAAAGGCACCAATCTCCCACAATAGTTTGCGAAATACTTAACTACAACCATAACAAACTGTGCATATATAAATATATCTAAAGATAAAGTATTATCTTGACTGCGAGCAGCATGAAAAGAGGTATTGTTGCTCCCAGTCAAGAGTGTGCATGAGCTGGATGACTGCCTTTTGGTTGGCATGAACTGACATCACTTTGTAGTTATTTCCCCAATGGTTCACAGGACGTGTACTTCTTATATCTTGTCTGCTATTGAATTAAATGCAAATAAATAATATACGATACGAGCCTCCGGCCTTGGTGTTGATTCCACATTTGATCGAGGTAGAACAACCGAAAGATGCATCATCCATGGTCGCCTAGTATCATTAGGGTTCCAAAGTGATATTCCATATTGTTCCTTTTGATAACATTAGACTCCATTTTACGTTCTCTTATTGACCATCATACAGGAGTCCCTCAGTAACCTCATGAGAAAGTCTCTCTCAATAGTTCCCTCTGGGCAGTCCCTACTGCAGTTCACAGTGAGAAAGTCATTGTACATCATAGGGGAGAGATTGTGGTGTTACGGCCAGAGATGCCAACTTTGGGTCTGGCGAGCTAGGTTTGAATCTCAGCATCAACTCAGCATCCTGTGATTCTGGGCAAATCACTTAATCTCTCCATGCCTAATGAATGTGCCCTTGTGTGTAATGAAAATGATGCTCATGTAGAGCACTCTAAGACCATCAAGGTTTGCGCTATATATAAACAGCAACAACAACAAAATCATAGAGTTGGTTATTCCTCCTTGGAGACAAGCTCATTGCAACTCAATGTGTCATAACGTATTTCTACTTCTTGGATTGTTCCTCATTGCGTCACTTGGGACAGTCTGTTATTGCTTCTCCTGGGAAAATCCCTATCATCATCACTTCCATCAGAAAGTCTATATCTCCTCTTACGGAACCTCGCTTTTCTCCTGCTAGGAGAGTCTCCAATAATTCCTTAAGGATTTCTTCTCCTGGTGAAGTATCTCGTCTTCCCATGCTTCCGGGAGAGTCCCTCATTGCGCAATGTCTTCTTGCACATCCTGGCAGATATCGTGCAGCAAATCTTAATTTAGAAACACAACTGATGCAATGTTGCAAGCTGTCAGACTTTGCAGCTGTGCACACTTCTAATGCCAGAGCATCCACTAACTCAAACAAACAAGCCCTGACAATGAAACTAGCGAAACATTCTTCTGTGGGTCTTACACCAACATCTATGGAAATGCTTTCACGGTCAGAAACTGTATGAAAATATTCATAAGTTTATTGAGAGAACCTTCCAGAACCATACGAAAGTGTCCACTTAGAGGATGGTGAGAAATATTGAAGGAGGCTGAATGTTTAGGACAGGAAGTGGTTGTTCCTATTAAAGGGACCTGATGAATGACAGGAAGAGGAGGCCAGGCAGCTTTTGTCTACACAGAAGGTCCAGGGCCCAGGACAGTGAGAGTTAAGAGACTCTCCAGACTCTGTTCTGGAGCTGTAACCTTGGAAATCCCACAAACCCTTTCACTTTGAGCTTCGTGCAGCCTAGTGTGCTGGCTTGTCTTGAAGGCAGATTGGGAATTTGATGCCCTTGCAGGTGGTTATGAACTAAGCTTTGTCGAAGCCATCTCTCTTCCTTAGAGCCTTTGAAGCTTTTCTTTGCAGCGTCCAGTCACAGATGGAATTTTAAAATGCAGAGGGCATTGGGTCCCTCTGGACAGTGCTGAAAAATCACTTTTCTTGCGCATGAGTGAAAAGCCAATGACCGTTAACAGAAAACGTAAGGCTATTATTGACTTTGACTTATATTAGCCTTCTATTCTTTTCTTGGAATTGATCCTGGAGGCTACAAATGGTACAAAACGCTGACTCCAGCAGCACCACCATTGACGGAAACCCAAATCATTGTGAACAATTGACCAGGATCACACCTTGCATCGACGAGCCAGGTGTTTCGGGGAATTGGAGACATACTTCCAGGTAGAATCTGGGGGATTTAAGTGAGATTTATTTAAGAGAAGTTGGACTTAAGCAGAGTTCCCCGATTAACATCAATGGCTTAAACCAGCCCGGGCTCTGTCTTCCACACTAGCCTGGCACACTGCAGCAACTTCGATGGACACTGTGCTTTTAATTCCATATGAATTCCTGTGAATCATATATACATGCAGAATGTTTCACATCACCAATGCTTCTCTCAAACGAGAAAGTTAATACTTACCTGATCCTTACTGTTTTTAGCTCTGGAATGTGTTTTGTTTCCAAGGTGCAGTGCTTAGTTTGAGCCGGTGATTGCCGGTAGGCGCTTCCGGTGATTGCCCGTGGGAGCCCACAGTGACTGTCAGTGGGCGCCCCTAGGGATTGTGGGTGGGGGGCCAAGGGCACTCACTTTTGGGGACTAGCACTTATTTTTCCCCAGCATACGTTTCTCAAGATGGAGGAATGGAAACACAGAAATATGTCACAGAGGGAAAAAGCAGGTATCCGACGAGGAACACCGAAGAGCCACAGATGCTTTGAGAACCTGATTCTGGGATTGTTGGTGCAAGTGCCATACACTGTATCCTGTGAATGATTTGAAACTATACGGAGACAGGAAATTTAGAAACCTAAGCCCTGATGAAGTTCCCCTTGCGGGAATGAAACGTGTTGGCTGGACCTTTTATACCAGTTGAATTCTTTAACAGTTGAAATAAAGAAGTTATTTATTTATTACCACCTGCCTCTTGGACTTTATGAACTGTGCACCCCACCTATTCTTAATTACCTGCAAGAGTGAGTTAAAGGAGCTGGGAGTGTCTGGCGGTGGACTACGGAGCCAGGTGGTGTATGTAAGACTAAGCAGCGTCAGTATCCGGCGCGTCTACATATAATTGCACCTGCCCTGGGCTTCTCAGCGGAGGTGTCGGCACCGGAACTGATTATTTTACAAATTATGAACTGCCGATGTGCTATTTATTTTCTAAAGTTTAGGTTCCTGCCTGTTGGGTATGCCATGATTCAGAGTATGACAGCTCTTGCCTGTGCAGGTAAGAGCGGTGGGGCAGAGTGGGGGGAGGACTTCGACAGACCACGACCAGAGAAAATTAATTATTTATTTCATATTCCCACATCGTCATCTGTCAAAATCCCCCCCCCCCCCACCCGGCCCCACTGCTCTTACCTGCACGGCCCGAGGCTGGTGTATGATGGGCTGCCCATTTTCTATAAGAGTGGTGGTGGTATTACCTCAACCACCATGACCAGAATGAACCCACCATATTCAGGGCCTTATTGAGATCTCGGCAGATGGAAAACTCCGTCAGAAATGTGACGGTTATCCCGTCCGCTGTATTATGATCTCCATAGGATATAATGGGATCGTAATATGGCGGGCGGGATCTCCGTCACGTTTGTGACGGAGTATTCCCCTCCTCCAAGATCTAAATTAAGGGGCAGATTTATGTTCTCTGGCGCATCCCTGCAAATCAGCATGGATGCGCCAGGGAAGATGCGTCACACAAGCTTGCCCTTGCGCCACAGCAGATGCGCCGCATTTACAATGCGGTGCATCGTGGCGCAAGGACAAGCAGATGCGTGACGTATCTGCCGGCGTAAGGTTGGCGCAGTGCTGAAGTTGTGTCGCAAGTGCGACGCAACTCCAGCACTGTTCCAACCTACCCTATCCCTAACATGGTGCGTCAAGCCTTACGCCTGCTTCAAGCAGGCGCAGGGTTTTGACGCATCAGCGTTGGGAAAGTGACTCAGTGAAATCTTATAGATTTCACTGAGTCACTTTTCAGGGGCGTTCCTGCGACGGAACGCCCCCCCCCTGTGTCGCAACACCCACGTGAAACCTGACGCAGGTTTCACGTGGCGCAGGGCTTTACACCGTGACACATCTCCATAGATGCGTCACGATGTAAATCTGGCGCAACGTGGCGCAGGGTTTACGCCGCCGCTACGTCACAAAAGTGACGCAACGGCGGCGTCAAAGGGGCGCAAGTCCCACATAAATCTGCCCCTAAGTCTTTAGAGATCTCCGCCACCCTGCAAAGCTGTCTGTGCCTCCAGAGAAGCCGCTGCTGCCACGGCAACTCCTCTAAAGGCACTGAAAGTTTGCTGAGTGGCCGCTATCTTTCTGGTGGCCGTTCAGCACACTTTAAACTTTTTTTCAAAAACATACTGTAAAGTGGGAGTTTGTTTAAAAAACAAAAAGACTCATGATACTGACTCCCTGGGAGTTTTCTCTTACGTTGTTGTGGTTATTTTAATCATTTTCTGCTCTGGACAGCCAGGGATTCCCTGAAAGCCCCAAACTGAAAAAAAGTGCATCAAGTTGTCCGTTCTAAATAGGGTGGATGGTCTGATGCAGCTATAGGGGCTGCTCAGACTCCTGTGGGCCTTAGGTGTAAGGTTTTTGAGGTGGGATGTCAGCAGGGGTTCTGCAGTTGGAAACATGACAGTCTACCTAACTTTAGAAAGAGGAGGTGCATCATCAGTTTGGTGGACATGGCACTCTGCCAAGTCTGTGGCAGAGGACCCCGCCCGCTAAACGATAAATCCGTTCACAAATGTGTGCGGAGCAAGTCCCAATATGCAGCCGTGGTATTCCATTTCTTGTTTCTGGTACCATTAGGTCTCAGAGCTTCAAATGCTTGGGTATATTACATGTGCTTGTCTTTATTGCCTCTTGTATTTCAGGATATGGCACCTGTAATGCCACTCATAGTTATGTCAAGCCCTCCTCCCGACCATTACAACCTCTGGCTGCTCAGCTAGCCTAACCCCTACTGCAGTGCTTAATTTGTAAAAAGTTAAGTGCCAGGGCCCTCGCAAGGAGGTCACTGCAGCTTGCACTTTCTATTTCTGCTGCCAATGGCCGTACCAACACAACTACTAACCCTCACACTTTTGCTAGTGTTGCAAATCATTCTATTCAAGGCCCCCAAGGCTCGAAGAATGGCTTGTGTGGAAGTTATTTCTCATTGTTAATATATATTGAATTAATGAACAGCTGTTGTGCTCAATTCTAATTTAGGTAGACAGTGCTGCCATGTGGCAGACTGTCATAAGTGCAGGTGCTGGCAATTAAGTTCCAGTGCCCAGCAGCGGAAACCACCGGCTCAAATTAAGCACGGCCCTACCGGCATCTTATGTTCCACAGGCGTGGAAGGTCAAACATAATCCAGCAAGATCAGCATCTACATCGATGATTTTTGGGTAACTTACAAAATGAGCCCCCCCAACCCGCGTAGTAGGGAGGGGCCTTCCCCTCTCATTGACAACAACAGAAATGTGGAACCTGGAGTCATATGGAAGGCCAAACATAATCCAGTTAGACCAGCCTTCACATCAATGATTTCTGGGTAACTCACAACATGAGACCCCGCCCCCCCCCAAACCGCCCCCCTGGAAATCACCAGAATGGAGGAGCCCTCTCCTCCTCCTCGAGAACAACAGAAGTGTGGAACCTGGAGTCATATTCTGGCCGCCACTCAGCTCCTCGTCTCACAGAAGCCGCAGCGTTCCCCGCCTAGCTGCGTCTCCCAGGCGGCCTTTTAAACCAGGGTTTTGTTACACTTTAATTACCATATTCCTGTCTTATTTACAGGCATTCAATGATTGCAATGTGCAAAAAAAATGCTTCTTTCAGACCCTGATCCATGTCGGAGCTGGCTGCATTTTAACAAGGCAGCTGCTCTGTGCCCAGCAAAGGCGAAGGCAGATACATTAAACCCTGCAGTCTGTCGGCCATGAATGGCTCTGTCTAATGAGATGAGAAGAGAGCGGGGAGGGGGCGCAGCGGTGGGGGTGGAGGGCCAAAAAATAGAGGAAACGAGAGATACTGGAATGGGGGAATTAGCGGAGTGGAAGAAGAGCTGGTGGAAAGTTAGTGAAGCAACAAGGAGAAAGAGTTGGATCAGGAAAGGGGCGTGGCAAGTGTGTCATGGGTAGGGCCGACCTCTAGCACAGGTGAGCTGGGCCCATGCCCTGGTGCCATTTTCCTGAGGGGTGCCTGAAGCTGTGCGTATTAAGGTTATGCCAACATCAGCACCCTTCTCATCTTGCTCCAGCCTTGCCCTGCCTGTTCGTTTCTGGCTGATTTGCCAGTTTAAAGTGGTTTTAGACCTTCATTATCATACGGTGGGTGATGTTTTGAACCTCTTTTAGACCCCTTCCTTGCCCACCCTTCACCCTCTGACCCGCTGCTGGCACATATCAACAAAACCATCATCTGCGTGAGGTAGCAAAGCTATCGGTGATTTAGGTGCGCTGTGGGAGGTCCGGAGATGTTTGTTCTCAGGGGCCAGTCCCTGCTCATCCAGGTACTGACCACTGAACACAGAAGGGACCCACTGCTGCCTCATTTAATTCACTACCATCAGCAAGGGCGCCAAATGTCTCTCCACCAATGCCTAGAGCGCTAACTTAGCAAAGGCCCGCTCTGGTCATGGGCTCTTGGGCAAGGTAAGAAATGAGCCCCCTGACCGCTGCTTGAACTGTGAAATGCAACAATAATGATGGTTCAGTGCGCTCCTCAAGGCTCTGGGCCCGGTGCCACTGCACCTGCTGCACCAATGAAAGCTACAGCCAGAGCCTTTCTGGAGCACAGTCAAATGTCAAATGCATTACAACGCATGCGTGGTTACAATGAAAAGCCTTTACCACGCATACCTTTACTACGAAATTCGTAGTAAAGGCATGTGTGCTAAAGTTAAAAGAAAAAAAAGGGGGGTTGGGGGGCTCTCACCCCCCCCAAAAAAACGTGGGATTAAAAAAGAGGGCTTTGGGGGGCACCCCCAAAAATAAATTCTAAAAAACCGTACCTGATTCCGTCAATTAAAGAGCGATATGGAGGCAATCCACGTCGTTAGAAGAAACGGAAGGACACTTCTGCTTCCTCTTAACGACGTGGAACGTCACCAAGGAAGATCGAGGAGAGGAGAGGTAAGGGGGAATGAGGGGGTGGTGTCCCACAAGGGAAAAATTTAAAGAGTAGATAATAAGTGCGATATCCTTTAACAAGAAAATGCCATTAACATGCAAAATTTAACAATGAAAATGGTTGTAAAAGTATGTGTGTTAAAGGCATTTTCGTGGTAAAGGATATTCGTGGTGATGAAATTTGCGTTGTAACGCATGTGTGGTAAAGGCATGCGTTACAACGGAATGCGTTGTAAAGTCATACATTCGTCTGAAAGAGCTTAGATGCCCTCTGGGTGATAGCGCTTAAAAATGTTACAGTGAATGGATGAATCAATCCCTTAATCAAGCAACCTATCGTCAAGGTAGGGCTAGCATGTGCCCCAGATACGCAAGGGATGTTTTGGTTTTCACCAGCTACCCTGGCAGACTTCGTCCAATTTGTCACATGTCGGGGTTTTCAGAGAGGGGTAACTGAAAACAGAGGGATGCAAGTTTTATGTGTTTCAAGGCAGGACTAGTCAATAGCTCGTTAGAAAGCAATGTAATTAACAGACATCATGCTGGATTTAAAAGTTGAATTTAATTTACTACCCTGGTCTCTCATTGTCTGAATTTCTATGTTGATAAACATTGTCATTGAAGTGATTCTGTGATCTTCGGTTGATTTGAAATTGTAGTCCTTCTTCTGTTTTTACTAAATGTCCCGGTTTTTGCTTTTGCAAAATATGGTCACCCTGTCCCCAGGGCGTTTGCACCCTAGCACCACACCCATGCAGAGCAGTTCTGAGGCCAAGTGTGGCTTCGGTTTGTAATTTCCTCTTCACTCTTCAAGATCTCTAAGGGCCAGATGTATCAAAGGGTTTTACCCATTCTGTGTCTATGGGAAAATGTGTTCATACATATGGCCCCAAGTCGATTGCACACTAAGAGAATGACCGTCATCCTGGTGACCTTTGACACACACTTGTTTATGATCCTTCTCACAGCACTATCAAGAACGTCCGAATATGCAATTACTCGGTAGCATTATTTCGATGTTATTGTTCCATGGACATCTATTTTCCAATAATATTCCCTTCCTATTTGTACGGAAGTTCCGTGCTGCTGCTGCCCTGTTCATCATCAGACACCCTCCATGGACCACCTGCGCGTGGAATAGCGGAATAAAGCGGCGCGCGGGCCGGAGAGCAGAGCCCGGGCACGCGGAAGGCAGCCTACATTACACTGTAATAAATCACATTGTTTTTGACAAATACAGGACAGAAAATGGGCCTCAGACCAATGGAGCTAAACAAAAAGGACATTGATGTTGTCAGGAAAGCGAGGAGTTGTGAATGTGTTGCCGGATCTTGTTTCACGGGGGAATAGACCTTGCTTTACCAGCTGCAGCTATGTCTGTGGACGGGAGATTTGGCTACGCTGGATGCGTGGACGTCAGGTGGCCTGACTGATGGGCACGGACAGGCTGTACATTATTGCAAGCGTCTTGTGGGCTCCACGAACATGCCAGCCCTCGTCCTTCAATGCGGGAAAAATGTCCAAGCGCCTTTCCCCCGAACCAGTGCCTCCTACAAGTCCTGGACTATTCGGTTTATTTTGACTCATTGGGGTAACAAATGTTGAGATGTGTGCTGCAGGTGTTGCATGACCATCTCAGACAGGAATTAGATTACAGAGCTTAATTTTATGGCAAGACCGGAGGCTCCTATTATGCTTTCTCATCTTGCTTTAATTACCATAGCAGCCAAGATAGGTAAAAAACTACAGTTCCCAGAGGGCCAAGCGGAAACAACTGGCCAATGGGAACACGATAAAACAAAAACCTTATATCCAATCAGAGAACACCAGCACGAATAACGTCACAACTGACTGCGAACATTCCTCTTTTCTTGCTGCTCGCAGTCAGATAAGTGACTTATCTTCGTTGCTCTTCTCATAATTTGCTAATTGAGTATTTTCTTTATTACGTAATGCGGAGCTTACCGCTTCATGTTTAGCATCTATCGCCGCTTCCCCGTTCCGCTCCGCTTTCTTCCCCCCCACGCGCGCAGGATTCGGTTGGATCCTCTGTGGCCAATCATGACACTGCTCTCACAGCATGAGTGCAGCGTCATGATTGGCCTGAGCGCCCCTGATTTTCATTTCCAGGGAGACTGGGAGCCTGTGCCTGCTGTCTCCAATCCGGCAATGCAGCTCAGGTTGGGGACAGCTTCAGTGCGCATGTCAGATTGTGCAGTACGCTTACCACTCCCCCTAGTGCCTGTTATTCCCTGGTCCCTCCCCCAAGACTCGAGTTGGCACACTTAGAAGAAAAATAAAAAGAGTTTGAAAACACGTTTTTTATCCCTTTTTTCCCCCAAGTTTTTGAGGGTGCCGGCAGGGGTAGGTGATCCTCCCCAGCCACAGCAGAGGAGCCGCCACTGGTGGGGTTTCTGGCTACCAATGACATTTTCTGTCTCTTTATCTTAAAATTGCTTTCTTCCTGTGCCACTGTTTTCCTGTCTTTCTCTTCCTTCTTCTTTCTCACTTTCTGTGTTTTCATATGCTTTAGTCTTATGGCAAAAAATAAATTCCAGCCCTCGGAAATGAGCATTGGTGCACTCCTCCTGCGTTCATCTACACAAGTAAGCTCTGGGCGGGATCGGACTGGTACTCAAAATAGGCCAGGACACAAAAAAGAGGCGACCATTACTGAATCCGTTTTAGGAAAGTGACCCTTATTTGCAAATCGAGGCAGTTTTGAACATGAAAAAACACGTTATATAGGTGTTTTGCAAAGTGTGGAAGACTGCATGCATTTGTAGTTGCTGCTGGTAATGCATATGGAAATATCCAGGAAATCAACAGTAAAAAACAGACCATAAAACAAGCTCAAAAACAGACTGCAAAAATGACCAGCGCACTGACCTGTCGGCCAGCTGTTCTGGCACTGCGAGATTGCCCTATGGGCATTTCGACCCTGGCTTTGCGATCACATCTGCACACCCCTGCGAGGCTCAGACCTTTTATTTGCTTGTGTCACTATATTAGAATATGGAATGCTTAGAGTTCCATTGAAGACAATACTGGATGGTACAAACCTTCCGCTACAACATTCCAATGTTTGTTTAAACATTTTTCCATTTTCAATTTAGAACATTCTACCCTCAGTGGGTAGAATTTTCTAGTGGCCTTGGGCTCTAACAGCTGCCAAAGACACTCATCCTCCTTATATGGCCTAGTCTGTGGCTTGGGTCTAAAACTCAAGTTTGGGGGCCTTTAACAACCATTATTGCCCTCTGCGCCGGGCAACAATCTACAGTTGGAGGACTATCACAACCTGTTATAAATACAATCTCTTTCTTCTATTCTGTTATTCCCCATAATGTAAAGCACCCATACGTGCATGGTGTCAATATTTCACCATAAAAAAATAACCACTTGTTAAGTTTCAAACATTTGGAAACCATTTAAAACTCCCAATATTTAATCTGGTATCTAATCAAGTTATGATATTGTTACTATTGAGTTCATTTCTTTGGAGGAAACTTTCTTGAAGGAGAAAAAAAAACTTTTGACTAAGGCAGCATAGTCCAGCAGAAAACCTCCAGAGCTTCAGTCTTGTCGATGATAGGCATTGGATTCATCGGGATTACAAAAAATTAAGCATGAGAGGTGGGACTAGTAAGGAAAAAAGCAACGCCTTATGGGAAGTGCAGACCCAGACAATGAAAAAACAGAGAAGAAAAAGAGACAGAGAAACATAAATAGGTGGGATAGGCCAACGGAGATGGGTAGATGGTAGGCACAGAGAGACTAGGCAATGGATTTCACTATACTAGAGCAGAGTAACAGCAGTAGTGGCCTCTCTGATTGCGAAGTGGTGGGCGGGAGGTGGGGGATCATGGAAGAAAGAAAGAAAAATATATATAAAATTGTATTTACCTGCTGCTCCAATGACCACCTCCTTGATCCCGATCCTCGCCTCCTGGTCGACTAGGAACTGCTGCACACAGTGCAGGCTCCCAGATGGCAATCCCAGCTCTTCTCTCATGCTGGAAATACTATTCCCAGCAAGAGAGAAGTGCTGGTAATGGTCTTAGCACTCTGGTTCTGCTCTCAGACATGGACTGGGAGCCTGGGCTGGTTCTTTACCTGGCTGTACAATACTGCTCGGTTGGAGAAAGGCTAAGGGCCTCATTACGGTTTCGGTCGAAAAGCTTTCCGACCGACTCCTTGTCTGAATCATTTCTGACCAACTCAGGTTTGGTGAGTCGGACCGACCGTTTACGATGTTTCCAAACACCGTTCGGTCAGACTCCCATTGACTTCAATGGCAGCCTGTGTTCCAACTGTCAACACAGGCTGCCATTGAAAAACAAGCATTTGCAATGCAATAGGTCTCGCATTGATAAGAGTTTGAGCTATTGGCATTGTAAAATTACAATGCCTTTTATTTATGTTTTGGTTTTAAAACAAATAAAAGGCATTGTCATTTACAATGTCAGTAGCATAAACTTGCATAAAAGCAGTGTGTGGAGTGCAGCAGTGTGCGGCGTGCAGCAGTGTGCGGCATGCAGCAGTGTGTGGCGTGCAGCAGCGTGAGGCGTGCAGCAGCGTGAGGCATGCAGCAGTGTGCGGTGTGCAGCAGTGTGCGGCGTGCAGCAGTGTGTGGCGTGCAGCAGTGTGCGGCGTGCAGCAGTGTGTGGCGTGCAGCAGTGTTTCGTGTAGCAGTGTGAGGCATGCAGCACTGTGTGGCGTGCAGCGGCGTGCAGCAGTGTGCGGCATGCAGCAGTGTGCGGCGTGCAGCAGTGTGCAGTGTGCAGCGTGCAGCAGTGTGCTGCGTGCAGCAGTGTGCTGTGTGCAGCAGTGTTGTGCAGCATGCAGCAGTGAGTAATGAAGCAGTGTGTGGCGTGCAGCAGTGTGCGGCATGCAGCAGTGTGTGGCGTGCAGCAGTGTGTGGTGTGCAGCAGTGTTTCGTGTAGCATTGTGCGGCATGCAGCAGTGTGTGGCGTGCAGCAGTGTGTGGCGTGCAGCAGTGTGTGGCGTGCAGCAGTGTATGGTGTGCAGCAGTGTGTGGCGTGGTTTGTAAACAACAAGAACAACAGTGTTTCGTGTAGCAGTGTGCGGCGTGCAGCAGTGTGCAGCGTGCAGCATTGTGTGTGGCGTGCAGCAGTGTGTGGCATGCAGCAGTGTGTGGCGTGCAGCGGCATGCAGCAGTGTGCGGCGTGCAGCAGTGAGTGGCGTGCAGCAGTGTGAGGCCTGCAGCAGTGTGAGGCGTGCAGCAGTGTGAGGCGTGCAGCAGTGTTTCGTGTAGCAGTGTGAGGCGTGCAGCAGTGTGCGGCGTGCAGCAGTGTGCGGCGTGCAGCAGTGTGTAATGCAGCAGTGTGCGCAGCAGTGTGTGGCGTGCGGTAGTGTGCGGCGTGCAGCAGTGTGCGGCGTGCAGCAGTGTGTGGCGTGCAGCAGTGTATGGTGTGCAGCAGTGTGTGGCGTGGTTTGTAAACAACAAGAAAAGCGGACATCAAAGGAAGGGTGGGAGGGAACGAGCATATGGGGTGTGAGTTATAACGAAAGTTTATTGTTGTAAGAGGGGATGCAGGAAGTGAGGCCGGCTGGCGAAAGCAGTCTGCTGCTTTCAAGTCCGATGCCAGATGCCAGCTTCGCGCTTGAATGCCTCACATGCACTGGCCATAAACTGCATTCCTAATGTCTTGTGCCCCTTACTAAATCTCTCTGAATGCGTGAGGCGGCGCACGCACAGGAAGTAGCTGGTGGCAAATGGAATGCGCGTGGTTGTGCGCGTAACCGCCACCTGATCCGCCTGGGAAGCCTTTGGGAGCATTTTCTGAAGCCCCTACATAAGTCTCGCTGTGCGATCGCTTACGTGATAGCCAGGCGAGACCTAAAAAGGCTGGTTGTGGAAAACCTTGCACCCTGTGGCGGGCACCACACTGTGCACGGTTGTAAAGAGGGGTCCCATGGGTACCCCCACCGGAGGCCTCCGAATGAAGTGGGGCCTGCTACTTGCCCCCAAAGTCAGTTTCCAACAGCCATTTCGTGTCAGACAGACCGATTCAAAAAGGCTGTCCGAATCTGACATCGTAAGCTCCAACCAACTCGGGGTCTCTGAATGCCAGTTGGAACCGAGTCGAAGAGACCGAATAGTTACCTTTCCATCGTAATTGGTCGGTCTGAAATGTTTCCGAGTCGGTTGGAAACATAGGCTCCGACACGGCTTAGGAAAATCCGAATCCCATTCGGAGCCTTTTCAACCGACATCGTAATCAGCTCCTAAGTGCGCATGTCGGTTTGGATGCCCCAAGACGGCCGGCAAATCCATCATGCGCACCTAGCAGTGTCCACCACTTCCCCCTCCTCCCTAGTGCTGCAGTTTCAGACTTTGTATGGATGGCCCCACCACTTCCTCGGCTTGGCTGGCAGCCAGCAGAGAGAAAAATAAATACAATTATTTTCTCGTATGCCTCTACTATTTTTCAGCAGGGGGTGACACTCATTGAGCAGGAATTACAAATAAAATGCACTTTCCCCAGTGCAATTACAAATTCCTGGGTTCACACCTGCCCTAGTGTGAGCACCCCAATGAAAGACGGAGCTACAGACTTACACAAATGCCTCATATTTCACTCCCATTGCTGCTGCCTGCCTTTTGAGAGTAGGCGGGGATTCTCCTACAGTTGGGTCCATTTTGTGATAGCATTTACCCCAGGGGGTAACTGTAAGTACTTTAATACCCCATGCTCTTCTCAATAGGTGCGCACGGAGTGGAGAAGCATACAGTTTGAGTTTGTGACCAATGCCTGTTTTGTTCCTCTGACATATAAATAATGCGTCACAGGCACAAGGGCAAAGGTGTTCCATCATTTGCAAAAGACCACGCCCCCTGTCAATCAGAAAACAAACCCTTAATATTGCATGGGTCATATGTGCATGTGCATAATGTGTATTTCAGAAGGGACTGCAGAAATGTTTCCGGCTCCTTTGGTAATAGGAATTTTACAAAGATGGTTCAGGGGGGAAGGCAGAATGGTGGAGAGGGAGGGGTAAGTAAACAGGAAAAATTATAACTATGTACATAGATAAATGCGGAATGTAGGTAGTTAAGGGTACTATGCGATGCAGTAAAAATAGCTTGCTCAAGAAACATTAAAAAGTTAATGATAAAAATGAAAGGTGGGAAAAAAAGAGCAAATGATCATATTAAAACATAAGAAAAAGGGTAAACGATAAAAGGTTCAGTTACTTGTAAATTGTTATTTTGAGGTGCGGGGGGCGTTATCTATCGATGGTAGGCTTCCATGGGCTTGTATAATAAAATTTACTTCTTATCTACAACAACACATACGGTATGTTCCACTAAGTAATGCTTTCCAATTAATGAACAGATCAATAAAATGTAATATGCAGCAGAATTGTTGGAAAACATTTTCATTGGACAATCAAGCATGTTGTAAGGCAAGCCATCAAAGGATTTTTACCTTTAGATCTTCGCAGATGTATGAAAGAGCCTTTTACAAACATCACACCGTGTATGAAAGCCCTGATAAAATATCCCTCCGTAGAATAAAAATGGCATTAATTTATTTTTCTGTGGAACGTTGAACTTGGAAGCTTTGCTTTCAATTTGTGGAAAGTGAAGAAAAAAGATAACTATGAAAAAAGTACCCCTTTCCAATCATTCCTTCTAGTTTTCAGCTATTTCTAAAGAAAAAGTGAGATGGTAGCTTGACATGTCACCAAGCACTGTTAAAACCACTTTGCCCTTTGGTCTGCGCTTCGTGCGTCGCCAGCCATGCAATAGAGGGTTTTTGATGAAATGTCACGTGGGCATCCTTGCTCCTTCCAGTAACTGAAAGGTCATCACATTTCTAGAAGTGATGTACTTGGTATCTGTGATCTTCAAAGAACCCGACACATGTCCTATATTTGCAGAAAAAGGCTTGTGCCGCACGGAAAGAGGCCTGCAGGTTGAGTTGGAAGTCAATTCGCACGGGAAAGAACATATTTTTGCCTGTGAGAAGTGACTTGGTAGGTTTTATCTCAGAAGTTATCCGCCTTTCCATCTACCAATCTGGGCCTTGAATCCATTTCATCGTGTGTCATCTTGCAGCTTGGAGGATGCTGTGGTTTCCTCTGATGAGGGGAATGTGAGCGCAAGAACTTGATTGCCTGGCTTGGTTTCGTCGACAATATCATTTGCATCTGGAAGGGGCAATGAGGTGGCTTTGAACAATTTGCTTCGGTTTGGAATAACAACAGTCAAAACATACACTTGACTTCTACCAGCGGCCTGGAGAATTTTGCTTTATCGAGCATTCTTTTTTTTTCCAAGGACTAGGAACATTTTGTACCGAGCAAATCTTTCAAAAAATGACAGCAAGGGGAGTCTTCAATGTCTGTAAATATTTTTCAGCACTAGGCTGGTGTCAGTGTCTGCCTTTCAGCCTTCTTCAGCAGCTGGAAGAGAATTTCGTCTTCGGGTGCTGTTAAGGACAGGCAGAACCAATTGAAAAAATAGGGGAGTCCAGGAGTGGGGAGGGGCTAAAATTATAGAAAAGAACAAAGACGATAATTTAAAAGGGTAATCCGGTGAATGATGTCACAATGCAGCGGTGTAGCGTCAGTTGCCAGTGCCCACTGCAAATTTTTTTTTTAAAGTATTGGGCCCCCTAACCCATGGACCGTTAGCTCCGGAAGTGCTAACGGTCCACGGGTTAGGCGGTGCAATACTTTCTTTTAAAAGTTTGTCCCCCGGAGCGCCCAGGACAACAGCCCCTGTGGCCCCTCCCACGCTACACCACTGTCATAAAACATCTCAAACGCCCAGCATACATCATCAAATGAAATAGCATTCTGGAACAAGTATTGTTAGTTATTATCAGGTTGCAGGGCTGGGTAAAGAGAGTAATTTTTTTTCTGTACACTGCATGGACCCTTTAGGTGAGACTGGGGGTCTTATATCATGGAATCTTAGCTCACAAGTTAAATTGCACATATACAGGCATGCCATTGATTCCACGTGTTAATAGGTATTTGAAAAATGATGCACTAAAAGTGAGGCAAAAGTGCAAGCAACGCTGAAGCACATACCGCAAAACAAATTAGCCTGTTGTAAAACTCAAAGGAGCCTATTTCCCCAAGCGTAGTTTGCATTTGTGATTAAATTATGCGTATCATTTATTCTTAAACGTTTGAGTACCTTTTATTCACATTTTCCAAGAGCAAAGTGACTCAAAATTGTAGACTTACATATTTCCACCCTATGGAACAGTGGTTCCACCAAATTTACAGGCGGAAGTAATTGCTGCCAAAAGAAACTCATATCGCAGTGATAGGGCTGTGTTCCCTATTCCCAATTTTCTCTGGAACACCCGGTCAATGGACCGTTGGTGCATGCTTAGAAGTGTAGAGGGGAGAAATAACTTTTCAAACCCAATTCAATTACCCAATAATTCATGACTCTGAAGAATCACAGACTCCAGGTTCTGAGACTCCAGGTTTTGAGTGAGTTAGGGGCATATGTATCAAACGATTTTTTAATCGCAAACGCTGCGATTCGCAAAATATCAGCGTTTGCGATTAAAAAATCGGTAATCGGGATGTATGAGCCAAATCCCATCGCAAAATTAAGGAATTGCTAATTTAGCGATTTCTTAATTTTGCGTAAGCATTTAAGAAATCGCACATTGCGATTTCTTAAATAATATGTAAAAAGCACCCAAGTTGTGCCAATTATCCTTAAGAAATCGCAAATTACCACCAACTTCCAGCTGGTGGTAATTAGCGATTTCCTTTCAAAATGCACTTTTTTGAATTTTACAAAGTGCCACGTGGCGCTCATACATGCCCTTAGGGCATGTATGTGCGCCATATGCACACACATGCTCATTTCAGGGGTGCATCAGGGTGTCATCATGACACCCTTGCACCTTTGAAATTATTCTCAAATTGCGATTTGCAAATTGCGATTCGCTATTTGAGAATTATTTCCCATTCATTCCTATGGGTCTCCTGACCCATAGAAATGAATGGGCAGGTATTCCTTAATTGCAATTTCGCAATTTAAGGAATTTTAAGAAATCGCAAAAAGTTTGCAATTTTTTAAATACATCCCGTTTTGCAATTCTCAAATAGCGATTCTTTAAAAATCGCTATTTGAGAATCGCAAATGGTGATGTTGATACATATGCCCCCATGTTTATTACAAGGCCAAAAGTAACTGGACATACTGATACCTCAAGACAAGGTTGTAAAAGTACATCGGAACTAATACAAAGCCAAATCTGCGAGCAAGGTTTAGTAGCTGGATCATGAAAAGAATAACAAATTCCAATACCAGAACGCAGGCAGTAAGTGCCCACACGTCAAGATCAGACTTCATTGAAGGTTCGTAGTTATAAAGCATTAGTCTGTCCATACACTACTATTAATGTGACATCCCTACTTAGCATTCTGCAGGCAAGTTAGGAAAAGGTGTCAGTGCGTGAAGACATCCTAAGAAGTGCACTCACGTTGTATGGGTCAACAGAGCTACAGAGCTCGTTCTAAGATGGTCCCTCACTCTCCATCGATCTCCTCTCTTCTCCTAACTCAACCCCCGGGACACTGTCCCTAATTTAAAACCCAAAATCATAGAACACGCCAATTAGGTAACATCGAATCGCCTTAAACCACTGGCAGCCTCCGCATAGGTGGTTCTCCATTTAGGTTTGATACTCCCAGCCTCTGGCTCAATGACCTTGATTCCCAGGCCTTCTCCAGTGAGAAAGAACACCATACCACATTATCGCAATCCTTGTACAAATGCTCCTCCCCGAGCCCAACTCCAAAAACAAAAGCTTTATTCTAACTAACAAAAATGAATTTCTCCACCTGCAACAGAAACGTGAGAAAAGACAAATTCAACATGCACATGAAATTCAGCTTTTAACTCTAATACAAGAGCTTCCATGGAGAATGCATTTCAGGCCTACAGAAAGCGGCCAACATAAGAGTAAGGCGCATAGGCCTTATGAAAATCACCTGTATGAACTTTTTAATAAGAGTTTCTAAATCAACAAGCTACACAAACCAATACGTGAATAATTGTAAACCACATACACGAATTCTACATGCTAATGTCTCAGCTAAATACATATGTATTGCAAAATTAATTTCTTCACGTTTATACGAAAAATACACCTAGCACATTACCTTTGACATTATTACAGTACACATTGTACTGTCCCACGTTAATACAAAAAAAGAATAAATGCAGGTGCGGACCACTCATGATTATGAAGCACCCCTACCAAGGAAGAGCACAATCACGCTCTATCAGCAGCATCCTCCCATATAAACAACGGGTGTAGGGGCTTAAAATAAAACACCATAGAAAATAATGTTACATTAAATAAAATTACTTAAAGTAGTTAGAATATCATTTAATGTTTAATATATAAACACATATTTATAAGGAACAACGGTCCCATTCACAAAAAATAATAAATATAATACCACAATTAATACAATGAGAAATCGGGTTTATGTATGAAGTCAATGCAAGGAATATTGGTCGATGCGAAACAATTATTAAACAACGAAAATAACAAAGCAGTGAGTGAGTTTAACTGTGGCAGGGTAAAAGGGAAATCAGACGATTTCCAAAACCCAGGCAAGTGACTTTAAAAGGTGCCTTTTTTAGTGCAGACAAATAGACAGTAACAAAAAGGCAAATCAGCATCTTATACTCCAACAGTTGGATAACAGTTATAAAAGAGTTTAGAGATGATAGTCGACGACGTTTCGATCCCCTTGGCAATAGTGGGATCTCTTCAGGATAAGTTGATGATAGAAATGCCTGGGAAGTTAGCCTGGGTAGGGGAGGAAAAGAAGATGAGAGGGGATGGGGGAGAGAGAGATATGCGAGAGGGGGGAGAAGGGAGAAAAGGTAAAATGGTATGAGGATAAAAACGAATGGAGGGTAAAAAGGGGTCAAGACGATTGAGGTAACGTACAAAGGTATAGAGAGAGGAGTCGAAGGTATGAGGATTTTACAAGGGGAAAGAAATAAAAACAAGAGAGATGCGTGGAGGGAGGAGGTAGAATAGTGCATACAAAGATGTCCCAAATGGAAAGTGGAGTAACTGGGCGGTGAAGGAGGGAGAAGGTAGAGTATAAAGGAAGGTTCTGTAATAGGGAAGTAGAACGAGGAGAGAGTCAGAGGGGACAGACTGCGGGAGAAATGACTTACTGTAAGGATAGCCGGGGGGGCCAAGATTGCTTATAATATATAAACACAACATAATTTTTATTTAATTCTAAAATAATTTAACAATTTGCTTGGAATTTAAAAAGTAACTGCCCCAACTGTTGAGTCTCCTCATGGTAAACTATAGGGAGAAGTAAAAGCTTTACGTAACTGAAAAAAGTAAACATATTTTTACTTACAGAATAATGAAAATTAATGCTGTATAATTCTTTTAAATGAAAAATACATTAAATAATAATGCTACAGCACCATTAACCTAATTATGAATGACAGATTTAAATAATTTAAATATCTTCAATACATAAAGTTATTATTCTAAAGTTTACATTTTAAAAAATCCAACATAAAGTAAAAAGTTTTTTTTATTTTGCAGTAATAATTAATAAACGTGATGTATAAAATGAATAAAAAATAATATAGTTAAATTCTGAGAAAAGATAATGTTAAATTATGTTTCAAACAAAGTTATTACAAAATGTTATAATTGAATAGTAACTATGTTTTATTTAGACATTTTAAACATATAATTATATTGAGTTATCTTTCTAAGTATATTTAATACATGTCTCGGCCCTTTGAAAAGAAGGCACACCAATTTACAAGTGTAAGTTTCTGCAGCCAAAAAGAAACAGATACTGCAACAACCTCCTATACAAAACCATGGACATAGGGCCTTAAATCAAACAATAGGGAATACTGTTGCATTAAATAAAATTATTTAAAATAGTAAAAACATAATTCAATGTTACAAAATATAAAGATAAAACATAGTTACTATTTAATTATTAAATATTTTAACAACCTTTTTTAATTAAAAAATGAACTACCACAACTGTGGACTATCCGTGTGGTAAAGTACAAGGAAAAGCAATTTTTTTTATTTAACTAAAACAAGAGATAGTAAAAATATTTTTACATTGTACTTTAATGTAAATTAATGTTATGTAATTATTTTATTTGTAGAATAAAAAAATGCTACAATGCTACCGCACTGTTAAATAATTATGAATGACAAGTTTAATTAAACTAAATATATTAAATTGTTTTATTTTCTGAAGTTTAATTTTAAAATTAAATGTGAAAAAGGTGGTAACTGATTTGCAAAAGGGAAGGTGTTGCAAGAGGCCCTAAGGAAAGAAAGAAAAGGTTCTCATTTGGGAATGCAGGCCACCATTCCTGTGTTTGTAACAATTTGAACAGGGTTTTAAATAGCAACCTGCCTTGCTGGTATTCATTTGGTACGTCATTTTGAAACCTACTGCAAGTGGAGATTTTGCGATGCAACCTACTGGTACTATTCGGACAGAAATGTCTCCTGCAGAAATGACACTAGCGTCTTGCTATGTTGGCCCTGCAACCACGCTAACCTAGCAAGTACACAGAGGCAGACGACTCTCCATTATAAAGCAAGTTCCAGAACCTGTTCTGTAATTGGGAGGAGTGCACCAAGCATGACCACTTAACTGACGTGCAACTACAGTCCATGTCTTGGCGTGATCACATGAAGCGGTGGTGGCAATCTACTGTGCTTTGTGAAATAATAGTTTTGACCAGAACTTTTTTCTGTGTCAGAAGAGAATGTAGTCTGTTGACTCTGTTTGTCCACATTTCTGCTTTACTTCAACACCCACATTATTGCACTTACATTCCATGCGCGTGTCAAGGGTTTATATATGCACTGCACACCTAACACGTGTAGAATTAAGACTCTGGGTTTGGTGAGAGTCTGAGTATTCAGACCAGTGGGATCCACTTTGAAATTGCCCCTGGTTTAGCATGCCACAAGAGGAGGGATGACTACACCTTCCCCCCACAGTAGTCGTGTGCTGTATATTAACCGCACTTCTATGGTGGGAGGTGGAATTTGAAGTGAATGAAGATGGAGAAAGGACTAACATTAGACATTCAATGTCTTCCTTTTCAACAAATGGCTGCTGATTTCTTCCTTGTGAGTTCTTCCATTTGGCAGATGGTTGGAGTAAGGACTGCGTCAGCAGTTTCAGTTGCTATCGCCATTTGTCAGTCCCCGATTACCGCTTAAGGAAGATTGATGACAGCCGGATGCAGCGATCTAACACATCATTGTGCCCATATTTCGGATACTCACCTTGCACACAAGCTGCGTCTAAGTTACTTTCGGGAAATAACTTTTGAAAAGGAACTGCCACAAACTGATTACAGAAATTTAGACAGTGGATCAACATCCCCTCTCTGGAAAATTTGCATAAAATCGGGACCCAAGCCATTCCACTTTGTATCAGTTGCAAGTTCTTCTTGACCAAGCAAGGGAGTGCTTCATAGGTTTCTAGAAGGACTGCTGCATGGCTTAACCTGGCGTCTGCCTGACAGGAAGTCTATCGAAGATGAGGGAACATCTCCCAAAGTCGCACCTTGCTGGAGAAGCTAAGGGTCTGTCTAGATCTTAGAAGCCAACCTGTCTACTTGGAGATGGAGGGAGATTGCCTGGTCATGCAGAGGAGAGGCTGTCCAGGAGGAGAAGCCGAGCATGTTCTCAATGTGAGGTACACCCAGAAGTAGCTAACTGTCTTGAGGGAGAGAAGCTGGTGAGGGTTGCCCCCGTTCTCCTTGTGCCTTTCCTGTAGTGAGCTGTGTGTAGAAGCTAACCACCTGATCATCATTGTGCTGTCCAGCATTTCTGCCTCAGTTCACCAAGGACTGGTATTGCCAATGCCTTCCCAAGGTGTTCACCTGTGAGGAGCCTGCACCGGGTGAGAGGACACAAATGTCCAAGTCCAGCACTGTCCTATTGACTGCAAATGTCTAAGAAGAGGGCCCGCCTACACCATCCCACAGGAACAAAAGCTGAAGATGAGGCCTGAAATGCAAGTTTGCCGCGCTGTTTAACACCAGTGGTCAATGTAGGAGTGATAGCCCTGCCCGCGATCCCGCATCACCTCCACTGACTTCAAGGGTGCATGGTCGCTGACCACACCACCCAGAGCCACAGATCCACCACTCTACTGACTGGGTAAGGCAGGGCTGAACTCTCATGGACTGTGCCCAAACTAGTGCAAAGGTGAAACCTGTTGTTAGAAAGCTAACCCTTGCCAATACAAAACTCTGTGGACATAAAGGCAGTACCGAGCTGAATTAGACACTATAGGTCAGGTTAATTAATAGCGATCTTCAAGTGATGAGTCACTCACCAATGCACATTGAAACACAAATACAGAAGTGTACTCAGTAAAGGAATAGAAGTTCAATTACATATGCGAGCTGAAATACAGAGTCACACTCATTGGTAAAGCCTGAAACAAAAAAGCACATACACATATTATTACATATTTAATTTATATATACGAGGACTGCTCATTAACCATACCATAATGGAGTATGTATTTATTATTCTAAATAACGCGCACTTTATAGTGGGGTAGGATATTCAGCAGACACACACACAGAGACACACAGAGACTCTCTCTCTCTCTCTCTCTCTCTCTCTCTCTCTCTCTCTCTTCTCTTCTCTCTCTTTCTTTCTCTCTCTCTCTCTCTCTCTCTCTCTCTCCAATAAGCAGGAACACAAATGAATTCAGAACCTCACAGAGACTTTGCACCCCTACAGAATGCAGGGTGTGAACATTAAGTCTCTGCTTTGGAGTCTGGAGGCAATCTGGCATCAGTGCAACTGTCATGACCGTGGGGTGGAATCTGCCAGAAGAGGTTGCTGTACCGAGGCCACAAAGGTTATGGGACAGGGCGGAGGCCCCTCCCACTGCTTGTGATTCATTTGGAGGTTTTTGCACCATCTTCTGGTCGAGGCATTTCAGTGGGTGTGAGTAAAAAGATTAATAAAGCGCCTCGCAGCTGTTCTCTGTCAGCCCTTATAAATCAGATGTGTGCAGACCGTGCACATGGCAATAACTTCCCTTCCCTCACTAACAATTTTCCTTTCTTTTGCCTCCTTGCCCATCTACTTCTTTTCACTCCCTTCTAGAAACCTCTCAACACAACTGTGTAAGTGACAGGTTAAAAAACATTTATTTCTAGATTCACCCGTTTTACAATTAAACTCCATCTACATTCACAACAATAAAGGAGCAGATTGCTTATTAGTGACTATGAAAAAAAGGTAATTGTATCCCTTTTAAAATCTATCTATCTATCTATCTATCTATCTGTCTGTCTGTCTGTCTGTCTGTCTGTCTGTCTGTCTGTCTGTCTGTCTGTCTGTCTGTCTGTCTGTCTGTCTGTCTGTCTGTCTGTCTGTCTGTCTGTCTGTCTGTCTGTCTGTCTATCTATCTATCTATCTATCTGTCTGTCTGTCTGTCTGTCTGTCTATCTATCTAGCTATCTATCTATCTTATTATATATTACTGCACCACATAATTCTAGTAAATAGCATGTTTATAAGTGTCCTCCATTCTTGCCAAAGGAGCATGTGAAACACAGCATTCAGCTGAAGGTTAGTGGCATGGACCAATCCAGCCAGCCGCTGGCAGTCCAGTTCCTACCTCTTGTTGGAAGGTAATGTTCGCTGCATGCCACACGAGCAAGGACCTCTTCTCTGGGTGCCCAACTACAGGTGGAACTGGTATCTGGACTTTTTGTCAGGCCACAATACCATACTAATTGAGAGTGTGCAAGTAGGCCTAGGCATGTCCTTGGTGATGCGCGGTCCAGAACATGTTCTGTCCATGGAGGGACACATCAAACTTGCCCTCATAGCGTGCATATGACTATGTCCATGCCCTGGTGAGTCAAATAGGGGCCCACATGTATCATGCATTGTACCAGTCGCAAGCGACCCAATTCGCAAAACCGGGCCGTTTGCTACCGGTAAAATGCTTTTCGGTATGTATAAATTCCAAGTTGCGATTTGGTAACATGTTACCGAATCGCAATTTCGAATTATGAATACATAACAACTCAGTATTAGGAAGGGGCGTGTTTATGGCGTCCCTTCTTAATACCGAATCGCTGTGGTATGTAGGAATGTTTTGTGACCGAAATGCAGTCGCAAAACATTCAAACTTTGCCACCTACTTCAAGTAGGTGGTAACCCATTCGCAAAGGGGAAGAGACCCCCAGGGGACACCTTTCCCTTTGTGAATGTTTGTAAAAATGTTTCTTAAGAGCAGGCAGTGGTCCCACGGACCACTGCCTGCTCTTAAAAAATGAAAAGAAAACTTTTAATTTTTCTTTTTTAAATGAAACCCATTTTTCTTTAAGGAGAAAGAGCTGCAAAAAAAAAAAGATTGCTTTATTTAAAAGCAATCACAGACAGGGTGGTCTGCTGACCCCAGCAGGACACCATCCCTGTGATTTTAATGATTCCTAGTGGGTCGCAAATTGTGGCCTGTCTCATTAATATTAATGAGGTAGGTCGATTTGCGACCCATTAGGAACAGCTAAATGAAACCTAAAAGAGTTTCATACATTCAAATAGCCATTACCTAATTGTGACTCGCACATAATCACGATTAGGTAATCGCTATTCGAAATAAGGATACATGTTGCACATAATGTGGTGGTGGAAGTGTATCGAAATTTTGTGAATCAGTAGTAGAAGCAGATCATTTATTGTGTCAAAGGACAGCACAGTCTACAGAATTTCTCTATTGTTAAGTTATATTTTTAAGATAACCCCTGACGCTTACATAGACATTCTGTGGGTGTCTTGATTGTTTATATGTGCAGTAAATGCAAAGCACATGTGGTAGCAGAACTCTGGGGCATATTAACAAGGAACAGGGAAAATTAACGCTAAGGGCGGTTAGCGTTAATTTTTTTAACGTCCGCTATCGCTGGATAATATCGCCTGGTTAGCGCGTTGTTAACAACGCTAACCGCCTAGGCGATAAAAAATCCAGCGATAGTGGCATTTTGGGAGGTTATCGCTGGTAATGCAGCGATAAAACTACAAGGATAGGGATATCCTTGTTGATAGGCCATGGTGGATTTAGCCATGTAATCCACCTCCCATTGGATTACATGGCTAAGTCTGAAAATTAGCAGACGTAAAAAAGCAGCGTTAACCGTGGTTAGCGCTGCTTTTTTTGTCTCTAACAGGGTTAGCGTGAAGCTTGATAATAGGAGAAATATCGCTTAGCGACATTTCTCCTATTATTTTGCTCTGGAACGCCCACTTTGCATCTCATTAGAGATGCAAAGGGAAGCGTAGTGAAAAAGGGTGCTAACATGCGATTTTGCATGTTAGCACCCTGTTGTTGATAGGGCGATATTTTTATCTCCGCTTCTTTGGCTTTTAAAGCCCAAAAAGCGGAGATAAAGCCCTTTTTAATATGCCAATCTGTGCTGTGAGACTCTAAATTCTTGGACCACTGGGACCCCGTCTGGATCAACAAGATGGAGCGTGGATATAGCTTTCCCAGACAGTGTTATCGATGTCATTTCTGTGGCTGGTGGGTAGAGACCCAGTCACTGACGTGAAGGAGGATGGAGACTCGGCTACTCCTAATAATTCAAAGAAGTGCTTGCTGCAGACGTCTAATGATTAGTTGTTCCTGAGTACTGCTGTTTGGTAAACAGTAGGGGGAGATGAGGGATTGCAGTATCTTTTGCTCATAGTTAGGAAGTTTCTAGGCTTGGCCTGTCATTTTTTCAGTCCCTGATTTCAGCTTCAGAAAGTATGAGTACAGCCAGGTGCAGAAATCTCACACTTCACTGTGCCCTTGTTTTGAATACACCTGCTGGGATCCAGCAGGTGACAGCCATCACCAAGCACAAATGCTTTGTCTGAGGAGCAGCCTGGAAATGACATGTGAAAGAAAACCAACACAAATTGGTTCTAAAACTTTACACAGTATATCCCCTTTCTCCGCTATGGAAAACAGGTTTTACAATGGGATTCAAATCATCCCACTTAGTTCCACTTCCAAGTTCTTCATGAGCATGGAAGGGAGTCCTCCACACTGTACATAAATGTCCGCTGTGTGACCTGGGCTGGTGGCTTCAAAACAGCAAGATTTCAAGGGTCTAGAGAACATTATTTGAAGCTTGCACATCTTGGAGGAGCTGAGTGGGGTGATAGGAGCTTAGAGGCCTTCCTGTATGCTTTGAGAGGAAAGGAAATTGCCTGACCCTACTGGATGGAGTTTGCCCAAGAAGATAAATCTAGCACATTCCCAGCTTGAGAAATATCAAGAGGAGGCCGAATGAGAGAAGGCTCAACGCCAGGAGTGGTCCGTGCTGTGAGTGCGTCCCTCACTCCCGACAAGAGTGAATCGATTAATTACCTGTACCGTGAAAGGTCCTCCATCTCCTAAGTGGTTCCTGTTGTGAACTGCCCCAAGGCATTCATGACAAAGCATCAACATGTTATCTGCCATCCTCCTGAAGGATCGAGGGATGGGCGCTGCTGCTCTCTGGCTCCAGAACTGAAAATCCCTTTTTTCAGGACACAGCACTGACCAGCTCTGGAGGCCAAAACTGCAGAAGATGCACACCCATTGAAGATCTGTTCCAAAGTCTGCACCTGGACTGGCGAGTCCACAACTGCCGAAGATGAGTGCCGACCATGAAGGCTTTGTTGGGTGAACAAAATCTCCTCAAGGGGAATTGTAAAATAATGTTTTTCATTAAACATATTAGAAGGGCCTATAAATGATCCCTCAAACATGTGTGAAACTCCTCCGACACAACACAATCATTAATTTGTTTTAAATATATTATTTTTAATATATCACAACATGTATAGCTATCTTTTTTCATAATTTTCATTTCAACGGCTGTCCAGAGAACATAAAGAACAATACATCACATTAACATATACACAGTAAAAATCACAAATCTCACAGTGATCACATACACAAACATGAGACCTTGGAACGACAAATAATCAAAATATCCCAAAAATGTTTTGTTCAGTGTATCCTTATTTCTTCTTTATATATTCCAAGCATAGCTGACACAGGACATTACATAATGTCATCAATGTTTCGACCCTGTGGTCAAATGTTATTCACTATACATCATGACGGGTCTTCCTCAGGACTAAAACAGACCAAAGGGCAGCTTTAAGTGTATTCAAAGAAAGACAAATATGGCGTGTCCAAAATGGTATCCATTAGTTATGTAACATGACATCTCAGACCCCAGCCGGGGTTCACTCGGTGTGGGGATGGGGTTATTTTTACCCTCCTTTAATTGTAGGCCTCTTGGCCCAATCGTGGCTTCATTTAAAATATACAGCAACAGCTCCTGTCTTTTCTGCTGTCCTGTTGCGTGTCAAGCCATATGTGTCTTTCTTTGAATACATTTAAGGCTGATCTTTGGTCTGTTTGAGTCCTATATATGTTAATGTGATGTAATTTTTCTTTATGTTCCTATTTATAGGCCCTTCTAGTATTAAATGTTCATGAAAAACATTATTTTACAATTCCCCTTAAGTAGATTTCGTTCACCTGACAGAACCGTTTGTAGCTCATAACTGCATACCCAGGTTTTGAGAAACACAGCGTAGCCCCATTATATTTAATGGGACCATGAAGGCTTGGCGCACTGATCCTGCCAAGGGTCTCATGGTCATCACAGCTGCAGTCCTGTATCAATAAGCTGTAGCAGAACATGCCTTCTGGCGTCACTAGAACTGCGTCTCCAAAAAGCAAGTAATGGAGGGGCATAGCATGACTGGCACAAAAGACTAGGGCCTGATTTAGCGTTTGGTGGACAGGTATTTACAACGTCAGGACTTTGGATTAAAGTACTTAGTCTCTCTGAGGGAGTACCCGCCTGCCAAAATTGTGAGATGGCCGACAGCCCAGAGTACATCTCTTGCATTTATAGGAACCACCTTAATGGCTGTTCCTGGAAATGCATTGAAAGTTAGATAAATGTCTCCATAAACATTATGGAGCCGTGCAGTAAACTTTCAATGTTTTATTTTTATTTTAGACTGACACCCATACTGCTATAAGCTACTTAACTTGTTTATGGATATGAAGGTAGAACCCCTGCCTGCCTTATGTTGGACTACAATATTGTTGGATTTAAAATTTAGTTTTTATAGTAGGCAAAAACTCCTTAGAAGATTGTATCAGACATTTCACCTTATCTACTCAAGGGTGTGTGTTAGTTAGACAGAAAGGCCAACTTTCTGAGATTCTTACAGATTTCCTGCATTCTTTCTTTTTTCCCCACTTTGATTAACATGTTATAAAAATGTTATCTCAAGGCCCCTTATTCTCAGAAGACTAGCATTATAGCAGCCCTGTATGTGTATTACATTAGCTATATGCTTATGTCTGCCAGTAATGCCACCATTGCCTGTGTTTGGAGTAAGGTCTGCTTGCCTAGCAGCTGCAAGTTGACTACTTGGTTAGCAGTAAAATTACTTACCTATTGGGGCACAAAATGAAACAAGCAGTGGCAAAGCCAATAGTTCTCGCCTATGCAAGAGCTAGTGGCTTCGGCAATGTGTTTTAGTCAAGTTGTACACCAGCCTGGCTGCTGTTCAGCATGGCTAAAAGTTAGTGGCTTAGAGGAGAGTAGTGTGAAGTGGAGCAGTGTGGCATAGAGTGGCAAAGAGTGGAGTAGATTGTTGAAGAATGAAGTAAAGTGTCATAGAGTGGAGTGTTATAGAGTGTCATGGGCGGAAGTGTTGTGAAGTGGAGTTGAGTGGAGGGTCGTAAATGTGTGGGGCATAGAGTGGAGAGGCGCAGAGTGGAATAAAGTGTTGTAGAGTGGAGTGTTGTAGAGTGGAGTGGCTTAGAATGAAGTGGTTTAGAGTTGAGTATGCATGGTGTGTTAGCGCATTGCTATTACAGACAACACATTTTTAAATGAAACGACCATTACATTTGTATATAAAGTTTTACTGATAAAACTACACAGCGTGCAAATGATAATGTGTGAAAATGGCATCATTTAGTGCATTTGTTTTGATCATATTAAAATATTTGTTTCCACCACACTTCTGAATTACAAAAAAAGTGCTTCATTTATTCGTTCCTAATTCTGATGTATTCTGAAATATTTGCACAGTTCATTTACAGACCGTTAAAATTTGTTGTGTGCTAGAAAAAACCTTTTATTTTCCAGTAACCAGCAAGATTGTCACATAAATCCTCTCCCTTTGAAGTCAGAGAACAAAAAGTAAATATCAAGATCCCTCTGAAGACAAAGACTGACATTTGATAGCTGTCTTTGAACACACAGCAAGTGTGACAAGATAAGAGCAAAATTTAAAGGCCTGTTTACAGAAACCAAGGGCTCAAGAAAGTATACAAGGAACTCTGGTGAACAACCTTTGCTCTAGGGTAGGGAGAAAGATGTGCTGGAGAGCCTAAAACAAATAAAGCCGGCAAATAGAAAGCCAGAAATGTGAGTTACACGCCACAAAGCCAATGGTAAGCTTTGAGTGGAATGCATTTCTATGGAAGCTTCAGAATGCCCATAAGAAGTCTTTTTGCGGCCTAAAAAAGGGTAGACAGGCACAGCCAACTAGCCACAGCACTCACACTGCCTGCTGAAATGTAACAACTAGATATAATCTCACCATAAATAAAAAATGATAGAATTTTGCACCTGTAACATTTTTCAGATGTGAAGTTATTGTAAGCCTGCGACCACCACAGAGGTTTTGTGGGATTTTTATTGGGATCATACAGTGCTTAATTTGTAAAATAATAAGTGCCAGGGCCCTGACCAGGAGGCCACAGCAGCTTGCACCACGCATCGCCCCTGTCATCGTTACCAAGACAACTATTAACCATCTTTCTCACCTGCAAGTGTGATATGCATATTATTCAGGTCCCCAAAGCTAAAGGAATGGCTGGGGAGGCGGGTATTAGTACTTTTTAATGTATATTGTATTCATAAAAAAACACTGTTCTGCGCATCTCTAAATTAGATGAGCAGTGCCACCATGTGGCATACTGTCATAAGTGCGATGTTGACAATAAAATGCCGGTGCCGAGCACCGGAAACCACAGTGTCAAATTACGCACTGATCTTACTATGTGCTATATGTTTTATACATTTGGGGGCTCCTAGCGATGACGGGTGGAAAACCTCTGCCCGACACTGACTCGGAATCGGGAATGACCAACTTGCGGTCAGTGGTTCCGACCATCAGATTACGATGCGACTGAACACTGTTCGGTCGGAGTCCCATTGTTCCTTATGGGAGCTCATGTTCCGCCCAACAACTGCCCGTAACACAGGCTCCTATGGGGAAATGGAGTGTTTGCGGAAAACCCTCCACCCTGTCATGGTGTCTGCCACACAGAGCAGGGGTTTACAGGAGAGTCCCTTAGGAACCCCCTCTGCCATCAACCGCAGGGCAAATGGACCTGCTAGCGGCCCCCAAAGTCACTTTCTGACAGCCTTTCCCTATTGGACAGGCTGTTGGAAATTGACATCGTAATCCCAATGGCGAAAACGCTGTCCAAAGAGGTGTACGATGCGGTTCCGACCGACATGAATACTCTGTGAGTCGCTCGTAACCGATTCAGAATGACCACGCTGTTTACATTCCAACAGTGAACATCCTAATTGCTAGGTTGGAATGTAAACCAGCTGAGTCCGTCAGAAGCGCTCCGACGTGGTTGAGGAGATTCCGACTGTCGGGAGGAGGCTTTATGCCTAAGATCGTAATCGGCCCCCTAGGTGTATGCTTCAGAGATTACCTCTGAGTCTGAGAAACCTTGGAGGTAGGGTGCCAACTAATGGGTCCTTTCACATATCATGCTGGATTCTACCACTCCCTACAGCAGATTGGCCTAACCCTTGAGAAGTGATTGAATCTACAAGCATCACATGAATGGAGGATTCTTACTTGATATGCCGGCACTGTATATTGCAGGTTCTGGTCAGACTGTCGCTAAGTGATGTTCGTTTTAAGTCTGTAGGTCACTTAAATACTTCAAGAGTACCATTGTAAGGTGAGGTATGAAAGTGATCGCCTACTGCGAACATTGAAAGAAAAAGGGATGTGTGACAGAGGCATGTCTTAACCATGCAATCCTTTACCACGCATGCCTTTACCACACATTTTTGGTGTAAAGGCTTGAATAGTAAGGCGGTATGTGTGGTTAAAGTTTGCCACTACTCCGAACCTGCCCTTGCCTTAAAATTCAAATCCTCTACCTCGCCCCCCTGCCCTGAGTCCTAAACCTGCCCTTAAAACAACCCCTTTCCCTCCCCTGCCCTGAGGCTTAAAACCATGTCTCTTACCATATACTACCCGCTCCCGCCTTCAGCCCTAAAATATTAACCCCCCCACCTCACCCCCCTACCATGAGACCTAAACCTGCCATGCCCTTAAAGCTACCTCTTCTCCTTCCCCTGTCTGTGAGGCCTGAAACCATCCCTCTTACCATAAAGCACCCAGACCCCCGCCACCCAGTCCTGTCCCTAAAAGTACCCCAATCCTCTCCCCCTGCCCTGAGCCCTAAAAACCTCCCCATTTCGAAACTACCCCAATCCCTTCCACTGCCCTGAGTCCTAAAACCCTGCGCGCAATTAAAAAAACTACTCGACCCCCTGTCCTGAGATCTAAAACTGCCCCCACTCCTGAAAACTCCCCCTAACCCAGTCCTTAAAACTACCATGACCCACTCCTGCCCACCTGAGCCCTAAAAACCTGCCCCCTTTCCAAAAGTACCCCGACCCCCCAGTCCTGACCCTTAAAAGCGACCTCCACCCCTAAAAAATTACCCCCAAACCCAGTTCTAGCCCCACTGTTCTGCAACCAGAGCTTCCTGTTCTGACGCTTACCCGCCCATCATGGTCACTACAACGCTATCTGCCTTAACCACGCATATGTGTGGTTAAAGCATATGCCTTGTTCAGGCAAGCGTGGATACGCTTGTGGTGTTTCGAAACGTGTTGCTCTGCCCATTTTGTTCTGGGCGTTCCCCAAGAACAAGATGCGTGTGGCCTCAATCTTTAATGAGGCAGTGTGGTATTTCAAGGTGGTGAATAGCACTCCGCTCCATTTTGAGCTGCACAGTGTGAACATTCTCACCCTGTCTCCCCTTGTGTTTCTGTGCATAGATTCCTCCTGTAGGACAAATCTCTGACTGCAAACATTGCTAGAATTTGGAAAAAATGTGGAAATTGGATAGGGAAATACGCGTCCTGAGTGTTATGCCCCAGCCTGGCTAGGAAAGCCCATATTAGCATGGTACAGTGAAAGAAATACCAACCACAATGAGTCAGTATGGCCCAGTCCGGCTTCTAATCACACACCCCGAAGCCCCAAGACAGACCCCTGCACTTTACTTGTACTCAAACTATTGTCTATTGGCTGCGCACGTGCAAAGTTTGTTGACTATGGCTAAGGTCTATGGAAGATGTTGCAAATCTTTTTGCATTGCTTGATCTGTGAGTACATCATGACTTTTGAAACAATTTATATCGCATCTATCCTTATTTAATGCTAACAAACTGGTTCTGCATAAGATATATATTACACATTTGCAAACTTCCATGTTGTGTCAGTTTTGTATCCCCAATGCAAACTAACATGCTTGATTTCTTTCGCCTCTGATGTGCACAGCTTCGCTTTCAACACTGGCACTGCAAATGGAAGATTCTCATTTAAGTCAGCTCAGCTTCTGAGATCTCTGCTGTTCTGTCTTTCCACAATGTCCTTTTTTCTTTATCTCATGCAAAAGCCAGTGACCTGGTGGTACAGTTATCTAAACTTTCAATATCTGGCATATACATGCAGTTTCACCTGTCTATGTGAAGAAAATGCAGAAATGTTAAGAAAATTTCAGAAGAGACTCGAATTAGATGATCAGTTGCTTGGCGAGGGAACATTCAGTCTCGCTGAGTAAAGAGATATTAATATATTCTAGCCTTAGAGCCTGCCGTATCGAGCTCTAATGGCCATTAAAGGCACACTCCAGCGTTAAAGGCCTGAGCCGAAGGAGAGAGACTTTAACAAGGGAGGGGGGCCTTCAATGGCGGGTAGAGCCCACGACGGAGGGCTCTAACGCTATTTGCGCTTTCCGCACTTAGAGGGCAGAAGGTTCTAATCTGTAAAACAAAGGCCTCACAGAGCCCGAGGAGGTTGAAATCCCCTCTGGCCCAGTTGGAATGTTCATGCTCCAAGCTTCTACCGACCATTAGAAGCCCCGGGGCACACCATTGTTTTCAATGGAGTGCTCAACATTCCAATGTTCTAATTCTGCTTAATAAGCATGTTTTAGACTTCAAGTGGGCATGCAGGGATATTGTTGTTTCACACACCTGATAAAAAAATGCAGGTTGCAAAGCAGTCCCCGTTTTACACAGCGACTAGTTTGTGGGAATATGTTTGTTCCATGATGGCTGTACTAATCCGTGGCACTGTAAAAAATTAGCATTTGCTGAGAGTCACTGAATGTTGCTCCATCAATGGTAGTGAGTCAGAAGAATGCTCTCAAATCCTACTTAAAAGATTAGAGAATCCATTGATTGATACAATAAAAACTGACATGATAAATTGGTGAGCATCTAGCATTCCCTTGGACAGATGGATGCTTCCCCAACGCCCAAACCCACATTTCAAACTGGAAACTCTCCCTCATTGACCGCTTCCACTTTGCGCATGCCATGCCAGCAGAGCATTGGTACTTTTCATTGCAAGTCATGAAATGAGGTAGAAGTCGGACCAGAATTAAAACAGGAAAGCTTTTAGTTGTTTCCTAAAGGTGCTGTATGTGTAGATTTTTCGTAAGGCCAGCGGAAATTTATTGCAGTATCTTGGGGCCAAATACGAAAAAGCTTTTCCCCCAGTGTGACTCAGGCGTATACGGGGCACCTGTAAAAGGTCTAGTGTACTGGATCTGAGATTTCTGTATGGTATATGTTTTATGAGTTTCTTCTGCAGATAGTGAGGACCTCTGCCTTTCAGCGCATTGTAAGTGAGACAGCAGATTTTAAAATATGATCTCTTCCTTACAGGTAACCAGTGTAGCTCTCTCAACAAGGGGGCAGAGGCGGAGCCTGCTGGAAGGTTCAGTATCATTCTAGCCGCAGTGTTCTGGATCACCTGTAATTTAGTGAGCAGGGTCTCTCCCACTTCTGCCAACAGAGCGTTACCATAGTCTAATCGGCTGATGACCATGGCTTGAACTAAAGTTCTACGGTGATTAGTGGGCATGTAAGGATGGATTCTGTGGAGTAAACGCAAACTATAATAGCAGGCGCTGGTAGTGGCAGCAATGTGATCTTTCATGGTTAATGTCTGGTCTAGTTTTAGGCCTACAATTTTGACACATTTTTTGGGAACGGGGGGTCCTCCCATTTGTGAGGGCCACTATTCATCCGACCAGATATCTGAGGCTTTCCCCATTAGCATGACCTCGGTTTTTCCTGGGTTCAGCTGGAGACGGTTCTCCGTCATCCAGCTAGGAATTGCAAGCATTCCGACGGATAACTGCAATTTCTCTGTCGGGCTTAGGCAGGAGCCCTGAGGTACACCCCTGTCCAGACGGATTTTTTCTGACCAGTATGGCCCTAGCATGATAGTTTGCGTTCTGTCTGATATAATGTTCTGCAGCCATTTCAAGGCTGTCCCTTGAATGCCACAGGAGACTAACCTCTCCGCGAGCATTGAGTGTGAGATGGTATCAAACGCCGTGGAGAGATCTAGGAGGATCAGTACTACTGCTCCTGCGTCCATTGTCTGTCTGAGGGAATCAGTTACAGCCAGAATGGCGGTCTCGGTACTGAAACCCAGTCGAAAGCCAGATTGTGATTGGTCAAACTCATTAACTGGGTGGAAGAGAAAGATAATCTTTCAACAGATAAGACTGGCTCTAAAAAGGGTTGGTTGACAACGCATAATGTTCTGGCTTTGCCACTTGTGGCCAGCTGTGTGGTCAGCTCAGTGACGCTTACACTCCATTATGTGCGCGCGGCATTATCTGAGACCTTCGACGCAATAGATGAGGTGTCCTCTGAAATTATAGATTGTGCTAATGGTGACCCTCACGGTATGGTTAGTACAAAAAGTGAGTTATATATGGATACTCAAACTCTGTTTAGTTGACCAAAGGATTCAATATCCTTAAAATAAGTCTGTTTAGAGTCCATCACATCGATGTCATACAAGTATATGAATGTGAGGATATTGTGCTAGGTTTTAGAACTGTCCCTCCTCCCTTAGACCTAAGAAGGTTTGCTGAGGTTTATGAAAGTGACTGTTGCTTGGTCATGCCGCAGACGGTTCGCAATGAGAATTAATATAGCCTTAGAGCCTGACTTAGCCGGCTATACAGGCCATTTAAGGCCGGCTCCAGCGTCAAAGGCCTGAGCCGAACATGAGGGCCTTAAGCAAGGAGAGTACCATTAACGGCCAGTAGAGCCTGATAGGAGGGCTCTAAGGCTATTAGAACATTCCACCCCAGAGGGCACAATGTCTAATTGGTCAAAACAAAGGCCCCTCAGTGCCCGAGCAGGATTGTAATCCCCTCAGGTCCCGAGAGGCCTTTGTTCACAGCAACAGCTGTGAATAAAATACAACATTAGAATGTTGTTCTGCGGCTCCTACCGGCCCATAGAAGCCCAGAGCACTCCTTTGTTTGCAGGGGAGTTCTCAACATGCTAATGTTCCAACAGCGCTTACAGACTGCCCTAAACTAAAGAGGCTGAAGATAAACTTTGAAAATATTCGAATTTATACATTTGTAAAATCGAGATTTATGGGCTACTGGTCTAGAGGGGAACCCTGTTTTGCCAGAGCCGAAGAGTATGGTCTTCAAAAGGAATGTATCTTGGAAATCTTTGGTCAAAGGTGAGGTACGCTCACTGCCACAGCTGATGAATGGTCTTTAAAAACATTTAGGTTTAAACTTGATGGCAAATGATTTAGACCACTCATAAAGGCCCAGTGTGCTAAAGCTATTCCTGTATTACCATTTTATGAGCCACTTTGGTGTCCTGTAATCAGGATGTGTGCTTATAGTAGAATTTATTAGGAGGCTGTCAGTCTCCTATCTTAAGTTTCTTAGACTTGAGTTTGGCTTGCTGTCGAGCTGAAATTGTGCGTTAAAAATGGCATTGGTTAGTTACTTTATGATTACCGAATGAGCATCGAATAGAATACATGATTTTATATAAAGCAACCTTTATTGGGCCAGCATCCCTCAGAATCTTACTTTTGTATGTTGTGGCTTAATAGGGATTAAGCAGCACATCCATAAGGCAGGTTGTCTTAGAGTGGCCCTTACTAGTTGAAACATATAACAAGTAAAGGCCACGAAATAGCCTATTTATGGTGGGTAGGGAGTGCTCCTGCGGCAAAATACCAATTTGCCTGGAGTGTCAAACATCAATGCTCTGTTCATGGCTGAAGCAATTGTTTCCTGATGCAGCAACTACTTTAGGCATACTTAAATATAATGTAAGGAAGCTATTGATGTAATGCTCTGGCAGAGATCACGTGCTTTCAACCAAGCATGCTTATAATGACTATTGTTCATTTTGTAATAGTAACATTAATGCAATGATTTATGATATAATTTAGGATCCCTCATAGAGGTGAATCTCATGTGACTCACATTTTGTCACAGTTCTACTCTGAGGGCCATTGGCCAGGGCCAGACTGGCCATAGCGGCCACCGAGCGTTTCCCCGGGGGGCCGCCATGGTTGGGGTGGGTATTAGACCCCTGGGAGGCCGTTTGTGTCACAGGGGGCGGTTTTTGCAATATCTGCCCCCTGCAGCAAAAGAGCACAATGCTTTCCACTACCCCCCATCCCATGCCCTGCCCGCCCCCCCTCTCCCCAGGCCAGCCGAGCTCTCTACCAGGGCCGGTTCGGTTCCCAGTCCGGCCCTGCCATTGGCCCATGTGCCCTTTCTTTTGGGCACATATTGAGATCTTTACAGGTATTGTGTTTCTTTGTAAAAACTTAACGCATTTATTAGTAAATATATGAACAAATGGCAGTGGTTGTCATCATACTCACTGTTTACCAGTCTTTGTGAACAAGGGGAACACCTTTGTACTCACATCCTTGATAAAGGTGTCTAGTAGTTTTAATTTTTCATGCAAAATGTTTTTGGCGTTTATGGTCAAAACGTGTACAGTTTATATTGTCAGAAAGTAGGTAAACCAGAAGTAAATTATAGTTATATATATAATGCAAATGATGCCATTTGCTTCCCATTCTCTTCAGACAGAGCAGTGTGGGGCTGCCTAAAACTCTTGTCAGGTGAAACAATACACAACAGTTTCAGCAAGGATTTGGGTTTCACTCTACACAGCAAGGTTTATGCTACTTTACGTAGGTTGTTTGTAAAATGCTTACTCGGCCCTGAGGACACATCAAGGCTGTAGGAGGGTGACAGGAAATGACGGATCAGAGGAGAGGGAATGAGGGAGGAGTTTATGAACTGAAAGAATCACCTCAAAGCACTCATACCAAGCCCTGCACGGAGGTCGCTGCGTCCGGCTATACGGATCTCTGCGAAGTGTCAAAAAACTCCACCACGCTATGTGCAGTTCCATGAGTAGCCGAGTCCAGTATACCGCACTGTTCGCGCTGATCTTTAGCGCCAAGAATTTCTCCCGTGCTGTAAAACCAGCGCACACTGCGTCACGCGGAGCACCAGAGAGCGCGGCTTCTTTCTGACGCTCAAGTGGATTTCTTACTCGAACGGCAGCTTCCTCAAAGCGTACGGCAGTTTCTCAACGCAAGCGATAGCAACCTGCCATTACCAACCGTGATTAAAAATCTCACCGGGAGGTAGTGTAGTGCACAATTTCTCTCGCTCGTGCTCCCAACTTAACGTTGGCGAGCCACGAGAGAGAAACATCTCTGATTCGCTGAGTTTTTCGGAACTCTGCACTCCGCACAGAATGAGCAAAACTTTGTGAACTCCGCCAGTGGAGAGGAATTCTTTGCCCCCTCTACTCATACCCCATCAGCCGGTGGGGCAGAGGTGCATTATCGATAACCACCCATAGATGTCTGCCGGTATGGACAGGAAGGTAGGAGGAGGGGGGGTCTTAGCGGGTGCAATAGCGGCACAATTAGCCAGAGAGGTAAGAAATATAAAGATGGGGATGGGCAGGGAAATGAGACTGGGGGTTCAGTGCCTCAGAAAGGTTTCCCTATTGTGACTTGCGCTTAATTTTGAGTGTCTAAGGAATTAATGTGATGATTGCAAGGTAGAAACTGAACTTCTGACTGAAGACTAAACTCTGCATTAAAATAATTGCAGGAGTCTGAGAGCCAGAAGTTAAGATAAAACTTTTTTTCAAACCCAGTATGATGGTTCCAGTGAAAATGGAAAAAGTACGTCTTTGTGTAGTAATTAATGACCCAGAAAGATTATTTTAAAAAATCCTCTTTGAAGCTGTAGGCATAAGAAGAAAGAAAGTGAAAGATCACACATTGCCAAGAATCTGAACAGGGAAAAGGTGTGATAATACAACACAATTATGTCTAATGAATTATAGCAGATGCATGCTCTTTTCCCAACAGGCAGCCCAGATGTCAGGTGGCACAGAGACCAGAACAAAGCCTGGCAGCGTGAGCCATGGGTGGTAAGCCACCGGAGTAACGACCAAGCAGCCAGAGATGTGATTAATGCGGAGTCTAATGGCTGCCGCGGTGCCTTCATTAGGCACAACGCAAGTGCAGCGTCGAGTAAGAAGCAGGGAGCTCTAACGAGCCAGCACACAGACAAAAAAAGCCTCTTTCAAAAGGAAAGGGACAACAGAACACAGGCAACACTTCAATCTATTTCAGGAGGTTGGAAACAGGCACATTAAGGGGACATGGAGAAAGCGAATGCAACACCTCGACCCAGGCTCCAAGGCAGGGTGGCAAGGCCTGGGGCATGGATAGGAATCTGTTTTAAGTTGCTGTTTACAGAAACCATTAGAAGTGGACAAGTAAGGTGGAGTTTAGTTACATTAAGTTTCACGAGGCTGGTTGTATTTGTTTCTGTGTTTGTGCATGGACCGTAGTCCAAGTTTCCGGTTAACTCATAAATGAATGTGTCTGTATACAAAGTAAAAACAAACAAGAATTCCCTTTAGTCTTCAACTCGTTTTCGACCATGTAAAGGCATTAGTCTTCAAACTTTTCAATGGCGCACTTTACACGTTCCTCCGTCAAAAAAAAAAATTTGCGGCCCCCGCAGACTGACAAACATAGGGGCAAATTTACAAGGGAATGGTGGAACGCGGCATTAAGCATAAAAAGGTAACACCACGCTCCGCCATTCCGAAAATGCGGGGATTCGTTGTATTTACAAAGATACGGCACATCCCTGCGTTTCCGCAGGTGCTACATTAAGCTGCCAGTGCAGGAGTGTCTGCAATGAGGGAGTGATTGTTTATGTGCAGGAAGGTGTCCACGCAGCACACATAGAAGTTGCCAATCGTCGCTTTTTTAATGATTGTTTATGTGCAGGAAGGGACACCTTCCTGCACATAGACAATCATTCATGGCGATTGCTGTTTCTATGTGTGCTGCACAATGCCATGTTGCAAGGGTGCCTGCGCTGCAGGGGCAATGGTTTAAGTGCAGGAAGGGACACCTTCCTGCACATAGACAATCAACAATCAACAATAATCAACAATCTATATCGATGATTTGCAGCACACATAGAAAGAACAAAAATGAGAAGAAATTACTAATTTGGGTCTCATAACCTTTCTACAGCAAAACAGCAACTTAGAAGTGTTGGTACTAGAAATCATATGACTTACTTAAGTATATATAGCTCCCTGTGATAGGGTCCCATAGACCTTCCTTAGAGGAGACTTACATATATCCCTAAGGGAAGTGGTGGTTTTGTCATTAGGTGTAATGGCAAAGTCGAAGTAGCAGTGTAAACACTGCCCTTTCGGTCTGCAGTGGCACGCTGGGGTCCATTTTGTCTGTCACATGCAGGGTGGCGTAAACAGTGCTGCAGCCCTGGGTGAACACTTTGCCTTACATGCCCTTGGTACCCCGAGTATCATATGCTATGGACTTGTAAGTAAGACAGTATTTACCTATTGGGTGAATCCAATTAACCATACCCTTTGCAATGGGTCAGAATATTTGCGCTGAGGTCTGGACAGCAGGCCTGAGTGCACTTTCGATGTCGAAGAACCAGCAGCTAATAGTCCAAATGGGGCAAAAAGTGGAAGAAACCTGCACAGAAGCCTGTTTCCTTACAGATACTCATTTCATGTGTCCTCCTGCTGTAGATTGAAAGGAGAAGGACTTCCATGGAATCTATGAGTCCTCCCACTGCATCTTCGATGGATATGTCATGTGCCTTTGCCTTATTTACTTTGATGTCTTCCATTTCATGCACTGCACATCATTAACTTATGGCCTATCCGCCCCCCTCCCCAAAGTTGTTTATTCATTAGAACTGCACATTATTTTCTGCATTTCTGTCCATTACTACATGGCAATATGTGCTATATGTAGTCTGTGTTCGGGCAGAGTGTTTAAATGAATATATTCATACAACACGTAGAGTTTTAATGAGTATTTAGAGGGGTCACAAGACTATTATTGAAAGAATTTTCATGATTTTTTTCTCGCACCATGTCACTAATGAAGAGGACAGTTTCTTGCATCTGCTCTGGGATTCATTATTAAACAGTTCTCATAGGAAGAGCCTGATCTTGCAGGCTTCAAGCTCTCTGCCTTCTGCATCCAGGTATGCAACACATGTACTTCCCGCTTTAAGACAGCTGACCTTTGTTTTTTAAGTATTATTTGCCCATGCGTAGTAGGAAAGAAAACATTATGGTATCATATGCTGCCTGTTTTATATTGTTTAGTTTTTCTTCATTCATAATCACAATCCTGCTTTTGATATATTTATTGTAATATTTCTGCATATATTCTGCACTAGACCAGCTTTGTATTAAGCCTCATGAAATAGTGGTCCAGGTTTCTTGTGTATGCTTGCTTGAGGGAAAGAGTGAGGGTAACTGACTATAATTCCTGTGTCTGACAGGTACTGTTTGTTACAGTCCTAATACAAACTCCATCTGGACAGGCTCATTGGAGTTTTAGGGGACACAATATGTCTATATTCCTCACTCAGAATGCTTGGTTGGTATAGCTGTGCTGGCTTAGGCCAATGGAAATCTATGGGGGTGTCACACAAAGGATTGACACACATACCTATTCCATGTGTCTCAAGTATTGTGCTGTGAAAGGATAGACACTCAACGTAATTTCATGTTACCCACTACGGTGGGGTGAATAGATACAACTTATTTTCATTCTATGCATCCTTTTCACTCAATTCCACATATTCTTCTATTGTGTTATGAGTGGACAGACACTTACTCTCATTCCATTTGTCCACCTACCACACCCTGAAATTGTAGGGCCCGATTCACAGAACTAACTTAAGACAAAATCCTAAACTTACTACCATTTTGGTATTCACAGGAGGCACTTACTCATTTTGTATTCACAAAAGGCACTTACTCATTTTGGTATTCACAGAAGGCAATTACTCATGTTGGTATTCACAGAAGGCACTTACTCATTTCGGTATTCACAGAAGTTAGTAGTCCTAACTTTAGGACTCCTAAATGCCTTTTGTGAATACCAAAAGTCTTATAGTTAGGATTTTTCTCAGTTTAGGAGTAGTAAAGTTTGGAGTCCTAACTTTACTACTCCTAAACTGACAAAAATCCTAACTTTAAGACTTTTGGTATTCACAGAAGGCATTTAGGAGTCTTAAGGTTTGGAGTCCTAACTTTACTACTTCTAAACTGAGAAAAATCCTAACTTTAAGACTTTCGGTATTCACAAAAGGCATTTAGGAGTCCTAAAGTTAGGACTACTAACTTCTGTGAATACCGAAATGAGTAAGTGCCTTCTGTGAATACCAAAATGGTAGTAAGTTTAGGATTTTGTCTCAAGTTAGTTCTGTGAATCGGGCCCATAGACACTTCCATCCATTGTGTGTGTCCTCCTTCTCTACTATGAATGGACAGACACATCTATTTCAAGTGCCTCTTTGGTGTATCTGAAATGGATCAACACATACACTCACTCCATTTGTCCTCCTTGAGTACTGTGAACCGATAGACGCATTCTGTGTGTCCTCCTACTGTGTCGTGAAAGGATAGGCGCACACACTCATTCCGTGGGTCTCACTACTACAGCATGAACGAACAGACACCAGGGTCAGTGGAATTATGCGATTGTGCGACCATGGCAATTTTTACATAATTATAGATTTGCCGCATTTGCCACATAATCCATCATCTGCTACATAATCTGCAGATTTTAACCCCAAAGTTTCTAGCTCAAATGTTTCAAAAGTCACTAAAAACACAGCGGCACAAGTTGCCGCACAGTAGAAGGCCTTTTGCAAAGGTTGACTGCCCACCTTTCTGCTCCTTCTTTCTCTAATTGGGTATTAAACGGGTACTAGTGAGATGTATCCAATGCACAGACAGTGTTAAGAAATGTAAAAGTATGAAATAATGACGCAATACTATGAAAAAAATGTGGCCCATTACTCCGCATAATTTGCCTTTTCTTGCTTTACTCAGAGCTGCTGTATAATTTGGAACTCTCCTGCGCCTAATTCCAATGGCCCTGACAGACACTAACACACAGTCCGCGTGTACTATCATGCGGAAACTAAATTGACGTGTTCATCATTTCATCTATCCTCTATGTTACTGTGAAAGGATAGAGACCTACCTTAATTTATTTCTACTGTACTGTGAACGAATATACATTGACACCTATGGCAAGTATTCTCCTACCGTACCATGAATGTAGAGTCGCCTATGCCCATTCCATGCCCTTTCCTAGAAAATGAAATGAAATGAAATGAAAGGAAATGAAAAGAACATTTGTAAAGCGCAAGGCCTCCCAGCGCTAGGCAAAACTCACAATTAAAAAAAAAACAACATTATCCTCTTATGTGTTCACCTCTGGAGGTCTACCACCATGGAATTATATTAAATACAATTAACACAGCCTTTCTGCACCCCGGATTGTAGGTCCCGCAGGTTGTAGGGTGTGGGCACCTCTTCTGTGTTCCATCTAGCACTCTCCTACACTTTGTAGGTCCAGGTTGTGGCAGGGATTGCTGTCTTTGGGATCAGCTCGAGTGTATGCATCTTGGCACTCCCCACACCTCTCAGCAGGCTGCAAGCACTCCCAGAGGGCTGCTCCACTCTCCGACGTGGGCAGGACGCCCTCAGCACTCTGAAAGAGACTGGGGATCAATGTGGATTAGCAGCCTAATCCCCGACTAGAGCACTCTCAGGACGTGAAAAAGCCAAGCCTTGCAAGAGGAGAGGGTCCCCTTGTTGTGAAGCTGCTCTAAGGGAAGGAATGCAGAGGGGCTTAAGACTGAAGAGCACTTATGTCTCTGTTATGAATGTGGCTTTCTGATTCGCAGATTTAGCAAAGTAAACAAAGATGGCGTCTGTGCAGAGAGCAGAGTGTAGATGGAGGGTCCTTACCTTTGCTCCAGTTACAAGGGCTACAAATGGTAGTGAGAATACGGTATGTCACTGTTTCCCATATTAAAAGTGACGCATCGGCGGCGCAAGGGGCTTGTAAACAAGCCCCATAGTTTCAGCTCTTCTAAGCTGTCAATGGAAGCAGCAGGTAGAAGATTGTCCCGTGGTGAAAGGGAAAGCCATAGTTTAGGTTTATATACAAATTTCAGAATGATATCAAATAGGAAAAACAATAAATTATATATATTTTTTTAAGGTTTTTTTTTTAGAGTTTTATATAGCGCAAAATAGACCCGAAGAGATCGGGTATCAGAGTGCTTTACATGACCACCAGTTTTGTTACACAGGGACACATTCATTTTGTTAGGCACGGGGAGATTACGTGATTTGCCCAGAATCACAGGATGTTGAGTGCTGTTGCCGAGCCTCAAACCCGGTTCCTTAGCTTCGAGGTCGACCACTCTAGCCGTAAGGCTGCATCCTCTCTCATGTTTCTTGCCGGAATTTGGAAAGATCCTCAGAAGAGGAACGACTTGAGCAGAACTATCTGTGAGAAAGTACCTTTTTAGGAACCTATTGAGCTTGGGCGTCCAACTGAAGGGTTGGAGGGCCATATTTTCAGGGTCTCCCTGGACTATGTGAAGGATTCACATCTAGATTAAGTTCTGTACATTTATCTCACACGTGGGCACCTGAAATCATGGTGCAATGCATCCTTTAGGGCTGTGTTTGGGTTTCAGTCCTGGAATCCATTGTGATAATTCAGTTTATATATGAGATACATTACAAAAGCTGTGAGTTAATCGCTCTTCTAGAATAGCAATTGGGCAATAAACCGGGAACGGGGCCTAAAGGCTAGAGTGGTCGACCTCTAAGCTGGGGAAACGGGTTCGAGTCTCCGCAGGAACACTCAACAACCTGTGATTCTGGGCAAATGACTTAATCTCCCCGTGCCTAACAAAACAAATGTGTCCATCTGTAACGCAACTGGTGCTCATGTAAAGCGCTCTGATACCTTCAGTGATCGAGTTTGCACTATATGAAACTCTCCCCAAAAAACCCCAAATAAATGAAGTGCTTTGTTGGAGCTGCATGTACGTCTTGATATTAGAATTGCAGGGAATACAGCAGGGCAGGATTTGGCTGCAAGGATGTATGTAATAAAACATATGGAGTGCTGCATGTCAAGATATGCTGCATCTGCTAACCTGTTTGTGGGCTAAACTACAGAAAGTGATGGAGGTAAGTATTGAAGTGTATCTGCAGGCAGACACTCCAAGATACCTCAATTTGCCTCAAAAAGCTGATATAGCAGTTTTGTGAAAGCGCAAACATTTTACTAAAGTGCCCACAAAATTCAAAGGATACAACCCCCTCTTTTATTGGGCCAGTGCTGATCACTGGACCCCCATAAAAAAGGAATATGCATACAGGTGAGGTGTTTGTTTATTCAACCCTCACCTGCCTGCTGCGTGTGACATCTTCTGGAGATCTGTCTCACTGCCCGGACGGATTGTCGCCAGCCTGCAGACACCTACTGGACCAGGAGCGGAGTACTGGATAAAGGAGAGTTAATTGAGGGCAAAAATCAGGAATGTTTTCCCAGCGCAGCCATTCCTGCCCCAAGCACCAGCTTTTGCCCACCACCCCTCCTCACCAGCCCACACATTACTGGGCAATTATAACAATAAGTCATTGCGCCAAGAGGAGGTAAAAAAAATAGATATCAGACAGGGACCCATGCAAATGCACCAATAATTTTAGTAAATAATTTTGGGAAGGGCAAAAAATTTAGAAAAAATCAGGCACATTCAGCAGTCCAAAGTAGGTCAAATATTTTATGAAATCAGGCCCTCCACCAATGGGGCATGAGTACCCAGAAAAGGCAAAAATGTTTAAAAATTGTGCCTGCCACCCATGAGGCATGCAGGCCGGCCCAGTACACCCAAAAATATTTTTAAAATTGGGACCACCCCACCACAAGCACAAATATATAAACTCTTGCCTGCTGCCAATGGGGCTTGGGGAAAGGCCCCAGTCATCTCCACCCACCCTAAGCAGTACTGGGTCCCTCTAGCACAGGCCACACAGCGTGCTCCCCATTAGCCCACCCAAAACACCAGCTAATAAACTTTTGGGTGATGGTGGGGAGAGGAAGCACCAGACCAGTGCTCCCTCACCTCACATGCACCCAACGTTTGTTATGCCCATGTTGGGTCCCTAGACATTAATCCCCCACTCACAATTCACCCACATTTGGCAGATGCCACACTCTTTTAACGTCCAATCACCTGCCTGACAAACAAAATGCCCCAGTAGCCTTGTAGTGAGTCACACACTTTTAAAACCTATGTCACTCTGAATAGTGTTCATTGTCTATAATACACGCACACGTGCAACTCGCCCCACATTCTCTCACTGCAGTGCTCAAGAACAGAGATTAGAACAAGTTGGTGGTTTGCACGGCGTAGCCTTTTATTCATATCAACATTTTAAATTGCTTATAAGCGAGGTTCATCAAAAGGACAGGTATGCATCAATAAAACATTCATTTTGTAGATATCAGAAGCAAGATGGAAGATGAATACACAAAGTCAAATATCATATTTCACATTCCAAGAACATCCAGCGCACATTGTTGTGAGATCCGCTGTGCGCAATGTACCAGCAGGCCCCACCTTGCAAAAACTCCCTCAGGTTCCACCCAGGGCATCCGTGCACCCTTCCTACAGGGAAAATACAGGAAAATCATTGGGAAAACTTCAGCACAGCTCCATCTCCTCCAACCCCAGAGAAGAACCACAAACTTAAAACAGGGCACCGCATAGTGCATTGACCCACCCGGGTACCTGAACACAGGAGTAATCCCCAAAGTTCCAGAACTCGGCATCGCGGGGTAGGGCAGGAGAGTTCAGGGACCACCAGCAGGTCAGCTCCCCCTCCCGCCTGCCCAGTGCCCACTCAAATCATACCCCGCCCAGGGGCAGTCCAGTCCCAGAATCCAAATTCTTGTGTATGCCCCTTTATTATCTGCCAGGGACACTGCAAGCTCTGGGGTGGGTGGGTGGTGGATGAGTGACCACTGATCCTGGTCCGCAGCAGTCCTGATGAAAGGGACAGAGAGGAATCCCTCCGTGGCATGCTGGCTTAAACAGTCCTGAGGCTTTGTTGCGCCTCTTGATGACATCACCAGGTGACCCTCTGTCTCCTCTTCCTGTGCCAACCGGGGCTCCAGTGCGTGGCATGACTACGGGCGCACCTCCTCTAGTTGCGAGGCGCGCCTGCTCATTCATCCTAATGTCTTACACTTTTAAATGCCTGCCTCCATCCACATTTTTGAGTCAAGAGTTTGACATGAACACCCTCCGCAGCCTCCGCAGCAGTGCAGCTCCACCACTCAAAAGTACCTTGTGCCCGCCTCACATGAAAAAAGCGGCGAACCCTCGGTCAGAAGAGAGTTGCAAAAATTCAGCAAAAATTTGATAATCTATGTCGCAGTATACTGTGTGTGAGGCTTTAGAGCTGTCTCTAAGCCCGAGTGTGAAATAGGAAAGGATGCTGCTTATCGGGATGGAGGTGCATGAACCGAGCAGGTGGTAGTGCCCTGGCTTGTAACAGAAAGTATGCAACCGCTTAGAATTGAAGTGGATCAACTGTGTAGGTAGGCCTGACCGCTGTATACAACTACAGAAGAAGAGGCCAGCTCCTCCATTTGAGCGCAGGAGCATTTCCAACAAGCGCCAGAGTCTTGGGACGGCCAGCCAGGCATGCGCATTTCGAAGTTCTCTAACCTAGCTGTCTTAGATAGCTGGGTTAGAGAAAGCGCGGGCCTCCAGTGCTCTTAGGAGCGCTGAGAGAGCCTGCTCTATCCAATCCTGGCACTGCTCTCATGCTGTGAGTGCAGTGCCAGGATTGAGTAGTGCAGTTTCCTGGTTGCTCCGGAGCTTCCAGGAGGGGAGAAGACATTCTAGGAAGGACAACATCGCGCGGCAAGTTAGACAGGTAAGTCAATTTTTTTTTGTGCTCACCACTCTCGGTACAAGCCAGCCACCACTGAGAAGAAGGCTCACCATTCTTTCGTTATGACCCCTGCATTGATCCAAACTTAGTAGGAAAGGGTTGTCTGAATATTCATGAAACAAAAGCATAGGGATCTACAAGGGGTCTGGCTAGCTATGAAGTAGAGAGAGCAGGTAAAGGAGGAAGAGGGGGTTCAGGGAGGGGGGAGAGAGTTTTTGGGGGACTTTAAAGCAGTCTCATTGGCAATCTTTCATTAATCTGAAACTGCCAGTGAGGTCACATCCACTGATACTTTTCATTGAGAATCACAAGGAAGTTTTGGGGAGCCTTTGTGGCTTGTTTTTCTGTGTGATCTGCAAGGAGTTGCAATTTTGATTTTGTGACACATAAAGACATCTGCAACTCACAATGGCAATTTTGATACATTTTGTTTTGTCATCCTGAGAAGGCCTGCCACTTTGCTTATAATGGGATTTGCAGAAATTACACGCATTTTTCACCACTACCACTTCTGTCGCCTTGCCCCCTCCCTTCCCATCATTGCACTTAAACCTGCAGAACCCCTGCCTGCCATGGATACCACTTTCCACATTTGCAAATGAAGTTTGTGGTCAGAACATTTTCCAACCAACATTTACTTAATACGTTTCTTTTTAATTCTGTCCATATGCCCAGCCTTTGGAGCACCTAACTGGTATTTCCGTGCATAAACTGTTATTTTTATTAATCATGTGTGCATGACAGGATAAATAAGTGTGTTGGACTTGTATCACAATACTTTTCAAAGAGTGGATGCATCTTATCCCTGCCTTATGCGTGACATCCTCTTCAGTATTCAGGGCTGATTCAAAACGCATTCCCTGTTGAGTAGTTTAGACCTCGTTACTCAGAGAAACCTTCTGTTAGACATTCCTATTAATAGAAATTCATCAGTAATTTACACCTAAACCTGAAGTAAGTTGCACCTACTCCTAGAAACGCTTTGCGCGTCAGGCTTGGATAGTCAGGTGTTGTTTATAATCAGGGCCACTGGAATTACGCAACTGTGTGGCGGTGGAGATTTTCACATAATTATAGATTTGCCACATTTGCCACATAATCCATCATCTGATGCATAATCTGAAGATTTTAACAAAAAAAATTGTTTCTAGTTCAAACGGTTCAAGTGTTACTAAAACAGCAGCGACTAGTATTGCCATGTGCTTGAAGGCCCTTTAAAAAACTGGACTTGTCACCTTTCTGTTGTTTATTGCTATATGTTGGTGTTAAACCTATACTTATGAGGTGCAACCAATGCCCAGACAGTGTTATCAAGTTTTTAAAAAATGACTAAATAACGAAGTAATACTATTACAAAATGTGCCGCATAATTTGCCTTTTCTTGCCTCACATTTTACTCAAGCCTGCTGCATAATCTGGCCCTCTCCTGCCGCATAATTGTAGTGGCCCTTTTACAGTTAACCCTGGGACAGGACACGACTACTCTTAAGAATCAAGCTGTGAATGTAATGTTATCTTGTCTGACTGTCCTACAAGGAACTTGGGGGGCATATTATCAAGCACGGTGTTAGAATTATCGCTGATTTAGTGGCAGAAAACTGCCGCTAAAGCGGCGATAATGGGCTTGATAATATGCCGCAGAGAATTCCAATAGAAGCCCATGTTGACACCAGAACATGGGCTTCTATGGGAATTCACAAGGGCATATTATCAAGCCCATTATCGCCGCTTTAGCGGCAGTTTTCTGCCGATAAAGCGGCTTTAATTGTAACGCCCGTTTCTTGATAATATGCCCCATAGGAAGCTAAAAGGCCAGTTGGTCTCGGGCCATCAATCTAATGACGTTAGAACCAGATTATTTTTTTGACACAATTATAAACTCGCAAAAATCCTGACTATTGGGCAACACATATTTAATTTGACATAATGTTTCTTATCCTTACAATTGATGTGATTTCTCCATTAGTGAGACTGGATTGTGTAAAAAATAATGCACAAATGACCACCCACAATATTAAGAGGGTATGTTGTGTGAGTTTTGTAGGGTGAGCTTACCTGGAGTACAATTGCTCTTTCAGACAATCACCCTATACATTGGGCAGGTATGCTTAATGGCTTTTGTCCTTGAGGCAGTACCTTGAGTTCTAGTTCATGCAGGGAAATGCCCAATACATTGAGGAGCTATCGGGGATGTTGCCGTACCTCACATACAGTTTCATCTAGGCAGCCGTCCAAGCATCATCATGTAATAAGTAGGGTTCTGTGAACTTTGTGTAATTTGTAGGCATGGGCTTGAAATTTCACTCTGCTTGTGGTGTTATTGCAGAGTATTTCCCACTCTGCGCTCCACGTAGCGCACGGAGTTAAGGAAAACTCTGCTCCGCCGAACTGAGTTTTTTTCCTTGCTCGTGCTCGCCAGCGTTAAATTGTAGAGCAAGGAAAATCTTACTCCAGACCACCTCCTGGTGAGATTTCTCAACGTGGGCCTTCGTGGATGGCCGCTAATGATCGCGTTGAGAAACCTTTCGTTAGTGTTGAGGAAACTGCAGCTTGCGTCGAACATCGACTCGAGCGGCAGAAAGAAGCGGCTCCCTCTTGCGCTGCGCATGGTGCTGGTCGTGGGAAAAAACAATCGGCACAAAAAATCGGCAAGAACGGCGCGACCCAACACACTCTGCAACTTGCGGAACACTACGTGTCGTGGCAGAGGTTTGTGTTCACTTCGCGGAGGTCCGCATGATGGATCTCTGCGAACTCCACCCAGGCCTAGTAATTTGCTTTCAGGTAATTATGTGAAGTTTTGGAAAAATTATGTAGAATTATACAAAATTAATCATAATTAAATGAAATGCAAGTCTTACATTTAGCCATATATTTTTGTGCAAAAATGCGACCTTGCGTCCACTAAAAGCCTAAAAAACACAAGTGTCGCGAACAACTACAGCTGCTCGCGTTCTGCTTGTTTGCGGTCCTTTCCTATGGTTTTTCTGACAACATGGCGTAATTAATTATTCAACGTGGCTTAATTTGGGGGATTTTAGTAATAGATGGAACGAGAAATTCCCAAAATTGTGCACGTTGCACAACGTCATTTACATTTTGCCCTTGCCTAGTGATGTGAAGTTGGGTCGAGCCTGTAGGAGTGAGGCGTCACTGAGAGAGGTTGGGATGGGGGGTGAGGGGGAGGGGGGCAGCCGCTCTCTCCACCCTGGACAGTCAGACCTCTGATGGAATGATAGAAAACTCCCTGGCACTATTGATCAGCCATCATTAACCCGGCGCACAGTTAAGTGAAAGCAGATCTCCGAGTATTGTAGGGCTGTCACTGAGGGGCCGTACGTCTTCCTTAATGTCTGCCTAATGGCCCTGCACGAGGGGGTCGGGTTTCAGGAGCGGTGGCACCCACCCTTCAGATCGCCCTCTCTCGGCGCGCGGATGGGACGCCCGGGACTCATAAATTCACGTGAACAATCGTTAGAATTCTGAGATATTATTACAGCCGAGTGAAGAGCGGTCCCTTGTGTGCCGCGGGTCACACAGAGAGTCAGCGGCTCTCCTCCTCCTCCATCTGTCCGCTTCACAAACACCAGCCGCTTTTCAGTTTCCACTTCACTTCTCTGCTGTGCTTCCAAGGCGGATGCTTACAAGGGGGGAGGGCTAAAAGTCCGGTGTGCCTCATTGGAAATTTGCATATGTAGATATATGAGCTGCAGGTGTATTGCTGAACAACAACATAACTCAAGTGAGCAGTATTCATTTTATCGACCTTAGACGAACGGAAGGGTAGCTCAGCAACTCCGAGATTCGAACATCTGATGAGCAGATAGATCTCTGCAGCAGGTGCACCAACCCGCTAAGTTGTAAAACACCAATTTAGTTGGTGCTGGTCACAGATTGCACCTACTGTCTACAGTAACAGAAATCTGGGCTTGATCATCAAAAATATATCGGATTTAAGACCTTGGGTTTATGTCTAAATTAAAGGGCAATGTCACATTTTTGGGAATTCTCCAAGAATTCCAGGACTAAGTTGGGAAACTCGAATATTACCTGGAGAGGCTCAGTTTTCGCTAAATTTATGTCAGATATATGTAAAAGCAGCTATGCTTCTGTAAATGCAACGTGTAGATACATATACACATACTCATATGTGTGTAAATATACTCTAAAATGCTTTACAATGAACTTTTCTTTCAACAGGAATGTGCCTTTCTTCTGAACCCCCCCCATTTTTGGTATGCTCCCCATTCACACCAACTATATGGATTTACTCCTGCCTTTGATAGGAGCACGGTCGGACTGGGACAGTAAATAGGCCCGGGCACCAAAATAAAAGTGACCCTCATTAATGATTTAGTTACCCAAAAAACGTGTCCTACAGCTGAAAATGAGGGGAGTATAAGTGTTTTGCAGAGTGTGAGAGGCCGTAGGCATTTGTGCTTCCTGCAGGCAATGATTGCGGTGATATCAGGGAAAGCAACATTAAAATCAATCAATCAGGATTTTTAAAGCTCACCCAATAGGTTATCCGGATGCTTTCAGGTCCTGGAGGCTTATTCGAACAGCCAGGTCTGGAAGGCCATTCGGAATTCCGGAAGTGAGGGGATGGTCCAGGGGTGCACGAGGAGGCTGTTCCAGGTCTTTGCTGCGATGTGGAAGAAGGAGCGTCCTACGCTTCTGCAAATGTGGGGAGTATGGCCAAGTGTAAGGGAGGCGGAACATAGTCTTCTCGATAGTTGGTGGAAGTTCAGGCAGTGGTTAATGTAGGTGGGTCCTTGGATGTGTAGAGCCTTGTGTGCCTGGGTCAGCAGCCTGAATTGGCATCTCTTCTGTACAGGTAGCCAGTAAAGTTTCCTGAGGTCCATCCGACCATAAAACAGGCCCACAAACATCCCAAAAAACAGTCCATACGCTGATTTTTCAAAACTGCCCTTCTTCCCCTACCAGATTGCGCCAAATTCCAGTTCGACCCTGGATGGGAGTACATCTCTAATTGTGAGCATAGTAGCAATGTGTCCTGCACAATGTCACAACTTTGTAGGTGTTCGCCTACTTAGACATGCATCCCTTTGTAGACTGCCACTTCTGTTTTCTGAGGAGATTTGCACCCTAACAATTAAGGGTGGGCGTAGTGGGGCTACGTGAAGCAGCACGTAGTGTGCCCAAATCTACGCACACTACGCGCTTCGCGTAGCCCCACTACGCGCCACCCGCCACCCACCCACCCTACTTTTAAAAGATAAAATGAATTTGTAATAAAGCAAATTAAAGGCACTTACCTGACGCGCGGCGTCTCCCGGGTCTCCCTCTTCCTGTTTTTCAATTTTCCTGACAAATGCGCATGCGCGGACGCCCGCGCATGCGCATTTCTTGCGATAAATGCGCATGCGCGGGCGTCCGCGCATGCACATTTGTCAGGAAAATTGAAAAACAGGAAGAGGGAGCCCCGGGAGACGCCGCGCGTCAGGTAAGTGCCTAATTTGCTTTATTACAAATTTATTTTTCCTTTTAAAAGTACGGCGGGCGGGAGGCGGGTGGTGGGCGGCAGGCAGCTACGCTTCGCCCACGTAGTGTGCGTAGGCGCTGCCTGCTTCGCCTACTTCAAAAACTGCGGAGCAGGCAGCGCTACGTACACTACGTGGGCGAAGCGTAGTGTCGCGCCCAGGGTTACTAACAATACCCAAATTATCCTCTGGCCCACAATAGGGGTGGGCGGAATTTGCGAAATTGACTTTCGCAAATTATTGCGAAATTTCTCAAAATCTCTGCGAGCACGCGGAACTTTCGCGAAGATGCGGAGATTGCTTTTATCGCCCGTTCAGGATGTGTTTTTGCGTGCTCGCGGGGAAATATATCTCCAACTTGCCCATGCGGTCCCTAATGGGCACGGCCATCTTGCTCGTGATGCTTATTTCCTGTTCCGCGTCGAATTGCGTGTTCACGATCGCAAACTCTTGTGGGATAGCGCGACAGGCTACCAACAATCCAACATCTCGTGCCACACGGAACGGATAGGAAAACTCGTCGGCGACGCAGGGACCAGGTAAGTAGCGACCGCGCGCGCAAGAACGCATTTTTAAAGCGCAAACAAGAAAAATACTTCCGTTTTGCGGCCGATTGCGAAAGTTTTGACATTTTCGCGCTCTCCACGGAACACAAACATGTCAAAATATCGCAAATTCCACGAGCAGAACGAAATTTACCGCCCAGGCCTACCTACAACCATGACAACTCCTACACCTGCTGCAGATCAGGGCATACAAATTCTCCCTACTTCCACGGATAGAGTAATTTCACAGATACACGCACATACACTCATCACACGCTTGGGCCCATTTCACTCACATACGCTCGATTACTCTATCAGCGCTAAACATGGGAAGAGAAAACTCCTAAAACCCTGTATCTACAGTAAGGTCAATGCGATCTGTTTGTTACTGTCCTGAGTCATGATTTAAACAACAATAATTAATCACCTTAGAGTACTCAATAAACGACAAGAAATAACCACCAACACAGTAATTCATAAATGATATTTTATCTAAAATTAGTTCAAATGAAAGTCAATCAATAGCAAAATCATTATTCTCATAGTTACCTAGTCTAGCTAAATGTCATAAATGGGTCAGGACAGGTCTCTCAGTAAAATCTCCCGAGTCGCCGTCCTCACAGCATCGATCCTCACCAATGCAGGTTTGGGAAGATGTGGCCTTAGACCCTCCCTAGTCTAACAATATTTATAATATAACTTGCAAAATAAAGCAACATAAAAAATTCTAAATGTTCATTGAATCACCAAGCGAAACGAGCAGGAAAGGATGTTGCTTTGCAACATTTGTAAGAACCTCCGCTCAGAAAAAATCACAAAAATAAAAAGACGGAAGAAGGAAACTCGAGTTTTGCAAAAGATACTTTCATGAACGCATTTCCTCGGAACCATAGCGAAGCCACCGCTGTAATCACAAAGTTCATTGTGGCTTTCTTTTCCTCCAAGGACAGTTGGAAGCTTGCCTGGAGTCGCTGTCATCACTGAAACTTTCAAAACTCCAGCAGAAGCCATGGTCAGGTGACTTTCAACCATATTCAGTAAGGCCTTCTGACATATTCACATTCACTCGAATGCAGGCTGTAAACAGCAGCCATCTTGTTCTAGGCCAAAACGGACCATCTTAATCGAAAGAAATACAAACAGCGTTACTACATCATTGCAATGATTAAACAGTGTTTTTTTTTTTGTTTTTTTTTAAACCGTTTATTACAAAATTCAAAAAATATACAAAGATGGGCCTACAACCTTCAGGCCGGCCGCTAGCAAGCAAGAGGAGCATGTGATACAAACAATAGCGCGCATGCCGCGGCAAAGGGAAATGCACAGGAGTTAGAAGCGGTGGTAGCCACACCATCCGGGCCCACATAACGGTTTCATTTTAATATAAATAACAACAAAAGAACAAATCCACAAGGCAACCCACAATCGGAAACAGCAGCATGTGCTCCCCTAGCGGGGGGGACCCTACCAATCCATAGGAGTATCAAGGGGGGGAAAAAGGTCAAGACTGGGATTAGGTGGACTCAGTGCCCGGGACCGGGGAGATAAACTGGCTAAGGGGACGGGGCCGGTGACGGATCGGGCAATAACGGCGGGGTACAGATTCCCCCGCGGTAGGCGTTCCAGGGGCCCCATACGTTCACCCATGTCCCAGGCTTACCTCTCGCAACATACACCACCTTTTCCCGAAACATGCACCAATCCATGTTATCCTTCCATGCCGAGACAGTCGGCGACCTCTGGGAACCCCACAGTTGAGCGATGTCGCGTTTGGCCACCATATATCCCAGAGTCACCCACCGCGTCTGCGGCACTGAGTAGTCGGTTGGCTCCCACACATTCAACAGGCATCTCCTCGCTTCGGGCAGCAGCGACACACGCGTAACCACCCGCAGGACCTCATGCACACCACGCCAGAATCGCTCCACCTCCGGGCATTCCCACAAAATATGGAGAAAGGTCCCCAAAGAACCACACCCACGCTTACACAACCCGTCCACAGCATAGCCCATACGCAGTAGCCTTGGCCCCGTAACATAGACCCTATGGAGTATCTTGAGCTGGACGAAACGAAGGCGGGCCGGTATGGCCACCTCTTTCGGGGAGGCCACTGCCGATACCCAGTCCTCGTCATCCAGCTCCAATCCATCGGCCACCCATGCCTCACAAAGGTTAGTCAGCAGTCCCGAGCGGTCATTGATAAGTTTTTTATAGATTAATGAAATCGTGCTGTCCGGTACATGTCCATCTAGCACTCTTTCCTCCAGAGGGGAAAACTCCGGGATGGAGGCAACGTCCGGGAATACGGAGCATAGCGCATGACGGATCTGCATATACCGAAAGTTCTCCCTGTCCTGCAACTGGAATTCTGTCTGTAGCATCTCAAACGTTTTGAATCCCCCCCTCGTCCAGAGATCACCCACCCTGCTGATGCCTATCATGTCCCACTTTTCAAAGCCCTTCGAGGTCCACAGGGAGCCCAACTGCTCAGATGCGTATAGTGGCGACGCCCGGGTCAAACGATCTTTCCAACCCATCGCCACATTAGCCGCGTGCCACACTCGTACCATGATACGCGTGGGGCCCGTCAGACGTGCGTCAAGCGAGCTGGAGTAAAGCGCTCGGTTATAATCACCACCCGGCAGTAACATCTTATCCATTTCAAAGGCCGGGTTTAGAGCGGGCCCGTACAGGCCGTGATTAATCGCAGCCAGCTGGGAGGCCCAATAATACCGTTTGATATCCGGGAGGGCGATCCCCCCGTCATACCACGGGAGCGTCAGCTTCGCCAGGGCAATACGCGGTCTACCTTCCCAGAACAGTCGGCGCTGCAGACTCTCCACCTCGCGAAAGTAGCGCGCCGGGACGACGTCCATTGTGTTCTGCAGAGCGTACAGGAAACGCGGCAGCGACATCATCTTAAACAATGCCGCCCGGCCAAGCGGCGAGAGCGGCAAGCGCCTCCAACGCGCAACATCCTCCTTCAGGCGCTGTAGGGGGGGAAGCAAGTTCTGACTATATCGGGCCTCCGCGTCCAGGGTAATGAAGACACCCAGGTACCGAAATCCCCGCGGGGCGATCTGGATAGGACAGCCCCGCGGCAGGATTGGATCCTCCCCAGAGAGAACATAGACGCACGATTTAGCCCAGTTGATGACAAGGCCGGAGTTTAGACCAAATGAATACAATACATCAACCAGTACTATCAGTGATTTACGTGGGGAAGCCAGGTACAGGAGAATATCGTCAGCGTATAGAGATACGCGGTCCTCATACTCGGGGGTCCAGCGGAGACCACGAATAGAAGGTTCCCACCGCAGCCACTCCGCCAGGGGCTCCAAGGCGAGCGCAAAAAGGAGCGGCGATAACGGGCAGCCCTGCCGCGTGCCCCTGCCCAGCTCGAACGGAGCCGACACTCTACCGTTCACCACCACCTGCGCCAGCGGGCCGGAGTACAACAATTTTACCCAACTGATGAATCCTGGGCCAAACCCAAACTTCGCGAGCGTCGCCCAAATATAAGGCCATTCAAGCGTGTCAAACGCCATAGTGGCGTCCAAGGACGCCAAAATGGCCGGCTCTCGTATGAACGGGATACGTGCGAGCACCCCATGCAAATGCCACAGGTTAAGCGCTGTATTGCGATGAGGGATGAAGCCGGACTGATCCTGGTGAATCAAGTCACACACTACGCCGACCAGCCGATTGGCCAACACCTTGGCGAGGATTTTGGGCTCTGCATTCAATAGCGAAATAGGCCGATAGGATGTGACCCGGTCCCGTGGCCTCCCCTCCTTATGGATAACCACGATAGTAGCTAGACGCTGGTCTAGCGGGAGGGAACCCGCCGAGTGGGCCGCGAGGAACATAGCACAGAGATGCGGTGCCAGCGTATCCGGTCGCAGTTTATACAACTCGATGGGAAGACCATTAGGACCCATGGCCTTGCCGGAAGCGACCGAACGTATGGCGAGGGCAATTTCTTCGGAAGTTGGAGCAGCGTCCAACGACACTCTGTCTTCCTCCGAAAGGGAAGGCAGCGCGATATCCCTAAGCAGGGCGTGGGAATCCTCTTCAGAGCGGGAGGACACCGGGGAATACACCCCACGGAAATAGTCTGCAAAGCAGGAGACAATTTCTTCTGGTTCAGTGACACACACACCATTCTGTTTCTCAATTAACGGGACAACTCGACTCGCTCTCTCCTTTTTGTCCAGCCATGCAATCAATTTACCAGCCTTATCACCCACATCCCTGTTGCTCTCTACTGAGGCCCCTGGCCGCCTCCGTGACGAGGGCCTTATAAGCCGCTTGCTTGAGTCGGAGAACATGTAATTTGTCATCCGTCACCCCACATTCTAGATCACCCTCCAACTCGGTTATCTCAGCTTCAACACGAGTCACCTCCTCCCGCTCGCGCCTCCGGGAATGGGAAATAAGGGACAAGGCCTCTCCCCTGAGTACCGTCTTGAACGCCTCCCACAATGAGATCGCCGATGACACAGACCCCACATTCTCGTCAAAGTAGCGCTTAAGGGATTTAACCAGCTCTGCGCGAATGGTGGGGTCACGCAGGTACCAGGGATTAATCGGGACCACCCTACCCTCTCCCCTCGGAAGAATATCAAAGTGCAACAAGAGTGGGGAGTGGTCCGAAATACCCCGTGCCAAATGGCGCACCTCCCCTATCCTCCCAACGTGCGCCGCCGGAACCAGGACATAATCTAGCCGTGAGAGACTACCATGAGCCCCTGAATGGAAGGTGTACTGTAGCTGCGTGGGATGTTTCAAACGCCAACAATCCACCAGCCCCAAGGTGTCCAAGAGGCCAGACAACCATGCCTGGGCACGGGGGAGATCCCTAGGGGGGTGACGATCCAAAGTTCCGGAAACCACAGCATTAAAATCCCCCCCCACCACTAGAATCCCCTCCGGAAGGCCAAGGAGGAGGCGCCCCAGATCCGCAAAGGTGGTCATCTGCAGCCCCGGCGGGACATAAACAGACACGAAAACGACCACTCTGCCCTCCATTCTACCCACCAAAACCGTGTAACGTCCCCTGTCGTCATGGTGCACCTCATCAATCTCCAACGGGAGCGAGTTCTTAACCATAATGCCCACACCCCTTGAACCAGACGTGAAGCCTGAATGGGCCACAAGGCGGTAGCCCCGTCGATTCATGGCACAAAAGGAGTTGCCAATGAGGTGTGTCTCCTGCAGAAAAACTATATCGGGCGAAATTCGCTTCAAGAACTGCAGGACCACACCTCGTTTTATCCTGTCCCCCAATCCATTAACATTCCAGGACAACAGACTCAGTCCCCTACCCCCCATCATAAACAGAAGCCATCACTCGTCCCCCAGAGAGCACTTTAGAAATAACACAACAATGCTTTTGCCTTGTGGTAGAAACGAACAACACCCCACCCCAACCCACCCACCCAACAAAACTCCCCCCTCCCTGCACCCCTGCATGAGCCCAGACAGCCCCCCCAACTTGCAGTGTGCCTGTCGCCCCTATATAGTGAAACTAGCTAGACCCCCTAGAGGAGGAAAGAGTACCCCTTCTAGACCCCACACAACCTCCAAGGGAGGGGAAAGAACAAAGACAGAAGCTTGGTCGAAAGTGGCATCATAGTCGTCCAGAGTGAGGCCCAATATCAACCCCTCAGTCCCGATCCAGTGGGCCTTCTCCTCCCGCCGCCCCCCCACCATCTCGAGCACTACCCCCAGACAGAGTGTCCAGCCAGTCCCCGGCCGCTTCGGGACGATCAAAAAAGTGCGTGCGACCATCCACCTCTACCCGAAGCTTGGCCGGGAAGAGCATGGCGTATTTTAAGTTCATGTCCCGGAGCCGGCGCTTAACACCCAGGAAACTCAGTCTCTGTTTCTGGACCGCTTGAGTGAAATCGGGATAAAAGTTCACCTCCATATTTTCCAGCTTAATCGGCCCTTGCAGTCTGGAGGCTTGCAAGATCGCGTCCCTGTCCCGAAAGTTAAAAATCCGGGCAATGAGAGGCCGCGGAGGGGCTCCGACCTTCGGCCTTCCCCCGGGAACTCTGTGGGCCCTCTCCACGGCAAAGAATTTACTCAGTCCCCGAGGCTGGAGATGGGTAGCGATCAGGTCCTCTACGAAAAGATCCGCCGCCGCTTCCTCCCGTCCCTCGGGTACTCCGATGATGCGGATGTTATTCCTCCGGGCCCGACTCTCGGAATCCTCCAGGCGCCGATCCATAAGCGCACTCGCCTGACAAAGTCGGTGCACCTCCGTTTGGAGGGCCGCCACCTCTGTCGTGAGGACCAACGCGGTTTGTGCCAAAGAATCAACCCGGTCGTTGGTCTTGGAGAGATCAGCCCTCACCAGGCCGACATCCACGAGGACCGCATCGATCTTATGCGCCAAGGTGTCGAACCGCTGGCCCACCGAGGCCTTCATCTCAGCAATGGCGCCCATGACGTCTTGCAGAGTCAGATCTGTGGGCAAATCCGGGGCATCAGGGGGGCCCTCAGAGGACTTGTGCGGTCCGCCGGGGGATCCCTTCTGGAGGGTATAGCGGTCCATGATGTTGGCCTGATGTACGGCGCCACGCCGGGTCGACTTGGTCTTCGACCGATCTCCGTCTTGTTTCGTGGCCATCGCCACGGGTCACACACCCACACCAGCAACGCCGTAGAGGGCAGGCAATCAAGGCCACGAGCTCCGGGGGGGCCACCCCAGGTAGACGGGTTGGGTCACAACCGGCAGGCAGGCAGGGTCTCCCGGCGAGGCCACACCAACACAAAGAGCTCCGCGATCTCACTTGCAGAGACGGCAAGGGGGTGCGAAAGTGAAAGCAAAAGTGTGGGGTACGCGATTCGCCAGGCCCGTCCCGCCGTTGTTGTTCACTGTGCCACTGGATCACCCCCCAGCGCAAATCCGGGGTCCGGCGAGAAGTAGGCCGCAAACTTCAATCGGTGCCCACTCCGGCACCCGAAGTCCGACTCGAGAATGGGAAACGGGTACCACCTCAACTCAGGCTCACCGACACAGTCCCCTCAACCGAGGCAGGATGAAGACAGGATAAACGTAGGAGGTTGCGGAGGTCCTCGGGAGCCTCGCACCTACGCGGCCATCTTGGTTGCGCGCTAGGCTCCTCGCTCGATTAAACAGTGTTAATTCCCACTAATACCCCTATGTGTATGTAATTAGCTAGCCATCTGCGACATAAATAAGCATTAGTACACGTTATTTCAAAAGCGTTTTGTGCTTTAAAACAAATAGCACTTAGCAACATTTATTTAATTAAATCTGCACATTATTATTAAGCAACATATATGCATTCCCACGTGTAGTTTTTCTCTTGTTAGTCATATTGATTAGTCAAAGTTTCTCACAAAACCAATAATTATCGATTATAGATTAATAATTTTAGTTACGACTTATAGACAAAACTGGAGCTTAAAACTCGATAAATTTTCAACAGAAAACCCTGCTCCAGCACACCAACAAGAAGTGAAACCCAAATGAAGCCTAAGGAAATATTTAATGTTATTTAGGGGGTAGTTTCTCAGCGGCATTCTGTGATTCCAACTTCAAGATTGGCCAGCCGCTCTTCTCCCAAAGACCCTCCTATGTTGTTCAATATTTCAAGCTTGACCTTTCAGGAAAAGGATATGCTCAGGTTGTCAACAATGGCCGTACCTAGGGCTTTAAGGGGCCCGGGTCTTGCCGGTGCTCAGCACCGGCAGTTCTAAAAAGCAAGAGCTGGGACAGGTCCCGATCGGGCTCTCTATTTTTGCCCTCACCCTCGGGGCAGAAACCTCTGTTTTGTGTGACTCCTGTGTTCGCTGGAATGTCTGCTCTGATCACGCTATTTGAAGAAATAATGTTCATTACTGCAGGGAAGCAGGGTTCGTTTAACAGTGCAACACACTGTACAGAATGGCAAGGCACTTTCTAATATAACGCCGAGTACATTATTACCATGTTCACTAGAAACGACATTAGCTTTCATTGTCGACTACCAGGGAAGGTTTCCCCGACATTGGCTTGTATACTTCATACTTCCACAATCAAGGCAACGATAATGCTTATATAATGTTGTTGCACAGAACAAAATATGCCCCGGCGCACGCCAAGGTCACGTTATGCTGTTTTCTTTTATTGTTTGCAGTTTATATCGGGCGAACGTGGTCCAAAGGCACTAGAGCGCTTTACATCACAACCCTATGTTTTTACATGAGAACTGTTCTGCAGGAAGAAAGGCTTTGAGTGTGTAATCGAGGTATTGGAACATATATTTTGTTAAACGCCAATGTTGTTAAAAATAAGTTGTGCGAAAAAACAGCACCCATGGAGAGAGAAAAGACTTAAAAGGAATTGAACTATTTGAAAAGGCCGCGCACGTTTACCCTCAGATATAGCCAATGGAATTACAAACCATTGGCAAAGCCAATAGTCCTGGGTTGGTGTAGATGTAATGTTACTTGTTGTATTATATATCTGGAGGCAATGACAGCGGCAGCAAAATACCAGTCGGTTGGCGCACTATGCTATGTACAGATTTTTAGCTTGCGTATTTTTAAGCCACACCCTCAATTACATCGACCATGCCCCTTTGAGAGACCCGCCAGCATTTTCATCCCACTTAAAGCCCTGGCAGTGCTATCAGAAGCACACCGGCAAATGCGGAAAGTGGGGATTTCTCGAGGCGTTAGTGAAGTTGTGAACAAATCTATGGGAGGCAGCTTTTTTGTATCATAGCTAAAGTGCACGAGCAACCAGAGAGCTTACAGGTATTACACAAGGTTGTCAATAGGAAGGGATTTATGGGCATATGTACAAGCTTTTATTGACGTTGTGGTGGTGATAGGAGCTGCGCCTTATTTATAAGGCAGCAATAAGCTACTTAATGTGTCTTAACGCTGCCTTGTACATAAGCCCCCCTTTCCCGCTATGGTTAGCATGAAAGGGGTGGGGAGTGGGTGTTGCGGTGGGCGTTCCACCACAACACCCATTGATTTTGACGCTGTCCACTATGTACAAGGGTGGCGTACATAGGAGGCAGCGCCAACATTAAGACCAGGTAAAGCCTGGTCTTAAATTGGCGAAACGAGGAGGAATGCATTATTTCTCCTTGTTTTTGCTTTTTCCATGTGTGCTGCCTTGTGCAGCAAACATGGAAAAAGCAAACTGCCATGGCTTGTTTATGTACAGGAAGGTGCCCCTTCCTGTACATAAACAACCCTTTAAAAAAATGCAATTTTGTGACTTTCATGTGTGCTGCATAAAGCAGCACACATGAAAGTGGCAGAATTTCATTTTAGGATTGTTTATGTGCTGGAAGGGAGAAATTAAATGAAATGAAATGAAAAAAATATTTAATAAAGCGCACTGCTACCAAGCGGCTTCCTGGCGCTGGGGACCTGGTCAAAGCTCACAGAGGGGATCCGGGGGACCTATGAGGAAAAGGCCTGGGTGAAAAGAAAAGTTTTGAGGGCTTTTCGAAAGTGGGTGTAAATGGGGATGGAACGGATATGGAGTGGAAGGCTGTTCCAGAACTGGGGGGCCAAAACAGAGAGACGAGTGCCACCAGTTCTGGATTTGCGGAAACGGGGGACACGCAAAAGAGAAAGAGAAGAAGAACGGAGGGTTCGACTAGGGACGTGGGATGAAATAAGGGAGGTGATGTAGGCAGGGGCAGAGCGGGAATAAGCTCGAAAGGCAAAACAGGCTAATTTGAAAAGAGATCTGAAGCGGATAGGAAGCCAGTGAAGAGATTTAAGAACAGGAGTAATGTGAGAAGATTTGGGAAGGGTGAAAATGAGGCGGGCAGCTTGATTTTGAATGGCCTGCAATCGACGAGACTCGTAGGCAGGAATGCCCACGTACAGGCCATTCCCATAGTCGAGGCGAGAGATGACTAAAGCCAGGACTATGGTTTTGAGTGCATCAGTGGTGAAAAAGCGTGAGATTTTCCGGATGAGACGGAGGGAAAGAAAGCAGGAAGACACAACAGAGCTAATCTGACTATGCATTGTTAAGTCAGAACTAACTTTGATGCCGAGGGTGCGAACAGAGGAGGAAGGCGTAGGAGGGGGACCAAAAGAGAGGGGCCAGGGTGCTGGGGACCAAGGGTTAGATAAACCACCCGTGAGGACAAGTTCCGTCTTATCAGGGTTGAGCTTAAGATGGTTAGCGCTCATCCACTCGGAGATGAAGATTAAGGTGGAACTGAATTTAGGAAGAGAGTCAGGAGAGGAGGAAAGATCAAAGACGAGCTGGAGGTCATCTGCGTAATTATACACAGAGACCCCCAGCTCAAGAAGAGAGGTGGCAAGGGGACAGATGTAAAGATTGAAAAGAAGGGGGGAAAGAGAAGAACCCTGAGGAACACCGCAGGTGACCGGACGGGGGGGGCAGAAAAGCCGGAGAGATGAACCGCCTGGGACCTATCCCGAAGGAAGGATGCCAGCCAGGAAAAGGCCGCACCCCGAATGCCCGCTGCGCTGACACGGGCGAGAAGAATGGAATGGTCAACCGTGTCAAACGCAGCGGACAGATCGAGAAGGACCAAGGCTTGGGGGAGGTTGGAGTCTGCCTTCCCCTTAAGTTCATCCAGAACCGCGAGAACCACTGCCTCCGTGGAGTGACCTGAGCGAACGCCCGCCTGGTGGGAGGCGAGAAGGCCATTGTCCTCGATGTACGAGGAGAGGCAAGAGGTGACATGGGTCTCGAGGATCTTGGCTAAATAGGGGAGAAGGGAGACGGGTCGGAAATGGGCAGGGAGGGAAGGATCCAGGCCGGGTTTTTTTAGAATGGGGAGAACAATGGCGGATTTAAATGATAAAGGAACAGAACCAGAGGCCAAAGAAGAATTAAGTAAAGTGAGCGGGGGAACAGGAGAGTCGGTGAAAAGAGTTTTTAGAATGCGCGCCGGGGCACAGTCTGCAGGGGAACCCGATTTAACTTTGAGCAGGTAGTTGTAGAATAGATCAAGAGAAATAGGGGGGAAAGTGGCAAGGGAAGAAAGCGGGGAAGTGACAAAGCACCTAGAAGTAGGTTGGGGCACAGTCGGAATGTTAGCTTTAATCCTCACGATCTTGTCTATAAAAAAGTCATTGAGTGACAAACAGAGGGACTGAGAGGGAACCAAACCAAGGGAAGAGCGATCAGAGGTGGCAAGATTGTGAACCAGGGAAAAAATTTCATGGGATTTATTTGCAGAGAGAGCTACTCTCTCGGTGAAATAGGAGGTTTTGGCCACTAGGATAGCTTGTTTATAATCGGTGAGGAGTGATTTATATTTAGTGCGCAAGGAGGGAGAGTACTGTCGTCTCCAGAGACGTTCCGACCACCTGAGGTCGAGTTTTAAAGCTTTATGCTCTGGAGAGAACCATTTGTGCGCATCGTAAGGGCGAACCGCCTTGATCTTTTTTAGCGGGGCCACTCGATCACACGAAGAGGAAAGCCATGTACTGATGGCATTGGCCTGGGACTCAAGGGGAAGGTTGGTAAGATCAGGAGCGGAGGAAGCCAAGGAACATGAAAGGGAGTCAAGGTCGGTCTGATTCCAATTACGGACGAGAAGATTTTTGGGAAAAGAGGGCTTGTCAACCACACCCAAGTGAATGGAAAAAGAAATCATATGGTGATCCGACCAAACACAGGGGGAGATGGAGGGAGGTGAGGCAAGGGGGCGAGAAGACCAGATTTGATCAAGGATGTGACCTTGAACATGGGTAGAGGCTGTGACATAGGAAGTGAGATTCAGGCAGTGGAGAGTGGCAGAAAAATCTTTGGAAGGGAAATCCTCCTTTGGATCTCCTGGCCAGAAGTTGAAATCTCCGAGAAATAGGACGGAGGAGTTATTAACCACCAAGGTGGCTAGAAGATCCTGAATGGAGGCTACGAAAGAAGGCATCGATTGGGGGGGACGGTAAACAAGGACAACAGTAAGAGGAGAGGGAAGATTAAGGGAACGGGCCACAAGGTAGTCCACATTGGATATGTGGGAGTGAGGGAGGAGTTGAAATTTGAGTGCCGACCGAACGATCATCGCCACCCCACCACCGGCCCTACCATCCGAGCGATCAGCTCGGAGGGCATAGTAGGTGTCGGGGAGGATGGCTAAGAGATCAGGGAGGGAGTCGGCAGAGAACCAAGTTTCAGTCAGAAATAAAAAGTCAGGAGAGTCAGTGATCAGAAGGTTAAAGAGTGCTGTCTGGTGTTTGACTGCAGACCGGGTATTAAGTAAGTAGGCTGAAACCACAGTAGGGACAGGGGGGGGACGAGAAACCGGAGATGATATAGTAGGACAAAAGGAAGAATTGACAGAGGTTAGTGTCGGGTAAGGCAAGGGAGAGGAAAGAATACCAAGTGAGTGTAAATGATGTAAGGGAATAAGGGGGGAAGAAGGAAAGGCAGATAATGCTATCAATTGTGCGGGGGAATAGACCAAGTGAGGAGCAGGGTGTGTGGCCCCTGGTCCCGGCCCGTCGCGGACGGGCGCAGACGGGCTTAACTTAGGCGCAACTTCGGCGCGCCTTCGTCGCGCCCGCTGCGCTCGTCCGCTGCGCTGCCGGAAGACAGGAGCCGTTATATAGGGACGACACATGAGAAAGGAGGGTCAAGGGGGCGTGGCAGGGGGTGGAGGAGCCAAAGAGCTGCAGCGCCGAGGCCAGACCCGCCCAAGATGGAGGAGCCGCCCGTCCCCCTCCGAGAGTCAGGCGAGGAGGGGGCGATCAGCGGAGGCGGTCTGGTCGCGTGCAGGAGAGAGGGCAGCCAGGGAGGATCAGGGCGCCGGATCCGAGGCGCTTTAAGGCAGTGCAGGTAGGTGGCAGGTTAAAAGTCACAAGAACTTAATAAAAGTAACGTTGCTCCCGAAGAAGCCTCGGGAGATCTGACAACAGGTCAGGAAGTGTGGGCAGGTGTGCGCCTTAAGTGATAGCCAGGGGGGGAGGAGCCAAAGAGCTGCAGCGCCGAGGCCAGACCCGCCCAAGATGGAGGAGCCGCCCGTCCCCCTCCGAGAGTCAGGCGAGGAGGGGGCGATCAGCGGAGGCGGTCTGGTCGCGTGCAGGAGAGAGGGCAGCCAGGGAGGATCAGGGCGCCGGATCCGAGGCGCTTTAAGGCAGTGCAGGTAGGCGGCAGGTTAAAAGTCACAAGAACTTAATAAAAGTAACGTTGCTCCCGGAGAAGCCTCGGGAGATCTGACAACAGGTCAGGAAGTGTGGGCAGGTGTGCGCCTTAAGTGATAGCCAGGGGGGGAGGAGCCAAAGAGCTGCAGCGCCGAGGCCAGACCCGCCCAAGATGGAGGAGCCGCCCGTCCCCCTCCGAGAGTCAGGCGAGGAGGGGGCGATCAGCGGAGGCGGTCTGGTCGTGTGCAGGAGAGAGGGCAGCCAGGGAGGATCAGGGCGCCGGATCCGAGGCGCTTTAAGGCAGTGCAGGTAGGCGGCAGGTTAAAAGTCACAAGAACTTAATAAAAGTAACGTTGCTCCCGAAGAAGCCTCGGGAGATCTGACAACAGGTCAGGAAGTGTGGGCAGGTGTGCGCCTTAAGTGATAGCCAGGGGGGGAGGAGCCAAAGAGCTGCAGCGCCGAGGCCAGACCCGCCCAAGATGGAGGAGCCGCCCGTCCCCCTCCGAGAGTCAGGCGAGGAGGGGGCGATCAGCGGAGGCGGTCTGGTCGCGTGCAGGAGAGAGGGCAGCCAGGGAGGATCAGGGCGCCGGATCCAAGGCGCTTTAAGGCAGTGCAGGTAGGCGGCAGGTTAAAAGTCACAAGAACTTAATAAAAGTAACGTTGCTCCCGGAGAAGCCTCGGGAGATCTGACAACAGGTCAGGAAGTGTGGGCAGGTGTGCGCCTTAAGTGATAGCCAGGGGGGGAGGAGCCAAAGAGCTGCAGCGCCGAGGCCAGACCCGCCCAAGATGGAGGAGCCGCCCGTCCCCCTCCGAGAGTCAGGCGATGAGGGGGCGATCAGCGGAGGCGGTCTGGTCGCGTGCAAGAGAGAGGGCAGCCAGGGAGGATCAGGGCGCCGGATCCGAGGCGCTTTAAGGCAGTGCAGGTAGGCGGCAGGTTAAAAGTCACAAGAACTTAATAAAAGTAACGTTGCTCCCGGAGAAGCCTCGGGAGATCTGACAACAGGTGAGACCTTCCTACATATAAACAATCCTCCCCTGCACGTAGATACCCTAGCTCTATGGTGCAAGGGCGCCTGCGTTGGCGCTAAATTTCTGAACTTAGCACCATCGCAGAGGTAAATGCAAGGCTGCACCACATTCTTATAAATATGGTGCAGCCCTGCATTTCAGAAGTGGAGGAGCGAGGCATTAAGCCAGGAAGGCTAACGCCTCTCTCCTCCTCTTCCTTGTACATATCCCCCTTAGGGCCATATGTATGAACACATTTTCCCATGGACACAGAATGGGTAAAACCCTTTGATACATATGGCCCTTAGTGTTTAGTATTTTATAGTGTTCTTTCTGTTGCCCTGGGATGAGTTGTGCTCTCCTGTTTTTTTCCCTTTTAACCACTCTCTGGCATAGTGTGTTATGGCCTAAATTATGTCTTCTCGGCCCTCAACACATTCTCGGCTGATGGTGATTAAGAATTTAATGACGATCCTGCTGCGAAGAATGTCCAGGAACAGATCCAAATTCTCCACCTTCCTTCAATCCAGGGCCGGACTGGCCATACCGGGCATAGGGCATTTCCCTGGTGGGCTGAAGGCCAAGGGGGCGATTTTGGATGGAACATAGTAATTCCAGCTTGGATGAAACATAGTAATTCCAGCAGCGTAGTCCAATGAAAATACAAGCCTCAGGGCAGCCGAACGGAGCTGCCTGAGACTGACTTTGCAGTGAGGGGTCTGGTCCGATAACATTTTCCAGGGCTGCTTTTGTCCCCCAGTCCGGCCCGGCTCCAAACCCCACCTTCTCCATCTAATACATTGGGCGGCCCACCATAAATGTGTGCAATAAGATGTGGCTTTAGTTGCTCAGCCCTCTCATGCACTTGAGGGAGCTCACATGGGTTGAGAAATCATGTCCTGTCCGGTCACAAGTCTGTGTCCTCTGACTTCCAATCGCACCCTCTGTGTCTGGCCATGCTGGACGGAAAATCCGGCCAATGGCTGCACTTCTAGCAGACATAAGAACATTGTCAGGGCCTTCCCGTTGTTAGCCACTGCACTCCCGGCCTCCTTGTTGCATCAAGAGATGGAAAGGAGCCTGAGGTATTTCACCACAGCTGGACCAGAAAGCCCTTATTGATTTAATGTATTATAAGTATGATTTTGATTAAATCTAAAGGTTTTGGCTAAAGCCAGACCTAACAATGTGAATTGATTGGATCTGGGGTGGAGCGGGTCTTCATCGGGTTGCCATTGGCAACAATGGTTGCCAAACGTGACAATGCATGTAAATGGAATTCTCTGGAGCCCCCATCACTGGTGCAGTGGAGAAAGGGCGTGGACTGGCGTGCCCAACAGGAATGACTGATTTATGAGGCACGGGCTGGCCCCAGAAACATGAAAAGATCACCTAATGTATATGATGTGGACATGTAGAACTAGTCAATGTATGTCCTTAATGTTATTTATACCAAACTCAATCAAAAGTGGTTATTAAAAAACACATTTGAAACAATACACCCCAAAATCCACAGTGCTGTTGGTAAAAGCACAAGGTGATTCTGAAGGTGACCTTGATGTCACACAGCCCTTGAGGGGAGTCCTTTATTTTTCCAAATTTACATATTGGCTTATGACACGACCTCTGAGGATCTGTGACATCTGATGAGGCTTGCCTGGACCTAAAGTTGCATGTATTAGTGTGAAAACTGGTTCTCTTATGCTTGTGTGGCAGTGAAGGAAATGTGCTTTGTGTCCAGGCTAGACAATGCCTTTCTTTCTTTCTTTCTTTCTTTCTTTCTTTCTTTCTTTCTTTCTTTCTTCCTTTTTTTCTTTCTTTCTTTTTTTCTATCTTTCTCTGTTGTTATTTAAATGGAAAAAATGCATTGACTGAGAAATACTGCGGAATTTAACACATAGGACCTTATTTGGAGCATGACGGATAGGATGCTCAGTCAAAATAGACAATGCCTTTCTTTCTTTCTTAGTCTTTCTTTCTTTCTTTCTTTCTTTCTTTCTTTCTTTCTTTCTTTCTTTCTTTCTTTCTTTCCTTCCTTCCTTCTTTCTTTCTTTCCTTCTTTCTTTTTCTTTCTTCCTTTCTTTTTTTCTTTCTTTCTTTCCTTCTTTCTTTCTTCCTTTCTTTCTTTCTTTCTTTCTTTCTTTCTTTCTTTCTTTCTTTCTTTCTTTCTTTCTCTGTTGTTATTTAAATGGAAAAAATGCATTGACTGAGAAATACTGCAGAATTTAACACATAGGACCTTATCTGGAGCATGGCGGATAAGATCCTCAGTCAAAACGTGGAATGTCATCTTGGCTGCCACATTACAAGTGCCATAGGCTATAATGCACATATAAGACTCGGGATATTCACCACATTTGTGACGCAATCTGCCAAACTCGTAATACAACCCATAGACCAGAAAATATTAATTGTAAAGTGTAACTGAGCGCAGGGGCCTAAGTAGTCATCAGATATATGATATCAGTTAGCATTCACACTATTGACTGTGCACATCTTTGTTGACTTCGCAAGTGCCATAAACATCTCGAGTGCGAGGAGGCCTGTTCGATAAAAGATCTAATTGAAGAGATCGAATGTCGGCCCACACACTCCCAGGCTCCGGGTCTGCCTCCTGCTTCGCCCACACACTTTCTGCATCTGCGGCGCGCTGTGTAGGGGTGCTGTGTGCTTCCCGCCCCAGGATGCTCATTAGCCATGGTGGAGGAGAGGAGCAGGGAGAAGAAGGGATATGTGGAGGGCAAAGAGTTATGATAGAGTCCTGGCTCCAGACCGCTATCCTAGTGCGACCCTCTGCTGCGGCACCGGAGCGCCACCCAGCGGTCGGTATGTCGGAGCTACCCTCGCTGCGACACACACACCGACGGTCCCCTGGCAGCTGCAGCCCCTCACAGCTTGTCGTGCACGCGCCTGGTCCTGTCCTCTGCTATCACTGCCCCTCATGCACAGACTGTCTCTGGGCAGCCGAGGTCACTCCGTTTCTGAGTCTGCCTCAGAAGGCCTGCGCCTTTCACATTTTCTTTCTTTCTGAAGTGGATTCTGTGAAAATTCACCCAATAATACTCACATTTTTCGTTCTTGGTGTCACGCTTTAAAAAAATCGCGGAATGGATGCCATTTTAGTGTGAACCCAGAAGCTAGGCATGCCGAAAAATCGCAGTATGGGCCCTGGATCAAACATTTTGGGGCAGATTTAGAAGGAACTGACGCATCTGCATAGATGCGTCAGTTTCCTTGCGTCACTTCTATATGTCCTTGTGCCACCATGGATGCGCTGTATTTACAATACAGTGCACCATGGCGCAAGGAATTACAGATGCATCAGAAATTCTGGCGCATCTGTTGGAGGAAAAGTGATGCATTGTTGGAGTTGTCACAAAAGTGACGCAACTCCAGCAATGCGCCAGAAAACATAGGTAGGTCCCATGTAAATTGCCCTGTGTCAATCCTTACGCCTGGTGGGGCAGATTTACAAGCCCCTTGCGTCACTTTTGCACCGTTGTTGCGTCACTTTTGTGATGCAGCGGCATCGTAAAAGTTGCGGCCCATTTACAACGTGGCGCATCTAAGGAGATGTGTCTCGTTGTGAAGCCCTGCGCCACATTAAGCCTGCGTCAGGTTTAATGTATGCAGAGTGGGCGTTCCGTCGCAGGAAGCACCGTAAAAGTGACGCAGTGAAATCTACAAGATTTCACTGAGTCAATTTTACGTCCATGTTGCGCCAAAACCCTGCGCCTGCTTGAAGCAGGCATAAGAATTGACGCAGCATGTTAGGCATAGGGCAGCCCTGAGCATTGCTGGAGTTGCGTCGTGCTTGCGACATGACTCCAGCAATGCGTGACTTTTCCGTTAACAAATGCGTCAGAATTTCTGACGCATCTGTCAATCCTTGCGCCATGGTGCGCCGTATTGTAAATACGGCGCATCCATGGTGATGCAAGGGTTTTCCATGTTGGCGCAGGGAAAGTGACGCATCTCTACAGATGCGTCACTTTCCTGTAAATCTGCCCCGGTCTGAGCAGGCGTAGAGTGACGCAGTGAAGGCGTAGAGTGACGCAGTGAAATCTTGTAAATTTCACTGCGCCAGTTCTACATGGCTTTTTGCATGGAAATGCCTACCCTGCATACATTATACCTGGCGCAGGTATAATGTGACGCAGGGCTTTACAACGTGACGCATCTCCCTAGATGCATCACGTTGTAAATGGGCCGCAACATTTACGCTGCCGCTGTGTCACAAAAGTGACGCAACGGTGGCGCAAAAGCTACGAAATAGCCTTGTAAATCTGTCCCGTAACTTCTTATTTGACCATTAACTGTGTCTCTGCATTCTATCAATTGTCAGCGGGATACTACATTGGCGATGATGATAAAAAAACTCACATCTGATGACTACTGACCATCATTAGTCTTAGCTTGTTTTTCTACTGCCCTAGTCATGCTCAAGTCATCATACCATGCATTTTCCGAGCCCCAGCGAGACCTGGAAATAATGGAATTGTAAAAGATTAGATCCAAATGAAACAAGTTTTCTGCACAACCACACTTATCTCGAATGCTATTCAGAGACTTCTGTAACCGAGCCCCCCAGATCCTGCATCTGCACATTTTGGTACTCCAAGCCTTCACCGTCTGCACCTCGTGGTTCTCTATTTCATCACCACTGATCACCTTCCTGATTCCAAGACCTCCCCTAGTTCTTGACACCTAACAGGGGCAGACCCAAA